>NC_139618.1:18311954-18921975 GCF_964270895.1 Podarcis filfolensis | reverse complement strand
CACTCTTAACCACTGCATCACACTGGCTGTAGCCCAATGGTAGATCATCTGCCTTGGTGCAGAAGCTCACAGGTTCAATCCCCATCATCTCCAGGTACACAACATCTCTGTGTTGTTTTGCCAAAAGGCCAGGAGAGTCTCCCCACATTCCTTTAGCACCTGATGAGAAGTCTGGAGAATCAGGCGAGTGATATGATTCTCCTCACCCACTTGGCAGGGTGTTATATGCATACCATGGGATGTTACCACTTAGCAAAGACTTGCGTTCATTCACCCACAGCAAAGGAAGTTCTACAAACAGAACAAGTGGAGCAGGACACCAGCATATACCAGCTGTGGTGATCAAGGCAGATCAAAGATTCCTTGGTATTAGTTTAAGAGGTTTAAACTATGGGACTCGCTCCCACAGGAGGCAGTGATGGGCACAATGTTGGATGGATGGCTTTAAAAGAGAATCGGGCAAATTAATGAGCTATGTTCTGCCTCCACGTTTCTAGAAATTGCAGGAGGAAACAGTGTTCTTGTGCTTGAATTTTGCTTGCAGGTTTCCCATTAGCATCTCATTGACCAGGGCAGGGGTCAGCAAGGTTTATTTTGCCTGGGCCAGATCAGTCCTGCGGAGATCCCTCTGTGGGCCAGATTGCGCGCACACACACACACAATTTTCGGCGCCGCAGAAGCAAGTCCCTGTACCGCACTGCGCTGGTTTAGAGCAGTGCACGAGCGGGCAACTTGGTTCGGGGGGGGGGGATTGTGGGCTGGTCAAAAGACCTTTGTGGGCTGCTTCAGGCCCATGGGTCTTAGGTTGGTGACCCCTGGACCAGGGTGAGAACAGGCTGCTAGACTAGATGAGCTGTTGGCCTGATGCAGCTGGCTCTTCTTAGGTTCTCTTAGGGCAGGCATGGCCATGTTTTGGGACTACAGTTCCCATCATCCCTGACCACTGGTCCTGTTAGCTAGGGATGATGGGAGTTGTAGTCCCAAAACAGCTGGAGGGCCATGTTTGGCCATGCCTGTCTTAGGGGCTTTTGCTGGCCTGCCTTCTTCCCAGCCACCCCTTGTTTAGAAATCAGTGCTAACGAAAGGTGAAGGGAGGGGGAATCCTCCATCCTCTGACATCTCTCCCTCCCCTCTCCCCTTGAGGACATCATCCTCAAAATATATTTCATTTCACAGCTGCATTATGGTACCACAAAATCCTGTGAATCCAATTTAAGAACAGATTACCTCCTCACTTACTTCATTTGAAGCAATTACATGTTAATTTTCATTGAGACCAGCCTAATGCATACCAATCTGAGGCTGCAATCTCATTTGAATACTTGAGGGAACGTTACTTGGGCTTTGGGCTCTCGAGGCTCCCAGCTTAAAGGGCCACTTCACATTTCTGCCTCCCTCTGTTCTTCTCTGTTCTCCTTTTTTTTTTTAACTCACTCACGTTATTTATGTTCTGTTCACCCCTTATGTTTCCCAGCATGGGACTCAATGCTTTTCTCCCAGCAGCATTTCTAACCAGCTGGTACCACTCATGAGATTGCAGAAAGCAAAGGGGAGAGAGGAAGGGTGGGGGCGGGGAAGTTGCACTAGCAAAAGTTCATACAACCTGATTAATTGAGCATGAAGTTGTCACAAACTCGGTTGAGTTAGCCGAGAGGAAGGAAGTCTGGAGATGTTTTGGGAAGGGCTGCACAGTTAATTTAAAGAAGCCGCTTGTCAGTTTTGCATTGCCTTCCTTTGGGGATTGGGGGGGGGGATAAGTACCTTCCGTTTGCATTCTGTGCAAATCTACTTAATTTGCACCTCCTGAACCAAAAAGGTGAACCAGAACACAGCTAGCTCTTTCATAAATTTGGTGGTGCTGCTCTCCAACCAAAAGGTGTGCATGAAGGTACATACATTACTGAACATTATGCATAAACAACATCATGTTACGGGAAATGGTTTGCAAAAAAAATACATATACATGTGGAAGAAATGTGCACAATAGGCATACAAATTTTCCTGCAGGCTTTTAATGGTAATAAATTGCAAAGGGATACAGAAATAGGGTGAGTAGATGTCAAGGTTCAGGGGAGGAGCCAATACTGAGAAATTAATCCATCCCTACTTACTACACAATGATTAAGGCAGTGTCTGTTATCCCAAGAACTGGACTCCAGAAGTTAAAGACTCAGGGGCCAAAGCCAGGTGTTCAGAGCCTGGGGGACCACACCAAAACATTCCAAGCCCCATCAGCATTATAAATTTAAAACAGTATCAAAACACTTTAAAAAGTTGTGGCTTCCCCCAAAGAATCATGGGAAGTGTAGTTTATTCAGGGTGCTGAGAGCTGTTAGGAGACTCCCTATTCCTTCCCAGAGCTGCAATTCTCAAGCTGCCTTAACAACCAGTCCCTCTTTCCCAGGGAACTGACAGAACTGTACCTCCGTGAGGGGTCTGCTGAAAACATTCAGCACCCTTAACAAACTGCATTTCCCAGGATGCTTTGGGGGTAATCCAAGGCTGCTTAAAGTGGTAGTGTACTACTTTAACTGAATAGTGCAAATGTAGCCTCAAGAGGCAGAAAAATTACCCTAGCTCCTGAAAGAAGGCTGCCCTGCTATTCGTCATTTATAACACCGCACACTACGGAGTCCCAAGTTTGTAGGGGAGTTGGCATATCTGGACTGTTGAGAAAGTGTTGTGTGAACCAGTCACTAAATGAGGTGTTTTGGGGGGTGTGACATGACCCCAAATGGGTGCCACATCTAAACGAAGAGAAAGGGGAATGGACCTGACGTCAAACACGACCACACTCACTCACAGAGAGATGATTTCTGCACCTCCCCACTGTTCAGAATGAAACACCATCATGTTTCAAGGGGTATTGTTTAATGTAGGAGAGGCTGAGCTAGTATGGAGAGGTCTCTTGTGCATTGTAGTGTTTTGATAGGATATTCCCTGAGGCCTTTTGCAGGGTCTATTGAAGGGGCAGGGTTGGTGATCCCTGCCATACATCATGTGACTTTTAAAAAATCTACTAAACTGATGGCAAAGCAAATGTTATTGTAGTTCCCTCTAAAGAAGGACAATCACAGTATTTGTTTTAAGCAGAGCAATAATAACTCTGCTGAGGGAAGCAACAGGTTTCTACCATCTTGGGAGCATGTTGTCAAAAAGACTTTGGTGGTCCATCTTCCACTGAATCAACTCAGCCCTTTGAAAATGTATCCTTTATAGCTATGGCTTTGAAGCTGTGTCTATAGGACGATACAGTGCTACCTTTTCTTTCCATTTCCTCTTTCTTTGAAAGAGAAGATGCTGGGGTGGGAACTCTGATGTTCGTGATCATTAAAAGAGAGAGGTTTTAGTTACTCGAGTGTAATATTTGGAGGGAGAGGAGGGGGATTTTTTTTTCAAAAGCTTGGCCTGATTTAATATTTTATCTGAGGATGAGAGAGCGAGATTTGTTGGTGATCAAATACATTCAAATACATTAAAGATACCTCCGGTGATCAGAAACTTGTTAAGGAATGACATGAAAGTGGTGAGGGAAAACCAGGGGAAGTTGAGTCACTGTGAAAGGTGCCATAACTTATCAAGAAAACACAATGAGACCTTTTTCGGCTGTGAGGCTCTGTTGAAAGGACTGGAAGGTGGAGCCAATCCAGGAAAACTTGACAGGAGAACTAAGGATCCAGAATTACAGTCACAACAGATTATGACTATCACTAAGCATATAGGAGGAAGAGCCATAGATCAAATCTAAAGCACCTGCTTTGTATGTAGATGGACCCAGGTCGAAACCTCAGCATCTCCAAGTCAGGCTCGGAAAGGGTCTTAGCTAAGACCCTGGATTGTACCTGCCAGTCAGTGTAGACAATATTGAGCTAGAGCAACTTTCCCCAATCTCATGTCCTCTAGATGTTGTTGGACTACAGTTTCCATAATCCCTGGCCATTGGACATACCGTCAGCCATATTGTTGGTTCCAAGGGGTTGCCTGAAGGTACATGAGATCACCACTCTGCTGGAGCTAAGCAGGCAATGGGTCTGAGCAGTGGCTGGATGGGTGACCTCTTGGGAACCAAATGTATACCATTTCAGGGTTTCAGGATGGAAGAAAGGTGGGATATAAATGTTTCCAAAAATCCAGAAGTTAAATAAATAACTGGCTGGAGCTAATGGGACCTGGTGTCCAAAACATCTGTAGGGCACGACTTTGGGGGAGGCGGAGTTAGATGGACCAAGGATCTATCTCAGCAAAAAGCAGCTTCCTGCACCAAGAAATATGGTCTGCTAGATGGACAACAGCCATTCAGTACAAGCAGCTACATGTCACAAAATGCATATCACAGCTGTAGCATGCCATTAACCCCTACCTCAAAGTCAATGTGATAACTAACACAATGTATTAATTCTCTGTTTAAAATACTAGCCATGAATGCTGGCAATTGGTATGCTGCCATCAATGGACAATATCTATCTATCATCTACAGTATCTGTCTATCATCTATCTATCTATCATCTATCTATCTATCTATCTATCTATCTATCTATCTATCTATCATCTATCTATCATCTATCTATCTATCTATCTATCTATCTATCTATCTATCATCTATCTATCATCTATCTATCTATCTATCTATCTATCTATCTATCTATCATCTATCTATCTATCTATCTATCATCTATCTATCATCTATCATCTAGATATCTATAACATTGGGGGAGAAAAGTTCTAGCCTAGCCTGGATCAAGTAGCTACTATAGGCAGGGTCTTCCTGTCTGCCCCAAGCAGGAAACAAATGAAAGAGGGGAAAGAAGTTAATTAAAGGTAAATGCAAAAAATGACGTTAAGGTGAATCACAAACACACTACAGTGGTACCTCGGGTTAAGTACTTAATTCGTTCCAGAGGTCCGTTCTTAACCTGAAACTGTTCTTAACCTGAAGCACCACTTTAGCTAATAGGGCCTCCTGCTGCCGCTGTGCCGCCGGAGCCCGATTTCTGTTCTTATCCTGAAGCACTATTTCTGGGTTAGCAGAGTGTGTAACCTGAAGTGTATGTAATCTGAAACGTATGTAACCTGAGGTACCACTGTATCTGTTTCAGCCCTGCTTCCCAAGCTCTTCCCTGAAATGAAGAGAGGTGGGAGGGGGAGGGAACCATTAGGAAATCAGATCCTCCTGTTCCTGGATGGGGAACCAGCTGGATTATCTCTGGAATCCTTTAAAGAGGCAAGCAGAAGAGCCATTTGTTTCCATGCACAATCAGCACTCAGCAATGCCCGACGCTCACATCTGATTAGCCGCCCGCTCCTCTGGAGTCACAGAAAACTTTGATCGTTTCATATGTATGCATCCGGACCGGAGCACAGAGATCTTTAAACTCCAGCAAATGTCTTATTACTGCAGCACATGCATCATGTCCAGGCCTTGCTCCTTCAGGCCCCTGGGATACAGATGTGATTGGAGAGACAAGACATTGCCCTTCTCTCCCCATCTTGCAGCAACCGCTTGCCAGGACCAGACTCAATTTGCTCCTGTTTGTTTTCCTCGCTGCATGGCTGGGTGAAATAGGAGTTCATTAGCTTTGTTGGCGAGACAAACCTCACCAATCCGTTTATTATTCCATGTCCAAGTAAGCTGTGTGGGTGGAGAGTCCATAAATCGACAGCATTTTTTTTCTAAGTTGCCCTGTGCTGGCTTTAGAATTTAGGGGTCCAGCCTATGTGCTGTGCATACTCAGTCCCACCCCCTTTAATCCAGAGGAGGCAACTTGTGCTAATGAAGAATGATTCCATGCAGAGTCTGACCTACTTGCACACCCAGTACAAAGTCAGAAAGTTTGTGGCAAATAATATCATACAGGAATGGTAGGGAACCTCAGGCCCGGGGGAATCAATGTGCCCCTCCAGGCCTCACTATTCAGTTCCCAGGTCTCTGCTGAAGCTGTGTGCTCCCTGGCTCTGCTTTGTGTCAACCCCTTCCCATCCCCTGCCAGTGATTTTACCTGGCTGCAATGTGTGCTTGAACTGAAATAAGGCATCTCACTTCCTCTGGATGGTGGCTGGAGAGTGCTGTATGTCCGGCCACACAAACCATTGCATATGACCCCTTGAAGGTTACCAGTTAGAGAGTGGTGGAGCATGTTTTCATGGTGCCTGGAGCACATGCATGTGTGTGGTGGGGGGCAGGTCGCGGGACTCAGAGGGCAAATGGCGAAGGGAGCCTGCCAGATGCCAGCCCAGCCGCAGCAGCCAGAGTGACACCAGCCCCAAGCTGCTTTGTGAGGCTGGAAGGATCCCAGCCTTGCAAAGTGGCACTGGGGAGGGTGGTGTGAGAAGGATGCCATGTGCCCTTCGATCCCAGCCTCGCCCTTGAGGGGCTGGGATCGAAGGGCACATGGCTGTTGCATCTTTCTAATACTGACCTCCCCAAACCAACCCTGCACTGCTTTGCAATCATCCTGGCAGGTCCCTGGATGCTACGCCCCTGCAATTAGAGAAGGTGGCCCACGGGCTGGAAAAGTTTCCCTGTCCCTGTGTTGAGAGATTTGAAAGAAGACAGGCCCAACCCAATCCATTTTGCCAGAGGCAAAGGACCAGATAGCATCCACTCCCTAGTCTATGGGCAGAAATCAGTGCTGTCCACAGCTGGATCTGACTTCAACACTGGTGATGGGATTGCATCCTCCACTCTGCTGCATTCCCTTTGGGTGGTGGCAGCTTCAATGGGCAGCTCTGCCACCAGCAACAACACACCCTGACCTGGCCCTGGATTCTGTCACACACAGGCAAATTCAGGCTGTACAATTTAAGTAGACTTGGACTTCGTGAGCAACAAACCCGCTCCCCACCCCCAAAAGAGAGAACCCATCTGGGCTTTCTGTGATAAGGACATTGGTTAGCAAACACACTGTGAAGTAGGGGGTATCACTGGCTTGACACAATGCCATATAAACTTGCTGCAAACAAATCAGGATGAATGCTCAATAAACAGGCTGTGTGCAAGCAGCCTAAATCTACCCAAATCATGGGTGCCTGCCACTCCAGTTGCCTCTTAGGATCCCGTGCAATAGGTGGGAGCTAATAATATGAATGATTTCTAACATGTATGCCATGGATTAAAATGTTTGAAGCATTTGCGGCAAGCCTCTGAAGTAAATCAGTACATTTAATTCCATACTGTGGATGGAAAGCTGAGGCTAAGAGCGGTGGCTTAGCTATGGAAACCTCGCAAGTTCATGCCAGAGGTGCGATTTGGACCAAGGGCTCCTTTGGCTTACGCACGGTGCACCAGGCAGAAGAATTGGGTGAAAGGTGGTCCCGGTAGCAGTACCAGTGACGGGATTCTGTTCTAGCAGTGGGGTAGATTTTGCTGCCTGACCCCTTGAGCTGTTCTTGCAGCAAAGCAGTTCCTAGAATTGGGCTGTTTGATGTGAAAACAAAGAGCATTCAAACCTCTGCTTCCCTTGAAAAATGTTTTTTCTAAAGAGCTTGAAGACTACGGGGAGAAAAAGACTCTCCACCTCCGCCATCAAAAACCACGGGGTTCTGAGTCTTTAAAAAGAGCTTTATTTATTTATATATATATGACATACTATGTGGAGGGAATAAAGAAAATGTACACAGTGGCTATCTAGCCCGCGGAAAGAAAAAAGCTTGCTACCACAGAAGATTACTGAGGCAACTAGCTTAGCAAATTTAAAGAAAAAAAGGATTTGGCATTTGTCGGAATAAAAACAGCACCTGGAGTTATTCTGCCCACGATAAACCCCTATGGAAAGGCCGATGGGATTTAAGAGGAAGTGATATCCTTTTACACAGAACTCCTCCATCTGAATCTGGCTGCAAAATGCCAATGCAGGGATGGTATTTGGAAATGAATTCTGTAGGTATTAAACAGGGATTTTCATATACACTGATTCTTAACTGCGTGGGATGGGGGCGGGTAAGGAAGGGGAGAACGGAATATGCAGGCAAGGCATACGACTGCTCACCTAGATTTGAAATCTTAGAGAATTTGCGAGGAGCCACAGTGAAAACCACCCATCTCCTCCCATAGGCATTCTAAGCATCAGTTTAAACACAGAGAATAAATGCCCTGGTGCACCTGTAGCAGCAAAACTGGATGCTTTCATCTGCCCCACCTGCAATACAACATATCTCTCCTGTATCAGTCTCTACAGCCACAGCAGACACTGCAACTCTCCAATGGTTTGACTTTACCCCTGAAGGCACACTCTTCCACCCTCTCTCAAGACAGACAGATGCTAACAGCAAAATCAAATACAACTCTACAACAATCCTGGAACCCCTGAACAATTTCTTACTGAAATGTTGGGAGCTAGGGATGGAGGAGAATTTCATCCAATCCACATCTTTCAGCAAAGGAACCAAAGGTGCACCTCCCAGGATAATACAGGGGATCAGAACACATAGCCTTTGGACCGAGCGCTTATACACATTCTGTGATGCAGTTCTCATTTTTAAAAAACACACTGCAGGATTTAGAAAGCTGCCTTAGACCAGATCAGGATTTTTTGCCCAAATAACCCAATATTCCCTACATCTGACTGGCAGCTGCTCTCCAATGTCTTCTTCAGACATCTTTCATCTCTCCTGCCACTTGGTTCTTCTAACTGGAGAAGCCAGAGATTCAAACCAGGACCTTTCATCTACAAAGATTGTATGGTGCCATGAGTGGACGCCACTCATTAAGGATGTTTACACCTGCATTCCCTTGATCTTGTGACCTGAGTATACTGTTTTCATTGCTGTGCTGTTTTAATGGAACAGGTTTTATTGCATATTTTAATTATGGCTGTTTATATTTTTTTTATTGTTTCAATGGGAGAGTTGCATTGCAGTTTGTCAAGAATGGATCATTGGTAACAGTCAGACAGAAGACAGCAAACAGCAGTTGTGGAACAAACCAATACTGGCAGCACTGAATGAATCAAGATCAAAGAGCAAACCTAGTGGACATGATCTAGGACTGGGATTGTGAATTTGTGGTCCTTTAGATGTTGATGGACTACAACTCCCAGCATCCCTAGTCACTAAGCATGCTATCTGGAGCTCATGGCAGTTGGAATTAAAAATAAATAAATCTGGAGGTCTACAGGATGCCCACTGCTGTTTTAGGAGAAAACTGCAGGACAAACATGGAGGCAGGATTTAGGGGAAAGCTAGGAACAAAAATGAACCCACCAGAGTCCAGGAAGACCTTGTTTCCAGATGATAAGGAAAATTCTGGGTTGAGAGACTACAAGTCCCCTGTGGGTCCATGCGGTCAGTAAAAGAAGGAAATTCCAGCCAAGCAATTTGGAGCAAAACAGCAGTCAGTAGACTTAGATCCTTTATTGTTGCGCAACAGGTTCAAACAGCAGTGAGTGAACCCTGAGCATGGGGCGACATTGACTTTTAAAACTTTCCCACCATATCCTAGCATACAGTTCATACAGCATCATTGATACATCATTGCTACATCACTAAAATGTCAAAAAGGGGAGGGTTATACAAGGCAAACATGTCAGGGCAAGACCCAAGTATAAGATTAGCATAGGCAACACCCCTTAAGTGCCCACCACCCAAAATACAATAGAACTTCCTTAGCATGTCTGGACCCCAAGGCAAGTTCGGTGATGAGATTTGGCTTCCTTTGGCTAACAATAAGCTCAGCAATTGTCACTTCTGGGCATTTCCTGGGAAGGAAGGAGTGTATGTGTCTGAGGGATTACGGTGGGAGGTGGCCAGGAAAAGAGTCCCTTTTCCAAGGGCAAAATGGCATAGAAATGGAGAAAATTGGCAAAGGGGTTGATGATTTATTAAGCTAGGTATCTTCCCTGAGCTGTCAAGTAAAAAAGATGCATTCTGGCATAATATTTTTAACATTTAACAACTGTCAAGATGTGCCCCCCCATCATTTCCGTAACAGAGAGCAATGTTAAGTTGGAATCATAGAGTTGTAGAGGTGGAAAAAAATCAAGGGGTCATCTAGTGTGATGCCCTGCAATGCAGGAACTACAACTAAAAATTTCCTGACAGATGGCTACCCAATCTCTGCTTTAAAAACTCTAGTGAGGGAGAGTCCACCACCTTCGTAGGGAGCCCATTCCACTGTTGAACAGCTCTTACCATCAAGAAGTTCTTCTTAATTTTTATGCTCCTTTCTGTCCAGGAGAGCAATGACCAGCCTGAGAAGCTGAAGTCAGTCCAGGGCCTGGAGATTTATCACTAAAAAGGCTTCCACCTGCAGTTCAGTGGTTCTCCACACAGGGGAGCAACAGAGAGCCAGCAGCTCCAACCAGGTACAAGTGCTCAAGGTGATATGCTTCCTGTGCCCAATTTATATGCCAACATCTTTTCAGTGCTTCCCTGTCTCCAATGCCTGAGTAAATGTGAGCAGAGATGGACAGCTAGGCACAGGAGCCATGTGGTGTGCCAAGGCCACTTTGGGAAAGCTGACCAACCTGGGTACCTTCTGTTAGGTACTTTTGTTTACTAATCTGCAGCTCCTCTGGAGGAAGCCAAGCTGCCCAACCATAGCGAGCCATCTAACTGCTGCCAAAAGGGAGCTTAACCCTATTTATCCAGATGGTGCGAGCCTCCCAAGTGCTTGGGGCTCCTGACGTTTTCCAGGATAATGCCCAGCGGTCTCATTATATCCAAAAACCCTCCTTTTTCTCCTTTCAGCCACACCAGCAAAAAAAAATTTCCCTGGACTCTCATTGCCCCCCATCCACACTTGGCAGAAACAAAAGTAGAACAAAAGAGAGGGAGAAGGGAATTGGTTTCTATTGTGATGTTAAAAGAAAAACCAACACACACACAACCTGGAATATGAATGTGTTTATTTATAAATCGAAATTCAAACTAATTATTAGCTGGAGGCTTTCAAGTAAAAATGTAGGTCATGCAATATTATGTGGGATAATGGCAATTGTTTCAAGCTTCAGGAAGCGCATAAGTAATGGGGAACCATTTGTTCTCCAGCTCAGCTCAACACAAAGTTCCCTCACGGTGCCAGATGACTATGGAAATGTGTGCGGCTCCATCCCAACCCATCCAAACGCCAATGTGGGCTCTTTTAGGTGATTGATTATTTCTACTGCCATCATCACTGCCCTGTGTTATTACAGCCTTTGGAAACTTTCATCTGACCTCTGTTGTCAAGACCCAGGTTGCAGAGTTGCAAATGCCTTCATAGGAAGAAGAGTTCTGGGACATCAAGGGCCCTGATATCTTCTCCTTGGACTGTCCTAGAAAGATTATACTGAAGAGTTTGTAGCAGAGAAGAGCTTCTCCATAGAACAGGGGAAGCCAGATGCTGTTAGACCACAGTTCACATAATCATGATTGTACTGGCTGGGGCTGATGGCTTGTAGCATTGTTTAGGTTATTTTGTCAGGGGTGGGGTTGCTACTCTTATTGATATTGATTTTTGTATCCTTATTTTGTGTCTTATTAAGATTCACATGAAAATTGTTTCTTCGTGTAAAGCAGGTGCTCTACCACTAACTACAGTCCATTGCATTGATAAGCAACTCAGTGGCATAGTGGGGTTGGCTGGTGCCAGGGGTATGTGGAGGGTGAACAGAGCCCACCATGCCAGCCCATCTCTCACCACCGATACCACCAGAGTGCCCCCTCATTGAAGCCAAGTGGGGCTTCATGGGGCTGCCTACCCACCCATGCAGGGGGCAGCCTGTCTGGTCAATGAGGCCCTTGGTGGGTGAATCCCCCTGACATCCACAGAGAGGAGCACCAGGCCAGGCCATACTGGGGTCACCCCTTGCCTGCCTCCCTCTGTCCATGCCTACTCACCATCCTGGGAGTGTGCCAAGCAAGGAGCAAGGCCAGGTGGCCACTCAGTTAAGAGGCCAGGGGCACAGTGGCATGGCCAGGCCAGGCTCCATGTCCCAGAGACCCCCGGTGGCAGGCAAGAAAGGATGGGGACCTGGGGTTGGGGCCTGCCAGGATGTGTCTGGTAGGGACCGGGATTCCTGTGGAAGCTGGCACCTGTGTGGGCGTTCCTGGTTTGCATGTCCTTAAAATTGTGCTCCTGGGGTCATGCCCCCCAAGCTACACCCCGAATCTTCTACATCATCTTCTACATCATCGTGTTTATTTTTTGCCATATGAGAGTTGACATGAGCACAACTTTTCCACAGTTGACCCCAGGGACTTCCCAAGCTTAGCACACTCATATTCACCTCACCCTTGTGCAGATGACTGCGGATTCCACACTAGGTAAAGGTAAAGGGACCCCTGACCATTAGGTCCAGTTGTGGCCGACTCTGGAGTTGCGGCGTTCATCTTGCTTTATTGGCCGAGGGAGCCGGCGTACAGCTTCTGGGTCATGTGCCCAGCATGACTAAGCCGCTTCTGGTGAACCAGAGCAGTGCATGGAAACGCCGTTTACCTTCCTGCCGGAGTGGTACCTATTGTCTACTTGCACTTTGATGTGCTTTCGAACTGCTAGGTTGGCAGGAGCAGGGACTGAGCAACAGAAGCTCACCCCATCGCGGGGATTCGAACTGCCAACCTTCTGATCAGCAAGTCCTAGTCTCTGTGGTTTAACCCACAGCGCCACCCATGTCCCCCACAGCGCCACACTAGTGTGATGCAATTAAGAAAGCTCTTTGCTTCCTATGTCCTCTAGGCCATGTCCTCTCACCATCTGACACTGAATTCCATTTGGAGCAGAATCTGACTGCAACTCTCATCTGCTTCCAGTACTACTGACTCCATTCACAATAAAAACAAACAGGCGATCTGCCAGAGGGAGGGAGTTTCACAGTCACATTCAACAATCAACTTTCAGCAGAATGACTCTGATTTACATCACACATAGCCCACAGTCTGCATTATTTATACTTAACAAATGCTTCTTTCCCTACAAAATCTAAGGATGCTGATCTTTCTTAGAGAATAGCAGTCTTAGAACAAAATCGACATTACAGTCATCACCACACAGCCGAAAGCTTGTTGGCACATTCATTGTTCCATTGCTGCCACTGAACTTCTGATTGCTGTTAATCTCCAGTGTATCCTTTAATAAGCACGGTAGTATTGGAATCCTACATCATAAACCACCTTTGCCTCGATAATATGGAGTGACATTTCTTTCTTTCTTTAAGGACATGAATCATTGCACTCCAGGCCTCTGCTTCCAGGGGGTTGGGTGGGCATCTGTCAGAGATCATTCATCCCTTCTTAGCAGTGCAGCAGTAAAACAGCTAGCACTTTTGCAAAGCTAAGCACGGTCATGTATGAGTTTGAATTGGATGGGGGACCATGTGTTGAGATTCCTGCATGGCAGGGGGTTGGACCAGATGACCATTGGGCCCTTCCAATTCTAAAATTCTGTGATTCTAGATGTAAAGCACCACAATGATGAGGAAGCAGGGAGTAACTAGCATCTTTGCAGCATAATCAGTCACCTAAACTAGGTGTGCCTATAAATGATGTGAAGCAGTTGTGATGTGAGTTTGCACTGCGGAATTCCAGGACATATAACTAAACATAGGGTTGAAGCAATGAATGGAGCAGGGAGAAGGAGGGTGACCATCCCAGAGAGACAAGGATAGTTCCACCCTTAGAGAGGGACTTCCTGGCAATGTTGCAAAAGAACACACTGGTCTGAGATACCCCTCTCCTATTTTCCCCACAAGTCAGTGGCATGAAGTAAAGTCCATTGAGAAAAGGAATCTGTGAGTGATGGGTTAAATTGTCAGTTTGGATTTCTTTCCCTTTCTCATTTTTCCAGTCTTAGGTTCAGTTCTCCACATTTCCTTGTGGAAATTCACCAGCATTTTAGTGTGAATTTATCCTATTCTTTATATGCGCGCATATAAAGAATATATATATATATATATAGCCTAATATGCACCTTTTTTTTGCTAGGCAATTCTCCTAATATAATGCATTTGTGTATCTTATCTTCACTGCTACATATATGCATTGATATGCACACTTTATCCCAGCAAATGCAATTTTGTACATGCTACCTAGCTGGAGAACTGCATTGCAAAATTCGGAGAAGTGAAAAGTTAAAAGCACGGCTGTATTTCAGTTCTCACATCACTTCAGAAGGTGTGAATGAAGTAGATTCACCTTCACATGCTGACTGGATTTATCTCCTACCCCAACTTGTGATGAGCCCACTCAACCCCATCTGAATGATAGGGCAGGGCAGCTAGTGATCTGTGTGTCAGACTGGGGCAGTGCTTCCTGGTGCCTCCTACCAGACCCAATACAGCTCTAAAACTAACCTCCCTCCCCTGTGGTGGGATGGAGCTCAATGCTGATAGCTCTGAACTGTACTTACCTGGGACTGCGGTTCAGGTGTGGCCAGGTTGGGGCTACATGGGTGCAATGGTGGATGCACCAGATTGGCTCCACTTGTGAGTTCATGCAGCCCTGACCTTGAGGTCACCATGCCACCACCCCGTGTAAGTAAGGTGCAGAAGTACTAATGTCATTGAATCTCTGCTCCATCACACAGATTGCAACTGAGTGTACATTCATATTATTATTCCAAATATGTTCCTATAAATATTTGCTCCTTTTTTGGGTGGGGGGCAGAGGGGTTTCAGTAGAGCGTTGTGGATATCCATGCCAAAGAACCCAGGGAAATGCAAGGAACAAAGGGGTACAGAGTTTCCACAAGGAACTTTCTTAGATATTTCCTCCAGAAAGAAAGTTAGTCAATAATTTAACTCTGAAAGGAGCAGACAAATATCAATTTTCCTCTGTGCAGACATGGTGCCAAATCCGGAGACTGAATTCAATCATTAAAGTGTGAAGCTGGGGGATTTCAGCCCTGCTTTGAGCACAAATCTCAATAAAGCCTTAACTATGGAGCTGCTATCGGTGCCTTCAAAATAATTATCCATGTGAGGTTCAAGGTTAGCAGCTCCGCAGCTGCAAGTCGGAGCGGAGCCGTCGATATGAAATACCACCATCGTAGCAGAGGGAGATTGGGCTGCTCCAAGAATAATCCACAGCCTGGATCTAAACTTTATTCTGAGCCGCTGTGGACCCCGCGGACCTGTGACATGCCAGCTCCAAACTAGCAATGAGAAAGTGCCAGAGCAAACCTGCCTGTCAAAGCCATCAGCCAGAGGAGCTGAATCTGACGCCGGATGGCGGAAGGGGCAGCTTCCACATTTAGGTTTCCGGGGTCATCTACAGAAGCATCTGTTGCTGCTGTGCCACCAGGAGGAGATGGAGAAAAGGGATAATTATATGAAAAAATAATAAAAAACCCTCTGGCACTGGTGCCCCAGCCTATTCTTCTGCAAAGCCAATTTGCATTATATACAAGCTTCCTGAGCCAAGAGGAATGTACAGCCTCCGCTGTCCAAATTGGCAATGCAGCATGGAGAAGGAATGTGGGGAGACCATATTTTAGTTTAACACACCAACACCTGCACATTGTATATCCAAGCGCCCGTAACTGGGATGGAGGGCCATTCTGCCATGAACATGATGGCAGGGCCCATTCCCTTGTAAACCACAGGGAGCAAATTTGGAGTCAAAGCTGGCTCTGGCCTAGCAAGCACTGTGCATATCCCAGTGCTGAGAAGGGTAGCACTCATACTAGTTTATTGTGGCATTTCCCTTAAGTTGTAGACGCATAAACCTAAGAACATAATATTGTTTTTGTAAACCACTTTGAGTAACAATCACAGAATCATAAAACTGTAAACTTGGAAGGAACCCTCAGAATCATCTATGCCAACCCCCTACAATGAAGTAATATGTAGCTGTCTCATAGCAGGATCGAACCTGCAACCTTAACATTATCAGCACCATGCACTAACAAACCATACTATACAGGCTGATCAAGTAGTGTATAAATTTTATGAAATAAAATAAGTAAAGAGTATGCTGGATCAGGCAAGTAGTCCATCTAGTTCAGCATCCTCTTCTCACAGTGCCCAACTGGATGCCTGCTGGAAATCCCCAAGCAGGAGCTGAGCACCCCTCTGTTACTGTAGAGGCAGCTGCATAACCATCAATAGTCCTCCATGAATTTGTCTAATCCTCTTTGTAAGCCATCCAAGTTGGTATCTCTCACTGCCTCCTTTGGGAGCAGGTTCCATAGTTTTACCTCTGCATTGAGTGAAACACCCCTTCCTTTTACAGGTAGGTAGCTGTGTTGGTCCGCCGTAGTGGAAACAAAATAAAAAAAATCCTTCCAGTAGCACCTTAGAGACCAACTAAGTTTGTTACAGTGGTACCTCTGGTTATGTACTTAATTCATTCCGGAGGTCCGTTCTTAACCTGAAACTGTTCTTAACCTGAAGCACCACTTTAGCTAATGGGGCCTCCTGCTGCTACTGCTGCACGATTTCTGTTCTCATCCTGAAGCAAAGTTCTTAACCTGAGGTACTATTTCAGGGTTAGCAGAGTCTGTAACCTGATGTGTATGTAACCTGAAGCATATGTAACCCGAGGTACCACTGTATTGTTATTGTTATGCACACGAAAGCTCATACCAATAACAAACTTAGTTGGTCTCTAAGGTGCTACTGGAAGGATTTTTTTTATTTTGTTTCGACTCCTTCCTTTTGTCTGTCCAGGATCTTCCAACAGTCAGTTTCATTGGATGTTCACAAGCTCTAATGTTATGTGATGGAGGGTGGGGCTTTTCTCTATCCACTTTCTCCATGCCAAGCATAATTTTACGAAGTTTTATTTGTCCTGAGATTTCTAGGCACAGATCTGAGAGGTTTTTCTTTTGTCTTGCCATTTCCCCCGGAAAAACCCAATGTTTACTACTGAGTCAGAACAAACTTCAATCCGGAAAAAAACCACTTGACGTATGAGTGCCCCCCCATTACACCCCCCCTGCCCCCCATCATGTCCCTATTCCCTCCTTTTAGTGATGCGCTTTGTTACGTTTTTGGTCACTTCTTGGTTTGGCGCTGTGCGTGAGTACGCAACCACGCGTCTTCCGTTCACACGTTAATTGGTCGTTGCCTTTATAAACTCTCCTACTTTTGCGCTGTTTATTTATTTAAAAAGAAAGCCTTTTTGTGCTCATTTCATGCTGTTAATCTGAGCAGTGTGGATATGCAGCAGGAAGGTTTGATAAACATTAAGATTATGGGCAACACGATTTCACTGCACATACACACAAAAGCAGCAGGCTTGGACATTCACTTCAGTTGGCTTGTATCTATAATACCTAGTTTTACACCGCAGGTGATTTTGTGTGTCGAGAAATGTCCCCTACAAAAGCCTGGTGCTTGTTTGGGAATTCTGTGGGGGGCTGTGTTCTTTAGCAAATGGGTATGTGCAGGTTAAGTTGTATACTATTTATAGCACTGTGTAAGTGCCATATTTAAGGCATGCTGCATGCAGTTTCCCAAGAATGTGTTTGCTGCTCTCCTTAACCAAGAAACTTTCCAAAATGAAACAAAGCCAGATTTCCCAAACTCATGCTGGTTCACTAGCCCTGTGCATATGCAACCCTTCGCACAAGCCCATTCCGCCCAAATCTCCACAATGTGTGAATCTCCCAGGAGTCAGGAGCATAGCGAAAATAGATGCCCCAAGACATCACACAGCACCCAGACCTACACAGAAGAGCACATATCCCATTGGCTAGCAGTGCCTCCTCACACTGAGCAGGCTATCATAGTGGGTCTGATATACTCTATTTCATTTTTAAAATTTATGTACCACCTTTCTTCCAGTGACCTCATTTTGCCCTCACAACAACCCTGCAAGGAAGGTTAGGCTGAGAGGTAGTCACTGGCCTGAAGTCATCCAGTGAGCTTCATGGCGGACCGGGGATTTGAACCTTGGTCTCCCAGGTCCTAGTCCAACACTCTTAACTGCTGGCTCACAGTGATCCCTCCCCTGCACAGCTATGGTCAGAAATGGCAACCAATGTCATTCCTTTTGGTTATGAGACCAAGCACTAAGGACATTGTCAGGAGCAATGTAACTCCTATGGAGTGAGGGAAGAACTCCTTACATATCAGCCAAATGCCACAGTTCTTGCAAGGGAGCTCCGCCATAAAACATCAGCTGCATCTAAAGGGCTAAACACAACCCCCCCTTTTGTATTGGCATAATAAAGGCTGGCTGCAGAGTGGCATTTCTTGGCTGCCAGGGCCTGCTATGTTTGATATTTATTGCACATTAATGGGGGGGGGGTTGTTGTTGTTTTTTGTAAGCCCCTCGGAGAGCCCCAGTGAAAGAGTGGCCAGTAAATAATTTCAATGCATCAAAAGATAATCAGCATTTTAATAACAAAGGGCTGCATTCCAACTAACTTCTGCTCACAGTACAGTACCAGAACTGGATCTGAGGGAGCTTATGTCTAGCACTGAATACAGCCCATAGGCATCACATTTTATTTACTTATTTCATAAAAAATTATATACTGCCTGATTGTAAAAAAACAAACAAACCTAAAAGTGGTTTACAAAAAGAATAAAGCAACAACATTATTAGTAAGAATGCAGACTGTTGATTATGGTGGGTTTTTTTTTAGTTTATAGCTATTTACATATTATTTATATACATTTTTTAATTTTTTAAATTAGAAATGGAATTCTGCATTGCAAGAAATTGTACTGGATAAACTTTTGGACCTCTCTCAACTCTAAAGTTCTCTGATTCTATGAAATAAAATAGTTCTTTTTAAAAAATTGCTTTTAACCAATCATTTTATCATCTTATTCTTTTGGTAAATCGCTTTGCTGCTGCTGCTGCTTCTTCTTACAGTCAAGTGCTGCATAAATATTACAAAATAAATAAATTATGGGTTTATTTATTTATTTGAATCCTTATTTGGTGCTTCTTCTGTTTCTCAACCTTGGTGGTTGTCAGAAAGGGAAAGCAGAATAACTGCCACCACCGTACTATGGAGGGGCAGACCATTATCCATTTGACAATGCTTTTGAAGGAACAAAACATGCTAATTATAATGTTAACATTTCCATCAGGAAAAATAAGAGAAAAAAGGCTGGATGTGACATGGAACTGGCATACAATGAAAGGTTTATGGTGGTTTTTTGTTTTTTTATAAAAGAAAATGTTTCCTGAAAAGACTCGATATTTATTAAAATACTCTAGATACAAATGGATGTTCCTCTTTTTAAAAAAATGTGATTGACTCACCTGCTTTCAACTATAGCACTTTGAGAGATGAATGGGAAAAGGTTGTCATATTTTTATTCTCTGCTTTCTCTAAGTGACTCAGTACATTTGGCTCCAAACGCCACTTTGCAATAAAAAATCCCTGCAGCAAATTCTCTCTCATTTAGTCTCGGCGGAAACCCGGACACCTTCAAACATCATTTGCTGGAAACTAAGGAGGACAAATTATTTTCTGCATTTGGCCAGCAGTGAATGCACGACCCTGAACTGGGGCCAAAATCAAATGGTGTCAACCCCAACCCCAACAGTAGCTGCAGGATTTCAGGCAACAAACGAATACATAGTTGGAGAGGCAATGTGGTGTAGTGGTTAGCGTAATGGACCTAAACCTTGGAGATCAGGGTTCAAATGGTCACTTGGCTATGAAGCTCACTGGGTGCGCCCTTGGGGGCATTTAATGCATGCTTCTCTGTTCTCCATCCAGGCCACAAAAGGAGTTCAGGGATATATTTCCATCTAGGCATAAACATTCAAAAAGGGTGCAAGGCAGGGCTGGGGATGGCTTGTTTCTGGGGAGTGGCTGGCATAGGAGAATGGGGTGGAAGAGTCCCAAGGGCCAGCTAGAGATGCTTTAGAGGTCCACATTTGACCCCCAGGGTCTGAAACTCCCCATCCCTGGCTTGGAAGCTGCTTAGTTTTCCTTATCCTTAGGTGACTTCATGTGTCTTGCTTCTTGATTTCTTTGCCAGATGGACTGGCTGGATGCAGCGAAGTGGGAGGCACGAGCTGGGGAATCCCCAAGGGAACCCCCAGGGAAAGAAGGCTCATAGTCAGGGGATTGATGGTGGATGACAATGAGTGGTCAGAGGGAGAAGAGGGAGAAGACTCAGAGGAGAAGATGCTGGGAGGTGAAAAGGCAACAGGGTTTAGTGAGCAGGAATAAGCTCTGGCAGAGGGCAGTCCAGACTCAGAGGCAGGAGAGGAGGGGGTCCAGGAGACAAAGATGAGGCAGGCTGAGGAATTCCTCTCCTGCACTGACCAGCTCCCCTCCTCCTGGTATTCCAGAACATGCAGAAAAAAGAAGTGGAAGGAACACTGAGAGACAAGACAACAAATCCTTCGGCTGCTGGGGGAGGAACTGGGGGGGGGGCTTAGATAGCGGTAGGCAGGCAGGGACCTTAACTCCTTGCAACTGCTTCATTGGGAGCAAGACCTACCGGGAAGGGTTGCTGTGACCACTAGACTTGTGCTGCCTTGGTTTCTTTGAATAAAGAGATAACTTCACTGACATCAGGTGCTTTATTGTTTTATTGCTGACCTATGCCCGACTCCACCTCCTGACACCTGACCTCCGCCATCTCTACCCCCGGGGGCTTCTTGTCCTCGGGTCCTGCTTGTGGGTTTTTCACAGGCATCTGGTTGACCAGTGTGAGAACAGGATGATGGACTAGGTGGGCCATGGGCCTGATCCAACAGGCTCGTCTGATGTTCTTATGCTCCTGCATGGCCCTGCCCGCTCTGCAAGGGATGCACTTTGACCAGCCACGAAGAATGTTTTCCCTATAGGCCCTTCCACACGGCCCTCAAAGTCCATATTGGAAAATGGGAACAAGGGCTCAAAATCACTCATAGGACCAACTTATCTCCCTCCTTTCACCCCCCAGAACTAACAAAAAAGTATTTCCACTCTGTCTGGAGCTATGAGAGCCGTCTGTGTTCGCCTCTCTACAGAGCTGGCAGTGCTTTGTTGCTGAGGTCTCGTAATTCTGTTCCCCCTCCTTTTATATTCTACTTATTTATTTATTTGTTTGTTTCAGGTTCTTTTCCCGTTTTTCAAAATAAATAAATAAATAAATCTTCTTCTTTTCTTTTGCAACGTCTGTACAATTTCAGCCTCGATAACGCACAAGTTAATTAAGCCGTGATCTCCCAGAGACAGGTTGCTACAAGGAGATAAGCAACAAGACTCTGTTCGCCGTAAACAGCTGTGGTCCTGACCAGCTTCAGGGGATTTGCTGCTTTTGTACAGGAGACAAAAAACAATCCTTGGCAATTAAACCTAGACATATTTCCGCCACAATCGGTGGGACTCCTGACGTCATTTGCTCGGTGCACCCTCTCAACGGGCTTTTAAGGAATTTAACAATGCTTTGTACAGCCCCTGGGAAGTTAAGTCCTGAGCTTGTGAAACAGCCAGTTAGATAAGGATGTCTAGTTAATAATCACTGTGCTTTTGAAGTACAGGAGCAAAGGCCCATTTAAATGTGGGTCACAAGATGATTTCTCACAGAAGAGAGAAAACGTTGGAGAAGGGAGGGTGGTCTTCACCTGTTGGCACTTAAGCGTCAGTTTGGGGTTCAGAGCATTTGGGTGTGATACTGGTTCTATGAACTGTTAATGCCACAGAATTGCTGAGCTGGGAGGGACCCCAAGGGCTATCTAGTCCAACCCCCAGCAATGCAGGAGTTGCAGTTGAAGAATCCCTGACAGACAGCCATCCAACCTCTGTTTAAAAGCCCTCCAATGGAGGAACACCCACCACCTTCTGAGGTGGTCCACTGCATTGTCAAACAGCTATGGTGCAACAAGTTTCCCTTTAGGAGTGACACGTGTCCCCACGGTTTGCTCACATGAGTGAGTTAAGTTAAGAGCACTTAAAATGTATTTATTCTCACAGCACAGAGTTAACAGATGGAATTCACTCCCATAAAACAGCATGGCTGGCACCAACCTGGATGGCTTTAAAGAAGGATTAGATATTCATGGAGGATTAGGATATCAATGACTGCCAGCCATGATAGCTGTATTCTACTTCCACTGTCAGAGGCAATAATGTTTCTAAATACCAAATGCTGGGAAGTGCAAGAGTGGAGAAGGCTGCCACACTCAGGTCCTGTTTGCAGGCTTCCTACGGGCATCTGGTTGGCTACTGGGAGAACAGGATACTGGACTGGATGGACCATTGGCCTGATGCAACAGGTTCTTCTTTGGCCAACCTTTTGTATAAGCCAACATCAGCAGGCATTGGGCCATATCCAACTAACCTCTATTCAGAGTAGAGCCACTGAAACCAATGAACCTAAGTTAGCCATATCTGTTTATTTCAACAAGTCTGCTCTGAGCAGGACTACACATTGGATACAATCCAATTTTGTCCTCTAATGCTAGAATACACACACACACACACCCCAACACTGTCTTTAAAGGATTTGATTTGATACTTTATTTTATTGTTAGCATATAACTTTGATGCTTTGTAAACAGAATACAAAGTAATAATCAAATACGGAAACTGACAAGGACTCTCCAAATGACCTTTAAGAAATCCTTTACAAGGCTTTAAAGGATTTTAAATCCATTGCCAGATTAAAAACTTTTTGCTGCTCTGCTCCATATCGGAAGTATGCTTTATAGGATATGTAATTTTCCCATTCCACTTATTATATTTCAAAATATTCAATAAAGGCAATGGAGCTGCATGCAGTTCCATTGTTATTATGACGTCCATATACTGTGGCTTTGCTTTCAACGTATGATTGCTACTTGTTCATATAATTGGAGGGTTAAGCGTGTGGCTGATTCACCATCACTCCTGCTAATGGCAAACTCAAGTGGCTGAGTGTCGATAAGACAGGAACCATACAGAACCACTGAGAAACAAGGGGGATGCATCAGCAGGCTCAGAAGAACCCCAAGCTTTAAAGAAGTACAAATGAACCTTAATAAAAAATAAAATAGGGATCCAATCCACTCAAGCAATCTCTGTGTCACTCAGCATTACTGACATGGACTGGCAGAGGCTTTCCAGGGTTTCAAGCAAGCGAGTCCTCCTGCTCTACTTGGAAATGCCAGGGAGCAAGCCTTGGACCTTCCATATACAAAGCAGATGCTCTATCACTGAGCCACAGCTCTTCTCCAAGGCATCTCATCATAGCGGGGAGGACTGTGACCACATGGTGTATGCACCTGCTCAGTCCACTATCTAGGTGCTGATAGCTATTGATGAGTGCCTCCAAGGCCCCTTCTGCTCTCCCTTATGATTTTGGCGCTTGGTCCTTCAAAGAGAAGAGTATCCTCTGAGAGACCTTCAAATAGACTCAAGGACTTCCCTATGTAGAGCAGGACATGTGGCCACCATACTGGGAACTCCTGTAATGAGAACAAGGAAGGCTTGGGCATATCGTGGGAGTCAAGACCTCACAGTGCTTACAGCTGCCTCTAGCAGCTTGTGGATTTTGTGGTTGCTCATCGAGTTAGAAATCCATCAGCTTGGTAGGACCTGAGTTATGGATTCAGGAGAAGACCCCCCTCACGGGACTGTGCCGCTTGAAACACAATTACTGGAATATAATAAGTCATACAGTGGGAGACTCTCATTAAATGCAAAGTGAATCACTCAGTCTTTGGGGGGCTAGGAAGGGAAAAAGGAGAAGGGGATGGGTGTCCATTTTTATTCCCCTTCCTGAATGTGGCTTTAATGATTTTTAAATCCCTTCAACCCAATTATAGCCCCAGATTCTGATTAGGGTCTCTGGGCTATTGTGTGCAGCAGCCATTATCCAGAGAGCCACAGAAAAATTAGTACCTGGAGAGACTGCATTGGAAAATAAATCTTTCCCTGACATTTCACAACCAATCCTTGGCCAATTAGGGCAAACTCTGCTATGCTGGTAATGCGCCTGCAAAATGCTCTCCATGCTGGAAAGGCCAAGCGGAGAACAAGTTATAGAACACATACACACTATGAACACACAAAGCAACACACATTTATTGGTTTAGGGTCAAAGGTAAGGGTACATTTGAGTAGTGAGCAGCAGCAGTGACACAAAGTCTTATGGCATCTTTAAAAAAACAACAACCATACAGAATTATTATGGTACAAGTTTTAATGAGACTACTCATGCCATGATAAATGCTTAGACTTTAAGATGACATAAGACTCTTTGTTATAGATATACTTTTTTAAAAAAGAATCATTTATTTATTTCAGCAAATTGTTGCCTTATCCTAATAATGTGAGCACAGGGAGAGTTACAATTATAAACAAGCAACTGTTGTCAACTCCAGCTAAGGTGATCTCTTAACTTAAGGGCATTCCTCTCAGCCATCATTTCTAACCCCTTTTCAGCTCAAATTAGGAGACCTTACCTGGGCCACATTTGCACCATGAATGTAAAGAACTGTGATACCAGTTTTAACTGACATGACTCCACCCCCACCATGAATTATGGGAACTGTAGTTTCTTAAGTATTGAGAGTTGCTAGAAGTCCCCTGGCTCCTTTCCCATCAAACCCCACTTTTTATTGGGTTTCCCCCACTAATTCTTATTGCCAGCTATGATCCACCTTTAATACATGTAAATGCACTTGGAAATATTATCCACTACTCTCATCTCTCACTATGTTCTTTTCTTAAAGCATCAGCTGTACAGTATGGTGTTGTGGTTAAGAGGGATGGACCTGGGAGACCGGAGGTCGAAGCCCCACTCTGCCACGAAGCTCACTGGGTGTCCTTGGAGCAATCACTGCCTCTCAACCTAGCCTTCCTCAGGGTTGTTGTAGGGATTAAATGAGAAGGGGAGGACCCTGCATGCCACCTTGAGCTCCTTGAAGGAAATCGTGGAACCTAAATACAACAAATGCATAATCCTCAGGATTATGCAATGCCCCATGCATGCGCGGTAACAGCACTCTTTAAATAATAATGGCGTGGGTCTTCAAGAGAGAGGGCCAGTTTGTACTCTATTGATGACAGCATAGAGGAATGGCCACCCAAGAGCATCAGCCTATGACCCAAGAAATCCACTGCTCAGATATCACCACCACTAAGTATGCAGTAAGAGGCCTTAGTGAAATTGGAAGCCAGGCCAGACCATTGGTGCATTAAAGTCTGCATTGGCTGTATTGCCTGTCAGCAGCTCTCCAGGGCCTAGGGCGGAAATCCAAACCCCCATTCTACAGGTCTGTAGGAGCTGTGATGAGGCAGAGGTGCTCCTCTGCCTAGTCCTCCCTTTTTAGCCAGCTGAAAATCTCCAAATCATGATGTTTCATGGTTGGGAGAGGGCAGAGCTGGGCTGGAAAACTACCCACTGCATTCCTGCATTGCAGGGGGTTGGACTAGATGAACCTTGGTGTCCCTTCCAATTCCACCATTCTGTGATTCTGGCTGTACTGCTGTCACATTACATCAAGTGGCCTGACCTGGGTCTCTTCACTGCACCAACCTGGGAGCCGGCACAGTGAATCAGTGTAGTTCGCCTGCCCCTGCCTGCATGAGCAGAAAGGCTCTGTCAAGCCCTATGCTGACAGTTTAGGGCTCAGATTGCTCTATAAGAAATGAATCTTTCTCGACTCTCCCAAGAGGTCCTAGGGATTGAACCTGGGACTTCCTGCATGCAGACAGATGCAGCTATCACTGAGCTACATCTCTTCCACCAACAAGCCCCTCTCCCCCGGCTTCCCCCTCTTCTGCAACACAGAGGAAGTAATAATGGGCTAAATGGTTTGTTTGTTAAATTTCTATCCCACCTTCCCACCAAATGGTGTGCTAGGCAGCTTAAAAGCAAAAACAGAAATTCAAGGGCTGTTGTAAGGATTACTAATGCATGAGAACCACTTAGCAAAATTGCTATATAATGCTAAACATCGTTGCTGCCATCAACAACAACACATCATCCCCAACTATCCCAAGATGTACCATAGCCCAGCTGTATTCTAGAGCTACCCCTTGCCATCACCAACAAAGTAGCTGAAATTTGTCTCCAGCCCGTTCATCTATTGATGTGATGGGGCTGTCATTACAACAGCCCTCTAATTGCTCAAAGCTGTGCATTCCATCCAGCCTGGAACCTGCTTGTAGCAAATAACTGCAATGGAAATCTTCCCATCTTCCTTTGACCCAGCAACCTGCAGGAGTACCTGGGGTGGGAGGTGTTAGCTGACAACCACAATAATCATTCTGTGCAATAATCTTCAAGTGAACTGGGGGAGCGGGCAGTTGATGTGGCATATCTTTAAGCTGCCCTGGTGCTTCCATTTCTCCATCTTTCATAGTTTCCATAGCAACTTGTGGGGCGGTTGAGGGAGGGGGAGAGACAGAATAACCATACTAAAAGAGAGGTTCAGGAGGGGAACAAGCAACGAAGCCAAATAGCTAGTTTACTGCCAAAAGAAAAAGGCAGCATCTATATATGAACACCTGGAGCCTAATAGCTCTGTAGCATGCAGAATGGCTGCCTTCCTGTGCTGGCTCCCCCTTTGCTAGATAAGACAGGCACACGCATCACACCCACAGAGTGTATCAGAAAGCATAGAAGCTCAGGTGTCTGGACATTAACCGGATGCTAGGAAGACTGCAATGAAAACAAGGCAACTCAACATAGCATCATGCTTCCTTTACTTTGAGGTCAAGCTCCACCACACCATCATTTTTGCATTACCAGGACTGAATGGCAGGGCTAGTCAATGCGTTACGCTCCAGATGTTTCTAGACTGCAGCGCTTATTATTCCTGACCATTGACCATGCTGGCTGAGACTGATGGAAACTGGAGTCCAACAACATATGGAGCTCACCACATTGGTTACCCCTGGTGCCACGAGAAACTAAAGTGGCACAATGGTTAGAGAACTGGAGTAGGGTCAAAGAGAGACAGGTTAAAGTCCACACTGGGTGAGCTGAGTACAATTTCCTTCTGTCTCTGTCTCTGTCTCTGTCTCTGTCTCTTCTTCTCCTTCTCTCTGTACATGATGTACATGGTTCTCTCTCTCCCCATTTTACACTCACAACAACCCTGTGAGGTAGGTCAGGCTGAGACGCAGTGACTGGCCCAAGGTCACCCAGTGAGAATAGGGATTTGAGCCCTGGTCTCCTGGCCTGACACTCTAACTACTGCACCACACTGGCTCAACAGTATACCGAACCGACTAGAGATCAGAAATTTGCTTCAGATGTACAAAATTAGTGTGCCAGAAAAATCATTTGGTGGTCCTCAACTAAACAGATCCATTCCTATAATGATTTCTGCTTGTGCTTTCCCCTCTTCCTCCTCGTCCCACACATCCATGCACCCTCTCCAAATCTGCTCCAGAGTGTGGGAAGAAACCCAGAACCTATTTGTGTGGAACACACAGGTACCTGGAGAGAGCAGTATTTTTCCTAGGGGATCTATAGAGTTGGAAAGCAACCAGTGGGTAGAATCTGATGGCTAATGGATATTATTTAGATGAATCTTGCCAGGGGTTCATGGTTTTCACTCTGATCATGGTTCTTAGTTGGCTGGATGGAGCACAGTGTGAGTGCATGGAAGCTAGCCTACCATCCAAAGGTCAAATTTCTCATTTGCCACTCTGCCTTCTTTTGCCTCTAGTCCTGCCCATCATTGGCACATGGCCCCTTAAAGCTTGGGCAGGCAAAAAGCCTTCCACACTTGGTCTACTCTTTCTGGAAGGGGATCTCCAGGGCCTCAGGCAGAGAAAGCATATGGAGTTGTCATGAAACCATCATCATGCATATAAAACACTCTACTGCTGAGGTGTGGCCTCTCCAAGGTTGCATGAAAGATAGTTTCAGGGTACAATGAGCAAAGAATAGAAAACTGGAACAGCAGTTATTTTAGACTATAATTGGAAGAGTTGCAGTGGGCAAGGAAATATATCTTGTTCCATGCTGGAGCCCTTAGCGGCATTCTGTCTGAGTCAGCTTTGCCTGGTCAGGACCATGGACAGATCACTGAGAGACTGGTTGCAAAGTCAACAAATAGTTCCCAGCAAATATATTCAACATGCAAAGCAAACTTGGGTGGAAAATTAGGAAGTTCTACATCAAGACAAACATCCAAGGAACCTTCTGCAGAGCTAAATATGTTTCGATCAATATTTCTCAAGGACATTACATACATTCCTAGTTTTATATCTTTTGAGGTTCAAAAAGTGGAAAGTTGTGTCTCATCTACAGCAAAGACTGATAGAATTATCTGCTAATTAACACTGCTAATTGTCAAGAAATCATTAAACCAGCATAACTGATGACACAGATTAATTCAGAAGCATAAGACCTTGCCATCTGGCAGTGAAAGAGTGGCTGATAATATCCGCTCATTTACGGTGTGTTGGTCGTCCTCACTGTGTGAACCAAATGGTGGTGAAAGAGGATTTTGCTTATTAAATAAATCAGAGGGGAGCATCCTAAAGGCAGCAGTGCTATTTCCAATCTGTTAGAGGGTTATCCATCTTTGTGAACAAATAACACAAGGGTAGGCATGAAAATATGACGGTAAGCTACTCTGATGTTTCATGCCAGTCGGTTTAGCTGGTTAACTTTATCTACAGAATTAACTACCTGGTATTAAACAGAGTGGGGTTTGGATACAAGAGATTGTGGGGTGACCTTGGCTCTATGCTAGAATGAGAAAAATGAATATGGCTCCCAGATCTCAGAAAAATTGTGAACACTTCTCTGAGATTATGCTTTTAAGTTTTGATAAATAGTCAGAAAATTACAAGTTCAAACAGGGGCAAGTTTGCCAATCCTTATTTTTTTAGTGGGGGTGGGAATGGGGAAAGTCAACTCAGATGGAAGTTGAGCTAATTCAGACAGCCTATGAAAAGCTCTCATGCTGAGACAGGATGTTTTCCAAAGTGCTGAATTGGGGCCCCAACTGAATTTTGTGGCTAGTAGTGCATATCTATAGAAAACCCTGGGTTTAATTCCTGGCATCTTGTTGGTGCTTAGACTAGATGACCCTTGGTTTCCCTTCCAACTCTACAATTCTATGATTCAATTTGATGTTGGGAAAGACTGAATCCCTGGATAGGTGCCCCTGAGCAGACAATTCTGTGCTAGATGGAGAAGCATCCTGACTTGCTATAAGGTGTGCTGTTATTATTATTTATTAAATCTATAAGTCACTTCTTTGCCACAGCAACTCAAGGGAACTTATCAATTATTTAAAACAAATACAAACATACATTAAAATAAGCATGAAAAATAAAATAAAAAGTCAATGAGAGAAGAAGGGGGAAACTGAAATGGATGGAGTGATGGGAGGAGA
Source organism: Podarcis filfolensis (assembly GCF_964270895.1). NCBI lineage: Eukaryota > Metazoa > Chordata > Lepidosauria > Squamata > Lacertidae > Podarcis > Podarcis filfolensis. The sequence goes on along the minus strand of NC_139618.1, from coordinate 18,892,812 downwards.
GAGCCCTCTGCAAGTGGTCAGTTCAGATCTCTCAGGGGCTGAAGGTTCTACATTGCCCCAATGTCTGCTGGGACGGGGCTCTGGAGGGATGTTGCCCCAGAGGAGGCCTGAAGGGATGTTGCCCTGACATGGCGTGGCCTGATGGGATACTGCCTCAGGATCCATAATGTTGGGCACAACTTGGCATCTGTGCCTCCAGTACTCCATTGACACTGTAGGAAGGGGGAAGGAGACAGGGAAAATGTGTGTGTGTGTGTATAGAGAGAGAGAAAGAGAGAGAGAGAGAGAAGAGAGAGATGGTTGGCTTGCAGCTCTGGGGATACTCATCCCTTCCCCCCCTCTCTCTCACAAACAGATTACCTCCGAGGGAGTGTGGTCCTTGAGAGAAAAAGATTCCCCTCCACTGTGTTACAGAAACAACTAAATACCTCCCACTCTACCTTTTAAACATTCTCTGTTCTCTAAGTGGATGAGCATCATGCTAGGTTTAGAATAACAAACGAAAGAGATATTGTTCTTGGTTAAGCTTCAGCAAAAGGAAACAACACTACCAGAGGGCAAAACAGATTTATAAATGTATCAACAGGGAGAGGGATTCTTTTTGTGTGTGTGTCTATCTCTTGCTCTCACACACTTTCCCCTCTCTTCCTTCCTTTTCTCATAAGAGAGCCAGTGGTGGTGTAGTGGTTAGAGTGTTGGACTAGGACCTGGGAGACCAGGATTCCAATCCTCACTCAGCTATTAGGCTCACTAGTTGACCTCTTACTGGTCACTATCTCTCAGCCTAACCTATCTCACAACATTGTTGAGAGCATAAAATGAAGAGGGGGAGAGTTTTGTACACCTCCTTTGAGCTCCTTGGAGAGAGAGAAAAGTGGGGTGGAAATTTAATAAATAAAATTAAAATGCAAGTTCATCCAACACACATATGACCAGCAATAGGTTTAGCAGGAGACAAAAGGAAGTATTGCCTGGCAGAACACACAGTTAACTTGTGAAACTCAAGGTTGGTGTGTGTGTGTGTGTGTGTGTGTGTGTCTATTATCTTACACAGGTAATTGAAACCTTCATTGGTAAAGGAAACATAGCTTACCGAAGAGTTGAGCTTTGAGGGGGAAATCTGGCTTGATGAAGCATCCCATCTCTTGCAAAGCTCTTTCTAATCTCATCTGCATGAATGCTATTCTGAGAGCACCTGCCATCCATGCCCAACTGTTGCCAATTCCAAATTTATTCCAGGAGAGGGAGAGAAGGAAATGACTGTATGTTAGCATTGTTTCAGTACCAGGATAAAACAGTGCTGTGTTCCCTGCTGTCAGGACAGCAATCCAGCTGTGCAAGGGATATAAGCATAGCTGGCTGTAGTATGCTGCAGTAACTACATATCCAGTCATTCAGCAAATTAAAATCTGCCCTACATTGGCTTCAATTTCCTCCTCTCTCCAATCGACTGGTGGCACTAACGGGTGGTGAAGCTTCCTCTGTGATCATAAGGAGTAGTTAAAGCAATCTGGAGTGCAACCACCTGAGCAAAGGATGAGGGAGGCGGGTGATGACATAGAGCAGATGCTGTAGGCTGAAATGAAGAGGACCTGTGTTGGAGATCCTAGTTTAGGAGACCTTTCCCTCTGTTTTTCACTTTCCTTGTCTGAAAAATGGGAATGATTAGAATACCAACAAACTCCTGATGAGAATGACAGCTACAGAAGAACATAGGAAAAACGCTGCAGCATTAGACTGATTTTCTGACCAGTCCAGCATTGACCATCTAAGGTGCCTTCAAATTATGAAAGAGCATCACTAACCCATTGGGCTCTGATGTGGATTTGCAATGTTTGGGACTTTTTAGTTAGAGAAAAAGTGAATAAGAGGTGATGCAGGGAGTGGAGAAAGCAGATAGAGAACAGTGTCACTCAGGGACATCCAATGAAGCTGAACATTGGAAGATTCAGGACAGATAGAAGAAAGTCCTTCATGCAGCACTTGGTTAAATTATGGAACTCGCTCCCACTGAAGGCAGTGATGGCCACCAACCTAGATGGCTTTAAAAGAAGATTAGACAAATTCACAGAGGAGAGGGCTATCAATGGCCTCTGAGGTGGGAGGCAGAAATGCTTCTGAATACCAGTTGCTGTAAACCATAGGAGAAGAGAGTGTTCTTGTGCTTGAGTCCTGCTTGTGGATTTCCCATAGGTTAGCCACTGTGAGAAGAGGATGCTGGAGTAATTGGCTGGCCATTAACCTAATCCAGCAGATTCTTCTCAGGTTCTTACGCCTCACTGAACATGCAGCTGTACTGCAAGAATGAGGAAACTGCTTCAGGCGACAGATCTAGCTGGCTGGCAAATTGCCTCCCGCCCCAGTAGCTACCCACAAGGCTGCATTCTGATGCCACCGTACCGTGGCCATGCCACTCACCCACCACAGCTATTTTGAGCAGCAAGGAGGAATGCAGATGTGATCCAGAAACAGCACCTCCAATCTTGTCCTCATGATGCACCCTTAGGAACAGTGCTGGCGGATGTAGCAGCTGCTGCAGATGCCCTGTTGCCCACTCATCCACCAACTCACTAGCTAGCCCACCATGGAGCACAGCTGCTGCTAAATGCAGCCAGAGGACTCTCTGGACCAGGAACCCCCAAACTCGGCCCTCCAGATGTTTTGGGACTACAACTCCCATCATCCCTAACAGGACCAGTGGTCAGGGATGATGGGAATTGTAGTCCCAAAACATCTGGAGGGCCAAGTTTGGGGATGCCTGCTCTGGCCCACCACACCTCACTCTAAAGAATAGGTCCTTCCTCCACCATCCCTGCCCAATTGTTTTCCAATGCTGTATGGGCCAGCTGCTGTCACCTGGGCAGAGGGAAACCCTATTGGCCCTATTGGCCATCTAAGGTGGAATCATGGATGGATAGCAATTCCAGCCTCTGTGATCAGCCCTGATTCTGGGTGGGTGGGGAGAAGAGGGGCTGCAACATTCATGCCAGAGCTGAATGGCTACTGAGAATCAATGGGGGAAGTGTGGCCCTCCAGATGTTGCTGAACTATTGTTGCCTCTTTCCTGACCATTGGTCATGCTGGCTGGAGCTGCTGGGAGTCAGTTTCCAGCAACAACTGAAAGGCACTTGATTCTTCCCCCGCCCAAGTTCCTCCTTTTCACTGCGGGAAGTAACATATATGCAGCATTCTCAGCCAAAACAGCTTACAGATAAAGGAGCCGGAATACTCAAGACTGCTAGCTGAATTATCTTTCTATATGTACATCTTTTTAAAAGGGGGGGGGAGGGGAGGGAAGACTAAAACTTATTGTCTTGATGTGCAATAATATTAAAGGGAGTTGAAGTTTTCTTTTATGCTTTCTGGTGCCTGCTTCATAATGTATAAACATTCCAGAATTGGAACTGGCATGCCTGTATGTTAAAACAGCACAAAATAATATGAACACATATTACAAACCCCTGTTGTGTGCCTGTTCGCCGTCAGAAATATGGGATCTATATTTGCAAAGTCTGCTGCGGGATTATGGGGGAAATAAACATGCTGGAGACAGGAGTGGAAATGGACAGAACTCAGAAAGAGGAGGAGGAAGAGTGGGCGGAAGAAAGCGCCAAACAATGGAAATGGGAGGTTTTGTGGGTGCAAGACAAGAAAAGAAATGACCGACTCCCATATATCCCCCTGCATTGCTGAAATATTAATTCCTCTGTGCCACATGAGATATTTTTGCACATGAGCCTAGGAAACATGCTGCAAGATAGTTTAAGAATTATATGGTTGGGGAGATGAAAGCATGTCTGGATACAAGATTAATTCCTGCAGTTTCCAGTGCACAGGAGAGCTTCTCTATGGGAGTGTGCAGCCAGTGCCATGTAGTGGTTAAAGTGGTGGATGAAGACTGGTCAGACCCAGTTTCAAATCCTTACTCAGCCATGAAGCTCTCCAGGTGACCTTGGAACTATCTCTACATCCCAGCTTAACTCAAGTCCACAGAGCTGTTGTGAGGTTAAAGTGGTGGTGGTGGGGAACCCCATGTTTGTCCCTGGGAGCGAAAGCAGGATAGAAACATAATAAATAAAATAATGTGGCCAAGTGTTAAGGCTCTAGATGCCTGCAGGCAGGAGCCAAGCACAAGACCACTCTCCCCTTCTGTGGTTTCCAGCAACTAGCATTCATGACTGCCTCCAACTGTAGAGGTAGCATAGCTTCCATCATAGCTATTAGACATTGACAGCCTAATGTGTCTAATCCTCTTTTAAAGGCATCCAAGATGGTAGCATCATTGCCTCCAGTGGGAGTGAGTTCCAGAGTTTAACTATGTGCTGTGTGAAAAAATCCTTCCTTTTGTCTGTCCTGAATCTCCCAACATTGGGTGTCCACAAGATCTAGTGCATGGGTAGGCAAACTAAGGCCCGGGGGCCGAATCCAGCCCAATTGCCTTCTAAATCCAGCTCGCAGATGGTCCACAAATCAGTGTGTTTTTACAGGAGTAGAATGTGTGTTTTTATTTAAAATGCACCTCTGGGTTATTTGTGGGGCATAGGAATTTGTTCATCCCCCCCTAAAAAAAAGTCCGGCCCCCCACAAGGTCTGAGGGATAGTGGACCGGCCCCCTGCTGAAAAGGTTTGCTAACCCTTGACTAGTGCTATGGGGGAGAGAGAGAGAGAGACTCTCTATCTCCTTTCTCCATGCCATAGCATTCTCCCCACCTGCAATTCCCACCCAGCAACAGGCATTGAGAGCCTAGCTGTACCTGGGAGCTCCACTGCATACATCTCCTGCTTTCCAATGCCCACAGGCTACTCCTGTCAGGCATTTCACTACCACTTATATAATGAAGCGAGCCTGGTTTTGTAATGGAGTTTAAAATGTATTGCGGTTTTTGTGGTTCATAGTTCAGTCAATCCCAAAGACAACATCCTGCAGCAGGGTATAATGGCTCAGAGGAGAAGTAGATGGAGAAACCAGGGAGATAAAGTAAAAGCAGCCAGAAGCGTCTTCTGATCAAAATGGATTTGATATATGGCCAGGGGAGGCAGGAAGACAAAGAAAACGTGGAAAAAAATGGTATTTTAAAACATCGGTGTGTTTCTGAAATGAGATTAGGACAGCAACAGGTTTGCTCTGATGCCAGCTAAATCCCCATTAAATCAGATTAATGCAGATGGTCTTTATGTAACTGACCAGAAAGATCAATACTGTTGCTGCACTTGGAGAAGGGAAGAAGAGGAGGGAGGGGGAATCTTGTTGGGGGGGGGATATTGACTGACTATAGCAACCTCAGTAAGGCATAGCTAATTCAGGATCTCCTAAATCAGGGCCAAGTGGACGAACATGCAATGGCAGAGTTTCAGATTCAGTAATAGTTGGTTCTTAGACAATGTATTGTAACAGAAGTCGGTCAAAGTGGCTGCATTCCTTGAGCGCAGATAAAAGTGGGCCTCTTTCCAAGAGGGAAGAGGAAGAAATGAGCTGTTGCTCATTTGTACACATTAATTCATCACAGCGAATGCACATTTTACAGTTTTCCTTGTGCGTACCAATAAGGTGGATCTGAAACACAGCCAGATGACAATGCAAAACACAGTTGCCTCTCTGCAGTATTGGGAAAGGGATCACTTGCTTTGGAAACAAAGATGGGGTTGGGTTTCATATGGCCACAATGATGTGCTTACAGGAATACTGTGTACCTTAAGAGTTTTCAAATCACATCACTAGCTTCATCTCAATAATCCTTATGCAAGGCAATGTAGCACACATATCCCTGTGTTGCACATGCAGAGGCAATACCAAGAAGAAGTGGCCTGGATAAGGCCACCTACATGAGTCATGGCAGAAGCAGGATCTGCTGGTGCAGATGTCCCACTATGCTGCATAAACTCGCAGAACTGTGCAACTGGGCCTCCATGTTGCAAGCAGATAATGTGCTGATTTCACTACTACTTCCCACATTGGTACTGCAACTTCAACTGTGGCTACTGGCTCTGATGTCCCTCATGCAATATCCACATTGTCACCCCAGTGCTCAGTCCGGCTAGCACCCAGACATGACCCTAACCCCTTGGCTCCCTTTGGCTCACTCTACAGGTGACCGTGCAACACCAGTAGGCTCTTAGAAGCACAGCAAAGGAAGGACAGATCCTTGTTGATAGGAGACAACCTTGACTTCAGTGTCTGGTAGGAACAAGAGTTCTGGGTGTATGTTAATGCCTATCTCTGCATCATATCTCTTTGCCATCTTGCAACATGAGCATTCAGCCATCACTTTGTCCTCACCAGAACTAAACTCTGCTTCCGACAAGCATCACATCCATGGGCAACCAAATCAACAATCATCTGCATCCTTTAAGAATAGGATCCTCCACCTGTTTTGCACAATTATCTCCAAGAGCATCCAGCTTTGCATCACTAAGCATACAAGGTCAAGGTCAGATTGGCTCATAATCATTGCCTCTGCCCACAAAGACTACTCTTTCTGTCATGGGGTGCAAAATGTGGGTTACCATACCTCTGGTTATTTAGCATCTCCACTGTTGTCTGGCTTTCCCCTCTTTCCTTCAGATTCTACCTGATCCCACCAACCCCTTTTGTCACAGGTAGCCCCTCTTCATAATGAACAGAAGAGTTTGTCCTCAAGGGACCATGGTGGTCAGTCTTGTTTGATCTTCAAGGTCCTTTCCTCACTTAATTCTTCTGAAGCAGGCTCAGAACCCAAGGTGAACCCCAAAGCACATCTGACCTAATTGTGCTGTTATCCAAAGCCCACACATCAGAGTCTGAACTGACTCTTCCGCTCAGTACATACCCCACCAAGCCCTCTTCAGGCAAGAAGCATCTTACAGCCACACTTGCCATTTGACTGCTGGTTGAATGACGCAAAGAGAAGAGTGTTTCCCCACCTGCCCTGGGCTGGGGGAAAGTGACTTAGGCTGGAACCCTGCACTCTTATAACTTGAGAAGAAGTCTAACTGAACTTGGTAGGGCTTAATTCTGAATAGAAGCATATAGGATCGCACTGTTCCTTTAGGCTTCAAGAATCAAGAAGAGCAAACAGAGGGGGGAAGGAAGAAAGCAGGAGGCAGATGGGGAAGCTAAAGTTGATGATCACCTGAGATTCCTTCCCTCTGCAAGCCATTATCCAGTAGCCCATGCTGGAGAAGTTGCTCAGAGATATAAATCTTACAGTGACATTTCAGGGCTGGTTCTTAGCCAATTAGGGCACCCTCTGTTACACTGATAAAGCATATCCCCGCGTGACAAAAGGCCAAGTCAAGTGGAAGTGAAGTTCACCCCCACACCCCCACAGCACCACAGTCCTGTAAAGAGGGGGGGGGACCGAGCGAGCAAGTCTGGCACTCGCTGACAGCACTGTCAGGGGATCTAGCCTGATGAGTTACTATGGGCTGTGCATGCTCCAGGCTCAGAGTATTCTTCGGGCACAAAAAAGGAATAGGTTCGTGCGCAGCATCAGTCCCTATAGCTGTATAATCAGGGTCGGTCGATCCCTGAACAGAAACTGGTTCAAAGTGCCCCGGTGATTAATCAGTTAGTGGCATACAGAAATATCTAGCAATCCTTAGTAGCCTTGCAGGTTGCAGGCATTTAAAAGGATGGGTACCAGAGGCTCAAGAAAATTCCCGTTACTTCCTCTCTCTTTTTTCACATGTTTGAAAAGAAGTGCTTCCAAACAAGACACTGAATTCTCAGGATTTAATTTGCCACTTTCTTAGCCATCTCTGGAAATGGTGTTTTTTCTCTTCCCCCTGCCAGTTTCGTCCTTTCCCCCTTCGGCTAACATTGACTGTTTCCTCCTGAGTTTTTAATAGACTAAACAGATCCCAGGCTTCTCATTCTTTTTCTTATGCCGAAGCAGTAGCGGGGATGGAGGAAACCTGGATGGATGGGGGAGAGAAACGGTGCTGCAAATTACTGTAATGCACCCAGCAGGGGGTGCTGTGGAGCACTGCACATGGTTTCCGCTGTCCCTCATCTCCTGGGGAGATGCTGGCCTATTGATTAAGTGGCGTTTACTTCTCAGCTCCACCATGCCAGGTTTAAGTGACAGCCACAAAAAATGGAGCTGCATTTACACAGGAGACGTGTCAGAAATGCATGTGCACTGGCATAACCCACTTGCTAACAAGCCAGGTTGAAGGTCCTTATATTAATGTACTAAGCCCTGAACAACTTAGGTACAGGGTACCTCAGGGATCACCTGAACCCCTTATATCCCAGCTCAGTCACTGAGACCATCTGCAGGAGTGTCGTTGGTCATCCCCCAACTTAGCGAGACCCATTTGACAACAAGGAACAGAGCCTTTAGTATCACTGGCCCAGTCCTGTGGAACTCTCTGCCACTGGAAATTAAGCAGGTGGCTTCTGGTCCAACTTTTAAATTCTGGCTGAAAACTTTCCTATTCCGCCAAGCTTACACAGGCAGTTAAGAATACATCCCTTCAAAATGGTTAATTGATGTTTGATTTTAACTTTTAATTGTTTCATTGTATGGTTTTATGTTTACGTTGCTGTAACTTACTTTGAAGTATTTTTATGACACTGAAGTATACAAGCATTTTTTAATAAATAAAAATAAATGAAAGATATAGGAATGCCACATCTGAATTCATGGATATAGACAAGGTCAATTCAGTTAGTGAAGAACAAGTGTGGCCAGACACTTGGGGCTAAGCTCAAATTGCAGCTCTGTATGTCATTTGCTCAGACCAACTGGGTAGTCTGCAGGGAGTGGTTGAAGGAGAGATCGTACTACACTTGGAGCAAGTCAGACATGCAAAATCGCCTCGCTGGGTCACCTTGCATGGTAACAAGGTGAGGGCTGTAATCCTGATCAGCTTGGAAGTACGTAAATCCCAATGGGGCTAGAATGGTAGTCTTAGTTACATTCAAGCTGAAGTATTGCAATGGAAAAATCTGCCACCCATATGTCTCTGGAAGCTTGGAAACTGGGGACAGAGGCAACCGCCTCCTCTGTTTTTATTCTTAGTGCCTCATATTCAGTTACTTACCTATAAGATTGCCTTGCCCCATACATTCCCACTTGACAGCTTCAATCAGCAAAACTGGCCCTGTTACAGGTGCCACATAGTACCCGTTCTGCATTGGTAAGAATTCAATCAGTTACTGTGGCAGCACATGCACTTTGGAACTCCCTGCCTACAGACATCCGGCAGGTGCCTTCACTGTACTCTTTTCGGCACCTGCTAAAACCATTTTATGTTTAGACAAGCCTACCGTGATATTTAGAAAGTTGATGCATTTAAAACTGATGTCATTTTAACTTTTTGAAAGTTTTGAGTTATTGTCAATTCTTATTCATCATTGTATTGTTTTATCCTTTTTTTGCAAACTGCCTTGAAGTTTGCTTGGTGTTTTTTTTAATAATCAAGCGGTGTATGCATTTTATGGGGAAAATATGAATAAATGTGTCTGAAGTTATTATTATTATTAGTAGTAGTAGTAGTAGTAGTAGTAGTAGTAGTATACTGCCCTATACCCGCAGGTCTCAAATGGTTCACAATATAAAATCACAATATAAAAACATAAAATACATGATAAAATAAAAACAAGAACAACCCAATAAACTCAAGAATCCCCCATTCAGCCAGTATGCCTTGTAGCTGCTGACATACCTACCCACTACAAATTTCTCCACTACTTAAAAAAAAAAGTCATTGCACTGCCTCACAGGAGCAAATTCTGCACTATTACTCAGAAGTAAGCCTTGCTGTATTCAGTAGGGGGTTTGCTTAGAATTGCTGCCTTACATCTCTGTGTGAAGGACTTCCCTCTTGTTTGTCCTGATCTGCTGCCAGTCAACTTCATTCTACTATTATGAGAAGGAAACCATGTAAGAGAGACCATCTTTTGTCTCTGAGAGAAGGCAGAAATAAAGTGTTTGGGGGGGGGGGACACACCAGAAGCTGGAATGAATGGACTCTCTGTGCTATAAAACCTGCTCTCCATTGTCTTGTTTTGTACAACAGGAACAGAGAAATATGTGCACATCTTCCAGAGACGCTTTGCCAACAAACACTCACATTGACTCACTGCTTTGGCCCGGCGCTTTCAAACCAAGCACATAGGCGCGCACACACACACAAAAACACACACAAAAAAACACACAAGTGTGTGGGTGAAGCACAGCACACAGTCTTCCGGTTCTTCAAAGAGCAAAGCAGTCTTTCTGAAAGCAATGTGTTGGTAGGATAAAAAAAGAGAGGAGGGGGAATGCATGGCTTTGTCATCATGGCAAAATTTCAGGAGGAAGAAGAGCCAATGCTAATAGCTTGTTTTTGACTCTGCCTTCTATATGGGAGGGGGGGAAATGAATGCTTTAGAGTTGGTCTCTGGATTCCTCTGTGCTGTATTAGACCAGCCCTGTCAAATGTGCAGGAAATGAAGGCTGTAGATTCCGCCTTAAAGGCTGACAGGCAACCCCCTCCCCTAGAATAACAGATTCATAGTTAGGACTCCAATGGCCACATAGCCCAACTCATGAAATGCAGAAATCACAGCTAAAGCATGCCTGACAGATAGCCATCCAACTTCTGCTTGAAAACCTCCAAGGAAGGAGAGTCCACCACCTTCCAAGGTTGTCTGTTCCATGGTTGGAGAGCTCTTACCATCAGAAAGTTGGCCCTAATGTTTAGTCAGAATCTCCTTTCTTCTCATTTGAGCCATTGGTTTGGGTCCTACCCTCTGGAGCAGGAGAAAGCAAGCTTGCTCCATCTTCCAGGTGACAGCCCATCAGATATTTGAAGATGGTTATCATCTTACCTCTCGGTCTTCTCTTCTTCACGCTAAGCATTCCCTATTCCTCCAACCGTTTCTCATGCTTTCCAGATCATTGATCATCTTGTCCAAATCTTGTGTCCTGTTATCATACCCTGTGGCTGCTCCCTAATCAGCACATGAGGAATGAATCTCTGGGAACGCACTGGAAATCCAATTCATGTTTACTCCAACTGAGCAGTAAGCAGTGGGGTTTCCCAGGGAATGTGCCAAAAACAAAAAACCTTTCAGACCCATGCCTAGAAAGCAGGGGGCAAGCGGAAGTGTGGGCTAGTTGGCTCTGCCTGTCATTGGTTCTGGCTCCCCTTACTGTTAAGTTCCCTGCCTTACACCCTACCAGTCCCCAATGGGCACCAGCTACCACTGCTGTGTTTTATTGTGTGTTTTAATTATGGATGCTTATATTTTAATGCTTGTTCAAAAGGCTTGTATACATGTAAACTGCTTAGAAGCCTACTTTGGCATTCAGTGGTATGCAAATGTTAATAATCACAATAGCAACATTATGTTTCTTTATTCCCTTTTAGACCTATTCCTTTTCATGTCTATGGGATCTTCTTCTGTTTTTAAGTCACCAACTTTGGGGGCATGGCAGAAGCACGATGGAGCTTTCACAGCTCCTGTTGCAGTTCTCTCCTCCCAGAGGCTGTCTCAGAGCTCTAGTGCTTCTGCTGCCCTGCCAGATCTACGTGCAAAGTCAGTTGCTGTGTGTGTGTGTATATGTAAAAAGAAAGAAAAAATAAAAGGGTGACATAGGAGACTAGAAGCCATCATGTACAGTGGTACCTCGGGTTACATATGCTTCAGGTTACATACACTTCAGGTTACAGACTCCGCTAACTCAGGAATAGTACCTCGGGTAAAGAACTTTGCTTCAGGATCAGAAATCGTGCTCTGGTGGCACGGCGACAGCAGGAGGCCCCATTAGCTAAAGTGGTGCTTCAGGTTAAGAACAGTTTCAGGTTAAGAACGGACCTCCGGAACTAATTAAGTACTTAACCTGAGGTACCACTGTACTGAGATTGAAAACCCTATCATTCCAGCCCAAAACTATTTCAGTGGTTGAATGGTGAACCCCTGAAACAAAACAAAAATGGATGCCCTGGGAATGGGATAACGACAAACAAGAGACAGCCATTTTTGCTAATTCTTAAATTTGCAGCTCAATTTTCAGCTAAAATAAAAAAAATAAAAATACATATTTTAAGACTGAATATATTTAGACATGAGTTATTGTTTGGTGTTGTTTTGTTTCTGGCAGGCTCAAAAACCACAAGCGGGATGGAGCAGATTTACGATTGAACATATGTGGAAGTGATACAGAGTTGAAATAGGCCGATCTGTCCATCCCTGGGGAGAATGCTTGGTTTGTGGAGCCTGTTTCCCTGCCATGTTTCTTTTCCATGTTACCTGTGAGCCACAGTAGTCCAGCTACCATCTTTCAGTAGAACAGGGTTAGGGGAACAAAATGAAGCAGAGAGACATGTGGATGCTACCTTGAGCCCCTTGGAGGAAAGGTGAGGTGAAATAAATAAATACATGAATATAACAGATTCCCATTTCTTCCAAATCACTGCAATCACTTGGATCCCTTCCCTTTCCCCCTCAAAGTCTTATAGCGCTCAGAAGCATACAAAAAGCTCACATGAACACTCAACATAATACATTATAACATGGTAATTACTGTGTATACAGAAAGGGCTCAGTTTGCATCGACTTAACAAGACCACACCGACTCAGGCAACCCAAACAAATCAATGGCATATTTTAGACAAATAAAAAACCCCTCCTCGTGACACTGGCAGGCTGATGACTCAGAGATTCTGTTGCATTAACCAGAATTTTGAAGGATCCTTAAGTCAGTGGGACACCTTCAGAAGCAGCCTCCTTTGACGCCGCTTTGTTTTTGGAATTGTCGCATTGGCCTTTTGAATGCCCAATTATTCCGCTGCAGTTGCCCGAGTCCTTTTCTTCCAGCCCTCATGTGGCACAGATTGCCTCTTAAAATTCATTATTAGGTGTAGTCATTCAAAAATTTCCAGGCTCCATTCTCCACTGTTGTAGCAGCACCTAACAATTTAAAATACCAATAAAACCAAAACAGCAAAATAGTTTAACACAGTAACAACAGTCATTAAAACAGCTACATTTAAAAAAAAAATCCATAATGATATCTGTAGCAGCAGAAGTAGCTGAAAATAAGCAAAATTCAATCCCCTTCAACCAACACTCAGCACCTCCCCAAAGAGGCAGATTTTAGCCAGCTACTGAAATACCAACAAAGAGATGGGATATAAGCCCTCTTCAGGCATTCTACTCAAGTGTAAAAGCAGCACGAGTGGGAAAAGCACAGTGTGCAAAGTCACCCTCCCTGGTAGCCTGTCTCAGGCACCCTCCACTGTTACCCTACAAAAAATGGTGTGTGTGTATAAAATTCTGAAGTAGGGAACCTCCTGAACAGTATTTTTCTGAGCATCTCTCCCAAAATAAATGTCCGATATTCACCTGAGGACCTCCTCCAGAAGTCTCTTCTGAGAGAGGTTTGGATGGTGGCAACAAGGAAAAGAGTGGCTGGGGAAACCCAGCCATATGGGCAGGGTAATAAATAACAACAACAACAACAATAATAATAATAATTGTTATTAGGCCCTTCCAGTTGTGGCTGCCCAACTGTGGAATGCTCTCTCCATTGATGTCCACCTAGTATATAACTGAAACAAACCAATGGCTCATCTAGGCCAAAACTATCCCTGATTTGGAAAGCCCCCCCCCCCCCATTTGTTTCTAGTTTCTAAGCTCATGCTTCTCTTGCTCATTCCTTGTTCCTTTTTCTTTGGGTGTCTCAGCAGCTAGTGAACGGAATAGACTACAGTACTATACCAACCAAGCACCAGTGTAAAGGGCTCTGCACAGTTTTTTCTACCTTTTGTAACCAACAGGGGGAGCAGCTCACAGGAAGTTGGTGGAGGAAGTAATCACCTCCAACCATAAGAAGACTGGCTGGTGTGCAGCAGGAAGACATAAGGAAACCTGACTTTTTCCACTAGGAAAATTACAAATTACACATCAAGAGATGTTTGGAATCAATATTTTCTTAAAATTAAACTCTGAGAAAGAAAGAAACAATCTGCAGGCTGGTGTCTTTTAAAAAACAATGGTAGATTCACACACTAAATCCCTCATGTTGCTTCTGCAACTCTGTCCAATTTGTTTCAGATTTGCCATAGAAACAGCTGAGCCCCCCCCCCACCCTTTAGAAAAGACAATGACACTTCAGCACACTGAGAAGTCACAGCAAGCAAGGCAGTAACACCACAATGGAAAAAGCTGCCATGCCCAGGAAAAAAATGTGAGCAAGGTTCTTCTAAAAAACATATATAGAGACTGGCCAATGCTCAATGCATCATTGTGGCAGCTGTTCGGCAGCCATTAACCGCCTCCTTGTGCTTGACAGATGGACCCCTGGGACTGGTGTCTGGTCTCTGGCTTCCATTAAGGAAAGCACTTACATATGGGCTTCAAAACATATCTGCTTGGTCTGGTTTTAGGGTGTCAGTTGCACGCTGGGACGAAAATGTGTTAGCTGAGGGCTCTCCACAAATGTGCGCTCTAGAGGTCTCATCTGCTTCTGCAAATAACAATTTTTGCAGCAAATCTGCAGCTCTGTCCATAGAAGAGCTTTGCCAGCGTGGAGTAGGAAACTCATGACACTCCAGAAGATTGGGCTACATGGACATCCTGCATGGAAGTAGTGAACCGATTAAGGGTGGGTGTCATGGCAGCACTGGCACATTGCACTGTTCAGCGTAGATCAGAAAAAGACAAGGCCACAGCAGCTAACTTGCAGTTAGTGGTTCCATTAAGGAATCAAACAGGAAACATAGGGAGACTCATGAGATATGCTCCTCATAGTGCGCTGTTGCTCAGACTGTCTTGCACCTCCCACTTCATTCTATTCCCTCTGTGTCAGGCCCCTCCCTCTGTCTATGGAGAGTCCCAAGGGACCCCCTCTGTCTCTGCTTTGCTCTCTGCTCTGTTATGTGAAGTAAACACCTTGTTCTGGGAGTGGGAGGAGGAGCTGGCAGTCTGTCAACAGACACACCATCAAGAGGAGCTTGTGATGAAGCTGCTGACTTCTGCCTTTGCTCCATGCTGGGGCACCTGCTTGTTTTCTCCTTTCCCAGTACCTTCCACCTCTTCCTCTCTTCTGGTGTGTCAGGCGTCAGGGAAATGGCTCCCCCCCCCCCTTTGGCCATGCATCACCAGAACAAAGCAATTAGAGTCCCTTACCAGTTTAAGAGTGTTTAATGATCACAGAAAAAGAATAAAGCAGCCATTCTCAGAGTGAAGATGCTCCCAATTAAGTTTTCCTCCTACTTCCCTCTGAGTTATCTCCGTCACTTCCCATTCTTGCAACCAGATCCTGCAACCACAGAGCTTTCTGTGTAGCAACCTTATCAGCTCTCCTTCCTATAATCCTCTGTCATGGGGTGTGTCCGGTTGTCCACCACCAAGAGCCCAGCTCCATAGCTTCTTCCTCTACGCCAGGCATAGACGTCGGCCCTCCAGATGTTTTTGGCCTACAACTCCCATGATCCCTAGCTAACAGGACCAGTGATCAGGGATGATGGGAATTGTAGTCCCCAAACATCTGGCGGGTCGAGGTTGCCTATGCCTGCTCTATGCTTTCCCTGGGAGCAGTGGTGGAGGAAGGGGGCCCGGTGGGGGCGGTCCACCCCGGGTGTCACCACTGAGGGGGGTGACAAAATGCCAGGTGGGTGGCACTCACCGCGGGGCCTGCAGCGTGCCTGAGTCACACATCTCTCCTGGGAGAGACACGCTGGCTTGGGCACAAGCAGGCTCCACTCTGCCCAAATGGTCTGCCCACTGCCTCCCCCCCCCCCCAGGTGTAGGGCGGCTGAGTGGGAGGAGGCAGCCAGACTCCGGAGGCCCCATGGTGTGCCCCACCCTCGCCCTGCCCCTATGGGCAGCTTGCCCCACCCCTGGGTGTACTGCCCCAGGCGCCCAAGTACCTTCCTCCACTGCTGCCTAGGAGGCTCTTGGTGAGGCAGTTTCCACCACTCCTTCTCATCTAGCCAGTCCCTGACAGTGGGTGTTCCTGAAAGTCTTGATGTGCAACATACCGGTATCTGCACAAGTATTTTCTAATTCCCATTTCACTCCTTTATCTCAAAGAAATGTGAGGTGTTTTTTTTTAAATGCTTCTGCTAAAAATACCAAGCAGTCCGTGCATACTGCATACATTATTAAACACACGATTGTACACAATATTAAACATGTCATGTTCTCTGTGTCTTCTATGCACGTGCATTCCAGGTTTCCTAAAGCAGTCAGCACAGAAACAGATACGCACAATGTTGCACCCAACTGTGTGAAAATAGTAATTATGTATTGATACTTAGGAAATTGTGCTGCAAGAATATACTACTGCATGGGGCTTCGAGAGTTTTGTATGTATTTTATGCATATAATTAGTTGGTTAAAAAGAAAGAAAGTACACGAGTGGCCCAAGGCAGGCAAAGCTTGGTTGTATCACCATAAGCATCAAATTCCATGTATAAATATATTTAAAACAGATTCCCCCTTCATCCCTAGTGCTGGTATTATCATCCTTCGTTTGGGGAAGAGGGCCCAGTGGGCGAGGGCAGCCACAGTGCTCCAGATGTCTGCCAAAACCAGCAACACCAGTGAGAAAACACCAGATTTCCACTGAGTCCTGCAGCCAGGGTTTAAGATCTGAAACCCATTCTGAAAGGGCATTGATTCAGCAGCCCCCCCCCCCGATGAAAAATCCACTGGCCACCACCCCACTCTCCAGATTGGAATACTGTGATTCTGCCAATTTCTTGTGGCGTTTTTTGTTGTTGCTGTTGTTGGGGGGGGGGGAGGTTGATGTATTTCTAAAGCTCTCTCCCCAGTGCTTAAAAGCAACATGGTTACACACCATAAACCTATTGATATGCATGTTCTAAATGGTGAGGAAGGCCGGCAATGAAAAACCAAGTATTGAAACAACAGCAACAACATTGGCACATGTATATATTTATTTACTTCTCAAGATTTATGCGCCACTTGTAATTTACAAAAGCGCTTTACAAAAAGAAGAAAACAGTAACATTGTCAGCAAAAAAAACACAACAACACCGTTACAAATAGCAATTTAAAACATTCAAAAATAATTAAAAACAGCAATAAGCTAAAAACCAGATCAAAACAGATGTCAACATTCTACATGTCTAGATTGGCTTGAGGTGTATATTTTTAAGACCCATCTTATTTTTTTTTTTACAATTATCAGTTGTTTTAAACTTTTTTAACATTATGTTTTAATGTTGCAACCCATCCTGGGTCCTTAAGAGTGAAAGGTGGGTAAATGATGATGGTGATCATCATCATCAAAACAAAAATGTTTTTAGCAGGTGCTGAAAAGAGTCCAGTGAAGGAGCCTGCTTGCTTGATGTCAATAGGCAAGAAGTTCAAAAGTGTGGGTGGCGCCATTGTCAAAGATTGATTTCTTACTCAGTTTTAGTGCAAAAGCAAGAATAGGTGATAATTGCTTCAGTATATGCCTTCAGGAATAAAGGACAATTAGGTGTGGGGTGCAGGATCTTTAGAACTCCCTGAGCAGTTTTTTTGCGTTCAAGAAGGGCACCTGGAACAACAACAGCAGCCATAGGACAGGAGCATTTACCTGGCTCTCGCAGATTCTCTCCCTCCAGCTCCTTAACTCAGCCACCTCCCAGCCCCAAAGCCACAGTGCGCAGCCGCAGGGTGTGATTATGGCTCTCTAAACCTCTCCAGGAGGAAGCAAGCGGGTTCATTAGCAGCAAATGCTGACTGAAGCTATAAGCCGCCAGCAAATCTGGTGCCATAGCAGCTTGCTGTCGGCAGGGGGGAACGCAGTGTGTGGCCCTGTCCGTATGCGGCGCGGTGCGAGAGGGCAGAAGAACACACTGTGCTCTGTAATGAGACTTCCTGCAAACACAATGATTCTTGGCCCGCTGCTCAGGGAAAAAAACAAAAGTAGTGCAACACATGGAAAATTGGTGGGGAAGAGAGACGGGCGGAGAGAGAGAGAGAGAGAGAGAGAGAGAGAGAGAGAGAGAAGGGAGAGGATAGGATCAAACAGGAATGTGCACTTGGTAGTCAAAAGAGGGGAAACTTGTGCAACACCTTTAGGCTGCAAGACTAACAGTATGAGTGCCAGGCAGAAATTCAATCAGTAAAGCTCTCTGTCGCTGCATCTCTGTGCCTGGGAAATGCTGGTCTCCTGAATTTCTGCCTATCGTGTTAAAGGGACAGGAATCCTGCCAGGAAGTAAAAATATGGTATTGCAGTGATAAATACTGAAATATAGCTCAGTTGGTAGAACACAGGGCTCTTAATTTCAGGGTTCTGGGTTTGAGCCCCACGTTGGGTGAAAGATTCCTACATTGCAGGGGACTGGACTAGATAACTCTTCAGGCACCTTCCAGTTCTACAATTCTATGATCCCCCTTTCTCTTATGGTGTGTTCCGGTGTTTTCTTGCTTGCTTGAAGCAATTGGGTGTGGTTTGAAAGAGACTTTGTTCTCACAAGGACCCACCTTATTTTTGTGATTGTAAGTTGCTTTTGTTTTTAATACAGTGGTACCTCTGGTTACGTCCTTAATTCATTCCGGAGGTCCATTCTTAACCTGAACTGTTCTTAACCTGAAGCACCACTTTAGCTAAAGGGGCCTCTTGCTGCGCCGCCGGAGCACGAGTTCTGTTCTCATCCTGAAGCAAAGTTCTTAACCTGAGGTACTTTTTCTGGGTTAGCGGAGTCTGTAACCTGAAGTGTCTGTAACCCGAAGTGTATGTAACCCGAGGTATCACTGTAATGTATTTTAATGTTGTAACCTTCCCTGGGATCTTTGGGTGAAGGGAGGTATTATTATTATTATTAATGGTAAAACATTGTATTTTGTCACACTCTAACCCCTTGGTGAAACAGGTTGGGTAGGCTTTTGAAACAATGCAAAAACCTGCAAATCCCTCTTAGGTGAGGTAAAAATGAGTGGCTGCCAGTGTTCACTGTTATCAGTGAGCCGCTTTCTTTTAACACTGACTTCAGGCATTTACAAATGAACTATTCTCTTAGGCCTTAACCGCCAAAACCTCTTCTAAATTGAACCAAATGGCCAAAAGGATGCTAGCTCAGACAATGCAGAGGTTTGAAATTATTTAATGGTTTGTATGGAATATGCACACAGAGAAAAATCCGTCATGAGTAGGACAGCAGGAAACGCTTCCTCCAAGTTTCGTTTCCTTCCTGCATGCGAAATCATTTCGGAGGCCATTTGTTTGTGTGTTTGTTTTCCAGAGAAACGGCACACACTTTTGCTGCCTTCTCAAGTGATGCCTAAAGCAGCTAGGGTGAGCAAGTCACCCAGAAATGGTCCCACGCACAGTGTATAATGAAATTTGGTGGTGTGGGATACTGGGAGATGCCACCTGCTCTCCAGGGGAAGGCATTTGTGCTGGGAGAAAAGCCATCACTTGAAAGGGGATGTTTCCAGGGAAGGAATCAGAATGAGCTTCAAACAAATCGTGCTGAGGGAATACTGGATGGCTGTGAGACAATGAAAACATAGCACATACGACACACTAAAACTCCACCTAGAATCCTACCTAGAATTGATTAAATCTCTGGAGTCTGGTGGGAATCTTAGCTCAGTGTTTGAGCATCTGCTTTGCATGCAGAAGGTCCCAAGTTCAGTCCCTAGCATCTCCAAGTATGGATGGGACTGCCCCCTGCTTAAAACCCCCTAGAGCCATTGCTTGCTATTGTACACAGTGCCAAGCTACGTGCAGCAATGCTCTGAGTCAACTCCATGTCAGACGGGTGGGATACAAATAATAACATTATCATCATTATCGTGATTATTATCTCTTCATGGCCCATGCCACCCTCCCCCTGGATTCTGCTCTTCAATGCAGCCCTGGGGGAATGGACAAGGTTCCTTCACCCAGCCCCAACTGCTGCACAGCATACGTTTTCAGCCTGCACATATTGGTTTTCTATCTGGCAACCTCTCTTGACTCTGCCCTTTAATTTACTCATTATCCATCCTGATTAATTGACCGATAAAGCTCTGTCCGGTTTTTAAAAGCAAATCTCCAACCCACTTGCTTTTAGTGGAGCTCTGAGTGGGCAGCTGGCTCCAATATGCTCATGACCAAGCCTTCCCCAGAGTGCAAGGCACTGCAAGTATTGTCTTCTTCACAACAACCTACACTAGCAACCTAGTGCATTGGCAAATTCAGAAGTGCAGGGTCCCTTTGTAATAGTCACAGCCACACCCCCTCATAGCCACACCCCCTCCTAAGATTACACAACCTTCTACAATTATACAATAATCTTATAATTATACAATAACAATCAGAGCTGGCTCTGCCATTAGGCGGACTGAGACGGCTGCCTCAGGTGGCCAAAGTCCCCAACACGGCAGCCCCACAGAAGCGAGCGCTGATTTCAACCAAAATCACACATACATACATAGAGTAAACATACATAGGATAGGGCTGCAGATCCCTTTTCAATCAATAGGAGTTGCATTTCAGTAAGCGTTCATAGGATCGGACTGTAAGTCCCATTGAACTCCATAGTGATGCTTTTAGAGAGAATGGCAGAAGTGTCTCAGAATCCATGGCTCTCCAAAGGGATTCTCATCTCTCTCTCTTTTCCATTATAGTGAGCAGGAAGCACAGAAACAATTCACATACACTGAGCTGCAATGGTACGTGATGCTCTGGAATGCTGGTGGCGGCGGTGCCCCCTTTAAAATAAGAAAAGGGCATACAGAAAGTCCCTGCCTCTCTTGCCATTATCTTGGGAGCCTTGAAGGCCCGCCTGGTGAACCAGTTGCCAGTAATTAGCCCAGCATCGGTACGGAGCGTGAACACCTCTAAAACCACCCCGCTGCCTTCCATGCGGCAGAGATGGCAAACGCAGAGATCAAGTGAGCACAGGCCGTCTGGCAGCGCTGCAGCTAATGGTGCACCGGGGAAGCTGTCACTGTCAATCAGGCCAGCCTGCGTTGTCAGGGAGGATACAGGATGCCGACTGTTTTGCACAGACAGCCTCACGTACCCAGTACCTGGCAGGCACCTCGATGAGCACAGGGCACCGGCCTCTCCGCTGACAAAGATTCACATCCTGCAAGGTGGCAGAGCAATGTAATTCCGAAGAAAACTCCCAAGCGTGCCGTTTCAGGTGTACCCAAAATGAGGCCCAAACAAAATGTGTTGCCATGCAGTGACATCCTTCATTGAAATGCAGAGGCAGCTGTCCCCATCAAAGTGATGCTTCCTCCTAAGTAATGTGATGCTTCAGGAACTTAAAGCCTTCCTATTGATTTCCACAGCTGTTTCAGCCTTCCTGGATGCTGCCTGGCATCCTGTGCTTGGGACCCTTACCTGCTGGCATATAATTTTCTCGCTAATGGGAATTATTAAGGTAAAGGTACCCCTGCCTGTACGGGCCAGTCGTGTCCGACTCTAGGGTTGTGCGCCCATCTCACTTAAGAGGCCGGGGGCCAGCGCTGTCCGGAGACACTTCCGGGTCACGTGGCCAGTGTGACGAAGCTGCTCTGGCGAGCCAGCACCAGTGCAGCACACGGAAACGCTGTTTACCTTCCCGCTATAAAGCGGTACCTATTTATCTACTTGCACTTAGGGGTGCTTTCGAACTGCTAGGTGGGCAGGAGCTGGGACCGAAAGACGGGAGCTCACACTGCCGCGGGGATTCGAACCGCCAACCATGCGATCGGCAAGCCCTAGGCGCTGAGGTTTTACCCACAGCGCCCCCGCGTCCCAATGGGAATTATTACAAAGTTCCTAAGTTGCTGTGATGTGTCCGCTATTGCACAGGGTGCCTGGAAACTGTGCACTGTTCCTTAATTAGAAGCACAGACAAAAGCTCTTGCTCCCCATTCAAAAGCTATTCTCATTTGTAGTTGGGGAGGTGGTGTAAGTTGGCTGTGAAACATCTTCCATGTCAGGTCACTTCTTTCATCCTCAGTGATCGCAAAAACATATATTAGATATGCCGTTTGTTGGCAATATCTATCTCTAGCAGCAAACAAAGAAGCTCCCCCCCCCTTTTGATTTGAATGTGGGGAATCACAGATTGTTGTAGCATCGGAGGGCAAATTAGCTTTGGGAGTCAGAAATCCAGGGCTGCATACGTATCCAAAGCAGATTACTTCCTGGGAAGCGCAGTTTGTTAATGGTGCTGGGATTTGTAGCTGTATGAGGTGCAAACTACAGTTCCCATGATTATTTTCGGGGGAAGCAATGTGCTTTAAATGCATGGTGCGTATGCAGCCTGGATCTTGATTGTTGTGGAAGAAAACACAATGTGCTGGCCAGGATGATTCCCTTTCCGGCATGTGTGTGGGAACAAAAATCTGGTTATTCCTGTAGAAGGAAGTTGGAAAATAGAGCAAGAAAACAGCGTTTGCAAGAAGAACAAAAAGCAACCTCATAAAACCCGCTGGCTCCTACAAAGGAACACCCATCTGGCTTAAAGAAGGCTACTTGAACCATCTCACAGAAGTCCAATGAAAGGGAAAGAAAATGCTCAGAATGACAAATTTCCCTTTAATTCCTTTCCCGTCCCTTGTGGATACTACACAGCTTTGAGATTTCCCCCACTGCTGCCGTGCTGGGAGTCCTAATCAGGACCGGCGCCTTATTGTTGCCTTTGTTCCTTCGTCTCCTTCTCCTTCCTTGGCCAGATCTTAAGGAGCCAAAGGTTCAAAACGTGCCCTTTTGTTTGATTTGCATCAGATATGAAGGCAACAATACACAAGGCTCTTTCTTTTTCCTCCACCCCAGCCCCCTGCTCAGCAACGTCCCTGCCAGAGCTAATCAAAATTCACAGCACCTGGCAACATGTAAATGGCATTTCAAACACTTCGAAATATGAATCCCATCCCTGGTTCCCCATGTCCTGTCATGCTTATCAGTGGTACGAGAGGAATGGGGAGAAGCTCCTAGCCCTTTTCATGCCAGAAGAGTGATAGATAATAACATTTTGGAAGAGAGAAGAGACAGACAGGGCTGAAGAGCAAGAAATAAGCTTCTGAGCGGAGGAGTCAATTGGTTGTTCACTCCAAGTTTTGCAGGCTAGGAGGGGACATTCCACTTGCTTTTTAAGAAGTTGTTTTCTCCAGCTCCTCTTTCACTGGAGAGCCACTCCAACAGAATTAATTCTTCTCCCCAGTCTTTCCACTGCCTACCCTCTTCTGCAGCAGGACTCCATAAGAAGTTCCTGCAAATGGCAGCTCTCCAGTTTGGGTTTATTTCCTTTTTTTACCCAATCAACGTCATGGCCTCTATCTAGAAGAAGCGTTTGGATTTGATATCCCGCTTTATCACTACCCAAAGGAGTCTCAAAGCGGCTAACATTCTCCTTTCCCTTTCTCCCCCACAACAAACACTCTGTGAGGTGAGTGTGGCTGAGAGACTTCAGAGAAGTGTGACTAGCTCAAGGTCACCCAGCAGCTGCATGTGGAGGAGCAGAGATGCGAACCCGGTTCACCAGATTATGGGTCTATCGCTCTTAACCACTACACCACACTGGCTCTCTATCCATCTATCTATCTATTATCCATCCATCTATCTATTAGGTTGCTTCCCTCTCCCACCCAAAAGGTACAAAGCATCTTACAATAAAATAATCCAAGCATAAATGCAGCCAATACCAAAATACAGAAGAGAACATAGCATATACTTTGATTCACAAATACGTACAGCAAGGCAAAGTGAGCATCAAAATGCATATTTTTGTGAAAACATATTGACCGCTTCAGTCTGCAGAATCAGCAGTCCTACAGGTGACAAATAATACTCATTCCACAGTTGTTAGAAACTGATCTTTCAGTGTTGGAGCACCCACACTTTGGAACTCCCTGCCTATTGAAATCAGGCAGGCACCTTTACAGAACACTTTTTTGGCGTGAGCTTAAAATGTATCTGTTTAGGCAAGCCTAAGCAGACATGTGGACACTGATGTGTTTTAATACACTTTACTGTTAATTTCAATTATTTGAAAAAGATTTTTTAATTGTTTTAAAATGTTTTTTATTGGTAATTTTAATATTTCTTGCAAACCACTTAAAGGTTTTACTACAATAAAGTGGTGCATACATTTTGTTAATTTTGTTCACATTGAAATAAATAGAAATAATACAAACATGAATTATATTAGGGGAAATTGCTTTGCAATTATTAGGCAAAGTTACGTGCAAGAAAACATCTATATTAGGAGAAATGTGCACTAAATTGCCGACATATTTCCATGACTTAAAATAAATAAATAAATAAGTACTTTGCAAACTGATGTGGAACTGTGGAGAAGTAAACTTCAGATTGGAAAACTGAGAAATGGCGAGAAACCAAAACTGACAGACTTGCCCCTCCTTACACACCACCGGCCACCAGCTCACAGACCAATGAAGTCATCAAAAAATGTATCCCATTAACATCAGTAAAAATTGACCTCAAGCATGAAGGAAGGAAGCAATAAAGATCTCCAGCAGTGCTGATAATTGCCAAGGTCACCAAATGAAAGACCACTGACTCTCCAAGTGTCTATACAAATTTTACAGAGCCTGCAAGCCTATCACCACCATCATCATCTTATTACAAAAGAATTTCAGAAATAGACTGGAGAGAGAAGTTGCCGAATTGCAACTTATTACGAAACTTAAAATCATGGAGAGACCTAGTCTGAATAGAGACATTGGATTCTTACCTCGTTATACATGATAAAGCTATTTTCAGCCTTCTCACCCCTTGCTTTTTCCTGTAAGACCAATTGCAGTCTTTAACAGTCATCAACAGATTTACCACACCTATCAGCCAATTATCCATTCCCACCACCCTTCTGAGTAATACCCCTCCCCACCCTCTCACTATATATAAGGGTCTGGTGACTTCTGTTTCAGTGTATCTGAAGAAGTGTGCATGCACACGAAAGTTCATACAGTGGTACCTCGGGTTTCAGACGCTTCAGGTTACAGACGCTTCAGGTTACAGACTCCGCTAACCCAGAAATAGTACCTCGGGTTAAGAACTTTGCTTCAGGATGAGAACAAAAATTGCACGGCAGCGGCACGGCGGCAGCGGGAGGCCCCATTAGCTAAAGTGGTGCTTCAGGTTAAGAACAGTTTCAGGTTAAGAATGGACCTCTGGAACGAATAAAGTTCTTAACCCGAGGTACCACTGTACCAATAACTAACTTAGTTGGTCTCTAAAGTGCTACTGAAAGGAAAATTTTATTTTATTTTATTTTATTATTTTGACTACGGCAGACCAACACAGCTATCATCATCATCATCATCATCCCAAAGCTGACTATACCTTGGATGCAGCTTTCCCTTCTTCCCCAACCTCCCTGTGCTTATTCCTGGGTTATAGGAGCGGGTTCCACCTTAAACTTGGAGGCTCAGGATGTCTCAGCAGAAGGAAAAACAAATTGTTCTGTTAAATCTCTGAAGGAACAGACTATCTTGCAGTCTCGATGCAACCACATGCAAGTAAGTGGAGAGATAAGGTCTGTCCTCCTTTCTGGCGTGATTGCTCAGGGCATATGGGAGGAAGGCAAAATTAACAATGCAACACATTTGCTGCCTCCCTGCCCTTCCTCCTGACAGTCTCTTGATTCTGAAGCCAGATGCCACCTGAACATCCGAAATCAGATTTGAGATACAGCCAGTTGGTCATCAGTATTTGATCACCAGCCTGTGACAATCTCCTTGCCTGCTATCATTTTTACATATATTATAATAATATAATTCTGTTAGAAGATTCAGAACAGATAAAAGAAAGTACTTCTTCATGCAGCACAGTTAAACTATGGAAAACCCCTCCTCGGAAGGCAGTGATGACCTGGACAGCTTAAACAGACGATCACCAGGGTTTCCCAAATTTGGGTCTCTAGGTGTTGTTGGACTTCAACTCTCATCGTTCCCTAAGCTAGCAGGACAAGTGGTCAGGGATGATAGGAACTGTAGTCCTAAAACAGCTGGGGACCCAAGTTTGGGAAGCCCTGGATTAGACAAATAGGAGATGGCTATTGATGGCTACTAGCAATGATGTCTATGTTCTTCCTCCATGATCAGAGGCAGCAATGTTTCTGAATACCAGTTGCTGGAAACCACAGGAGGGGAGAAAACTCTTGTGCTCAAATCCTGCTTGAAGAATTCCCATTGGCCTGACCAAGCTGGCTCATCGTATGTTCTTAGGCAATTAATTACTTTTCACTAAACAAAGTTGCAAGCCACCCAGAAGGTATATGTTTAGGGAGCAGTACAGTGGTACCTCGGGTTACATACACTTCAGGTTACATACGCTTCAGGTTACAGACTCCGCTAACCCAGAAATAGTGCTTCAGGTTAAGAACTTTGCTTCAGTATGAGAACAGAAATCGTGCAGTGGCAGCACAGCAGCAGCAGGAGGCCCCATTAGCTAAAGTGGTGCTTCAGGTTAAGAACAGTTTCAGGTTAAGTACGGACCTCTGGAATGAATTAAGTACTTAACCTGAGGTACCACTGTATACAAATACCACAAACATCAACATGCCATTACTATGTTCTAACGTAGGGTTAGGAACCATTCTTGACCTGAGGTCTGCATTACCTCCTGGCAAATGTTCTGGGGGCCACTTGGCAGTGGCGGGTGGGCTAGAAGCAAAAGTGGGTGCATCAATAAATGCACATTTTTTACACTTTGTACAATAGACTACAACAGTACACAGTACCTCTATGTCATAGGCACTCACATACACATCTCTATTCATCTAGACAAGCATTATTAAAGTTCATTGATGCTTTTCACCTAGGCTAAAGTGTTTATGCTGTGCATTGTTTCACAAACTTCTATCATGTTGCCTTTTGCCTTTTCCCCAAACCAAAAAGTCCCCCAAACTGAAACTTTTTTTCATGGGAAATCGCTCCATCCCCTTAATCTACTTGGTTGCCCTTTTCTGAAGCATTTCCAAATTCTACCATATCCTTTTTGAGGTGAGGTGACCAGAAATGTACACTGTATACCAAATGTGATCATGCCATAGATTTGTGTAACGGCATTATGGTATCATGCAATTCAGTTCAATCACATGTTATGACAGGGGGCCACTAGGTGGCGCATTGGAAGATGGCTGACAATAACATCTCTCCAACCCACACGAGGTAATTTGGAGGCTATGATGGGGGTAATTAGCCTCCTTAACCCCCCCAGGATTGTGGGGGGACGGCCCTTGCCTGCTGTGCCCTATACAACCCCCGAATTTGTGGGGGTGGGGGCACTAGGCACAAAGCCCTCCTGTGGGATTCCGGCACTCCTGGACGCCGTCCCTGATTCGCGCCGCTAGTTGCAAGCATCTTCAAAAGAAACAATTTGGACGAGATAAATTGCTCATGCTTCAAGGAAAAAGGGGAGTAAAGACTGCTGACAGAAGAGATCTCTGATAACAAGACAAGAATAAAATATGAGAAGATGCGTCAAGATATGGTATGACTGAGGGGGGAGGGGGGGAAAACCTGCCTTCCTTTTTCTTATGTGATTTAACAAGAATCCCCTCCCCTAATGAGTCAGAAACTAAGGACTTAAGCTGTGGATTTAAGGCTGTGTGGAGATAAACTTTTGAACCAAAGCAATGTTTCAAGATGAAGCTGGAAAGCTAAGAGTTTTGGAATGACGCAGTTAAAAATGCCGTCGCCATTTTGGGAGGCATTGTTGGAGCTCTTGGGTCTGGGAGGAGAAAGAGAGAAATAGAGTTGTTTACATATCGTGGATCAACTTCTTGGTGGGACTTAAGAGCGACAAATGCCAAATTCATGATGGAAAGAGCGATGTTATCTACGAAGGAGATATATGGAAACCATCTGGACTTAGTGGAGGAACGGGAAATCCACACAGGATTATTATTTTGCTTATCGGCTTAAGGAGACTAACAGAAGAGATCGTAAAGGAAAAATTATAGAAATTATATGAACAAGATATGATGTGAAACACCAAGATAAGACTGGATAGAATTATGAATTTTGTTTGGACTGATTGGGACTGATCTGGACATTAACACAGTAATAAGAAGATGATCTGAATCCCCCTTTGGATCTTGAAGTATGGGTTCCCCCAACAAAATTTAAAAATTTGGCTTTGTAATTTGGAATTTATGTGATGTGATTTAATTTGATGTGATTGGCCAGTTAATAAAAATTATTTTTTAAAAAACAATCACATGTTATGACATTAGTGTAGGTGTTGGTCATTAAAATTCCTTCCAAACATATAAACACTGTGTCTCAGGTGAATGATGCAGGAAAGAGAGAGCGAGAGAGAGGGGGAAAGAACAAGGCTGAATGGACTGTATCCCATTCCCTGAACACTTATGCTTAAAAATGTCTCCCCCTCATTTTCTGCCTTGCCTTCCTTCTCTCTTTGCCACCATGCTGCGGGAGGTGACAGGTCCCTTTATCTCATTTTCCTTCTGTTTTATAACCCCAGTTCTTGCAATGAATCCCATTTTGTTTCTCCCAGACACATTTTATCACAATAATACTTCACACTATGCAAGAAAACTTCAATTACCGGTCCCGGAAGTAATTCATATGAATTAAACCCCTGATTTTTCGCTGAAGCTATACACACAAAATGGTGTGTAGAGAGAGGAACAGTCTCACACATTAGGATTGGGGGGGGGGGGAGGAGAAAGAAGATGATGTGAGAACTGAGTTCCAAAGATGCCTGTGTTTGGCTGCTAAGTCCACAAAAGCACATGGCACATAAGAACATTTGTGGGCTGTCCTGCCTACATGCAGTATATGGTTGTGAGACATTGGCAGCTCCCTAGAGGCCTAGGATGAAAAGAAATCTATTCACACAAATCTCCCAGACCAATACTATGTTGGAAGGGATGGAAAGAGGATCAATTTCAATGCATTTTCTTATTTGACATAAGCTGCCTTGGGGACCTTCCTGGATTGAAAAGTGGTTTGCAAATCAGCATAAGTCAGAGAGAGGGGTGTGTGTGGAAATGCCCCACCAAAAGGGAGAAACGCTGTTGAAGTATAACCTGCTGGGTTTTTTATAAAAAAAACCTTGGTTCTTGAATGCCTTGGTACTTGAACATTTCAGCTTCCGAACGCCGAAAACCCAGAAGTAAGTCGAACCGATTATGTTCGAGAACCTAGGTTCCACTGTAATAATAATAATGTATTGAATTTATATACCACCCTATACCAGAGCGGTTCACAGAATAAAATCAAAATATAAAGCCACAAAGTATATAACCAAAATAAAAACAACAACCCCCATATTATATATATATATAGATAGATGATAGATAGATAGATAGTTTTGTAAACAACAACTAGATAATGGTTCCTACAATGTGCAACAAATAATGCATGGAGGTGCAAGGCGCTCACCTTGTTGAAACCTTTCACGTGCAAAGCCCTCCCATGTCAAAGAAGGGCGTGAGGAAATGGCAGAGGGCCAAACCACAAGAACAGCCACAGAGGAATTAGCAGCCTTGCCCTGGAGACAGGGGCAGTTGGCTTCTTTCATTAGCTGGTTTTCTTGAACTGAAGAGAGGCCTGTTATTTATAAGCCGAAGAATGCTCTGGTGTAAGAGCCTAATAGCCTACTCTACATACCCTCCAAGGGTTCCTGTTTTACAGGGACAGTCCTGGAATTACAGAAGCCACCCTGGCTTCTGATTTGGTCCTGGAATGTCCCTATTTCCACGGGCAGTGCTGATGCCGCCAACCTCGGGGAGGAGGATGAGCTGGTGCTTGTTCCAAACTGCAGCTGTGAGGAAACATCCCGTTGCCTCTCCATGACTTCCGCTGCTGGCCTCCTCCCTTGGGCAGCTTGTGAAGGCTGCTGAAAAGCAGGCAGAGTAGAGGAGAGGCGGCCACCCCCAAGGAACAGCCCCACATGACAAGCTGGATCTGAGGGACAGGCAAAGGGCAGGGCCTTCCTGGGCAGGAAGAAAGAGGGGGCAGAGTGGAGCTCAAGGAGTCTTGGTTTTCTAGAAGAAGAAGAAGAAGAAGAAGAAGAAGAAGAAGAAGAAGAAGAAGAAGAAGAAGAAGAAGAAGAAGGAGCATGCTTTGTGTATCCACATCTATTCTTGCCCCTTTCTAAAATTTATTTATTGGTGTGTCTTTTTCATTTTGCAAATCTACCAAAGAACAAAACAAAATAAAATCAGGATTAAGGGGTTTTCTCAAGATGGTGGAGGGCATGTGTGCTGTGTCCTGTTGATGGTGGAAGTCACACTTCTTCAGACAGGAAATATTCTGCAGGGCAGGGGGTGGGGCAAAAATCGGGGGCCGAGGAGTGTCAGTTGGTGGAGAGTGGGAAATGTCCCTATTTTCACCTGAGGAATGTTAATATCATCATCATCATCATCATTTAACTATACCCCGCCCATCTGGCCAGGCTTCCCCAGCCACTCTGGGTGGCTTCCAAGAGGATATTAAGAATACAATAAAAGACCAAACATTAAAAACTTCCCTATACAGGGTTGCCTTCAGTTGTCTTCTAAAAGTCAGATAGTTGTTTATTTCCTTGACATCTGATGGGAGGGCATTCCACAGGGTGGGCACCACTACCAAGAAGGTCCTCTGCCTGGTTCCCTGTAACCTCACTTCTCGCAGTGAGGGAACCACCAGCAGGCCCTCAGCACTGGACCTCAGTGTCCGGGCAGAACGATGGGAGTGGAAACACTCCTTCAGGTATACTGGGCCAAGGCTGTTTAGGGTTGGAGGGTATTTACTCATAAGCAAGAAAGCTGAGGCACGAAAGGAGTACAAGTGAAGAGCCTTGTGTGAAATAGAGGAACAAAGAGGAACAGCCTCTGTGGGTTTGCCAGGAATCCATAAAAAGAGAAGGTGCAGAGTAGGAGTAACACCCTTCCTTCTGCCTAAGGCCAAAAAGCCCTATGGTTTGTTATGCACCAACAAAGGAAGTTGCCTTATACCAAGTCAGAACAACAGCCCATTTGGCCCAGTATTGTCTACAGTGACGGGCAGTGGCCTATCCAGGACCTCAGACAACAGACATTCCCAGTCGTACCTGGAGATGCTGGGGATTGGATGTGAGACCTTCTGCACACAAAGCAAGTGTTCTACCACTGAGCTGTAGATCGTCCTTCTACTGACATGATTTGCACTGCAAGTTCTTCCAAACTATCGCCACATAATCCATGCAAATTAAAACATCACACACCCTCCCTCTTCTTAACATCCTTTCCAGAATCAGCATCTGCCGACATGGAACCAAGCACATCTTGAGTTTGACTTCAAGAGAGACCAAAACATAATTGTATTGAAACCCCCTAAAACATAATGCATCTCTTTAAGCACCATTATCTTCAAATGGTCTCATAAATAACATGGAAAGAATAATTTAATTTGTGCCAAAAATAGATGCCTAAACACTTCACTAATCTTATCCAACCACTCGGGTTTCCAAGCAATCATCTAAGGTGACGA
This sequence comes from Podarcis filfolensis, assembly GCF_964270895.1. Classification (NCBI taxonomy): domain Eukaryota; kingdom Metazoa; phylum Chordata; class Lepidosauria; order Squamata; family Lacertidae; genus Podarcis; species Podarcis filfolensis. Next base: position 18,861,447 of record NC_139618.1, on the reverse strand, counting down.
GAAGGATGCAAAGAGAAAAAATTGTTTTATTAAAGAACATTTGTTAAGCACGAGTGCTCCTTTGTTTGGGATATCTATTAACACCACAGTTGTCATTCACCCAGCGTGAAATCACCCAGATTAGTTTGACATCACTCAAAAACATTTGACTTCCCCCTAAATTCCTTGGATCTAAGGACAGCTCAGTCAGTAGAGCACAAGATTCTTAATCTCAGGGTTGTGGGTTTGAGCCTCACGTTGGGCAAAATATTCCTGCCTTGCAAGGAGACCATTAGATGACTTTTGTGGTCACTTCCAGTTCTATAAACCTTTATTTATAGCCCCATTATTTCAGGCGATCACTTCAATACAGGAAGCTAGCCTGGCTGAATTACCTTTTAACACTTGCTGGGTAAAGGGATTAGAAGTGTAGCACACAGCTAAGCACCCCAAGCCTTGATTAAATTCTAACACTTACTGGATCCAGCAATTTAGAGAGGTCTAGTACCCACAAACTCATAACAATACTTTTAAAATAGCAGGAGCTGCTTAAGTTCCTCAGAGCTGATACAGACTAGATTTCCTATGTCGGACGAGCCTTACAAGGGAGAGGCCTGAACTAGCGTTATCATGCGGCCTGATTTAAATCAGATGTTCACTGTTCCACTCAAACTTGGTGCTATTCAAATGCTAATTTAAAATGTGCTTGCACTGAAATGATTTGACATATGTAAATAAGCAATGGCCATTTTCTCCTCCCCGAAGGGGGCATTGCTTCACAATCTCTTAGCTTTGCAATAAGTAAGGGAAGCTATTTTAGCAGATAATCTCTGTGCAGCATAATGGGGGGTACACTGTCTTCTAAATTTGATGCAAACTTTGATCTTGATGAATCATGGAACTGTAGAGTTGGAAGGGATCCCGAGGGTCATCTAGTCCAATCCCCCGCAATGCAGGAATCTCAACTAGATCATACATGACAGATGGCCATCCAACCCCTCTTTAAAGTCCAGGAGGGAGGAGGAACACTGATTAGTTTTGCAAACTCACAGGGGACATCTGGCGGCCTACATTCTATTTCTATTGTGGCAGCAACTTTGATATTCCTTTGTATAAGTCATTAATCAGAGTCATATGAAAGGCTCACCCATTATTCAAAGTGGGTGGTCACATCATTATACACAGTGGAAGCAAGTACTAGACCCACAGCAGTAAGTTGCTTAAATCCAATAACTGCTCAGAGCACATCTTGGGTGCTCTTGCGTTGGTCATTTTGGCGACTGTGAATACCCAAAACTACAAGTCCAGTTTTGGATTCTGGGGGGGTCAGATTAAAATTACACAGCCCCTTCTACCCCCTCAGGGACTGTACCTCGTTCAGCTGTGCTCTACAGGGCTAGGGTTTGTTGTCTATAGAATTAGCACCCAAACATATTGTAAAGGCTTTAGGGGTTGCTTGTGCGTAAATAACCGCCGCTCTGGGCTAGGTTGGCTGGTTAAACCATTTCTTGCTGGACAGCCATCCACTCCATGGCTGTTCAGTCGCTGGCAGAATCTGTCAGTGGGTGTTTCTTAAACCTTTTCCAACATAAAAGTTGTTTGACGCCCAGTCTCCTCCTACTCTCCCTGCGCAGAAGTCTTCTGCGCAGGGAGGGCGTGGGTAGCAGAGGACCTGTGCTCTCCCCGCTGGTGTCCAGTGAAGAGTCCCGGAGCCTGCTCTCTGCTTCCCCCATTGGCCCCCCTCTATCCCTGGTGTAGCGCTGATTTTCTTCCCCAACAGGAGACTTGCCTCTCTCCCTGCTTGGCCCCTCTCCAGCATCGTTGTGGGGCCTCGCCTCCTCCTCTAGTTCCGATGGCAGTTCCCTGACACATATCAGATACTGTTAATCAGTAAAGCATTGGTCCCATACTGAAGTAAACCAGAATGCAGAAAGCTTTACATCAAGCACAATTCATGTTAAATTTTGAGCTCAGGGTGCTTTTGAGCCAGTGTGCTTCTGTATGCAGTCTGAGATTAACATACAATTCAGATGGCATCCTAAGAAGATGTATAAGCTCTGAGAAATGTCGCCAATCTTATAGGAATTCTCTTTGTGGTCCCTGCAATCAGATAATGCTTCTCACAAGCAGGGACCTCCAAATTATTCAATATGAAATTTTGTGGCAACTCACATTTAAGGTACTTCCTCAGAATTTCAATAAGGCATTAAAACTAAGGGTGGGGGGGGGAGCAACACCAACAGCATGTAGCTGAACTAACAAACCTGCACTAATGTTTTTGTTGGGTCCCAGGAAGTGACTGCAAAGTGCAAACACACATATTTCACCAATCTTATCTAAATTCTTTTGACTTTCCTTAAAAATCCTGGGAATGCACATATTTGTCAAGTTCAGTTTTTCTTACTTTCTCTCCCCCCCCCTAAATTCTGGGGAATTGAATTCTGCATCAGTTTTATTTTTATTTTCAACTGTTTTGGTTCAAATTGTCCTATAAATGGAAGTGTTTTGAATTTGAATTTTACCTTTTCCTTGTTTTATCATTGCATATCTTATTGTCCTAATCCACACCGGGACCTTATGGCCAAAGGTGGGCAAGAACTCTAATAAACAAACAAAGCCATGAAAATCCATACATGTACAAAATGTTCTCCTAATAGATTAAGCATTGCATGAAATTTTCCTCATTGACACCTTTCTGTCAATATAATGTTATTTTTTCCCCCAATGGATAAATATTTTCTGCACGCTTTTCTCTAATATACGCTTCCTTGTTTTGGAAAACTACATCACAAAATGTGGTGACATGATACCCATGGATACCAATGTTTTGGTTCATGTATTGGTTTTGGGAACTGCAAATATGGGGGAGGGCCATAGCTCAGTGGTAGAGAACTTGGTTTGCATGCAGAGAGTCCCAGGTTCAATCCCCACATGACCTGGAAGTTGTACGCCAGCTCCCTCGGCCAATAAAGCGAGATGAGCGCCACAACCCAGAGTCGTCCATGACTGGACCTAATGGTCAGGCGTCCCTTTACCTAATCCTGGAGAACTTCTGAACATCAGTGTAAACAACATCAAGCTAGGTGCACCAATGGTTTGACTGGGTATACAGCAACTTCCAATGTTCCTATGTAAGTTCACATGAACATATCACAAATTAACCCCCCCCTCCATCCTGACCAAACACAGCCTGACTTCTCTGCACTCCCTCAAAACCCTGCCACATTATCTCAGTTAAGCAAAATTCAATGGTACCTCAACATTTGAACTGGCTCGTCATTCCTGCAGTTCTCTTTGCCCGTGAACAAAACCTTGCATTTTCCACCTCACTGTGGTCTGCTATAACTTTCTAAATTTCAGGCTCTCTCGCTGTTTCCTACTTGCAAAACAACCTTTTAGACATCGGGTTTTCTGATTACCCTTCTTTGTGTGGCAGGAAATGTTTGTAGAGGAAGCAAAAAAACACACAAAAAACCCCACAAAAAACCCCCCAAACTGGGAGTCAGTACATTAATGCCCTGAGATGAAATATAGTTCTGTCTAAATATGCTCATGGTAATTCAGAATGCATTTGAAGTGATTTTAGATTCTAAAGCCTGGCGGGAGCTACATTTTGGGATGTGTCTATCAAGCGGGAGGTTCATCGCCCACTCGGCTTCCATTCCCCCCCCTCCTCCTGATTACCGTTTCCAAGATATTCAATCAGAAGCAGAAGTAGAGAAAAAGTCAACCACAGCTGCAGAAGCCGGAAAGTCCAGAAAGCTGGCACTGGAGCTCAAAGATGAAGGTTTGATAATGGTTGGAAAATCCTAGACATATATTTGAAGGGCCAGGAGTGCCAACTTGAATAAAATAGGGGGGCACGTAAACCCCTCCTCACATAATTGATCACATGACACAGGGCACACACACCGTTTGAATGGCAATGCCCATCAACACTGGGGGGCCCCTCAAATATTTTAGGGGGGACGAAGACCCATTGGCCCCTAGGAGTTGGCTCCTATGTGTGTGGATGGGGGTGTCGCAGGCCAGATTTCAACGACAAGCAAAGCCCTCCTGTGTTTCAAAATACCTACTGAATCTATTTGCTATGACATACTTTGGGGCACCACAGCTGCCTGACCCATTGCCACATTATGTGCCCCTAGCTGGCACTTTCTCACCCTGATACACAAAACCAGAAAGAGGCAAGCACTCACTTACCTGTGTTAAATCACAAGTGAGAGGACTTGCTTCCTTAGCTGCCTTAAGCCAGTTCTCAGCACAAAAGGCAAGGAGAAGAAGAGTTTGGATTTGATATCCTGCTTTATCACTACCCTAAGGAGTCTCAAAGCGGCTAACAAATCTCCTTTCCCTTCCTCCCTCATAACAAACACTCTGTGAGGTGAGTGAGGCTGAGAGACTTCAGAGAAGTGTGACTAGCCCAAGGTAACCCAGCAGCTGCATGTGGAGGAGCGGGGATGCGAACTTGGTCCACCAGATTACGAGTCCACCGCTCTTAACCACTACACCACAAAGGCAAGGAAACATTTTCAGCCTGAGGGCTAGTTACAGGTAGGTAGCCATGTTGGTCTGCTGTAGTCGAAACAAAATAAAAAAATTCCTTCCAGTAGCACCTTAGAGACCAACTAAGTTTGTTATTGGTATAAGCTTTTGTGTGCATGCATCTGAAGAAGTGTGCATGCACACAAAAGCTCATGCCAATAACAAACTTAGTTGGTCTCTAAGGTGCTACTGGAAGGAATTTATCCTGAGGGCTGTATTTCTTTGTGGAGGATCTTCCAGGATTCATGGGAGAAGTGGTGGGCAGAACCGAAGGCAAAAATGGGCAGGGCAATGGATACAGCTCTTACGTCAAACTGGAAGAGGTGGAAGCAAGACTCATTCCATCACATTTGCTGGAGGTCTATTAGGCACCTCCCTGCCCCTGAACTGTGCCAACTGGTCATTACAGAAGCTACTGTTTCGAAATTGGTCCCTGAGTTTTTGATTTCCCTCTTCCTTTCCTTTTCTCTTTGGGCTCGCGTGATGGTTAGGCATTGGAATAGCAATGTGTGGGAGAGGGGAGATCACCTGCTCCTCCATGCTTAAGGGTATTCTGTTAAAGGAATCCGGGGGTATGGATCTCGTCTGAAGCCCAGGGAGGGGCTAGGGCCATGCCACGACCCCAGCGGGAACCCAGGGAATGCTCAAGTCAATCTACATTGGCGGGGCTCCCCCTACTGGTGGTTTACCCTTACCAGACTCCCTGCAAGGCAGGCAGGAGTCAGATATAGTCTGTTGATGCCAATGCCTAAGCCAATACTGCTCACATTCTGGAACCAATAAAGTTGTGGCCTAAATTTTGACCATTAACATTAACCTAAAATTCTGTGTCCTTGTGTCTTTATTTTCATGGGGATGGCTTGAGGGCTTTGACATGCAACCCTTTTTGTTGAAGAGTGTAGTATAAAAATGCAATCAATCAGTAAAGGACCTGTTCATTCTGGAATGCCAGGATTTCCCAGAACATGTTTTGATGTTGCTGTTCTACCACCTACTCAACTTTTTGGTTAAGCCAGCCCTATGGTCACTCATGCAAGTCTGCACACAAGTAAAGCATCTTGGTGGTAAATGTAAAGAAACAAACGATATACTCATTAAGCAGAAAACCACATGGGCAAGCTTTTACATGGTCACAAGGAACAGTCTATTAAGGCAGAGGAGGTTGAAGCATCCCTAAAATTGCCATTCCAAACTCTTATTATTAACTTCTTCAGTGATGCATCGTAGAAGGAAAGGAAGCCTGAAGGATTACCCATTTGAGCAAACAATCTATCCTGGAAATGAAACATCAAGCAGACCTTTCTGTTAACATATTACACCACAGTGGCTCAGAAGAAGAAAAAAAAGATATATAGGGTGGCGGACTAGCCAGGAGAGAAACATACAACGGCAGAGTGGGTTCACTTCTTTGCTAAGCCTCACAAACAGTGAATGGATGGTGTGATGTACGCAGAAACAGAACAGGGCTGACTTTTTAAAGCAGAAGGGAAGAGACACTTTCTTCACCCTGGTGTGTGTGGGGGGGGGGGGTGTGGGGTGTGGATCCTCTGCTGCCAAACTGCTTCAGGTCCATATTTCCTAGGCATGATGTCTCCACAAAGGAGGTCCTGTGCCATCTCATTGCCATATGGAAGACAGTGTAAACTTGTCTTCTCCTGCTATGGAGGCTAGGACCCAAACCAATGGTTTCAAGTTATAAGAAAGGAGATTCTGAGTAAACATCAGGAAGAACTTTCCAGTAGTGAGTGCTTTCCAACAGTGGAATGGACTCCCATGAGAGGTGGTGGACTTTCTTTCCTTGAACGTTTTAAAGCAGAGGTTGATTGGGCAACCATCATGTATGATATAGTTGAGATTCCTGCACTGCAGGGAATTGGACTAGAGGACCCTTGGGGCCCTTCCAACTCTACCATTCTACCATTCTATGATTCCTCATCATGTTCACTACAGTACATGAGCTGAGATCACTCGTCTGAGCAATGCAGGCAGCAGGAGCAGCCAATTCCATCTAGAAAGGGTGGAGGTGGTGCTGAAGTCACAGCAGCGACAGGAAGCAGTGTCTGCTTCCGTCACAAAAAGGGACTGTCTCCATCACTGAAGAATTTTGGGGAACAACATTGCCCTTTCAAACGAACATTATGCTCAAAAAGCTGAAATTGGGAGGCTTTCTGGCACAGCTCAACGTCTTCATCTATTAGTACAGCTCTATCTGCCTGGAGAGAAATAGCCAGCCATCATTAGGCCCAAATCCTTATGCTCAGATACTCCAAAGCCAAAGCTGACATCCTAAACTGATTAGATGGCATGATCTGTCTAACCTGGGGCAAAGTACTTTGGATCAGATGCGTTCGGGGTTCTTACTGATAAAACTGTGCTGATGTGCCTTTGTGAATTAGGCGGGCCCTTGTGATGTTCTTCTGAAGTGCAAGTTGTAAAAATGCACACAAAGAAATGCAATTTCTGGCTATATGGGCCCCATCTGTTCCTTTACCCCTGCATCTATTTCATCAATTAATGTATCTTTCTTAGGCTGATTCCATAAAGCTTCAAAAGAAAAGTCTTATCCTTGAACCATCCTCCCCTCTCATTCCCCATCTGTTTCCCGCAAACATCAATTATGGTTATGTTAGTCTTCTTAAAAACTCTGAGGGTTTTTCCTTTTTTCCACCTAAAAGAGACGAAATCTGCTGCTTCATTTCATGGATATAATTAATAATCACAATAATGGCTGCACTTTCGCGAGGCTCCTCCATCTGTGAACATGGTAAGTGTTTTACGGATATCTTCACAAAGGTAAACTCTGGGCTAATTTAGGGTGAAATGGAGGCAAAAGGGGTAAGCAAGTGGCAGGCAAGGGGGGGTACAAGTTTGCATACACCCCCAACTGTGAGGCAAATTGGGGTGCCTTGGGGAAGGGTCTTGACGTGCCATTTCAGTTACACTTCTTATCAGTGAAGCCAATGCCACATATACAAATAATGCAAGTTTACCACAAAACTGGTAAGAACCAGTTTAAGGTAAAGAGAACCCTGACCATTAGGTCCAGTCGTGACTGACTCTCGGGCTGCGACGCTCATCTCGCTTTATTGGCCGAGGGAGCCAGCGTACTGCTTCCAGGTCATGTGGCCAGCATGACTAAGCCACTTCTGGTGAACCAGAGCAGCACACGGAAATGCTGTTTACCTTCCCGCCAGAGCGGTACCTATTTATCTACTTGCACTTTGACGTGCTTTCAAAATGCTAGGTTGGCAGGAGCAGGGACCGAGCAATGGGAGCTCACCCCGTCGCGGGGATTAGAACCGCTGACCTTCTGATCGGCAAGCCCTAGGTTCTATGGTTTAACCCACAGTGCCACCCGCGTCCCGAAGCACCAGTTTAGGAGGAACCTAATGACTGGATCTTAAACTGGAGGGGGGAAAGTTCCAGATACAAGGAGGTACAAGGAGGATTCTGATATTTACAGTGAAAAATGGGATGAGTAAGTGTTTTCAAGGACTGTGGTTTGATGAGAGATGGTGGGGTTCTGGGGTGGCAGAAGGAGATTGGTTTAGGATACAAAAAGCTAAGATAGTGTATATTTTCTTTAAACTCTGTCCAATAACAATAATGGCTGATTAATGAGACATTATTTGGGGTGAGCCTCCATATTTGAACCATCCAATGGGTGACAATAGGATGCTGGGCTGGATGGGCCATTGGCCTAATCCAGGAGGACTTGCTTTATGTTCTTATTCAGGCATAGACAAACTCGGCCCTCCAGATGTTTTGGGACTACAACTCCCATCATCCCTAGCTAACAGGACCGGTGATCAGGGATGATGGGAATTGTAGTCTCAAAACATCTGGAGGGCTGAGTTTGCCTATGCCTGTTCTTATTATTCAGCTTGTTCTAAGGGCAACAAGGTCTTCCCGCTAATGACACCGGAGCTAAGCCTCTATCTCTCCTAGCAAAACACACAGCATTAGAATAATGTGGCTCTTCAGAGAAAGAGGCCTCATATCTGAGAAAGAGGTGAGGAAAGGAGTTTTAGGGAGGATTTATTTCCTGACACAGCCTGACAGCCGTCTGCGGCATGATGAGCTTCTTCCGCACATTATTAAATGTTTCAATTTTCACCCGAGTACCTTTGGCGGTTATGAAGTTGTTCCTCCCCCTGGTTGCCCTCCCCCATCCCTCCCACCCTGCTATAATATTTAGTCTACGGCTCTGCTTATTTACATAGTTAATTTCGGTTCTGTATGCAAACACAAATTAGTTTTGTGCAATTACTTTCTGCACGGACACGGAGTTTATCCGCTTCGGTGGCTTTAACAGCATCGGAAGTGACTGCCGAGGACCATATGGCTCTCTCTACATATGATCACAATATTACCTGTACATATTAGTTACATAAGAGCTACCTTATAATTAGACCGCGCTGGGAGATGGGAAGGGGGGGCAGGCGGGTGGAGTTCAAAGCAGAAGTGAGGGGAGAAACAAAGGAAGAGTAACAAATCAGAAAGGCATTAAGGCGATTCCAGCACATAATGGAATTAAATAATACGCTCACATGCACACCGAGGCAGAATCACAAGGACGGCAGGTATTCGCTGTGGGGAGGGACCCTTCCATGCTTGTAAACTGCTTGCCCACAGACCTGCACACCCTGGCCCATGGCAGATTAACCCATCAGACAACACCTGTGCTACTATTTCTTATTCATCTATTGCATTTATATCCAGCGCAATTTTTCTAGGAAAAGAGGTGCTGGAAATCACCATGGACACCTCCTCATAGAATGGCAACAGTGCCCACTTGAGAGGCACTGGAACAGAGTTCTGGCGAGTTCTGGCTGAAAAAAAACCCCCTATAATTATATCCCACCCTTTTTCTCTGAGGCACTTATGGTGGTATACATTGTTCTCAACACTCCTCAATGAATATCCACCACACCAATCCTGTGAGGTAGGTTAAGGCTGATATTTGTTTCTGCTTTTGGGGGGGCACTGACAAACCTTAGGAGTCTTTTTAAAAAATGATTTAGAGAACTGAATTTAATATTTTTTTTTGTGCGGGGAGGGGTGAGAATATGAGAGAATTGAAATTGACAGAACCATCCATCCCGTAATGGACACCGTGTAATTTCTATTCCTGTACTCTATTTGTGAATCTGTAAGCTGCTTTCAGAGTCTCTAGGGGCTGTAAAGCATGATATTATGAATAAATAAATAAACAGACAATTGTCTGGTCTGGTGTCAGTCAGCTTCCTAGAGTCCACTTCTGGGACCAAACTATGAGTCAATATTTTGGGGGGTGGGGTGGGGGAGTGGGGAGGAATCATTTTGATAAATGCATGTAAAAAATGAAACGAAACATGATAGCCAAGCTGAAGGTCATTGCCACCCAAAGAAAAAGCAAACTTTGGACAAACAAGCTTCTCACTGATCTAGCTTGCAATTCTACAAGGTGATTTTGACACCCGGATACAGTGGCATCAGCTTGAGGAAACTGTGAAAACAATCTCTCCCCACTGCTACCAAGATAGTTTTATTTTTATAGCACGTTTTCACATGCAAGACATCTCCTAGAGCTTCGCGCAAATATTAATTATAAAGCCCTAGGTGGTAAATTATAAATATCAGTTCTTGCAAATTTAAAAGAAGTGGGGGTGGGGAGACCAACAATGCCAGACAATCCTAAGAAGAATGTAGCACTTGAACAGATGACGGAAGACCTGCCTGCAAGTCAACGGGCAAATCATTTAACAGCAATGGACTCTTAAGTGATGAGTGCAAACAGAAGATAACTGGAGCTTATTAACAATTTCTCCAATGCTTTTAACATACATCACACTTTATAATCGTCACCCTGATCACAACAATGTGAGATCAGAAGCGGCTTGCTGGGTGGGGCGGAGACTCTGAGGCTGGTTTCCCAGCAGGTGAGTCACTGTTGCTTACCAAAAGAGACAGGGGCAAAGCATTCTGGGTATGGTTTAACATGATGCAAACACACCAGCAGAACCAATTAGGAACTCGTGCACCATGCTGTCCTCCCTGCTGCTTTGTCCCTACCTGAAGCCTGAGACCATCTTCTGAGGCTCTTCATCATGTCCCTCTTCCATGACAGGTCCAGAGGGTGGCAACACAAGGGCAGGCCTTTTCTGTAGTGGCTCCCCGTCTGTAGAATGCTCTCCCCAGGGAGGTTTGGCTGGTGCCTTCATTATACAGCTTTAGGTGCCGGGCAAAGCATTCCTGAAGGCATCCCTGTTTAGGGAAGTTTTTAATGTTTGATGTTTTGTTGCTTTCTTCTTATTAATAATAATATTCTGTTGGGAGCTGCCCAGAGTGACGAGGGAACCCAACCAGATGGGTGGGACATTAACAACAACAACAACTTACAGTGGTACCTCGGGTTAAGTACTTAATTTGTTCCGGAGGTCCGTTCTTAACCTGAAACTGTTTTTAACCTGAAGCACCACTTTAGCTAATGGGGCCTCCTGCTGCTGTCGCGCCACCGGAGCCCGATTTCTGTTCTTATTCTGAAGCAAAGTTCTTAACCTGAAGCACTATTTCTGGGTTAGCGGAGTGTGTAACCTGAAGCATATGTAACCCGAGGTACCACTGTATTATTATTATTATTATTATTATTATTATTATTATTATTATTCCTATTTAACCAGGTCTTGGGCTGATTGACATCTGATGCCCTTTTAAGATGTGCCATTGAAAGGGGGTAATTGGGTTATCTTTGTTTTTGTTTTGGTTATGTGTTGTGTGTTTTTTATATTGTGATTTTATATTGTGAACTGTCGTAAGATATACAAATATAGGGCAGTATACAAATTTAATATATAACAAAATAAAATATTAGTAACAGCAAACCACCTGCTGGGAAGTTAGCACTCCACCCAGCCAGACTCTTCCGACTGAGATCTGTGTCTCCATTGTTCCCATTTCATAAATAGGAAGACAGGGTTGTGTCCATCTAACTTCTACTCAGCGTGGAACTATTGAAACAAATGGACCGAAGCCACGCAGCTCTAATGATCTCAATGGGACTACTCCAAAGATGGCTAGCATCAGATACAACTGTAGGAGCGAGAGGAAGTGACCTGCCCATATCCAACAGCTAAGTCCATAGTTGGCCAAGGACCTGAAGCAAGGTTTCCTGAAGCAGTGCATAGTTAAACTGTGGAACTCACTCCAACAGGAGGCAGTGATGGTCATAACCTTGGATGGCTCTAAAAAATGATTAGACAAATTCATGGAGAGGGCTCTCAAAGACTACTAGGCATGCTGGCTATCTTCTGCTTCCACTGTCAGAGGCTTTATGCCTCCCAATACCAGTTGCTGAAAGCTACAAGATGGGAGAGTGCTGTTGTTCTCATGCCAAGCTTGTAGGCTTCTCAGAGGCATCTGGTTGGCCACTGTGAGAACAGATGCTGGACTAGATGGGCCACTGCCCTTATGCTCATATGTTGTGTTCTTATGAGTGTAACACCTCTTTCTTTTTCTTAAAGAGTGTGTTGCCCTTGAGAAAGCAAGTGACAATGTGTGAGGGACACTCTCCAAGATGAGAGAAGTCCAGCAATGCTCAGCTCACAGTTGTGTTTACTGTGCCAGATGCCCATGTGTAGGGTGTCTATTGTTTGCATATGTATTTGGTTCACTTTGTGCTGTAAGGACTACCAGCTTTTGAGACAGAGCCCAGACAGAGAGGCACTTAGTTTTCTCCACTGGTGATCATTGCTGCAGAATCTCCAGTTTCAAGGGGAGCAGAGGTAAGTGACTGATGTGCTCTGGGGTTGCCATACACAGCTGATGGACTAAGAAAACAGTAGCTTCCTAGGAGGAATGCATAGACACCCCCACACCCCCAAAATCTATCAATCTTGAGAAATACGACAAGTCTAATTGAAACACTATTTCACTCATATTGGAACCTGCAAATTCATCTCAAAATTGCCACATAATTCTGGAGGAGGAGTAAGAAAATAAGAAAAGCCTGCTGGATCAGCCTAATCAGCCATCTAGTCCAGCATCATGTTCTCACAGTGGCCACTGCAAGCAGGACCTAACTACAAGAGCAACACTCTCTCTCCTGTGGATTCCAGCAAGTGGTATTCAGAAACATATTGCCTCCAATTTAGTATTCTTCACTGCTTTTGTATATTATGGGATCATAATGTATTTTTTTGTAGGGGGAGGGTACATTTTATTCATAACTACTGTCATGATTTAACATTTTCATTTACTTATTGTGGAGCAGCTTCGAGAAAAGCAGAAATGATTTTGTTGATGTTGATGATGAAAGTTATTATTTAATGATAGCAACAATTGTTAGTTCTGTTAATGCCAAAAGATGCTTTGAATATCATTTCTTTTATGGGCAAGTAAGGGGGGGAATCTAAGAAATAATAATTTAATAATGGCAAATCAACAACAATGCTCTTTCCTAGGCCAGATATGTGGAAGAAAACACATGGTCACATTTTTTTCCGAAAAAATAAAAAAAATGACAAAGACATTCCAAGCCCTAAGTAGCCATTTAAAGCCTGGTAAAGCAGAGTGTTAAACTCAATGCAGTGAGTAACTATAAACGGCTAGAAATAATGACTTAAGTACCTCTGTGGTGGTGTGAGAAAGGAGCCTGCCCTCGACTCTGATGAACACTCTGAGGACCATGGAGGAGCCAAGTGGCCAGGATGGAACGGCAGTGAATTGCTGCAATCAAGAGGCAGCCTCTACAAAAGCTTGGATCGAAGCCTCCAGGTGTGCAGTTGCATAAAAGCAGGCCCAATTTCTGCAATATTCTTTAGGTGGTGAAAGGGGGCATTTTACAACAGATCTCCCTCGTTTCCGCAAGAAGTATAAAACACGAGAGAAAAAGCAAGATCAAAGACCCCTTTTGACTGCAGAGGCACACGCGCCCATTGAAGGAACAAAAGTTTAAGGGGTACTTTAACTTGACTTGGATAAAAAGCGAGGCAGCAGCAGAATAAGAGGAACATTATTTGCCCACTCCTATGGGTCACCTGGAGCAACTCTGTGTGTTTTCATGTAGATTTAATTGAAAGCAATTAATCTGCAGGAGGGTGCTTGGGAATGCTTACAATTACAGGACCCAGCTGCAATTCACAGGTGTGATAAGTGCCTGTGCTTTGTTCTGTAGTTACACAACAATTATACTTTGTTATTGAGTCACTAGGTGAATGCACACAGGAGAGTTGGCTGGAGACATGGGTGGGACGTTGTGGGTCCTCTATTCTTGGATAGGCCAAGAGAATGAATGGATGTGTGTGGTCAGAAAGGGCCCCAAGCTGAGCTCTCTCTTGGTACATCAGAAGATCCCTGCTGGATCAAGCCAGGGGCCCATCTAGTCCAGCATCCTGTTCTCACAGTGGCCAGTACTATTACTTCCCTTGATCAGGACTATGTATTTGCATGAGATTGAACAAAAGAATCTGACTTATATGGGACCAGACTCAGTTTCAGACAGATCATACCTGGATATGGCAAGGACTGAATCTGAGACCTTCTCTGCCACTGAACTATGGCCCTTCCTCAACACCTGCACCCGCCTTGGCCAAGGGTGGAACTAAAGTACTCCTGCTTTTAGTCAGAAGTCTTTGCTAGTGTTACTTACAGATGCCCAGGATTGGACATTGGACTTTCTGGATGCAAAGGATGTAGTTCCACCAACAAGCTACCACATTTCCCCATTGTATTTCTGTGTGTGTGTGTGTGTGTGTGTGTGTGTGTGTGTTCATACTGCTGATATCTGATTGTTTGCAGCACCTGGCATGATGCTGGGTTTTGTTGTTTTGTTGTTTTTGTAAATTACATGTACATTTTGGAAATGTCGTTTTGAAATGAGGGAATGGCACACCAATGATGACTTTCTGAAATCCATAGAAGGACATGGAATTGCTCTGCAAATTAGGCCTCCATTTCCAATAGTTTGTGTGAGGGTCTAACAATGAACAAAAGCAGCTGGCTTTGGACATCTGGTCTGCTGAACACAGATCACGTACATGCAGAAGCCTGATCACCACTCGGGGCAGTTAGAGGACTAATCTTGCACATTCCAAGTGGGAGAAATCTGCATTCTGTACTGGGTCATTATGGCACTTAGCACAATTGCTACACGTAACTGTTAAAGATAGAGAGAATAGCAAGAGAAGAGGAGGCAACCTGGAATCAAGGCTACAGTGGGGCTGTCACCAGCTTTTGGGGGGCTCTTGGGTACAAGCTATCTGAAGGACTGTTTTCTCCCATACAAAGCTGACCAGGTTCTGAGATTTATTTGTGTGTTTTTTGGGGGGGAGGCCCTTCTCTCAGTCCTGCCAGCCTCACAGGTGTGCTTGCTGGGGACACAGGACAGGACCTTCTCAGTGGTTGCTCCTCCTGAGATTGAGGGAGCCCAGGGCCGTGCAAAGACAGCACATAATTTGAGGGGCATGGCCCTTTGATTTGAATTTTTGTGGGAGCCCTGCCCCCCCCGCTCCCCTACTTGCCCCCTGCCCCAAACCCAGCCCTCTGCCCTGCAGGAAGGTCTAAGGGAAGAGCTAGCATCCCTGCACCCCCTTTCTAAGCAACCAAAGTCAGGGTGGAAATGAAAGATTCCCCCCTCCAACCCGAGTTCCTAGCATGCAGCCCCTTCCCCAGTTTCTTCATCAGAGTCTGCCATCCCCAGCCTGATCCTGACCATACTGCAAAGGTCATTACAATAGAGCAACCCCCTAAAGTCAAAGGAAAAAAACTGAACTTCAGTACTTCACCAGTCGCCTTTTAATTTGTTGTCCATAGTATATTTTAGAGTTCGCTTAATCTGCTCTCTTATGCATGCCTCCCTAAGGGTAAATTTCAGTGGGGCTTACATCTGACTAGAGATGCACATATGCTCGCATTGTCAGAGGCAGATCTTGAGAAATATGTAATTTACAGGTAAACAAACAACACACACCTCAAAAGTAAACCACCAGAATAAATTTGGCCTCTATTACAACTTGTCCAGGAAACTTAGGTGT
Source organism: Podarcis filfolensis (assembly GCF_964270895.1). Taxonomy (NCBI): domain Eukaryota; kingdom Metazoa; phylum Chordata; class Lepidosauria; order Squamata; family Lacertidae; genus Podarcis; species Podarcis filfolensis. The sequence continues at coordinate 18,845,911 of NC_139618.1, read as the reverse complement.
CTCCTAAATTTTATGTTGGACTGCCCAGTCCTTTCAGGGTAGAATCTGCAGTCCCATACACTTCTTCATTTAATTCAATGGGTCTTAATTCTGAATACACAGGCTTGCACTTTATCAAGAGCGCAAACAAATACAGCCCTTTGCTTCCACTGTCTCATATTCGGTTTAGAATGCCTGAATAAAGGCTTATGTGAAGAGATGGTGAAGCAATCGCCCTCCTAGCCCCATCAGTCAGGACCCCTCGCCATCTCTGCTTCCATGATGCAATACGTCTTGATCAGGGAAATATCATCGCAATCTACCCAAATCTCCTGCAAACACATAAAGGAACCAGCCATGTGAGTCAGTTCCGGGCAGCTTGCTAAGCACCCATAGCATCAGTGATAGCCTATTATTATCCATCAAGCTTGAGTTCACACTTATTCCTGTGAAAGAGTAAATTCTCTGACTTGGCGCTGCAAGATCCAGAGAAAGTGCCCCCATTGAACCATCAGAGCTATTTGTTGATTGAAAAATTAAACTTCCATGAATCAGGAGCTCTCATCTTCAGAGCAAAATCGGGAGGGGGTTATAATTGTCCAGATCATCAAAAGCAAGCATCGGCCGCCACGGCATCAGAATAAATTGTCACTTTTGCTATAGCCATAAATGTCTTCTTCTCTTTATCTTCCTCCCATCATTCAGGATGAAGAGTGTCAGATTCTTGGGCAATGAAGTATGTTGTCATAGGATCAATGTCTCCTGCTTTGAAAATAAGTATCTCTACTTTACTGGGTACTTATCTAGCAGCTGGAAATCGTTATCCTCTGATAACTTCCTACTCACCACTGATGTTATCTCTTAGGCAATGCTGCAGCAATCGGAGAGTCACAATGCCTACTGCATCCCAGGACTGTCATACAAAATGAGACATGTCACAGAGACACTCAGGAGGCTGCAATAGCTATATCCCAATATGTGATAGAATCACAGAACTGGAAAGTTTCCCCAGGGGTCATCTAATCCAACCCTCTGCAGTGAAGGAATCACATGCACCCGGTGTTTGGAGAAATTAGGAACATTGGTCTGTCTAGCTCAATCTTGTCTATACAGACTGACAGCAGCTTTCCTGGGTCCCTGCCCTACCTGGAATCATAGAATTGTAGAGTTGGTACCCAAAGGATCATCTTGTCCAACCCCCTGCAATGCAGGAATCTCAGCTAAAGCATCCATGGCAGATGGCCATCCAACCTGTACTTTAAAACCCCCAAGGAAAGACAGTCAACTACCTCTGGAGGGAGACGAACTGCTCTTACTGTCAGAAAGTTTTTCCATATGATTTAGTTGGAATCTCCTTTCTGGTAAATTGAAGCCATTGATTCAAGTCCTACCCTCTAGAGCAGCAGAAAACAAGCTTGGAGATACCTGGGATTGAACCTGGGAATTTTGCATGCAAAGCAGATGTTCTATGACTGAGCTATTTGAGCCTTGGTTAAGGGTGGAACTAAATTAGTGCTGTGCTGAATATTTCTTCAAATTGCTTTCTGCTTGTTGTTATTGTTGTTGTTTGTTTTACCATTTCCCATCAATTAATGAGAGAGGGGGAAATGCATTTGAAAATAATCAAATGTTGGAGAAACTCTCATGGCTGAGATTTGTCTCATGTATACCCCATGGCTGAGGTAGCTAATGAGTGTTTAGGCGCACCCTTTCTATTATTCTACAAGCCATTTCATCTCTTTTTCCCCCAGGAAGGAGTCACCATTCACCTTACAGGGTCTCACCAGGAAGTGCTTCCTAGAATTCCAGGCTGAGGGATGTGATGCAATGTCTTGGGGCGGTGTTCGTCCAACATGCTTCTGAGGTGGAGACACCTGATCCAACAAGGGGTCACTCTGGAATCTATGCCCTGTGGATTCTCACTTGTATATAGATAGGTATTTGTGGTGGTCTGAGGTCTGCCTTTACTCCTTCTTTTAACAAAAGGAATTTTAGCTGCTAGTTGTGGGGAGGGCTCTTGCTACAAGGCACACTGAGTCGCATCCAGTGCTAGTCCCCCTCAGAGTAGATCCATTGAAATTAGCAGACATGGCTAACTTAGATCCATTCATTTCAGGGAGTCTGCTCTGAGTCAAAGCTTAATAGATGCATCTCGCCTGGAGCAACGGGTCATGACGGTGTTTGCGTTTGCTCTCGGAGAGAACTTTTTATCTTTTAATCTACACTGTACCTAATTTGCATTCTATCCCCACCCCTAAAATGTAAAATGTGTAAGACTGAAAACAATGTAAATATTTTAAATATTTTAAGATGGTCCATACTTTTTTAACATTTTAAATATGTTTAAATTTATTAAGTTTTTCACTGTACTGTTCTGCTACTTTGTTGTTGTCCTCCTTTGGGAGGATGGCCAGGATAGAAATTAATTAATCAATCAATCAATTAATTAGTTAGTTAATTAAGACAAGGCACACTTGAAATTCCTGCTGAGAATGACATCGTGCCATCAAGGCTCATTGCTCCTGGGACTTGCTACATTGATTCCAAAGTGCACGGTGGAAAGGACCACTTGCTTGCTCACTAGCCAGCTGCTCTTAGGTGCCGATTTATTTTTTTTTAAAGCAATGACAGAAGACAGGCAGGCAACTTGTGGACTGTCTCACAAGCACCCATAACTCAGACTACCTCTTACGTGTCTTGTTTGGCGTATGTTTTTATGTCAAGAAAAGAATTGTGTGCAGATTTATTTATTTATTACCCATAAAACTTCTTGAGACAAACACTTTGTAACAACCAAACCAAAGCTGGCATGGAATGTTACATTGACAAGAAGATAAAAAGCTGGTTATTCCAATATTTGCGATGAGATACAGCCAGGGAAGTGAAGAGTCCCATCTTAAGAAATGAGGGAATTCTGGTGCACATGATTTGCAAGGGATACATAAACCTATCACTGAAACCACAAGGAGTACCAAGAATAAAGGGTCCCATATTGCATAAATATTTTTTTTCAGACAATTAGATATTACTGATTCTGATTAGAGACTTGTGGAAGAGAGAAGTGGTTTTGTTTTGTTTTTAAATGTATTCAATAAAATCCCACCAGACAGAGAAAAAAGTTTTTTCAAAGCTCCACACAGGTTGATCCACTCACATAGAACAGGAACAGAAGTTTTATCCCATGGCAGACTGGTTCAACACAGATTTTGCCATGGGCCCATCACTAGATGTTTGTCCCAAGCCAGTCCAGGAAGTCTGGCTGCTGGAAGCTGCAATGGTACCTTTGCATAGCTGTGACCTGTGGATTTCTGGGTTGCTGTTTTGTTGATGTTGTTGAGGTTTTGATTTTTTTAAAGTTTTAGAAAGCAAGCCCTGAACAACTTAGGTCCAGGGTATGTCCGGGATCACCTGAACCCTGATACAGTATCCCTACTTGATTATTGAGATCACCTGCAGGAGCATCACTGGTCATTCCCCTCTTTGGCAAGTCTTACTTGTAGTCCATAGTTTAACTATGTGCTCCACAAAGAAGTGCTTTCGTGTATTTGTCCAGAATCTACCAACATTCAATTTCACTGGATGTTCATGAGCTCTAGTGTTATGAGGCTAGAGTTACTGCTGCTCCCAACTTCATGGAACATGAAGCTCACCTCCCGTAACTTTGAGATGCACTTGGTTGCATCCAACCCATGAGGTCTCACCAGCACAGTTTCCTTTCTGAGTGGTTTGGCAGGTCCTCGTTTGGAAAATTAGACCATTCTTGGACCCAAATCAATGCCCCGTTAAGAAGGACAATGCTGCCAGCCTCATTTATCCTCTTCCCTCCACCTCCATTAGGACGATGTGAGCAATGGCAAGCTTACTCCCCATTGTTTCCATTGGGAACTTCCGCCTCTGGTTTAAACCTCTCCGAGTTCAACTTCGTCTTCAGTGCTGTGGCTGGTGAGAACCTACGGGTCTTTTTTTTATTACTATTATTACTCTCTTGGTTGCTGCTGGCAGGGTTCCCCCTTTTGTGTAGATCAAAGCAATCAGAGAAGAGCACAAACCCCTGACTTCCCAAAATGAAATAGGCAGGCAATCAAGGCTATTGGAAAAGGGCACACCAGGAAAGCAATGAAGAATAGAAATAACATTTACAAAACTGGGTCTCAGCATGACAGGGGTGCTTTGGCTGCCGTCCCTAGCAGCGGGCACCGTTCTCTTCCTGAAAGAACTTCCTTGCAGCAAAGTAAACAGCTGGCCTGTAACGAAGGGGGTCTAATGATAATAATGCTGATGGTGATGATGGTGATAATAGCAATAACCATCTCACATTTATATAGTGCCTTCCATTCAGATGGCTTCTCAAGGACTTTTCTGTTTCTTGCAAACTTGGCAAAACTAATCTGTGGGATGTGACTCTGCCCAAACTCTAAGGGCAGATCTAAAATACAGGCATAGCTGAAGATGTTATGCTTGCTGAACTGTCGTATCTCCCCACAAAGAATCCTGGGAGCTGTCACCGGGTAGAAGGGTGCAGATTTTGTTGGACTCCAACTCCCACCAGCCCCAGCTAGCATAAGGGATGACGGCACCAGATTTAGGGCCTCATGGAAGGTTCCCTCACACAGGGTGCTGACCTGAGAAAGAAACTGAGAAGATCCATTTGGGGGCACCAAATTTTGGCCTCACACACGGTGCCATATTTCCGAATGGCTGTCACATGGAAGCTTGTCGTTTGGTGCTGCTGAGGGGAGGGCACGAACCAATGGATTCAAATGACAAGGAGATTAGGGAAAACTTTCTGATGGTAAGAACTGCTTGACAGTGGAAAGGACTACCTCAAAAGAAGAAGAGGAGTTTGGATTTGATATCCTTCTTTATCACTACCCGAAGGAGTCACAAAGTGGCTAACATTCTCCTTTTCCTTCCTTCCCCACAACAAACACTCTGTGAGGTGAGTAGGGCTGAGAGACTTCAAAGAAGTGTGACTAGCCCAAGGTCACCCAGAAGCTGCATGTGGAGGAGCAGAGACACGAACCCGGTTCACCAGATTACCGCTCTTAACCACTACACCACACTGGCTCTCAAAGGTGGGGTACTATCCTTCATTACGGGTTTTTAAACAGAGGTTGGATGGCCATCTGTTAGGGATTCTTTAGCTGTTATTCCTTTATTGCAGGGGGTTGGAATAGATGACCCTTTTGGTCCCTTCCAACTCTGCAATTCTGTGATTCTATGCTCCTGAATGGAAAGTGTAGTTCAGGGAGGAAAAACCTATGGCCCTCCAAAGGCTGCCAGACGCCAAACTCCCATCAGTTCCAGCCAGCATGACCAGTGGACAGGGACAATAGAAGCTGTAGTCCATCATGAAGGGTATTGGTTAGAGGATATATCAATTATATTTAATAATCTATAGACATGTGTGTGTGTGTGTGTGTGTGTGTGTGTGTGTGTGTTAGCAAAATAAAGGAAAAACAGCTGTTGCCTATTTTTTTAAAAACAAAACAAAACACGGGCTTACACATAAAGAGCCTCAGTAGCACAGTGTCACAATAGCAGAGTTCAAATCCAGTCATGAAGCTTATTTAGCGAAACACAGAAATAGGCTTCTAAACCTTCTTTTAATATGCTCCGGGTACTTGAGACAGTTGCCTTCTTTTACCCACATGCAGAGAACCAAATCACACACTGAAGTAAGTTTAAAATATACTTTACTTACAGTCCTGAATTGTCCGAAGCAGCAATAAAATGCAGGGTCAAAAAATACAGTAAGGCAGTCTCAGACATATGTCTGAGACAGAGATATATGTTGAGGGAGAGATAAATGAGTGGGAAATAAGCCTTGCTTCTTCCCTCTTAGGAGAAGAGGGCATGTGACGTCACGGAGCCTACTCTATCAATTTAGAACTCTGTGGCCCTCAACCCCTTCACATACTAACTAGCAAATCTCCCACACATCCCCAACCCAGCCACAAATCCTGTTTTGTTGTTTTTTTTGATCCACTAGCTGTAAAATGGGGGATTATGTTTTGAGGATGAGGTATCTAAACTGCAGGCTTGCACAATGTGCAAAATCCACACCATGCATCCAATGCTCAGAAGCTGCCACATAAGAAAATAGGAATTGGAGATGAGTCACACATCCAACTCCCTCTCAGAGCTGTTTCCTCTGAGGTTCTCCCTGCCTCACCCATCCACCCCAGAGTTTGCTCTTTCAGCCCCAGCTGTGCCTGAGAGGTCCAATTTCACAGCTGCTCGGTTCCAAATTGTACTTGTGCATCCCAGCTGTAGTTTGAATAGCCTGTATTTGTTTGCTATCAGCTTTAATTAAGAGAGGTTTCATTAGCTGGCACAAACATGACACCTTTTTGCTCAAACTCCGCACCCCTCCAAGTACTGTTTTGGGTTTGAAGGTGCACAACTGCACAAGACAAAGGATGAGGAACTCTTTCTCCTGCTAGATAAAACGTAATTTCGAATAGGTGCATTTGCAGAGGAAGTTGGGGTGGAAATGCACAGGGCTTTTCACATATGATATGACCCATGCTGGCCCAAACTAGAGCTTGAAGCTCCAGAACTCACTGAAGCACAAGGCCAGTTCCCTTGGGGAGAAAACAATTTCACCCTCTGATTTCCTCTTAATTTGGAGGCTCCTCCTCAGATGAGTCATCAGGCAACTTTTGTGAGCAGACAAAACAATTTATTTCTTCTTGGCAATGTTTATTTGGTGCTGTGTGTGTGTGTGTGTGGCTATTCTGCATCCCATGGCAAACTGAGTGAGTGGAGAGACTGGAAAAGAAACCCTGGCAAGATAAGGCGTTACTGACTCCTTTCTTCATTCATAAGGAGGCAATGCAAGGTGCTCTTATCCCTGTTCTCAGTTTCCTAGAGGTGCACAGCAAGTTGTAAGTGACCCAAGACAGTCAGCAATGGCAGAACTATGCTGAAGCCTGTCCTCTCATTTCTCAGATGCACAAATGTTCAGTACACATTTTAATGCAAGCCTAATTTGCACTTTCTGAAACAGTATGTGCAAATTGAACTACTGTTTGAAATTCTCACTTTTCTGAATTTTGTGGTGCAGTTATCTAGCCTTACCTCCCCCCCAACCCCCGCAATGACCAAAAATGTATCTCCTAGGGGAACATTCCTCTCTACTACATTTTCACATACTAGTTAAAATAAGATATGAAACTGCATTGCAGTAGGGAAATTTGTTTGCAAAAATGTGTATATTTGGGTACAATTTGCACTAAACCACTGTGAAAGGAATCAATAAATTTGGTTTAGGATTAAGGGATTTAAGATAGGAACTCTGCCCTAGTTTAAAAAACAAAAACAAAAAAACAAAACACCAAGAAGAAACAGAGTAACCAGACCTTGCTTGCAAGAGCAAACACTTTGCAAAAGTTGCTGTGCAAAACTGTGACCAGTTTTATTTAGAAACACTGAAACTTGACAAAACTTGCTTGTACTTTTCCTTTGCAAATTTGTGGACGCAAATCTGTTGCTTGCGTTTCAAATCATACATAAGTATTTGTTGCATCCTGCATGCTCTCAGAGTCCCAATGACCCTCATAAGGTCAGGAGAGTCTCCAAGCACTTGAATAAAAAGAAGTTTTAGGGTAAATCTGAGTGTGGGTATTGATTTCCACAACACTGCTAATAAATTTTTGCAATGAAAACTATAAAACACACACACACTGAAATTGCAAACTGATATGGAAATGTGGGGGCCTGAACTTCACATTTGAAATCTGAGTGTGTGAACAAAAATGAAATCAACAGATTTGCCCCTCCATACTCAAGACCAGGGGTCGGCAAACTATGGACCGTGGGCCAGATACGGCCCGAGGCGGTCGTTAAACTGGCCCCAGCCCTTGCCGCCTGCTTGGTTAGTCTCCGCACAGGAGTGGGGAAAGAGCGGCTTTCGTAGCCATAGCAGGGGAGGAGGAGGTGTCTGCAGCCAATAGGAAGCGGTGGCTATGTCCCAGAAGTCAGTCCCTGCGTGGAGCAACCAGCACAGCAATGGTTTCCTATTGGCTGCAGGATAGGAAGCCATTGCCACCCGCTCAGTCAGTCCCCATGCTGCGCCAGTTGCTCCGCCTGGGGACTGACTTCCAGGAAGCAGCCACCACTTCCTATTGGCTGCAGGAAGCTCCTGCAGCCAATAGGCAGCTGCAGACACCTCCCCCCCCCCATGGCTGCGAAAGCCAGCAGGGAAAGAGCAGTGCAGGCGATCCGGCCCACCAGCAAAAAAGTTTGTTGACTCCTGCTCAAGACTGTCACCCATGCCCCAGCATGCAGAGTCTAAGGCAATAAAAGAAATTCACAACCCTAACCCAGCCATGAGAGCAATACATGTCCAGAGCACCATTTTTTTATTTTCTATTAAAAGAAATAAATAAATCATTGCATTTTTCCCCTTTTCCAGTTCCCATGTCATCCATGTCACATGCATGAGGAAGGATAGTCCACCCTGAGCTCCATTCCACCACTGAACTGAACAAGTCAAAGCCAATTCCAATCTGATTATCCAACATGGCCCGATCAGTTGAGACAGCGACATTTATCACATTAATGGAAATGATAGAAGAAAACTGGGATCCTGTCCAACGGGGGCACTTTTATCACATGTTGCACTGTCTTACAAATCCAATTATCACCAGCTGAAGGTCTTAAGAGCACTTGAATTGCAACTTTGAAAATCATGAAAGGCCTGAGCCACACTTCCCCTGAATCCTGCTGCCATTGTCATCAGGAAAACGTGCACATTCCCCAGTGCTTTTGATCAGTAGGTTTTAGGAGCCTCGTAGCTGGGGCTAGGCTTGGAAGCAGCAATTGCTGAACAAGAGAACAATTACTTTAGAGCCTGGGCTGCTCCTGCGCCATCACACAATGTGAGCTCAGGACTATAGACTGAAAAGATCCATTCTCCTGCAGGCTTGGAGAGAAACATGGAATATTGCAGTTAAGCACTTCTGCCATAAAGTCATGCAGCTGCATCTTAGAGGCTCCCTCACTGTTTCACCCCCTCAAATCACATCGGATGAAAAGACAGCTGTAAACTTCTCTCACCCAGTTCAACAAATGCAGCTTCTCCTCAGCCTCCTGACACAAAGTGCCCTAGAAAGAGCTTCACCTGTTGAACTCCTCCCACAGTGTGAAAACAGCAATACTGCTGTGAGCAAGAGCCCATGCACAGCCAGTGACTCAATGGTTGCAAAGGATAAATTGGGAAATAATCCTGGATCCAGAGCTCTGAGCACTATCTATTCCAGTAGGCAACTGGAGTACTGTTACATGTTAATCAGTCTTCCAGGAAATTAAGATTTAAAATGCAACATTTTCCAAGCCTGACATCATGCATCTACTGTATGTACAAGTGCACAGAAGGATGGGTAAAGAACAATATCACTGACCTCAGGGCAGTGCTCAAAGCTTACCTCTCAAAATGTTATAAAAGCAGAGCTGAATTTCAGCTGTGAGACACATTTTCCAATGCTGGGTCTTAGCATTGTGGATTCACAGATCTGTATCTATATCAGAATCTATGTCTATACAAAGTGGTATATAAATTCTACTAAATGAATAAAATAAAGCATGCAAGTAATGGGATGGGTGTGGCTTGCTAGAACAATATTCAGACATTCTGGGTTGGATAAAAATTGAGGAGGGAATTTGCTGAAGATTCTTCATGACCCTTCAGAATTCTCCAACACTTTTTTTTTAAATAATATTTATTAAAGTTTCAAAAAAATTACAAAAATAAGGAAAAAGAAAAAACAAAAAATACAAAATACAGAAAAAGTAAAAACAGTTAAAAAGAAATCCATCTTTCCATAACTTATCTTTCATTTACTTATTTCCTTGACCTCCTCGCACCTCCCTTTTTTGTATTCTAGTTAAATTGATTGTTTCAGCAAGTCCTTTCCATTCTTGTATTTATCTTATTAATTTATCTTAATATATTGTAACTTTACATTCTGACCTGTTAACAATCCATTCTTCCTTAACCCTATATAACATTACTGCAAAAACCACATTACTTCATTCCAACATCCTTTTAACATTCCTTAATTTTACAATGTTTCTGTAGATAGTCTTTAAATTTCTTCCAATCTTCTTCTACCGACTCTTCTCCCTGGTCTCGGATTCTGCCAGTCATTTCCGCCAGTTCCATATAGTCCATCACTTCCATCTGCCATTCTTCCCAGGTGGGTAGATCTTGTGTCTTCCAATACTTCGCTATAAGTATTCTTGCTGCTGTTGTTGCATACATAAAAAAAGTTCTATCCTTCTTTGGCACCAATTGGCCAACCATGCCCAGGAGAAAGGCCTCTGGTTTCTTCAGGAAGGTATATTTAAATACCTTTTTCATTTCATTATAGATCATCTCCCAGAAAGCCTTGATCCTTGGGCACGTCCATCAAAGGTGAAAGAATATACCTTCAGTCTCTTTACATTTCCAACATTTATTATCGGGCAAATGATAGATTTTTGCAAGCTTGACTGGTGTCATGTACCACCTGTATATCATTTTCATAATATTCTCTCTCAAGGCATTACATGCCGTGAACTTCATACCTGTGGTCCATAACTGTTCTCAGTCAGCCAACATAACGTTATGTCCAACATCTTGAGCCCATTTAATCATAGCAGATTTCACCGTTTCATCCTGAGTATTCCATTTCAACAGCAAGTTATACATTCTTGACAGAATCTTAGTTTTGGGGTCTAACAGTTCTGTTTCCAATTTTGATTTTTCCACTTGGAAGCCAATTTTCTTGTCCAAATTGTATGCCTCCATTATTTGATAATAATGAAGCCAATCTCACACTTTGTTTTTTAGTTTTTCAAAGCTCTGCAATTTTAATTTATCTCCCTCTTGTTCCAAAATTTCCCAATATTTCGGCCATTTGGCCTCCATATTGAGTTTTTTCTGAGCCTTCACTTCCATCGGTGACAACCACCTTGGGCTTTTATTTTCCAGTAGGTCCTTATATCTTATCCAAACATTAAACAGTGCTTTCCTGACAATATGGTTTTTAAACGCTTTATGTGCTTTGACCTTATCATACCACAAATATGCATGCCACCCAAATACATTATTGAAACCTTCTAAATCCAAAATGTCTGTGTTTTCAAGAAGCAGCCATTCTTTCAGCCAGCAAAATGCAGCTGATTCATAATAAGTTTTGAGGTCTGGCAGGGCAAATCCACCTCTATCTTTTGCATCGGTTAGTATTTTAAATTTTATTCTGGGCTTCTTGCCCTGCCAGACAAATCTGGAAATATCTTTCTGCCACTTCTTGAAACAGTCCATTTTATCCAAAATTTGCAATGATTGAAACAAAAACAACATTCTTGTCAGTACATTCATTTTTAGAGCAGCAATACGGCCTAGCAAAGAAAGCTTCAGGTTTGACCATATTTCTAAATCTTTTTTCACTTCTGTCCAGCATTTTTCATAATTATCTTTAAATAAATTCACATTCTTAGCAGTCATATTAACCCCCAGGTATTTTACTTTCTTCACCAATGTTAAACCTGTTAGGATATTTCCGTTCCACCTTAAAAGGGAGCAGGATGTTTGTATAACACCCTGCGTAAGTTCCTGTCTCACAGGATGTTTATGCTATATGTTCCTTTCGATTTTGCCTGTCTTGCCTGAGCAGTCGGAGGAGACGGTCATGATTTCTTTGTTCTGACCAATGCCTAATAAACTGTATATATGCAGTTCTGCTCTCATGCTGTGCAACTTCTGTTGTGTGAATTCTGCTGAAAGAGTGTGCTCTAAGCCAGAGGCTTAGTGTCGCTGAATTGCTGATATTGCCTGACTACGGGAGGTCGATGGATCGTCCGGCACTGAGCTTGGGGCCTCAGATGGACCTTATCTCCCTGGCAGTATCCCAACAACAGGTTTCGGGCCCAGATTCACAGCACTTGCAGGAGAGTAAGGCTGCGACAGACTGCTGAGGTATGTGTGGGAAAAGCGAAAGTAAAGGCTTTTCTGTTGCCGCGGCAGCCCTTTGATGTCCGGCAAGGCCTAATTGGCCTGGGAGTCGAGCCAAGCAGGCTTCGTGATTTATGAGCTGCCAAGATAAGAAGTCTTTGGAGGCATAAAGGCTCACGGCTGGCGTTAAGAGGTGGAATGGAGTTATTCCAAGCCTCTGAAGCTGCTGAGTGTCCAAAGTTAAATCGGGACAATTATGAGACCTGGGCAAAATGGTGTGAGAGTTTGCTGCGTCAGTTTGGAGTCTGGCATACTGTGTTTGAAGCCCCTCCAGTTCCTCGGACAGAGAAATGGCAGAGCCAGAATTTGAGGGCCGTGGATGTTATTGTCTTATCCGTCTCTCTGGAGGAAATAAAGACGCTTGCTGGAAATCTCACGGCACGTGACATGTGGGATGCTTTGAAAAAGGCCCACCAGCCAATAATCCCAGCCCAGTGTTTGAATGCATCGGAGGTCCTGGCTGTTTCCCAGAATGCTAGTGAATGCAGGGATGCTGAGGGCACCGATTGCAAGCTGCAGGGGGAGCTGACTGCGACGTCATCCCAGGCAGCATTCCAGCCTCCAGGGGGAGCCAAGGAGTCGGCAGCTGAGAGCTCTGTTTCTCGTGGGAACCAAGGTCAGAGCCTTTGCAGAGGCCAGAAGACCGGACGTAAACAGAGCAAGATGCTTGTTGGTGGCCCGAAGCAGAAGGGGAGTGGAAAGCCAGGGAAGAACACGGCTATGTTTGCTGGCACAGCTTCACCAAAGGCTAAAGGCAAGCTGCAAAAGCCCACGCTGGTGGAAAACAAGGTTTTGTTTGCCAGCAAATCTGCTTCGAAGGGGAAGGCCAGGTTTATTGTTGACTCTGCGGCGACGCGCCATCTCACCAAAGACCGCCATCTGTTTATCTCCTTCACACCTCAAGATGGAGAGGTCCAGCTGGCTGATGGAAGGACTTTGCAAGCTACAGGAGTTGGGACTGTGAAACTTAAAAGTCTGCATACTACGATTAGTAATGTACTTTTTGTTCCAGGAGCTGTGGACAATTTGATAAGTGTACCACAGCTGACTCGGCGTGGTTTTGAAGTATCCTTCAAGAAGACTATCTGTGTCATCAGAAAAGGCAAAGAGGACATTTTGCATGCAAAGTTGATGGATGGTTTGTTCTGTCTAACTTATGATGATGTTGCTGTGTCTAATGCTGATACTTGTTGTGTTGCACAAACTAACAAGGTTCTTCATGCAGGTTGCATTCATGATGCACATCGAAGATTTTGTCACCTCTCTTGGCAAGCGCTAGCCAAGATGCCTGGGTTGGTTGAAGGTTTGGACATCAAACCTTGCAAATTTCACATGAAATGTGTATCTTGTGCAGAGAACAAGGTGAAGGTTGCTCCAAAAGGCAAGGAGTCTAGCAGGCAGGCTTCCAAACCCTACCAGCTAGTTCATGCAGACCTGGTAGGTCCTCTAGCGCCCTCTTTGGGAGGAGCAAGGTACTTCATGGTTCTAATTGATTCTTTTTCCAGGTACATTCATGTGTTTATGCTCGAGCAGAAATCGCAAGCATTTCCTAAGTTCAAGGCATTCTGTGCTTGGTTGGAGAATGCTCATGGTAAACGTATTGGCTGTCTGTTTACTGATCGGGGCGGGGAGTTCACTTCTCAGCAGTTTGAAGCTTTCCTGACTGAGAAGGGAATCCAGCATGACTTGTCAACGCCTAGATCGCCATGGATGAATGGGCTTGCGGAGAGAGCAAATCAAACGTTGCTGCAAGGGATAAAAACCCTGTTGCATGATGCCAACCTCCCTGAGAAGTTTTGGGGGGAGGCTCTCTCGAATTTGGTTTACACTTTTAATCGCAGACTGTCATCACCTATTGGCTGCACTCCCTATGAGAAAATGTTTGGTAAGAAACCTAACACCAAACACTTGAGAATCTTTGGTTCTGACATGTGGGTACACACCCCACAAAGCAAGAAGCTTGGGAAGCGTGGGGCACATGGTTTGTTCATGGGGTACGATAAAGGTGCGTACAGAGTATGGATGACTAACTCTAAATCCATAAAGTTCACAAGGAGTGTTGAGTACAATCCTAAGTGGGGGGAAAATGTGGGAATTTTCCAGAGTTACCCAGAGGAGGATGAAGGTGATGTGAAGAAAGCAGATCATGCTGAGAAAGCTGAGGAAACTGAGGATGATGATGATGATGATGATGATCAGAGTTCGGATTCCAGTTCAGTGGGCGGCGCTGCTGCTGCTGTCAGTGACAGTGATGACACAGCAGACTACAAGAGCGCAAAGGCCTCAGTCAGACCATCTGATGAGTCTGACAATGAACTGGAAGAACCACTGTTCACCATTGGTCACTTTTCTCCTAAGAAGGAGGAGATGAGTCCAGAAGACTTGCGTCTGGTTCGCAGGTCTGAAAGGGCGACCAAAGGCAGACCTCCAAAGAGATTTGCTGATGAGTTTGCTAAGATGGCAACTGCTGTTCTTAGTAGCTCAGAGAAGGTGTGGGAACCTTCAAGCTTCAAAGAGGTCCAGGAGTTAACCTCTAAAGATGCTGAGCCTTGGCTTAATGCCATGAAGGCTGAAGTTGATTCCTTAAACAGGAACCAAACTTGGGAGCTGGTACCGGTAGTCCCAGGAATGAGACTGGTTGGCAGCAAATGGGTCTTCAAGGCCAAGACAGACCAGAATGGCAAGGTTGTCAGACACAAAGCCAGATTGGTTGCCAGAGGTTTTTCACAGGTACCAGGGCAGGATTACCACGAGACCTACTCACCCACGGTCAAATATGAGAGCATTCGACTGATGCTCAAGATCGCTGCGGAGGAGAAACTGCATGTTTCCCATCATGACATTAATACAGCTTTTTTGTACGGGATTTTGAACGAGCAGCTGTACATGCTTCCACCTGACGGGATGCAGATACAGAAGGGAATGGTCTGTAAACTGCGGAAATCCTTATATGGTCTCAAGCAGAGTGCCAGGTGTTGGAACACAAAACTCACTGAAACGTTGCTTTCTCTAGGTTTTCACCAGGGCAAAGCTGATCCGTGTGTGTTTGTCAAGGAGGAGGGGCAAAACAAACTGTATTGTTTATGTTTTGTTGATGATCTTCTGATGTTTTGGAAGAATCAGGCTTTCTACCAAAGCACCCTAGCTCAGCTGAAGGAGCACTTTGACATGAAGGATCTTGGTGAGGTATCCAACTATCTTTCTCTGCAGGTGGAGAGGGACCAAGCAGGTAATTTTCTGGTACACCAAACACAGAAAATTGCTGATGTATTAACCAGGTTGAATTTGGTTGATGCAAACCCAGCAGACACACCGATGGTGACAGGTTACCAGGTAGACAGTACTGCTGAAGCGTTTTCTGACACAACGCTGTACAGATGCATTCTAGGCAAGTTGAATTTCATTGCTAGATGTTCAAGACCTGACATTGCTGTAAGCACTAACCTGCTTAGCAGACATGCTAACAATCCTACTGTTCAGGATTGGAAAGCTCTGAAGCGCATAGCCCGGTATTTGAAAGGGACTATGCACTACAGGCTGAGGTTCACCAGTCAGAAGACTGGAGGTCTTGAAATCTTTGCAGATGCAAGTTTTGGAAGTGACACCACGGATGGTACAAGCACTTCTGGAGTATGCTACATGTACAACCACTGCCTGTTTGACTGGTTGTGCAAAAAGCAGACGACAGTTAGCCTAAGTTCCTGTGAAGCAGAACTCAATGCTCTGTCATTTTCACTCATGGATTGTGAATGGTTGATGCAACTGTTTAAGGACATTGGGGTTTCTGTGAAATGTCCTATACAAGTGTATCAAGACAATAGATCTTGTTTGGCTTTGCTGAACTCGGAGAGTTGCAAGCAAAGGACCAAGTACTTGCAGATTAAGCTACATCGTGCAAGGGAGTGTATTCAGAAAGGACTCATTCAGGTGTCCTACATGCCAGGAAATGAAATTCCTGCTGATCTGTTGTCTAAGGTTGTTAACAGAGAACAACTTAAGGTTTACGTACAAAAGTTGCAATTGGGTTGAACCACAGGTACTACAGGTTACACGGAAAGGGGGAGGATGTTAGGATATTTCCGTTCCACCTTAAAAGGGAGCAGGATGTTTGTATAACACCCTGCGTAAGTTCCTGTCTCACAGGATGTTTATGCTATATGTTCCTTTCGATTTTGCCTGTCTTGCCTGAGCAGTCGGAGGAGACGGTCATGATTTCTTTGTTCTGACCAATGCCTAATAAACTGTATATATGCAGTTCTGCTCTCATGCTGTGCAACTTCTGTTGTGTGAATTCTGCTGAAAGAGTGTGCTCTAAGCCAGAGGCTTAGTGTCGCTGAATTGCTGATATTGCCTGACTACGGGAGGTCGATGGATCGTCCGGCACTGAGCTTGGGGCCTCAGATGGACCTTATCTCCCTGGCAGTATCCCAGCAAAGAAAGCTTCAGGTTTGACCATATTTCTAAATCTTTTTTCACTTCTGTCCAGCATTTTTCATAATTATCTTTAAATAAATTCACATTCTTAGCAGTCATATTAACCCCCAGGTATTTTACTTTCTTCACCAATGTTAAACCCGTCTCCTTCCGAAACCTCTCTTTCTCAATCGCTGTTAGATTTTTCTCTAAAACCTTAGTTTTTAACTTATTCAACTTAAATCCTGCAACCTGACCAAATTCTTGAATCAGTTCCAGTACTCTTTTAGTACTAGATTCAGGCTCCTGTAATGTCAATACTAAGTCATCTGCAAATGCTTTCAATTTGTACTGTTTGGCTCCGACTTGTATACTTTTAACCAATTGGTCCCTTCTAATCATATTTAGGAGAACCTCCAGGACCGAAATAAAAAGCAATGGGGAAATTGGGCAACCTTGTCGTGTCCCTTTCTCTATCGTAAACTCCTCCGTCACCACATTATTGACAATTAATTTGGCCTTTTGTTCTGAATATATTGCACCTATACCATTTCCGAAACCTTGACCAACCCCCATCCCCTGCAAGTTCTTCTTCATAAAATTCCAAGAAATGTTGTCAAAAGCTTTCTCCGCATCTACAAATATCAAAACTGCTTTAGTATTAATATTAACTTGTAGTTTTTCTAAGATATTAATTATATTTCTCGTATTGTCAGACAAATGTCTGCCCGGGAGAAAGCCTGCTTGGTCTTTATGTATCTCTTCCACTAGTACTTTTTAAAAATCTTTTAGCCAAAATACCTGCGAAAATTTTGTAATCCACATTAAGCAGAGATATGGGGCGGTAATTCTTAAGTTGTGTCTTCTCAGACTCAGTTTTTGGTATAAGTGTAATGTAAGCTTCCTTCCACGACTCTGGTGCTTTTTTCCCTTCCAAAATTCCATTACAAACTTCCTTTAATGGTTGTATTATCCAAAATTCTCTGTTAATTTCTCAGTGCTTTTCTGCTCAGTGCTTTTTCCTTTCAGCTAAAGTTCACCTGGAATGACTCATGTTCCTTACACCTCTTGGTGGAGAAGGAGCAGGAGAAAAGTTTGTAAAACTTCTCTCTTCATTTGATGGAGCCACCAACCTGGTGGCAGGAGGGCCCCAGTGTGTCACTTTGAATCCACTGGAAGATCAGAGAGCTCTCAAGGACTGACAGCTTGCTGGAGACAAAATAGGACACCTGTCACCATCATCCAGTGACTCCTGATATTTTTTTTTACAAGAGGACTTAACAATGCTGCTGATGGTTGTCACTCACTTCCGATACCATCCCCATGGAAACAGACAGCTTCAGAGAGAGTATGAGTGAGGGTACGTAGTCATTGTGATTCAGGTTCTGAAACTGATCAGGCATTAGAAAATACAAGCACAATTGTTAGGTGGAAACTTGCCATTTTGGGCAAACAAAAGACACCTGTTCCTGGCCTGATGTCATATATGACATCTGCCATGGAGAAGTTCAGCCTGTGGCTTAAAAATTCAAGCTGTGGCTAAAATGAAGAAGTCAGGTGCACACTCACATGTCACCCAGATTCTGCTTTTGAAGCCAAAAGTTGGCAATTTAAAAATTTTGGTGTCTTTTTCTGTTGCCCAAAGTGTGCAGTTTTGCCTGCAAAGGAAGACTAAGGAGGCCATCCTTGGCTTGAATTCAAGGCATAGTGGCAAACAATTTCCCCTTGCACCCCCCCCTCTCAATTTCTTTTGAAGTCACCCCTGCAAAGAAGAACAGGAACAACTGGTAACTGACTCAGAATATGCCTGTCCAATTCTGTCCAATTCTCCTTTCAGTTTCACTGGCTGCTGCTGCTATTTTTTGCATTGCTGTTTTAGTATTTTATTGACTGCTGGTTGAAACTCACTGTACTTTGATATTTCAATGTTGTAAGCCACCCAGATAAGACTATTATTGGGAAGCATAAAAATACTATTAACTAACTGACAAAGGGCATTTTGCATGTACTATACTTCTTCTCAGTAGTAGGGTGCAGTTCATGCATCAATGATTTAATTTCCACTTCAGTATCCTAGCCCTAAGCAGAATCGGGGGGGGGGGGGGGGCACACATTGTCTGCTTTTAACTATTCCTATTTATTTTGGCATTCCTTCAAAGCCGTCAATGGCTTACTTCAATTAAAGGTCCTGGATATCTCAGCATATGCATATTTCCCTTTAGGTTGCACTGCATGATGGAGTTTGTAGTTTTGCAATTGCTCTTGAGTGTACATCTTTTAATGCAGGTTTCACCTGATTTCATGGGGTCTGGTGGAATAGTTTGGAACACAGGAAGGATCATGAAAATGCCGCTGATCTTGTTAATGCACTGGGAGAATGCAGGCAGTGAAAGAATGCTGATAAAAGTTTTTGGTCCAAGAGTAATGTGTGGCAGTGATCAAAAGCCCAGAAGAGAGAAACACTCCAATCTGTATAAGGTTTCTGCAGTAGCTTTGTGTCTCATCACACTGCCATTTCGGTTGAATGGACAGGGAAAGTAAGCACCCCATCGCTTACAGTTCATTAAGGAGGTGCACAGCTTCGTAGCATCCTTCAGACTTGGAGCTACTTCATACACGAAAAAAGCTAAGAGGGTTACAGAGGCTCAACCAATTTACACCTTTGCTCCTTAACTCTGCTGGAAGACAGAGGGAGGTGTCTGGAGAACTTCCCCACAGAATATCATGATTACTACTACCGTCAAAATTCACTTGAAGGTCTCTCTCCCTTGAACAGGACCCTCTAAATTCACCTTTAAACTTCCTGCTTCAGTGGAATGGACCCTAGAGGTGAAGACATAGACATATTGATCTCTGCCAGAGGGGGAACTAAAAAATCCAAAAGACACCACAGAGGAGATCCATGAATCTCTGCTCCTGCTGTAATTGGATCTGTACAAATCATGTTTCAGTTGTAAATAAATACAAAAAGAGCAGGAACACATGGGGAGAGAAATTGCTAATTATTCAAGAGAGAGAGAGAGAGAGAGCGCGAGAGAGAGAGCGCACCAATATACATTAGTCTCAGTTCAAAAGCATTCTGCCAAATTAGAGACAGGCAAGTGGAAAGTGAGCCAATGTATTGGCTGTGCAAGGGGCTTAGAGGATGTGATGCTCCGCAAGGCTGCAGGTGAGCCATATAAATGAAATGGCATTTATGAGGAGAGATGTGAGTAGGCATAAATCAGAGATACTCTACGAAGGAGCATTAACAGCATGGTCTCGCTGCTTCTCTTTGATCTATATTTCCTTTCCGTCTGAGCCTCTCTGGCCAATCACCTTATGGCTTACGCTTAAATCTGTCTTGAAACAGTTTCCACCTGGAACACTCAGAATTATTCCAATCTGAGAATCGGTCTATACCAGAGCAGATTAGCAGCAGTTACTTACCGGTTATTGATTGTGCAAAAGAGGGAAAAGACAAAGTTGTGCCTGGAAGAAACATTAGCACCAAGGCAAGGAAGAATTATTCCTCTCCCCCTGCAGGCTAAGTTAATGCCTCGGAGCATGAGATTATTCATGAACATTGGTCGAACAAGCACAAATGCTAATAGTTACCAAATTAACAAGCTCTCCTTCAGAAGACAGTCAGCTGTTCCAGTAGAACTAGGCCTCTTCAACATCACAGGCAAGGGGGTGGGAAACAGATGGGAGTGAGCTGACACTACGACACAGTGTATTTCTAGCCATTTTCCTGTGACACCAACACAGTAAAGGTAAAGGGACCCCTGACCATTAGGTCCAGTCGTGGCCGACTCTGGGGTTGCTGCGCTCATCTCACTTTATTGGCCGAGGGAGCCGACGTACAGCTTCCGGGTCATGTGGCCAGCATGACAAAGCCACTTCTGGCGAACCAGAGCAGCGCACGGAAACGCCGTTTACCTTCCCGCCGGAGCGGTACCTATTTATCTACTTGCACTGGCATGCTTTTGAACTGCTAGGTTGGCAGGAGCAGGGACTGAGCAATGGGAGCTCACCCCGTCGCAGGGATTCGAACCGCTGACCTTCTGATCGGCAAGCCCTAGGCTCTGTGGTTTAACCCATAGCGCCACCCGCGTCCCAAAGAACCAGTTTAGGCGTCACAGGCAAGGGGGTGGGAAACAGATGGGCGTGAGCTGACACTATGACGCAGTGTCTTCCTAGCTATTTTCCTGTGACACCAACACAGTAGATGGCTACTATTTCCAGGGTGGGATTCAGTCACGTGCTGGATAAGTCAGGTTGCACAATTATAGTTGATGGAGAGGTATTGCTCAGCAAACCTACTTGCTCCCCATAGATCAGACTTTTTGCGATAAGGAAAATGAGAGGCAAATGCACTGGAAAATGTCAGGTAACTCTTGCTTTGACACATCAGCTAACCTCCCTGTAAACAAATCAGAATGAGTTCTTATTAAATAGCCTACATGGTTTGATCTCCCAGGAAACAAATAAGGATGAATGCTCAAGCATCCAGTTTTCCCTCTGCAAAATAGGCAGGCCTCTTTCCATCTCAACTGATTGCATTATTTCAGGGGGAGGCAGACATGCAAAAAGCTCTCTTATTTCCTTAATGCAGAAGCTCACAGGTTAACACAGGCAAAAGTGACATAAATCAGAAACAGACCTATTTGTCCATCCCTTATATGTTCCCCTGGTATCTTACAGCTTTTTGCAGAATTGTTACATTTTATGTGGCAAATGGGAAGTATACTAGATGAAGGTCCCTTCTGAAAGCATGTTAAAAATATACTGAGAAAAGGACCCCACTGCTTAGATTAGCCTTGGCCAGACTAGTGGCATCCAGAAGTTTTGAACTATAACTCCCATCAGCCCCTGCTGGCATAGCTGTGGGAGTTGTTGTCCAAATCTCTGGAGGACACTAGGTAGAGAAAGGCTGGCTTGGATCCTGTAGCAGAAAGTGTAGCTCTTAGGTTTCTACAATCCTTTCTGCAGTTTCTACAAACACCCCCTCCGCGCACCCCAAAGGGTAAGAAACGTGACTGCATTCATCCTCGCCTCCTCCACCTGTCTCTGGCTAAGTGAAAATTCACAAAAGCCAGAGCTTCACAAGGTTTGAACTGCTATGATCTTTCCATATTCTCATTGATGCTCCCGCTGCTACAATACAATTTGCTTTCGAGCAGCATCTTTCAGAAGAAAACAATAACTGAATGCCACCCAGCCAACTGCTATCAATTGTGACAAATGCATGTGTAGCTAGCATGGGATTTTGTGACAATGCACCATGGCTGGGGTGTGGGCATGGTGGTGCAGCAGGTGGGTTGTATTTCATTTGATGTTTCACCTTTGCTGTCTTCTTGCCAATCATTGTGAGCTGCCTTTACATAACGGCTTCCTCTTTCATGACCTCATCTCTTGGGTATCAAGGAATTTGTCACTGCTTTTGTTTCTAATCCTTCAGCAACCCCATATTCTATCATCTATCTATCTATCTATCATCTATCTATCTATCTATCTATCTATCTATCTATCTATCTATCTATCTATCTATCTATCATCTCTCTATCTATCTCTATCATCTATCTATCTATCTATCTATCTATCTATCTATCTATCTATTTATCTATCATCCATCTATCATCAATCGATCTACCTATCTATCATATTTTTATATTCTACTCTTCAGCAAAAAGTGCCCCCAGCGTGGCTTAGATACAGTAAAAATAAGACAATCATGGAATCACAGGCTTGCAATCTAAGAACAAAACATGACAGACAAGGGGAAAGAGAAAAGGAAGGGACGAGTGAAATAAAAATAAAACCTATCTATCTATATCTATCTATTGCCATTTCACAGTGACTATCCCATTGCACATCTTCAATGATGTATTTCTGCCATATGATGGGGTCTGGCTGAGACTGGATGGTACAGAACCAGAGAAGGGTGCTCTTGGCAATAGAAGAATCTGCAGAAGAGGCAGGAGGGTGGTGAGTAGGAAAGAGGCAAGATACAACGTGAAGCAGCCCAAGGCCTCAACTAATCTTCTTGCATCATGGGAAATAGATACAGGATGGCGAATGCAACCTGAATCTTGACTGCCTGTGGGTCATAAATTCTGCTCCGAAGGCCGTCTCGTCCCAAATTAAAGAGAGAACTTGAAAGTAGCTGTGTAGCTACACCCTGCTTAAAATATACCATGTATATAAAATACCCTCAACCGTGTTGCTAGCAGGGTTGCGGAGCAGAAAGATCGTTTTATCATTCGCCTGAAGATTAGCAGAATTACAAGACACCCTGTCAATCCTGATCCAAGATTGTCCTTGCCAGGTTTGTTTCCTGACGAGCTCAAAAAACATATTGCATAAAGATTTAATGCCATCATTTATTATCACAGCTCGACTGGAAATTGCCTGACAGTGAAAATGCAGGTCCATTTGGTTTAAATTCTTGGTGCCAGCATGTTTGGGAAATTGCCTCCATGGGGGAAAAAAGGGTTTTCAGTATAAAATGACTAAGCGGCCTTACCGGACAAGTGCTCTTCAAACAAAATGATTCTTATATATCGCTTATAGGGAAGGGGAAGAAATTCAACTCAGTTCACATTTAGAGGTGAAGCTGTTTAATTCACACTTTCCCAAAAAATATGCAAACGGAAACAGCCATCCTTCAAAATTCGCACTTCTCTGAACTTTGCAGGGCATTTTCTCCAGTCAAGTAATGTGTACTGAAATGCTTAGATCTGCATATATTAATGAAAATGTACAAAATTTGGGGAAATTAGGGGAAATCACTTTGCAGAGTGTGTATATAGGCAAAAATGCATACAGAGACATGTGTGTTAGGAGAAATCCATAGTAAAATGTTGGTTTTATACACACACAGAGAGAGTTGTACCTTGATTGCCGACAGATTGAAAACTCGAAAACCGGAAGTGAGTGTTCAGGTTTTCGAACGGTTTTCGAAAGCTGAATGTCCGGATGCTCCTGCAGCCAATCAAAAGCCGGGTTTTGGTTTGCAAATGTTTTGTAAGTCAAATGGACATCCAGAACGGATTCCAATCGACTTCCAAGGTACGACTATGTGTATGTGTGCATGTGTATGGAAGAGTGGAAGAGTGGGATAATATTATCCAACATCTTAATGAGGTTTGATGGCCCAGCCAAGCAAGACATTCTGCATATAGTCAGAGGCAATTTGTTTTTTCACTTCACATCCTGTAAAGCTAAGCACCGGCAATGAAAGCAGAAGGCAGGATTAAGGCTTTGTAAGGATTGTCCCACATGCTGGTGGCAGGTAAATAAGACACAGGTATAAATCCTGGATCTTCTGCATCTCCTGAGCTACTGATTTAAAATGAACAAGCCAAAAGAGAAGAGAGAAAGATTAAGGCAGATGGGGAAGCAGATAGATGGAGCATGAGAGATACATATACATGCCAGTTGCAACCTGTGGGAAGAAAGGGGGGGGGGATGAGAAGTCAAGTATGGACGGTCAAAAGAAAATGCTGTATGATGAAAGCGGGGGGACATTTTCAAATGGGTTGAAGGCGCAACAAAAAGGATAAAGAGGTAGTTTTCTCTTTTACAAATGCTTTGATCAGCCGTAGTTTATATAATTAGCATATGAAGCTGCAGGTAGACAAAAAGAGGATAACTACATCTGATGCACAATAATAATAAAAACCACAATATCTGTCTTTTACAGAAACAACAACACCCTGTAGCCAGCTGTGATAAGCTGATTCGAAAACTGGGTAATGAAAGAATTAGACAAGCTGATCTCTCCTCCCCCCCCCCACAGAAATACACTCTCTCTCTACCTGTACAGACCTCAGCTCCCACAGTGCTTCTTTAGGTTGCAGAAATAACAGCTGTAGAAATGAGGGTTCTGTGCAGGATTTGTCCAAGGAGGATTTGGGCACTGGCCAAATTAGGTTGAGGAAGCCACAGGGTTACTGCAACTCAGGTTGGACAGAGCAGTGAAATCTGGGACTGTAAGTGGGTGGGGCATCAGGCAGAAAGGAGAGACAAGTGGGGAAACCCTGTAAAAAGGCAAAAGCCACATTCATACTATGCATTTAGAGCACTATGATATAAAATTAAACAGGCATGGCTCCCTCCCCCCTGCCAAGGGAGCTGACTTGGGCCCCAGCTTATGGGTGCCCAGTGCCCGTGATTTCATGATGTCACGTCGTGATGTGACATCATGGTGTTACACACACACCCCGGCCTCAGAACCTGATTTCCAGTGGTACCAGAAGTCGGGGTGCAGGGTCTTGCAAGGCCTTAGATAGCATCTCTGAGGGCTTGTGAGGCCTCAGACGTGACTTCTGGTGCTTCGTGAGGCACCAGAAGTTGCGACAGGGGCCCTGTGGTGTGCTTAAGCACCCAGAGCCCCCTATAGTTGGTGCCCCTGCCGCCCGCAAAGATTCCTGTGAATTTTAATTGGTTAAAATTGACCAATTAACCTGTTCCATTCCCAGAGCTATAGTTTCCAGAGTGTTTTAACAATCAACAATCCTTCCAGGGGTATTTTATGATATTTGTTGATATGGCAGTATAAAAACAGTGGTTATAAACAAAACAAAACAAAAACAGCAACAAAAAAACCAGCACACAAAGCCATCTAGCACCCAGGCAGGCAATTTCTTCACCAACCCAGTGTGGTCTGCTCTGACTGGCAGAAATTTCCTGAGGTCATAGTCAGAGGAAGGGGCCACAGCTCAGTGGCAGAGCAGGTGCTTCACATTCAGAAGCTCAAATCCCTGACATTTCTATACAGGACTGGAAGACACCAAAATCCTGCAAAGCTGCTGCCAGCCAATGTGGACAATACCAGACCCTCCAAGTGTCCCTTTTTTTCCAGGGACAGTCCTAGATTTACATAAGCCATCCCGGTTCCTGATTTGATTTTGGAATGTCCTGCGTTTCCTCAGGACATTCCTATTTTCATCAGGTAAATATTGGAGGGTAAGCAACACTGAGCCAGATGGACCAAAGATCTGATTTATTCGTTTATTCTGCATTGCTATCCCACCTTTTCAACAAAGGAGATTCAGGTGGTGCGAATGCTTCCCCCCCTTCATTTAATCCTCACAACAACACTCTGAGGTAGGTTAGGATGAAAAGCAGGGATTGGCCTATGGTTCCCAGGTGAACACGATGGCTAAGTGGCAATTCGAACCCTGCTCTCTCCCAGACCCTAGTCCAACACTTTAACCACAACAGCACATTGGCTCTTGTACTAAGGCCGCTTCCTATCTTCCTAGAGGGTCTTTCCCAATCTTGTTAAGCTACATCCTTTAACTACTAAAGCTATCAGGGATTCAGTCTGTGGGCATTGCACATGCAAAACATACACTCTGCCTCTGAGCTGGGAGCCTTTCCCATGATGATTAAAAAATAGTCACCATCCCTTCAGGGTTGAGCTGAGGCTTCAATTAATCCTTGCTCCTCGGGGTTGCCTAGAGGGGAGGTGACCCTTTTGCAGGTGTCCTTGCAAGCTTCTGAGGAGGCCGAGGGGGGGTCATCCATGAGTCAGGGCACATGGGGGCGCCGCAGGGGCAGAACACTGCCTCCTCCCTCCCATCGCATGCAAAACTTCTGATATATTCGGACTAGAACAATTTGTCTGTGGCCGTAATTTTAACTACCTTCGCACCGACAGGCCAATCAGAAGCCGCGCCTCGCTGAGGTTTTTACGAGCCCCCATAAAAGCTGCAAAATGAAAACTCAGGGGCCCTTAAAATATACTCCATGGCTATGTGTGGTGCAATTGGAGGCGTTTATGACTCCTGTCAGGGCGTTTATGACCCTGTAAAACTGTGCAGCAGCCTGGCCTGCAATGAAAGAGAGAGAAGGAGACAGAAACAGAGAGGGAGAGAGAGGACTAGTCCATATTAAAAGCCTAAATGGTCTTGCAGGTTTACAAGGCCTAGCGTAACAATGCGGTCAACTGCCTCCCCCCTCTTCACAGTCTGTCCCTGAGGGACCACCAATTCCATCCGTGTTTATTGCTACTAATCCAGCAATGGGGTACAGGGGGAGAGACACATGATCAGTAGCTTGTATGGGGGGGCAGGGTTAGCGAAGTGATTTACAGGCCTATCGTGCCAATGCAGGATTCTGACCCCATGACACAAGCACAATTCAAATGTGCTTAAAAGTTAGAGGCAGGCAGACACCTTTATTCATCCATATTCTTTTAGGCATTTCCTAAATAAAAACTAAATTCTACAGCCTGCCATGCATTTTATCGCTCTTTATCCTCATGAGATGCATTTTTTAGGCTATGAAGAACTGAAAGGGGTGGCAATAGAGAAAAGAAGAAACAAAGCAGGGGCGTTCTGCATATAATCAGTACCACAGTTGCAATAATCCATGATTAGAGCAGGCAGAATCCACACTCGCATCCAGGCTGCTGGATGGATGGATGGATAAACAGAAACACACACACAAAATCTCTCCCTCTCTTTATTTAGCAAAATGCACTTCCTTGAATTAATTTTCTGAATTAAAAATACTGATGGATCCTTTGGCATGTTTCCCCAACCCAGCCCAGGCAGCAAAGACTAACATATGCCTACGCACAGGTAGACTCTCTCTAGGTTAAAAGCAGGGTTGTGTGAATCTGTCATTTGCAGTTTCAATTATTCCCATTATCATTTTTTTTACAATCTTACACCCAGTTATCCATATTTCCACATGAGTTTGAGTTTTATTTTTTTTGTTTTAAAAAGTTGTGAAAATTCAGAAGCATTTTATTGCACATTTATGCTTATTTGTATGCAGTTTCGCCTAATACCCACATTTCTTTTGGCAAAACAATTTCCCCAAATATTTCCACATGCTATCTTTGCACATATATGCATTTGTGTAGAGACTATACCCTAATAGATGCCATTCTGTACATATTGCTTGGCTGGAGGGTTGCATTGCAAAGTTCAGAGACATGCGAATGTCAAAGGATGGTTGTGTTTCTTTTAGTTCACATAGCTTTTCGGGAAATGTAAATTAGGTGGGACCACCTTTAAATGTGAAGTGAGTCAAATTTCTCCCCCATCCCTGGTTGAGAGAGTTGCTTGGGCAGCAGAGGGGTGAGATTATGTCTAAAAGCAGGGGTGCTGAACCTATGGTCCTCCATATATTGTTGGACTCCAAATCCTATCAGCCTCAGCTAACATGGCCAGTGGTCTGGAGCAGTGGGAACTGAAGTCCAACAATGTCTAGAGAGCAAAAGGTTATCCAGACACTTTAAAGGAAGTGTTATTTATGAGCCAGATGGAAGAATTGAAGAATCCATAAAGCTTTATCAGTCAGAGCCATTGTTTTTCAAGGTTGTGTGTTTTTAAGGTTGTATTTATTTACATGAACATAAGCTTAATGTTACGTATGGGAATAAAACAGCCAACAAGGGCTGCATAGCCTCTGCATTTCTTACTACACAAAATGTGCAGGTGGAGAGGAGGAAGAGGAGCTCAAAGGAACTCAAAGGGTGGAGCCTTTGTCCGCAAAGTCACTTAAATAACACAGGTGGAGTCCAGGGAGAAAAAAGGCCTGGTAACACTGAACAAACTGGAAAAATACCCCACAAGACATACCCAGGGTATCATTTAAAGAGAAAGGAACAGAGAGGTTTTGTCTTTCTTGGTTCTGGGACTTGTACACAGCAGGGAGACATTTAAACAAACCTACAGATGACAACACCCTCATCATTCCACAGCTGACCAAGGAAAGGGCTACCACAGCAAAAATCACACACAAATGTTTTGCACAAAATGGTAGCTATGATCGGAAGGGGAGATCCAATAGTTGTCCTGAGTCACAAACTTTTTTTTAAAATACAGGTTTTAAAAGTAAACTAAAACAAAACAAAAAAACCTATGGATACTATTGAGCCCTTTATACCATCAGTTGTGATGAAAGTGAATGATTTCTCTATTATGAAAAAAGGAAAAAAAATGTATTTTCTTGCCCTCTGCCTTCTTTCTCAAATGAAATGGATGGTGCAGGACAAGAATCTGCAAACCTGACAAATAGCTAATAAGAGTCCTCTGGGCCTGATAGAGGTCTGGGGTGTTTTGTTTGGTTTCTGTGGTTCTCTTCTTCCAGATTATGGGCTCTGAGTCAGCCATATTGGGCAACAGGGGGAAATGGGGTAATTTTCCAGGTCCCACAGCAGACCCTCCAAGTACCCGTTTTCCAGGACCAGTCCCGGATTTTAAAAAGCCATCTCAGTTTCTGATTTGATCCCAGAATGCCCTGCTTTTCCTTAGGACACCCCTATTTTCATTGCAGAAATGTTGGAGAGTATGGAGGTTTGCAACCTCTGAGCCAAGAAGATAAGTAACTACACAACCTTTAGAAGACACACAGAGGTATCTCTGTATGGGGAAGTTTTTTAATGTTGAATACTTTTATATGTGTTGGAAGCTGCTCAGAGTGGTTGGGGCAACCCAGTCAGAAGGGCAGGATATAAATAAAGTTGTTGTTGTTGTTGTTATAGTTATAGTACGTCCCTATTTTCATTGAAGAGATGTTGGCTGCTATGCCACAGAAGAGAAGCAGTGTATTCATATTATGAAGGTGACACTCTCTTTGACGGGGTGTGTGTGTCAAAGGATCTATGGTAGCACTCCATACTCCTAGAAATGTTGTAACATTTCTTAACCCTCCTTCACCAGCAGGTCCCAGAGCAGGTTACAGTAATTAAAAACTTAAAACAGTTAAAATATATTACAACCCCAGAATAAAACCAGCCTTGAAAACACCCACCTCAAGTGTCAAAGGCTAGGATAAAGAATTGTGTCTTCAGCATTTGCTGCAAGCTGTATGGCAAAGAAGCCAAACACACCTCTTTCGTTCAGGTAGACCCTGTCATCAAGCAGCATACTGCCAAAGTCCCTTTTCTGAAATATATTTGGATTACAGGCAGGAACCTAGTAGATGAAGTTCTTCCTAGCATGGAGGTGCAGTAAAAGGATATGCTTTAGCTCTTAAACTTCTGATTGTGAAAGAAATGCCCTCCCAAAATTCACCAACCTACCTCACAAAGCTTATAAGCATCCACAAACCTATCCCGAACTCTTCCATTATGAGACTTATCTCAATAGATTGCAACTGTTAATCTTTGAAGAACTGTTTGGTGGCTTCCCCCACCCTCTCCCTAGACCTGGATGAATAATAGGGAAAATTTTCAGAGGATACTTGTTTGCTCTTTTAAAACAAATTTGCGTCAGCTGTGTTTCTCCCTTCTTTTCGTGTTTGCTTTCCATTAATATTTTAATGAATGAGTTTGTTGGCAAGAAATCTTTGTGGAAACAGCTAATTTTAGGCAAATACCACTGGGGATTTTTTATTTAAAAAATCAGAGTTGTTATATCGGCGCTGGTAATACACAATCCTGAAAAAAAACACAATATGTCATTCCACAACAGAATCCTAGGAAGCCACCTTATATTGAATCAGACCATTGATCCACCTCATTCAGTAATGTCTACACCAGGGTTTCCCAAACTTGGGTCTCCAGCTGTTTTTAGACTACAACTCCCATCATCGCAAGCTAGCAGGACCAGTGGTCAGGGATGATGGGAACCGCAGTCTAAAAACAGCTGGAGACCCCCAAGTTTGGGAATCCCTGATCTACATAGACCTGATGCTACATAGCAGCAGCTCTTCAGGGTTTCAGGTAGAAGACTCTCCCAGCTTACCTGGAGATGCTAGGGAGTGAACCTAGGACCTTCTGCACGCAAAGCAGGTGTTCTACCAGTGAGCTACAGGACTTCCACACACTGGCTGTGTTTGGATATCACACTAAACTATGGTTTTGAGAGATGTGAATGAATCTAGCCTCTTTCTGGGCTTCTCCACCTGCTTTTCTCCTTCTGCACAGCTTTTTGCTTCCATTTCTGATTAACTGTGTTTTACCATGTCATCCCAACCTGTAACAGTAGTTAACAGTAAAATAGCCATATACCCAGCTTCAGAAGCCACAATTTGAAGTTCAGATTGTTTTAACTATAAGTCACAATGTTAGCTATAGAAAGCAGAACAAACCATGGTTGACTACAAGTGGAAGTAGACGTTTCTGAATTTCCCCTCCCAGTCAACCAGGAGAAAGGAAAGGGTGGAGTGAGAGTCTAAGTCTGGGGGAAGGTTAGTCTTCCCAGACAGTAATTAAGCATGATGTCTGAATACAGTCACGGAGTAACATAAAAGAAAAAAATTATATGTAAAATGTATTGGGGTAGGGAGGTGGCAGGGAAGGAGAAGCATATGAAGTAATAAACTTTGGGAAAACAATCTTTTCAGAGAAGTCAAGATGATTTTGTTGTTCTGAAGATGCTGTACTTTGAGTTGAATCAATGTTTTACTTAGAAGCAACCATTTGAAATGAATGGGCTTAGGCGAGTCCTATTTATTAATTTTAATGGGTCTACTCTGAGTAGTGCTAGCTTTAGTGACAACCCCACATTACTAGGTTTACACAAAAATGTACATCTGCTGAACAATCAACTGTTTAGTAACCTTCAGCCAAACGTGCAAACTTTTTTGCTACTTCATTTACGTCAGTCAGTAGGAAATACATTGTTTTCTGCAGTGGTTATTCCATGGTAGCTGATTGACTCACGCAAATATTAGGGATCCTGCTCACAACAGCTGTTGAGCATGTTGATGTGAATTAGCCCTCATCAGAATCCCTCTCTTCTGATCAACTAATCTGGACATCCAAGAGGAGCAAATCACTCCTTGCATCTTGCCATTATCAACAAGCAGTGCCCAAAATCAACCAATAAACAAACAATCCCATCAGGCCTCCAGTATACATTTGATCATTACCATAAGCAGGTTTATTTGCTTTAGCAAGGAGAAACCTTACAAATGTCAACTCAGCAGAAAAGGGCTCTCGGAGCAGTTCTATAATTCTGCTATCGGAACGAGAGCTTGAATGTACAATGTGCTAATATACCAGCAAAGCAATATTGCTAATCGGGCTGTTCAGGACAGACATGGCCATTAGCCGTAGTTCCTTCTCGCTTTTTTTACAAACTGATTTCTGTCGTGCAGTTGGAACATGTCCTCCAGCTGTCTCCCACGTTAGACCAACAATGGAGAGACACAGCCTGTAGCAAACCGTTTCCACCCAGCCTCCGCTTCCCATTATTACTATAGCTGCAACTAAAAAAAGACAGTCGAAATCAGAGGTAGTCAAGATGCGGCTCTCCAGATGTTATTGAATTCTGAATTTTGTTGTAGAGTAATCCAATCAAATCCAATGGTTCTTCCTTCTGGGTAGGCAGGCATGCATAGGTTAGAAAACTCCAATCTGAAGTGAAAACTGAAGCACAAAGGTGTTTATAATGGATTAGCTAATCTGGAACACTTATGTTTCTGGCTCCACCCATCATAGGCTGTGACTCCACCCACCGGTAACTTGGCAGAAAAAGAAGACACAAGCCACATTTACACTATACATTTAAAGTGATATGATACCACTTTAAACAGCCTTGGCTTCCCCAAAGAGCTACAGATTAAGGGTGCAGAGAGATGGTAGGTGGCCCCCTATTCCTCTCCCAGAGCTACAACTTCCCCAGTGGTTTAACAGTTAATCCCTTAAAAAAAAAACTACAGCTTCCAGGATTCTTTGAACATAAAAAGCGTCTGCTAGATCAGGCCAATGGCCCATCTAGTCCAGCAACCTGGCAGAGGTAGCCAGTGGCGTAGCGTGGGTTGTCAGCACCCGGGGCAAGGCAAGTAATTTGCGCCCCCTAACCCGTGGATTTGCACCCCCTAACCCATGGATTTGCCCTAACCCCAGATGTTGCACCCGGTGCGGCCGGCCCCCCCTGCACCCCCCACGCTACGCCACTGGAGGTAGCCATAATGGCTATTGATCACCTTGTTCTCCACAAATTTGTCTAATCCTCTTTTAAAGTCACCTAGGTTGGTAGCCATCACTGCCTTCTGTGGGCGTCAGCTCCCTTAAATATGTGCTGCATGAGGAATACCTTCCAACATTTCTCTGATGGAAATAGGGACATCCTATTCAACAAAAGGGATGCAGGTGGCGCTGTGGGTTAAACCACAGAGCCTAGGACTTGCCGATCAGAAGGTTGGCGGTTTGAATCCCCGCGACGGGGTGAGCTCCTGTTCCTTGGTCCCAGCTCCTGCCAACTTAGCAGTTCGAAAGCACATCAAAGTGCAAGTAGATAAATAGGTACCACTCCAGCAGGAAGGTGAACGGCGTTTCCATGCGCTGCTCTGGTTTGCCAGAAGCGGCTTAGTCATGCTGGCCAGAACATGACCCGGAAGCTGTACACCAGCTCCCTCGGCCAGTAAAGCGAGATGAGCGCTGCAACCCCGGAGTCGGCCACGACTGGACCTAATGGTCAGGGGTTCCTTTACCTTTACCAATTCAACAAAAACAACAATAATAATATCCCATCCATCTGACTGGGTTGACCCAGCCACTCTGGGCAGCTTCCAACATATATAAAAACAAAATAAAACATTAAACATTGAAAAACCCTATACAGAACTGCCTTCAGATGGCTCGAGGGGGTGATAACGCCATACTCTCCAACATTTCTGATGGATCAAACAGAAATCAGGGACTGTCCCTGGAAAACAAGGACACTTGGAGGATCTACCAGAAGTTCTTCCTTCCTTCCTTAGTATCATAATACTTTAAACGCAAGATATGAATGTGGCCCCAGTGCAGTCGAGACAACTCGCTCAGCCAGAGCTCTTTATCATAGGCATATGATTGCAGGCCCATGTTTTTGGTCCCTGTTCCATCCACAGAAACCCTACAGGAACGTTTAATAATTGCAAACTGCTGCCCAGTTGGTTCCAGACACGTCCTGCTCAACTTGCCAACTCGTACTCTGCCCTATCAGGCAGGCACCCCTGTTTCCAAAGCATTACCTGCTCCATGAAAGGAAGTAATCAGTTACACCGTTTTAAAACAGAAGGTGGTGTCTCCCCCCCACACCCTTTGCAATAAATGAAACACAACAATTGTCTCCTTTTCCCTTTCTTTTTTCTTTTTTTGTTCCTGAACAGAGCATGGATGTGGAAAATAGCCTATTGAGCTCACTTCCCCGCCTCACAGGAGCTGCAAATGTGATCCTTTGCAAGCTCAGACAAAAATCTGTCATGCTACATTAGGCTTGATAGCAAATTCAGTCCTTGCAAGCTTTTATCAAAACTGTGTATCTAAAATCTTCATAACACAGGAGGGAGGATGATTGTCCTCTGCCCTGTCCTCTTCCCTCGTTCTCTACCCCACTTTCTACTCTCTAGAATTAACATTCTCACAATCAGCTTCCAGTTCAAGGCACTAGGGGAATAGAGAAGTGGGCGGCAGTGGTGGAATTGGCCAACCCATTTTCCTTGGTTAAAGAAAAACAAATCAAGAAACAGGAAAACACACACACAGGCATGATCTGCATCTCACTCCCATTTTGTTTTGACAACTGAAGCATGTGTTGTTGAGAGAAGAAGGAATAGCTAGTGTGTAGACAGCAGTCCCAAGCTTGAATCTGCTTAGGCAAGAGGCAAGTAATTCATTCATTCATTGATTCATTCAGCCATTCATACATTCATACATATAAAATTTATAACAGAACCCTCCTCAAGGGGAGCCCAAGGTGGCTCACACTAATAAAATGACATAGAAACAATTTAAAATAACACTATTTCAGTGCCTTTTGGATAAAAAGTTATGTGCTGGGTCTCTTATCATGATAAAAATGGGTGCCAGCAAACAATGGTTCCCCGGGGCAGCAAAAATAGGTGTCAATACTCTGCACTGGTGAATACGATACACAAAAAGCACTGCTGTCTGCATCTGAGGAGGCAGAGCATAATCTCCATCATGGTCAGTATCTATACAGCCCTCTCCTCCATGAATTAGTCTAATCCTGTTTTAAAAGTGATCCATGACATCAGCTTGCCAACAAAGGTCCGTATAGTTAAAGCTATGGTTTTCCCAGTAGTGATGTATGGAAGTGAGAGCTGGACCATAAAGAAGGCTGATCGCCGAATAATTGATGCTTTTGAATTATGGTGCTGGAGGAGACTCTTGAGAGTCCCATGGACTGCAAGAAGATCAAACCTATCCATTCTGAAGGAAATCAGCCCTGAGTGCTCACTGGAAGGACAGATTGCGAAGCTGAGGCTC
This sequence comes from Podarcis filfolensis, assembly GCF_964270895.1. NCBI lineage: Eukaryota > Metazoa > Chordata > Lepidosauria > Squamata > Lacertidae > Podarcis > Podarcis filfolensis. The sequence continues at coordinate 18,811,352 of NC_139618.1, read as the reverse complement.
CAATACTTTGGCCACCTCATGAGAAGAGATGACTCCCTGGAAAAGACCCTAATGTTGGGAAAGATGGAGGGCACAAGGAGAAGGGGACGACAGAGGATGAGATGGTTGGATAGTGTTCTCGAAGCTACCAGCATGAGTTTGACCAAACTGCGGGAGGCAGTGGAAGACAGGAGTGCCTGGCGTGCTCTGGTCCATGGGGTCACGAAGAGTTGGACACGACTAAACAACAACAACAATTTTAAAAGTATCCCAATTTGTGGCCATCCCTGCCTCCTGTGGGTGTAGTTCACTATGTGCTGTGTAAAAAAGTTCTCTATATATATGTATGTGTGTGTGTGTCTGAAATCTCTTAAAAGTGAATTAACACAGGGTGTGTGCCCCCCCCCGTGGGATTTCTTAAAAGCAGGAGTTGATTCTCGCCCCCCACTGACCCAGTAGCAAGGTATGTACAAGCACCCAGGTTTTATGAACAGGTGAAAAAGCCACACTAACACCCGTGAAGGGCATCAGGCATGCCAATATGTTCTTTTCATAAAGCCATATGCACATTCCTGTCAACCTTGCAAAGCTAAAAAGAAAGCAAACAAAAAGGAACCTGTGTCTCCAATCCTCCGGTGCCATCCGCTGGCACCTTATCCATTTTGTAAGTATTTGCACATTCACACATATAGAGTGATTATTTCCATAATAGCTGCAAGAAGCAGCCTCAAATTGACAATATGACATGACGTTACAGGTCTAATTCCAGGCAATCTGAGTAAGTGACTAGAAGCCAGAATGAAGCTGACAGAATCATGCAATTAGCAGAACCAGGTCCGGTGCAGAAGTACAACAGCACAGACTAACCACGAAGGGGGTGCTTATTACTTATTTGCATTTACATTCCCATTGTTTCTTTTCTTATGAGAAGAGTCACAATTCAAGACCCTCTTTTTGCCCAGGGCGATGTGAAACCTTTGCCACAACCTCTCCGAGAATCAAACTGTAGGCTGTGACTTGACTCCCTGCCATGACCAGGATGTTTGTTACAAAATCAGTTCTTTTGAAATCCAGATATAATCCCAGAAGTTTACTAGCAATTCTTACAAAACCTCACCGTGCCAGATTTTCCCCTGGACGCTGAGCTTCTGCTTGAACTCGTTATGCCAGAATCTTCCAGAGGTATCATATGCTGAAAAAAGGAGGGGGAAATGTTTTTGTTTCTGTTGTTGGGGGAATAAATCCCCTGCTTATTTCTTGTGGGTTTTTTTTAAGGAGTGGAAATCAACAGGGGTTTTCTTTAATTTGGCAGCTGGAGCTGTTTCTTGGCATGAAGATAAATGATGGGAGGAAGCTTAATTTTTGTGTCCAGCTGCTATTAAAGACTCAGGTGCAGGGCTTGTAAAAATGATGGCAACCCTAACAGTGAGAAATGAACCACACGATATATGCAAGTGTATTGTAAATATATGTTATATCAAACAACTCCCATTTATTTTATTTTATTTTAACCCAGTAGGGTGTGGGGGTATTTTTGACTTGTTCATTTACATTGCCTTCACTTGCTCTCTCTCACTAAACCATAGAAGCGTGGAATTGGAAGGGGCCCCAAAGACATCTGGTCTAATGCTCTGCAATGCAGGAATCACAGCTAAAGAGTTGCCGACAGATGGCCATCCAACCTCTGTTTAAAAGCCTAGAATGAAGGACACTATCCCACCCTTTGAGGTAGTCTGTTCCACTGTTGAACAGCTCTTACCATCAGAAAGTTCTTCCCAATGTTGTTGAGAGTCATTAGGAGACCCCTATTTCCCTCCCACAGCTATATTTCCTATAATGGTTCAACAATCAAGCTCTCTTAGACTCACAGAATTGTAGAGTTGGAAGGGACCCCAAGGGTCATCTAGTCTAACCCCCTACAAAGCAGGAATCTCAACTAAAACATCCATGACAGATGGTCATCTAATCTTTGTTGAAATAGCTCCAATGAATGAGAATTCACTACCTTCTCCAGGCTAAACATACCCAACGCCAAGGCTCTCGAACCTTGATCATCTTGGTCACCCTCCTCTGCCCAGGCCAAATGCCCTCCTCTTTTTGCCACACTTCTAACCTCCAATCAAGTCATCCAGGCTACATCTTTGGTTTGACCAGATGAAGGAAGCTCTGCACTCGAGGCAGTGCCACAACACAGAGCCTCTTCAAACACCTCACATATTTGTACTCAAAACTTGTGGTGGGAAACTTCAATTCCCACCTCAGGCCTGGAGGCCAAATGCAGTCCTTGAGACCTCTCCATCCAGCTTGCAGAAGTCTGCCCAGACCGCATCCCCTCACCAGCTCCACTTAGTCTCCAGGAGCCATGAAGTTCACAGCAGCAGTCACTGGGCAGGAATGCAAGAGTGACTTTGCCACAATGACTGCCCTGCACTGAGCTATCCCTGGTTTGTCCTTCCCTCTTGGTAAGCAGCAGGTGCACAGTGCTGCTCCAACTGCCCACCACCACCACAGAAAACAACAACCACAGCTGTCCCCAGTTCTCAGCTGGCCTAGGTCACAGGGGTGTCATGAGGAACAAATGGAAGGCAGGACACCAATGTCCACTGCTTTGAGCTTATTGGGAAATGGTCTGTGTTGTCATCCTCGTCTTCCTAACCCACCAATTCCATAATTTGAACTCCCCTTGGAAAGCAGGGTGGGGAGGACACAGTGGGGAGAAATTTGGACCTTGCTTCTGGCAAAGGGACACTGAGCATTCTCCACGGCCCACTTGCCTGTGAATGCCGAACAATAAGAAACATGGCTGTGATTTATCATTAGGGAACTTAATCCCAAGCATTTCTCTCTGTGTCTCTCAGTCACTGGGCAGGCTTTATCCATTATGTTTATCTGCTGATCTACCCTTCTCTTATCTTATCCCTCATTCCAGCAGCAGTCCCTTGAGCCCAGAAGGTGTTTCTCCCCCCCTTTTTTCTTTTTTCTTTCTGCAAATAGCAGGGTGTAAATCCCCTACTTAACAGCAGAAAAGGAAGGGGTTCAGGCACCCTCTTTCGAGGATCCAGGAATAGGAAGAGGGGCACTCCCTCCCTGCTTGGAACCAATTCTGCAAGGGCTTCTTTCAGCAAACAGGGAGCCTAAGCTGGCTGATCCAGAGAATATTCCTTGTCGAAAGGTAAGCTCAGCTTCTCCTCTTGTTCTAAGACTCGTCTTGATTAATTTGGCTTCACACACACACACACACACACACACACACACACTCACACACACTCACTCACACACACACACACACAGAGAGAGAGAGAGAGAGAGAGAGAGAGAGAGAGAGAGAGCTGTACTGTCTGCTTCTTTGATACTTCTTCCCAAACTCACCCCACTCTTCAGTGTTGTGTGAGTTTCTAGCAAGAAATGTGCCACTAGCAAGAAAAGATCTTTAACAAGCTCCTAATTTTTAAAGCTACTGGCAATGGTGATAAGAAATCACCCTAACCCACACGTTCCCACATTTGACTGCTCTGATCAGTGGAAATGGCCCTGCTATAGGTGCCACATAATACCCGTTCCACATTTGTAAAAACTCGAGCATTTACATACCCTTCAACTGTCCTGATTAAAATCAGGCCATCCCATTTTGGGGGACCATGCTCTCACAGGGGTTATGTGATTCATGCAGAAAAACAGCCCCAGAAGACGGGCATCCCAGTTTTCTGCTGCAACATGTTAGAGAATGTACATTCAGGGTGGCAGCACCTACACTTTGGAGCTTCCTGACTACACCTTAACTGTACGTTTACTGGTACCTGCTATTTTTTATTTTTAAATAGGCCTGTCCAGATACTTTAAAATGCTGATGTGAATTTTAATCTGTTTTACTATTTTGACTTTTGCATGCTGGAAAGTACAGCTCAATTTCCCCCCTTTTAATTGTTTTATCCTTTTTGTAAACTGTTTTGATGGTTGTTTTTTTGCAATCCAGTGGTGTTTAGATTTTATGAAATAAATAAGCTAACGTGTGTGTGTGTGTGTGTGTGTGTGCGCGCGTGTGCATGCTGTAAGGTGGGGTTATGCATAACAACAAATGAAAGGGCCCAAATTGTTGGTATTTGTTATGTCACCCAGCTGCTAATTACATTATTTTGCTGCATCATTTTTTATAACCAACACCACTTTCTGGTTTAATGTTTCCCAAACTCCACTTAACTCTGAGTGGTGCAACTGAAAGAGGCAGCTGTATGATATTACTGCTGGTGGCCCCCTCCCCTAGTCTCAGTAATGATACCTATTCCAGAAATAGGATTTCACTAAATCAGATCTGACACATTTCAAGACAAGCAATCAGAGAAGCATCTCTAGCCTATGACTTCCAGGCCAGTCTGGGCTGAGCTGGCTGCAACCCCAAATCAATACTTGGGCCGCTGCATTGCTCCCAACACATAGCCAAGTGTTATTGGACATTTAAGAGCCCTACAAAATGCCCACAAATGGCAGTTAGTTTCTTATCCTTGGTCCCAAAGCCAGGGGGAAGAGTTTGGTGAATTCTGGGTGGGAGTGAGATTCCACGATGCCCAAGAAGATCCAATATCTGTCAACTCTCTTGCTTTAGGTGGGACATTCTGGATTTAGAGAAGCCACCTCAGCTCCCAGAATGTCCCATTTTTGCTCCCACAAGAGTACAGCCCCCAAAGATGCATGTTTTCGGTGGCTGTGACTCATGTGGGACCAGAGCCCTGGAAGACATGCATCCCAATTTCACTTGGCAGCATCTTGGAGAGTATGAGATCCAACTCTCCTGGCCAAATCCTGACTCACCATGCCCCAGTTCTAACTACTAGGGTCATGCACAATATCAGGTCAATTTCCCAATCCTGAACCATCAGTCTAATTTGGGGTGACCTGGGATTTGGTAGGATCAGGTTGAGGTATCCCGAGGTTGCCCAGGGTCTGATTTGGTCAACTCAGAGCTATCCAGTGTTGTCAAAAGGGGGACAGTCTGGTAATATGGGGGGGACATTAAACCCTGAATATATGTGATCAAAGCAGGTATTTGTGGAGGAGCACAAGTTTAATTTGGGGTTTAAACCTTTATCAGACTATTTAATTATTTATTGCATTAATATCCCATCTCCCCCCCCCCAGGACCCCAAGTGACACACAAGATTCATCTCCTCATTTAATCCCCATATCAACCTTGCAAGGTAGGTTGCTGTTACAGGTGCGCCATGTCATTTCTTCACTCTGCGCTCCTCCCGGCGGTCATTCCTCCTCTGCACACTGCCTGCCATGGATAAACAACCTGACTGTCTCTCTCCAAGCATTGCAGTTGTCTGCAAGGGGTTCCTGCACAGCAGAGTTAATATTGCCAGCCTTCATGTCATGCTTGCAGACATCTTTGTAACACAGAGTTGGTTTGCCAACAGGCCTAGTCCCAGCTCCCCATAGAGCACATCCTTTGAGATCTGCAATCCTCTTCCAAGCCAGTCTGATGAGAGTGGAGTGGAGCTTACCCATCTCTGCTCAGCAACATTGCACTAAAAACCAATGACCCTCCCTCCCCCTCCCCCAGGACCAAACTAGGATCATACCAGGTCAGGCCATTGGTCTATCTAGCTCAGTATTGTCTACAATGACTAGGAGATGTTCTCCAGGGTTTCAGGCAGGGAATGTGTCCCAGCCCTAACTGGATATGCCACTGGGGATTGAATTTGGGACCTTCTGCATGGAAGTAGGTGCCTTAAGGGATGCGGGTGGCGCTGTGGGTTAAACCACAGAGCCTAGGACTTGCCGATCAGAAGGTCGGTGGTTCGAATCCCTGCGACGGAGTGAGCTCCGGTTGCTCGGTCCCTGCTCCTGCCAACCTAGCAGTTCGAAAGCATGTCAAAGTGCAAGTAGATAAATAGGTACCACTCCAGCGGGAAGGTTAACAGCGTTTCCGTGTGCTGCTCTGGTTCGCCAGAAGTGGCTTTGTCATGCTCCCACAGCCAGTAAAGCGAGATGAGCGCCGCAACCCCAGAGTCAGTCACGACTGGACCTAATGGTCAGGGGTCCCTTTACCTTTACTTTAGGTGCCTTAATGTCGCTGAGCTATGGCCCTACCCTTTTATTTTGCTTAGGGTGAAGTGGCTATATTCATCTTTCATCATGGAATGAGAATGCAGCTGAGCACACAGCTGCCAAAGGCCAGCGTGGGTGGCAGAGGGGACACACCCAATACACAAAATTGCCATCTGAGAGCATGCTGGATGTTTCACTAATCCAACTTGGTATGGACAAAAGGCTTTAACGCACAAGAGCCTCTAAAAACCCATGGCAAAGGGTTGGAAATCAAGGCTCTGAATTTCTTCCCTTCCCTTCTCTTTTCCCCCATTAAAAGACAAAACAAAAAACCCTCCCATCCTTTAACAAGGGCTGATTTTCCTCCAAGAGTTAGCACAGGGCAGGCTGAGTTACGGAGGCTGTGTAAATATTATTTTTATGATGCCGTTAATAATGGTGCTACTTTGCTCTTCTAAGGCATCTATTATCAAAGGATCGTCAAGTGTTTTACAAACATTAATTAAAGGCTCGCAACACTCATTTCTCCAAGGCAAGCTTTAGTTATTTCGTGTCTGCTACAAATGAATTAAACTCGTGGAAAGGGGAGCGATGTGATTCATCCACGTTGAAAGGAAGGATCAGCCTGGCAGGAATGGAACCAATTCCTGCTCCTTTGTTCCAGGATTGGGCAAGTGGTAGCCCATTGGCCACTTGGGCCAATTATAACAACAACAGCAGCAGCAACAACAACAATAACAAGCCCTATTTGCGTGTCGAGGTCCCCAAGCCACCCCCCAAATAACTCACAATGCACACTTAATTTTTGTTTAAGGTTTTTGGCATAATTCTGGCCACAACTTTATTTAAATACAAAACCGTGAGTGGTTGTTTAGGCATTGGTTAAGACTATCTGTCCCCCCGCCTGGGGACAGAACTGACTTCCGGGCACCACCGAAAGACAGTGCGGGAAAACAAGTCGGGGAGAAATGGAGCTGAGTCACAGACCCTCAATTCTCATCCGCATGCTCCCTGAAGGCTTGCCGGCCCTAGTCCCATTCCAGGGATTGGACGAAAAGATGGCAAGCCCCAGGATTCCTTTAACGGAATTCCCTTTCCGCAGCAACCATGGAGGGGCAGGCCCAGCCTATCCTAACCCCTCCTCCACCAATTTATAACCAATGCCTAACCGCAACCTTACAATTTATGACGATTTGCTACGCAGTAGGCAAAAACCAAATGGCCCAGCCAATCAGCCAGATGGACAAAATTCCTACCAGGCCCCTGCCCCAATGGCAGATGACCCCATGACAGGCATAGCAAGGTCAATGCAACAACCCCTTACTCAAGGGCGGGTGGGCGGGTGATCCGTTGCACGCAGCAAAGAGAAAGCTCCAGGCTGCGTGCAGAGTATTTAAACATTTTACCCCTCCCACTAAAATTGCAACATAACTTTTACCCCAGCAACCCAGTGAACCAATCACTGACCCAGGCCATCTTTACCTGCCTGGTAACAGAGGGGTGGCTCAGCAGACCCCACCGCAACACATGCTCTCCATGAAGGAGAACACACTTTATCCCCCCCCCCCAGTAATCCTATAAAATGTAATCAAAATATGGTCTGATTCAGTGGGGGCTAAGGCCGAGCCACACAGGGATATTGAGTGGTGGTGGTGGGCACAACTTGTTGTCCAGTCATGACCGACTCTGGGGTTGCGGCGCTCATCTTACTTTATTGGCCGAGGGAGCCGGCGTACAGCTTCCGGGTCATGAGGCCAGCATGACTAAGCCGCTTCTGGTGAACCAGAGCAGCACACGGAAACGCCGTTTACCTTCCCTACAGAGTGGTATCTATTTATCTACTTACACTTTGATGTGCTTTCGAACTGCTAGATTGGCAGGAGCAGGGACTAAACAATGGGAGCTCACCCCGTCGCGGGGATTCAAACCGCTGACCTTCTGATCAGCAAGTCCTAGGCTCTGTGGTTTAACCCACAGTGCCACCCACGTCCCTCCAAAAGCATATTGCAGCCAGGTAAAATTGATGAAGGAGGGTGTGTAGCCTGGGGAAGAGTCCCAGGGGCTAGATAGAGAAGCCTGGAGGGCCACACCAGGCCCACCGGCCTAAGATTCCCCACCCCTGCTTTGTGGTTCATGCCTGAACGTTTGCTCTCTGATGGAAGTGTGTATGTATTTGAGCGTGTTTGTGTGTGTGTGTGAGAGAGAGAGAGGTGAGAAGCAGCCCAGATCATATTTAGTTATCTACTTCCTCCTCCTATGATTGACGGCAAATGTCAGAACCGATTGCCTCTCATATATCAAATGCAACACCACACATATTATTCTAATGTTCCACATGTTTTGATATTGCCATCAGGGATTTTTTTACAATTGCAATAAATCAAAAGCGCCTCCTGCATAGCGGGAATGGAATCCTAGCAATGGGAAAGACCTCTCTCCTCACCCTGTCTCTTCCTTGCATTCTTGGCCAACTCGCGGGTTCTTTTTCTTCCCCTGTGGTGTATTGTTCTGACAACAAATGCTGTAATTGGAGCATTGTTCTGACAAAGAATACTCTAATTCCTGTTCAGGCTGTAATTAAAGTCATCTTCCACTTACATACACTTTTCATTCTTAAGGGGTCCCCAAGCGCATCTCGGGCTCTTGCACAAATGACTAACTGCATATCCAGCCCCTGAAACGTGGATGACCTCTAGGGAAAAACACTAGCCTGCTAAAACCTACACAAAGAGGATGGAGCTGAGGTGGGTTTTACACAAAAGCTAGTGGCTTTCAGACTTTCTAACTTCAGGCAATACTTTCCACATCAACACATTAGGGGTTTTGTGCATGTCTGCTAGGGATGGTTGAATCTGTCAATTTCATTTTCTCTGTTTCTCATTTCCCCCCAGATTTCAGTTCTCCACATTTGCACATTAGTTGTTGTTGTTTTTTTTATAAAAAAAAATTCTCCTGAAAATTCACTTGCGTTTCAGTGTGAATTTTTCCTAATATACACATTTCCCCAAAGTAATTTCCCAATATAAAATATTGTTGTATGCTATCTTCACGGCGAGTTTCAAAGAATAACAATTTCAGTTTGTATGTTATTTCAGGAAGTGCACATATTAAAATGTGAATCACACCAAACTTCTCCTTCTTCCTTAATGTCTACTCCTCAAAATATAAATAACCTGTAAATCACTTCTGCGGTTTGGGCATTGTAGGATGGTTGAGAGATCTTAGATTATTATTTTTTCCTCTTAAGAGACCCCTGCCAAATTTACAGGACAACAATCTCCAAAATTTCAGGCTGGGGTGTGATTGCACAGTTTGTCTCAGAATCTTTGTGCATATGTGTACATTGGGGTGGGGGCGTGACTGGTTAAGGATACTGGTATCCAAATGGTATCCTGTGATTGAGATCACACCCGATACTTTTCTGCAGGTGCACATTTCAGGAGAATACCAGAAATTATAGACCAATGGTTCAGGTAACTTCCTACCACCAGTAGCTGCCAAAGGGTGCTTCCAGGCTGTTGCTAATTTGCAGGAGGGCTTTTAGTGCATCCTGGAACTTGGGGTTTGTGCAACTGAAGTGGATTAAAGAACTTTTTAAAAGAAGCAGCCTTTGTACAATTTAGAAAATGGCAGGAGAATTCAATGCAAAGTGTGGGATGTCTGAATTACCAATGGGAAGATGTATGAACATCACACAAGCAAATCAGAATGAATGTAGGGTCACTGTCACAAAACCTTCCCACAAACAAATCATGCTCAAGAAAGGCAGGATGTAATCCAACCTCATCATAAGCTGTGCACAAGCAATGATAATCTGCAAGAGCTTTCAAAGTGGTAGAACAGCCCCTCCCCCAACCGTTTGTTTAGGCCTGGACCTATTTCTACCCATCACAGAGCATTTGAGCATTGGCCAGCAGTGGGATGGTGAGGTTCATCTTCACCTATTGTTTTCATGGTGAAGACAATAACACCTGCTTTGGGGGGAAAGTCTATGATTACTTGTTAGCACTCAGATGCTATCGTTTAAATGGGGTGTTCAGAGATCTCTTTGAAGATTAAAGAGAAACTTTACAGAGAAATTGGAGGAGAGAGAGAAAGAGAATGAGGTTGGTCATGTGGATTGGCCTTCAAGTGAGAAGAACAATATAGCGTCATTCGCTGCTCATTAATGTCGACTCTCACAGGATCAAAACTGTAGCAATTTCCTCAAATCAAAACTTGTGCTTATGCTTTGATTGAGGCTCAATGATGAACCGACTGTTCAAAGGTGGGCTACAAGAACAGATAATTCTATAGTATAAAACCTTCCAAGAACCCATATTTAGAAATGAAATGTAGCGCAATGCTCCACGCAATCACTTCTTTGAACTTCCTTCCCCATCTCACCTCTGCACATAGAAAAATAACACAGCAGGCTATAGGCTAGCTTAATGACTTTCGCCCTGACTTTTTCAAAAGCAGCGCCTTTATGATATCATTCCCCCCCTCTGCAGTGGCACAGTCTTCACACTTCTTTGCACAGCGCATAGTTAAACTATGGCATCTACTGCCACAAATGATAGCAATGGCTGCCAAATTGGATGTGGAAGTGAGGTGCATAGTTTAACATGTGCTGCATAGTTAAACTATGGAACTTACTTTCACAGGAGGCCATGATGGGCACCAAGTTGGGTAGCTTAAAAAAGACTGGACAGATTCACAGAGGAGTAGTCTATCAATGGCTACAAGCCACAATGGCTATGCTCTGCCTCCACTATTGCACTCTGGTGCTTCGTGTGGGCTTCTCAGAGGCATCTGAATTTACTTCCATGCCCCCTACCAAGAACAAAACCTGCTCCATAAGGTGATGGGATCCATGGATTGCCATGTCGGAAGATTCAGGATGAATGAAAGAAAGGACTTCTTCATGTATCACATCATTAAACTATGGATCTCACTCCCACAAAAGGCAGTGTTAGCCACCAAATACTATGGCTTTAAAAGGGGATTATATAAATCCATGGAGGAGAGGGCTATCAGTGGCTCCTAGTCATGATAACTGTGCTCTGCATCCACAGGCAGTAATGCTCCTGAATACCAGTTTCTGGAAGCCACGGGAGGGACAATGGCAGACCTTGGGGTCTCAAATTTTAGCAGCACCCTGTGCGACACCAAATTTGAAATAATAATTGTGGTATCCCCTGTGGTGCCGCTGAATCAGTCATACTACCCTAAATTTGCCTCTGGAATGGGAGAGTGCTCTTGTGCTAGAAACCTGCTTGTAGGCTTCCCACTGGGGCATCTGATCATTGTGAGAATGCAGGACTAGATGGGCCTTTGGCCTGATCCTGCATTCTATATAACATACTCTCCAACTTATTGTGGAAAGCCAGGCCACATGTCTCCCGGAGCCATGCGAGATTGTGAAAGACACACGTCTTTTGGGGTTGTGACCTCATGGCACCCCAAAACATGAGGTTTTTTTAATTGGGACACTTCAGGGGTATTATAATGTGGGGATGTGCAGTCAGCAGAGAAAACCAGCAATTTCTCCTTGTGAAAATGCTTTAGGTACATGGAAGGGGTTCTTTGAATCCTGGCCAATATTTCTGAATGTGTAGTTTGGTTCTAATTTGGGACAAACAGCTGGAATGAGAGAGGAAGTCCTTTGATGCCCAGCATGCAGCAATCTCTCTCCTTTTAATGGACACTAAAGAAATGCAGGGTTTAGCAAAAGAAAAAAGAAAGAAAAAGATGGACTATCTTCTTTGATTTCACTTGCGTCTATAATGCCAAGTCAATACAGGTTAAAAGCAAAATTAAAAGGAATTCACTTAGAGTAAATCAAGTGCTTTTTTCCCCTCTCCAAAAGGCAGAGTTATCTGCTTTGATCAATGCATAGGTAATATAGAAGCTGGACCAGTTTCCTAGCTCTCTGCACGTCTAAGTTGAGCAATTTTTTGAAAACATAGATTTTTTTAAGCTTTTCATTTAACTTCTTTTTTGGATTTCAAGTGCATCTATTTAAACCCACTTCATGCTGCATTTTTATTTTAAAGAAAAAAATCCAAAGCAACTCACAATAAAAACAAATTGGGGGAGAATCGAAAGAAACAGACAGTGATAAAATGTATAATTAAATAAAAATGTTCCACATCTTAGAGAAGATTTTAAAGTATATTGCTATACGATACCATCAGCAGTAATAAAATCCACTGCTAAAGCCTTGAAGAACAGAAAGTTTGTTCTTAACTAGGCCAACGGAACGAAGGAAATGTTGCTGCCTTCTTCACCTGCAAAAGTAGCATCCTCCTGAATCAGGTCAAAGGCCCATCTAGTCCAGCATCATCCTGTTCTCACGGTGGCCAACCAGATACTCATGGGAAGCCCATAAGTACAACAGCAACTCTCCCTCTTTCATAACATGCCAGAGGTGGGTTTAGGGGAACACAACCAGTTCAGTCGCACTGGGTGAGGAACCTCCTGGCTCCGCATGGGGTGCCGCAACTATTATTTAGAATGGACCGTGAGCACCAGGGAGTGCCAAATTCTGGTGTCATACAGGGCACGCTGCTGAAATTTGAGATCCCAAGGTCCGCCACTGCTAGAGCTTGTGGAAGATTCAGGGCGGATAAAATAAATCCCTTCTTCACATAGCACAGAGTTCAACTGTGGAACTCGTTCCCAAGGGAGGCAGTGATGGCCACCAAACTTTATGGCTTTAAAGGAGGGTTAGAAAAATGCATGAGAGGGCTATCAATGGCCACTAGCCATAATGACTATGTTCTACCTTCACAGCTGGAGGCAGCAATGTCTCTGAATACCAGTTGCTGGAAACCACAGCTCTTCTGCTCAATCCCTGCTTGTGGGTTTTTCTTTGGGGCAACTGGTTGGCTAATGTGGGAAGAGGATGCTGATCTTGATGAACTACTGATCTGTTCCAGCAGGTTCTACTTATGTTCTCAAGACCTGTGATCACCAGCTGCTAATATTCAGAGGCACACTGCCTCCAGTGACAAAGGTACTGTAGCTCCTAGCCATTATAGTTAGTCGCCAGTGATAGCCTTTCTCCTCACTACTGGAATAAGCACAGGAGTCATCAAATGGAATTAAGGGGGCCATTCAACATTAGAATAAAAATCACAGAATGCAAATAAACTAGAGTTTTGAGCAGAGCTCCAGAACTCCAAGGAGCCCTATGAAAGGACATTTCCCTTGAAATCATGAAACTTACAAATTAGCTGAAGGCATGGGACAGTAGGAATGCTGATTAGTGCAAAAATATCACTAAAAGTGGGATCCCTTATAAAGCCCTGATACCATCAAAGCACACACTATCATGAGTGAACAACAAAACAAATGTCTGGCAGGACCCTGGGGTACCTTTTATTACAGACCTCCCCATCCTGTTTTAACGCATTAAGATTTCTAATTCCTTTTCTGCTCTCCTTACTCCCAATTATAATTTAGAGTTCCTTTCTCTACCCCACCAGGGAATTCAGAAGTCAAAGCTACTGAAGACAAGTGTGACAAGTGCAGCTTTCTGCTTAAAGTAGTTGACCTATTTTCATTACCTCTTCACATGTCCCATGGCATCCTTAATTCAGTGTCTTTCATCACTATAGTGGTTGAAGACCAGAGATTTTCTGTTTTGTTTCTTTAGGGTGGAGTAGAAAAGTCTTTAGCGTCTCATGGGAGCTATGTCTTGTCCTAATGGCTTTACATGTCTTCCTATAGCCTTAAATAATTCAAATGTCTTTTGCTGCTGAGATCGCAGCAAGCGCAACCAAGACGGAGAGCATTAAGAGTCTGAAACCCCCTGAAGAAAAGAAGAAGAAAAAAGGCATAATTTGCCATTATGTCCTACAACCAAACTACCTTGTTTTTGGAAATTAGGCTTGAAGTCATTACCAATATGTCTGGCCTACACTATGGGCTCATGTCCTGGTATACTTTCTAACAGCTTCAGAAATATTCCAGCCCATCCATGGCCTAATGATGTCTTAAGTTTCCTTGTCAAGTCCTAAATAAAGGATGGGGGCAGGGAGACCTGTGACCCTTCAGACATTGCTAGCCTCCAAACTCCAACATCCCCAAGCAACATGGCCAGTGGCCATAAATGATGAGAGCTGGAATACAACAGCTGGACGTTCCCCTTCTCTGATTTAGTATTTGATAAGGAAGCTTAAAACGTTATTAGGAGCATGGATGGAATTGGGTATTTCTGAAGCTGATAAAAAAGATGCCAGGACATGAGCTAAATTATTAAAACATAAATACCATGTATGCCGGATCAAACCAAGGGCCATTTTAGGCAAACATTTTGTTCCACATTCTGTGTATTCCACTTGCTGAAGCTTCTGAGCAGTCAACAAGGGCAGCCCAATGAAACCTTGTAACCCATTGCTACCCAGAGCAGTTCCAATAATACTTCAGACTAGGGATATCAGAGAATTCTCGTGAAAATATATAAGGAAGCAGAAATTGCTGCAATGCGTATGCTTGTGTGTAGTCAAGAACTTAAATCAGTCAGGCAAATGCAATGGGAATTCATTCACATGCTGCTTGTTGGTTCACCAAAGTCTGTAAACAATATGTCATCAATGACTTTTTAAATGTTTTGACATTTCTTTTACACTGAAATGAATGTATGTTATGTCAATAGCTACATAACTTGCATTAAGCAGCAGACAGTGAGACTAATGACTTTGCATTTGATGGAAACTGAACTGCAGTGGAACGGAAAGGGTGCTGGTTATGATGAATATAGGTCGGAATGAAATACGCTGCCTTCTTACATTCCTAGCTATGGCCCTGCCTCAAGCAAGGCACTCTCTTTGCCAATGATTCAGCAGGAGGCGTTGTCTAGTTTCAGTGAACTGCGGCTGTGCATGTGAACTTAGATTTTCTCTACTAGTGACATGCTTCTGTGACCTCTGTTCAAATCAGATCATGCAGCATGGGAAGGGAGGAATGATGTCTTGCTGTTTATTCACAAGTGATCAATTTGTCACTTTGATGCATGTTACCAAGGAAGCCATTATGAACAGAGAACAGTGCTAAGCTGTCTCTTTTCCATGTTCGTTTTCTGCAAAACTAATTGGTTTTTTTTCCACTGCGAGTGGAGTGGGAAAAGGCTGTGGGAGTGCTCAGGGTCAGCGCTTAATTTATGAAATGCAGTTTTAATAACCTTATCTGTTTACCTCCATTTCCCCCATGTCTGCTCTCTTCCTTCACCACCCCCGCTGCAGAGACTCCCCAGTCCTTAACCATGCAAGGAGATTCAATCTAATTTAACTCTGTGTGGCACTACAGGGAATAGACTCTTGCCCCTCCCCTCTATCTCTCTGAGTCGTTCCAGTGGGAAAACCTCAAGAAGCCATCTCAATGTGACCCACGTCCTAGGCTTCTTAAGAGTGCTAAATTGGGTCAGATATGTGAGGAGTGAGGTGGGGGTGGGCGGGTGACATTGGCCTCATAAAATTTACTTGAGAGAGGGAGAAATCTCTGAACCATTAATGCTTCATAAAATTTTTACAAGGCTTTGGCTAAGAAAAAAAAAGGGGGGGGTGAAACAAACAGAGATGGAGTCGGCGTTTGAGCGCTCTTTAAATCAAACATTCTCTCTCTAATGCATTTCCCCCCCCTTCCAATACCAATCAGGAAAGCAATCAAGCATGATGCCCCCGCCATCCCTGCTCTTCCATTTCCAGATTCTAATATCCTCCCAGATCAA
Source organism: Podarcis filfolensis (assembly GCF_964270895.1). Lineage (NCBI taxonomy): Eukaryota > Metazoa > Chordata > Lepidosauria > Squamata > Lacertidae > Podarcis > Podarcis filfolensis. The sequence goes on along the minus strand of NC_139618.1, from coordinate 18,795,610 downwards.
GACACTCCCGGTTGACGAAGGGAAAGTTAGTTATAAACTCTGCACACTCTACCGGAGTCCTGGAGCAAGGTATTTCTGGCAGGCTGCCAATCACCGGACATTTGCTCCTCTTTTAATCAAAAACACTGATGGCAGCCTTGTAAAATGTGTTCGATTGACCTTGTAACCTGGAGAAAGCTGGCAGGCTTTCTCGAAACTGGTGCTTCCTAAAGTGGGAGGTAGTGCCCCCTGGGTGTGAGGGGGTTACCTGGGGGTTCTAAGGGGTAATGGGGTGGCAAGGGAGGCCCTTCAGGTCCAAATGACTATCAGACTTTGAAAAGCTGGTAGAACCAGCTTTTTTTCCTGAGGGGACACAGGGGGATGCATACCCCTAAACATTTTGTGAATCTTTGTACTTTTGTCCATTTACTGTACAGTCATACCTCGGGTTACAGACGCTTCAGGTTGCACATTTTTGGGTTGCGCACCGTGCCAAACCTGGAAGTACCAGAACGGGTTACTTCTGGGTTTTGGCACTCGCGCATGCGCAGAAGCGCCAAATCGCGAGCCACCTATGCGCAGACACAGCGCTGTGAGTGCCTCCTGCATGGATCACGTTCGCAACCCAAGCGTCCACTGTATATATTTTTCCCAATTTGAGCTATAAAATGGTGGTTTTCTTGAGTCAAAATGAGAGTACCCCTAAACATTTTTAAACATTTTAAGCACTGGGTATAACCAAGACATTTTTCCCCAGCCAGAACTCACTGGAATTCAGTTTCGGCACCTCTCAGGTAGGCCCCATTGCCATTATAAGTGAACATTATAAGAGAACCATGAGTTAGTTCATGGTTCATGACCTCTCTTTCCCTAGAAAAATATCACTGGGTATAACGGCATCAAGTTCATCCATTTGGTTGAATAATTAAACTAAACAATTTTAACTGGGTTTTGAATGAATGTGCACCACTCGGGAGTTTGGGTGGTGGCGGCAGCCCAGGAGAGGGTGTGCTTTGTGCACCTCCTGGGTTGTGGAATTCCCTCCCCACAGAGGTGCATTTGGAACCTTCATTCTATAGTGTTCACCATATGGTAGAGCCTCTTTACCCTCTTTTTTGACACCTGAGAGATGTGCTTTCAGGACCCAGCCTATTCTTGTGACTGCAATCTGTTTTAATCATGTGCAATTTTAACACTGAATATTTTAATTGTTGTAACCCACCCTGGGACCTGATGGTGAAGCAGGTAATAAACTGAAATCATCAACAACTCAAGCCCCTTCCCAAGTTTGGCTGTAAACATATATCAGGTGCAGCTATCTCTTGTGCTGGGATAGCTCCCAGAAGGAGAAACTAATGCAGCTCAAGTGCCTATGAATTCCTACAGATTTCCAGAATCTGCCTCTTATGGTTTCCACCTCAGATTTTGACATTCCTTTTTACTGGATACAATTACTGGAGCAGAACTCAAAATGTCAGAATCTGCTACACTTCCAGAGATGTATATCTGGAATGTGGCAAGCTGAGTCAATGGGGATTAATTATCTCCTTTCTGCAATTTTAAAGAAAAGAAAAACACTGAGAATACATTAACTGTTTAAAATGTGAGTTTTTAAAATTGTTTTTTTAATTTTGGATCTGTTTGCCATCCTGGGCTCCTTTGAGAGCAAGTGTGGGATATAAATTCAATCAGTAAGCCTTATCATAGAACTGTAGAGATGGAAGGGACCAAGAGTGTCATGTAGTCAAACTCCTTGCAATTCAGCAATCTTTTTGCCCAATGTGGGACTAAAACTCACAACCCTGAGATTTAGTCTCAAGCTCTACTAACTGAGCTATCCCAGGCATGTTATGTGTGTTGTGCATGTTTTTGTTTGTTTGTTTGTTTGTTTGTGTGTGTGTGTGTGTGTGTCCCTTTTATTTGTGTAGTTATGGAACTGTGCTATAAAGGATTGTACTTGATGGTTTTGTACATCTCTAGTTGGAATAATAATAGTAATAATAATACCTTGTCCTTCTGACAGTGTTGCCCCAGCCACTCTGGGCAGCTTTCAGCATATATAGAAACATAATTAGTGCCATTGCCTTCCATTAAGAGTTTGGGTGTAATCCTTGACGCCTCCCTTTCCATGGAGGCGCAAGTTACAGCAACAGCCAAGGCGACATTTTTCCACCTTCGCCGCATCAAGCAGTTGGTCCCTTACCTTTCCCGTCCTGACCTGGCCACAGTGATCCATGCAATGGTCATCTCCAGGCTGGACTACTGTAATTCGCTCTACGCAGGACTGCCCTTGAAGCTGTCCCAGAAACTCCAGCAGGTGCAGAATGCTGCAGCGAGGCTCCTCACGGGGTCTCTGCCATTGGAGCATATTCACCCAGTGCTTTTCAAGCTGCACTGGCTCCTGGTGGAGTACAGGGTCAGTTTTAAGGTGCTGCTTTTGACCTTTAAAGCCCTTCGCGGCCTAGGACCCTCGTACCTACGGGATCGCCTCTCCCGGTATGCCCCACGGAGCACTACCCCACTAGCAACACCCTAGTGGTCCCAGGCCCTAAGGAAGTTAGATTAGCTTCAACCAGAGCCAGGGCCTTTTCAACTCTGGCTCTGGCCTGGTGGAACACTCTGCCTCATGAGACCAGGGCCCTGCAAGATCTGATTTCTTTCCTCAGGGCCTGTAAGACAGAGTTGTTCCGCCTGGCCTTTGGCTTGGAGCCAATTTGATTCCCTCCCTCCCTCTCTTTCTTTTTTCTTTTCCTTCTCCTCCTGTGATGAGGCTACATTTTAATATTTTAATATCTCAATACTTTAAAGTTGTATTTTAATTTTGTTTTTAAGTCGTAATCATTCAACTTCTTTTTATTATTGCTTGTAAGCCGCTCTGAGCCCGGCTGGGGAGGGCAGGGTATAAATAAAAATTATTATTATTATTATTATTATTATTATTATTATTATTATTATTAAACATCAAATATAATAAATTCCCGTATGCAGGGCTGCCTTCAGTTGTCTTTAAAGGGTTGTATAGTTACTTACCTCCTTAACATCTGATGGCAGGGCATTCCATAGGGCGGGCGCCACTAACGAGAAGGCCCTCTGCCTGGTTCCCTGTAACCTCACTTCTCGCAATGAGGGAACCACCAGAAGGCCCTCAGAGTTAGAGCTCAGTATCCAGGCTGAATGACAGTGGTGGAGACACTCCCTCAAATACACAGGGCCAAGGCCCTTTAGGGCTTTAAAGGTCAGCATTGACACTTTGAATTGTGCCTGGAAACGTACTGGGAGCCAATGTAGGTCTTTCAGGAGTGGTGTTATATGGTGCCAGTGGCCACTCCCAGTCACCAGTCTAGCTGCCACATTCTGGATTAGTTGTAGTTTTCGAGTCACCTTCAGAGGTAGCCCCATGTAGAGTGTGCTGCAGTAGTCCAAGCATTAAAGTGTAGGAGTGCACAGAATCTACTATCCCTTATTGACGCGATTGTTGTCCTGGGACAAAAGGGGCCAATGGGGATTCACCTGGCCCCCAAAATTCCCACCTAGCTCCTCATACTTGAGCAATTTGTTTTCAGCCTCAATATTAAGCTGCTATCACATTACTCACATGAGTGTATTGGCTTATCATTGTGCCCACTTCATTTATGCTTTACTTTACTTCCCATGTCCTGCCTCTCCAATGAGGACGTACTTCAGGGCCAGCCCCACCATCAGGGAGGTTCAGGCAGCTGCCCCAAGCAGCAGATTCAGGAAGTGGTGGCAATGTTTTGAGGACAGAGTTGTATATGTGTCACTTGACCTGCCCTGCACCCTCTAACTAGCTTTAGGGCATCTGATTGGCCACTGTGAGAACAGGATGCTCTACTTGATGGGCTGCTAGTTTGTTCCAGTACCAGGAAGCTCTTTTTATGCTCAGGTGTCCCACTGCCAGTGTGGAAAAGCTTCTGCATGTGGAATGCAGAAGGAGTGCCATGTAGCCCTTTCGCTCAGGTAGCAAAACATTTTGGGCTAGCACTGACAGTTTGCCTGCCTGAAAGGTTCAGCCACAACTCCAGCCCTAAACATAAAGGTAAAGGTAAAGGGACTCCTGACCGTTAGGTCCAGTCGTGGCCAACTCTGGGGATGAGACGCTCATCTCACTTTATTGGCCGAGGGAGCCGGCGTACAGCTTCCAGGTCATGTGGCCAGCATGACTAAGCTGTTTCTGGTGAACCAGAGCAGTGCAAAGAAACGCCGTTTACCTTCCCGCCTATTTATCTACTTGCACTTTAAGGTGCTTTGAAATACTCAGGAGTAATGAGGTGTGGTGCTCCTCTCGCTTAATAGCAATCACGTGGATTGCAATGGTAGCCAACAGTCCCCTTTAGGTTGAAATTATGTTGATAAAAAAATAATAGGAATATTCCATCAGCGCATATTCAACTGTAGTGAATTAACTGAGGGTACAGCCTTTCATGCATATGCATATGGTGCAGAATTATTCAGCATAACAATCCAAACATTTGTGGTGCCTGGATAAACAGTGGCACGACTGCGTTTGAGCTGTGGCTCACATATAATGCACTCTACTTTATGTTGATGTACAGCACGATGGTAGCTTTAGATCTTCTCCAGCAGCTGCCACACTTGCACATATCCCTGTACTGAAAACCAGGCCAGCAGGTCAGCTTGGTGAGAATTAAACAGAATCCTGGCTAACCCTGAAATTTCCATTCATTAAAGCCTTAAGTGTCTGCTTACAGCTTGTAGCAGAGGTAGTGTCAGCTTCTAAGCACAGGACTTGGTAGCATCCCAAATCACCGTGGAAGGCGTCCAAGGGAAGTATATGCTGGTGCTGTAACAAATGCATTCCCCATTAGAGATCCAACATTTAACCTAGAGCAGCGAAAAGCTTCTCGGCTGGTTGCCGAGAGGGAGAAGGAAACAACCAAGCACCTCCTTGCCCTTCAATACCGGGGGAGGGGTGCAAGACAACTCTTTTGCATGCAGAAGGTCCCAGGTTCAATCCCCGGCATTTCCAGGCAAGGATGGGGGTGACCCCACCCCACCCCAGCTGAAACCACAGAGAGCTGCTGCCAGTCATTGTGGACCATTGGTATGAAATTTGCAAACTGATGTGGAAATGTAGAAAACTGAACTTAAGATTGGGAAAAATGAGAAACCGAATGAAATGGAAATGGACCAGCTCACCCATTCTTGATTGCGACAGGGTGGCAATTTGAAAATAGACCTTCACAGTCTGGATCTGACATTCTAAGGCCAGGGTAGCTTATGTGGTACCCACCAGAACGGTTGTTGGATGGCAGTTCCCATTGTCTGTGACCATTGGCCATGCTGGTTGGGGCTACCCCTGCTGCAAGCACCCAAATACACTGATTCTCCCCAGGCCACATACCATTCCTTGTATAACCCCTTAGTGGGGTGTGCCCTCTTTGAGTAATTCTGCCAGCCTTTAATGCATCTTTGAACTGTGATAAGGCTAGTACAGATGTCTGCTTAGAAACCTCTGATTTACAGTGGGATACCTTCCAACCATGCAAAAAGCTGCAACTATTGCTCCACCCACTTTTGCCTCTGTCCCCACTCAACATTGGTATGGTGCCCCCAAAAGGTTGCCCATGAGACAATGTGGTCCAAAGGTTCCCTACCCCTGACTTTAGTAATAATGGTAAGGTATGGGTGGCGCTGTGGGTTAAACCACAGTGCCTAGGACTTGCCAATCAGAAGGTCGGCGGTTTGAATCCCCACGGCGGGGTGAGCTCCCGTTGCTCGGTCCCTGCTCCTGCCAACCTAGCAGTTCGAAAGCACGTCAAAGTGCAAGTAGATAAATAGGTACCGCTCCGGCGGGAAGGTAAACGGCATCTCCGTGCGCTGCTCTGGTTCGCCAAAAGCAGCTTAGTCATGCTGGCCACATGACCCGGAAGCTGTACGCCGGCTCCCTCAGCCAATAAAGCGAGATGAGCGCCACAACCCCAGAGTCAGTCACGACTGGACCTAATGGTCAGGGGTCCCTTTACCTTTTAATGGTAAGGCAAACTATTACCAAAAGATATAGGAAGGTTCAGAAAAGGGCAAACAAAATGATTAAGAGGGTGGAAGGACTCCCTGATGAAGAAAGGATACAGCGTTTGGGACTTTTTAATTAAGAGAAAAAGCAAGAAAGAGACTATATGAAAGAAGCTTATAAATTTATGCACGACAAGTTGCTAGGAAAATGTTTTTTTCTCCTTCTCACAGAACATTAAAACTTGTGGGTGGGCTTCCAATGAAGCTGAATGTTGGGAGATTGGCCATTGGCCTGATCCAGCAAGTTCTTATTACGCTTTAAGTTGAATGTACAATTCTTTAATAACTGGCAGCAAATCCAGTAGCTTTGGCTACTGAAGCTCACCTCTTCCCCCTCCCAGTCCTGTTCCCCAGTGCCTGGCTGGAGAAAGGAGCTGATATTCTAGACCAAGTGTGCATCCACAGGACAGCAGAAGGGAGGTCAGGATGGCTAAATTGAAGCAGCAGGCCAGAATGGTGGGAAGAATCTGGACACCTTGCAAGGCTTCCTCCTGCGAAACTTTGGCATATTGTTCTATGAGAGTGTTCCAGGATGCAGCAATTCAGACCCCTGCAGAGCTCTAAGCATCTGCCCCTGGCATTTCTTCTCTCTACCCACCTGCTCCCTGGACACTCACTTGCTTTTGCCTTTTAAGTTCTCTATATAAGAAACTTTGGGAATTGGGCCTCCTGACTTCATTCGTCACAGTATTTCAAAAGAATGCACTTCACAGCTCTGAGATCTGACATGGCATTCCATATTCATTGGGTGCCTCCTTCTGGATGCAATCCAAGGCAGTGGCCAGGACTTATACAGTTCTAACACATACCTTGGTCTCTCTGCATATCTCTAGAGGCTGCTTGCTTGCTTCCCTATGTCTGATCTGAGGATGCTGACTGAATCTGCGTCTGCCAAAGTCTGACATAGATTCTGAGGTTCAGTTACACAGGATACGTTTACTGGAGTGGAACTCAACATGTCAGGATAGAGGGGGTTTTTCTCGTACTTTCCTGGAATTTTGAAAGCCAGATTTTTTTGGGGGGGAGGTGCTGGTTAGGGGTGAGGTTCCTGCTGTCTTTTTGGTTCCTTTCCAAGAAGAAGAAAAACACCAAAAGAATTTTTTTTCATGAAGTATTCTTCCATCAGAATCACCCAGGTATTACTTTTATTTTTGCAATTTTGCAATGGTGCTACTAGCATGTTTTTTTTTTATACTTATTAAAAATGGGAGTGATGTTCTTTTTCAATTCTTTTTGAGCACTCTCTTTTGACAGTCTCAATTATCCCCTCCATTCTGCTTTATCTCCGCCTTCACAAAGACTCCGCCTTGTTTTCTCTTCCCTAGTCTTACTGCCTTACATGCGAAGAGCAATGGTCAAATCTGTCAGTTTCAGTTTCCCTCATTTTTTCCAGTCAAGTTCAGTTCTTCATGCTTCCAAGTAATTTTTTGGATAAAAAACCCCACATGAAAATTCATTTTAGTGTGAATTTGCACAATTTGTATGCAATTTTGCATGCACATTTTTGCAAAGCAAATTTCCACACTAGAATCCATTTTTTGCAAGTTATTTTTACCAACGTATACATCTTTCTTCACACTTTAATCCCAATGTCTGCATTTTTGCACATGCTACCTGGTGCGTGTGTTCTGCAATAAAAGGGCACCAGCTATGTGTTTATATTGTAGCATCCACACATCATTCTACTTTATTCATTGTTCTGCGATACTTCCTCAGTTTTAGCACACATTTTCTAACTAGAGGGGCAACACTTGCACTATAACACAACAGAAGTGGTTCAAAAACAAGCACACACCTGGAACATTTGTGGTTAAAAATAAAGTTTCCATATTTCAGCATGATGTTACAGGGTATGCACTGATCACAGTAAGATGCCCACCCTAAAACTTTTGCAAACAAGTTTTGAAAGCGGCATGATGTATAGCCACTCCAATACCATCATGACTGCAAATCATCATGCAGGCACAACAAAAGATTGTGGGGTGCAGGCAAACACTTGACCCTAGAGCTGGCCTTGAAGCATCACCCAATATTTATAGTCTGCATACCCTACCATTGCTATGGAAGTGGCAGCAAGGAGACTCCCCAAAGGGAGGGGGCATTTTTGTCTACTTTACTATGTATACTTCCCTAGATCAGGGACTTGGCTGAGAACCTTCTGCTATCTAAACTGGCTTAACCAAACAAGGGGCCTCCCAGATGATCAATACATTGATGGATGGCCTGTTTGCTCCGCAAAGCCCTCATATCCCTTCCCTGCCTCGCCCCCCTGTATTTTACCTCCCTCTCCCAAAACTAGCCAGCAGGTTTACTGGGTTCTGCCTGAAAATGAGATGCAGAAAGGGCATGGGTCAGGGGACAGAGCTGCAGAAACAGATGTGGCAGCAGGGGCAACAAAACCATCCCTGCACATCTTATTGACACTGCGGAGGTTAGATATGCTTGTGAAGGGCACCTCTGCAAACAGAGAGAGCAACAGGAGGCTCTCAAACAGCAGGGAAATGGAGACATTGTATGCTGGATTGTATACTTTTTCAGCAGGGGGCCAGTCTACTGTCCGTCAGACCTTGTGGGTGGCCGGACTATATTTTGGAGGGAAAAAATGAACGAATTCCTATGCCCCACAAATAACCCAGAGATGCATTTTAAATAAAAGGACACATTCTACTCATGTAAAAGCACGCTGATTCCCAGACAGTCTGCGGGCCGGATTTAGAAGGCAATTGGGCCAGATCTGGCCCCCGGGCCTTAGTTTGCCTACCCATGATATAGAGAGTACGGGATCTGTTTGTACTGATATGTTTATTGTTTTATTCTCTTTGTAAACTGCTTTGAAGTGTTTTGACATTTATAGTCAAGTGGTATACAAATTTTATGAAACAATAAATAAACCGCATTCCTTCACCCCATTCATTTCAGTGCAAAAGGGAGGGGGAATCAGTTGCATGTCATTTGTGGATTGTTCTTATTGCCCAGTATTGCCAGCTCTGACTGGCAGCTGCTCTCCAGGAGCTACTTCCACCTGCTCCTTTAAAAAAACAAACAAACAAACAAAACAGCCTGGAGATGCCAGTGATTTAACCTGGGGCTTTCTGTGGTCTACGAATGAGCATCAGTCTCTCTCTCCCACTAAAGTGATGGCAACCCCTTTTGCAATGGGAAAGAGCTGGCTGAGTTTGGACGATGCAATCAGTGGGATGTGCTTGGAGCGACGACCCTCTTGTCTACTTGACCTTCTCCCCTCCTCTCTTTCCCCCCGCACTCCAAGTAAACCTGCCCTAGCAAGTGTTATTGGGACCGGCAGGTCAAGTGCATGACTTTGCAGCCATTGTGCTGCCAACTGCTCTATTTGCTGTCTCCAAGACAAGTCTGAAATGTCACAGACATTGGCAAAGGAGCTCTCCAGAGAACAGCTGCCCTTGCTCCTAAATTACTGGCGGTCGGTAAATGCAAGCCAGCTGAGTGCCCTGCCATGTAAAAAGAGGTTGTTTGCAAAGGCTCCCAAGGCCTCCAAGCACCATTTCTCTCTCATACACAAGTGCAAGCAGAAGGAAAACAAATAGCACTTTCAGACTTTACTTCCAGACGAGAGAGAGAGAGAGAGAGAGAGAGAGAGAGAGAGAGAGAAGGAAGGAAGGAAGGAAGGAAGGAAGGAAGGGAGAGAATAATTAGGGAATAGAGGAAGCAGGATTTTCATAGGGTCAGAGAGCTCCCCCTGACCCATTTGCAGCTATGAAATACCCATTAGAGATGGGCAAATTTGTCAATTTCAGTTTCTCATTTTTCTAATCTTTAATTCAGTTTGTTACATTTCCACATCAGTTTGCAATTAAACACACTAAACGTAGCTCCCCGTGAAAAGTCAGCAGCATTTTGGTGCAAATTTCTCCCAGTACACACATATTTGCTCACACTGTTGCCTGATCTATTTCCTTATTTAAAAGCACTTAATTTTTTTAAAAAAATCTCTACTACACTTTCTTCGCAAGGCATATTTGTTTGTTGTTTTCACTAACACAGGCATTTTATGCATGCTTTGCCCTAGTACCTGTATTTTAGACACATTATTAGATAGGAGAACTAGAGTGCAAAATTTGTAGAAATGCAGATTTGGAAGATTGGTTGTGTTGGGATTCAATGACTTTTCAGCAAATGCTGGTTGGGTCATGAAAATGGCACTTTTGCCCAACAAAACTGTTTCTCCAAAGATCAGACTTTTTGCAGTAAGGAAACGAACAGGGAACTGCACTGGAAAGTCTGAGAGACATTTGGTTGATGAAACATTGTCTAACCTCCCCACAAACAAATCAGAATGAATGTTCAATAAATAACATACACGGTCCAATCTCTCTGCAAGCAAAGCATGATAAACAAACAAATCGCTTGATAAACATGTCATCTGGAAGTGGCCATTGTCTATTGCTGTGAAAACAAGGAAGATTCATTTATTTTAGCCCACAAGGATCTTTCTAGTTCTGGACAAGTTTCTTCAGTTTGCCTTCCAAACCATTCTGCAAATATTAAAGATCCGAGCTCTGTAAGTCAAGCCATTTCCTCATTACTGCTTTCAATAAATGCAACCGGAGACCTGGGCAATGAAATAACATTGCCATAATGAGACCCAAGGAATTGAGCAAAGTGATCTGATGCTACAGTGATCAAGAAAAGAGCGATTAACTCAAGTAGTGCACAACTAGAGCCTAGTTAGCCATTATAAATGAGCCAATGTGGCAGAGGGGTTAGAGTGTCAGAATAGGACCTGGGAGACCAGAGTTCAAATCCTCACTCAACCATGAAGCTCAGAGGATCACTTATGAAAGCATCCATGCAGTGCAATCCTAGACAGCCTTACTCAGATCTAAGTCCCATTGTGTCCAAGGGGGTCCTTCCAAACATCAATGCACATAGGATTGTGACCTTATAGGTGCCACATAATACAGTGGTACCTCCGGTTGCGGATGGAATCCATTCCAGAGGTCCGGTCGGATCCCAAGGTTTCCGCAAGCTGAGGACTGCTTCTGCGCATGTGCGTGCGGCAAAACCAGGTCAAATACTTCTGGATTTGCTGCTTTCGCGTCCTGAAGTTTATGTAACCAGAGGATTACATAACTGGAGGTACTACTGTTCTTGTTCTGCATTTGTAAGAACAACATCCACACTTTGGAACTCCCTGCTTATTGACACATAGAATCATAGAATCATGGAGTTGGAAGAGACCACAAAGGCCATCGAGTCCAACCCCCTGCCAAGCAGGAAACACCATCAGAGCACTCCTGACATATGGTTGTCAAGCCTCTGCTTAAAGAGCTCCAAAGAAGGAGACTCCACCACACTCCTTGGCAGCAAATTCCACTGTCGAACAGCTCTTACTGTCAGGAAGTTCTTCCTAATGTTTAGGTGGAATCTTCTTTCTTGTAGTTTGGAACCATTGCTCCGTGTCCACTTCTCTGGAGCAGCAGAAAACAACCTTTCTCCCTCCTCTATGTGACATCCTTTTATATATTTGAACATGGCTATCATATCACCCCTTAACCTCCTCTTCTCCAGGCTAAACATGCCCAGCTCCCTTAGCCGTTCCTCATAAGGCATCATTTCCAGGCCTTTGACCATTTTGGTTGCCCTCCTCTGGACACGTTCCAGTTTGTCAGTGTCCTTCTTGAACTGTGGTGCCCAGAACTGGACACAATACTCCAGGTGAGGTCTGACCAGAGCAGAATACAGTGGCACTATTACTTCCCTTGATCTAGATGCTATACTCCTATTGATGCAGCCCATACTCCTATTGATGCAGCCCTATGCAGGTGCCTTCACTGTACCCTTTTCAGTGCATGATAAAAGCATTTTGGTCTAGAAAAGCCACTCCTGACCTCTATTTTAATCAGGTTTTTAGTTTACTTTTGATTTTAATTAATTTTAAATGTTTCAAATGGTTGTTTTTAAACTGTGGTTGTTGTTTTTCTTAAAAAATGTTTAGGGGTACTCTCATTTTGACTCAAGAAAACCACCATTTTATAGTTCAAATTGGGAAAAATAAATACAGTAAATGGACAAAAGTACAAAGATTCACAAAATGTTTAGGGGTATGCGTACCCCTGCATCCCTCACCCCCCCAAAAAAGCACTGTTTTTAACCATATTTTAACTGATAACTTTATTGTTTTGCTATTTTTGTAAACCGCACTGAGGTTTTCTTACAATCAAGTGGCATATAAAAGTTGTGAAATAGAAGTAAATAAATAAATTATGCCCCTAATCAGGAAGCACCCTTAACATCCCAATCCCCATAGGGGAAAAAATATATTTTACTGGGTCAAGGAGAAAAGCTTGGGTTGTTGAACTGAAGGAAACAAATTGGGTGGGGAGGGGAGAGAGGCTGGAGTGACTGTCAACTGTTTCCATCCATTCCAAGCTATTCCCTCTGCCGCTCGCTTCCATTAACATCCGATTTGGAAACAAGGCCACAAAACTAGCTCCGGGTGGTCACAGCATCCCCCAGCAGGTACAGCTGGGTTTTTGCTGAGCAAGATGACTCATTTGGCATATATAAACCAGCTTGGACAAGAGTGCGGCTCTCACTTGCTCTTTATCACCTCGCACAGTTGCACGGAAGAGGGGAACGAGACAGGAGAGGCAGAGAGAGAGAGAGAGTGGAGGAGATGTCAACAGATAAGATCTTCTGGGTTAAGACAATTTCTCTTCTCACCTCCAAAGAATGAAGTTGCCTCCCTCCTGCAAAAAAACAAAAACAAAACCCTACAGCCGTCTCCCTTGTCAAAGAGGAGAAAAAGGCACACACCCTCCCTCCCCCGCACTTTCAAGGCAAGGTTAACAGGGTAGAGAGGGAGCATCTGTTTATGAGGAGGGTTATCAAGTGAAAGGCAGTAACACAGTCTCCAAACCAGCTTTTCATAGCCTCTTACTTATTATTTAATTTGGCTCCAATACGTAAAATTAGGCTAATGGCTGTTAAGTGGTTAAGGCGCACACATTGTCCATCTGCCGAGAAGGCTCCAGGCCATTGTTCTGTTTCAAAGGCTAAGGAGGGGGAGGAAATAATAGGAGAGGCACATGCTGTTAGCTTGAGAGCTAATGCATCCTCTCCTCGCTTGCTTGAGTTTCTTCTGGCACTGATGTTCTCTCTCTCTTTTGCTGGAAGTTTAAGAGAGAACTTTGGGAAAGTAGAATTTCATGAATTCAGAAGCCAGCCCAGTTGCACTCACTCTCTCTTTATCTCTCTCCATTATCATCAACAAATGGATTTGATCTTTCAATATCTACCTAGCAAAGTGCTTGGTTGCTCTGACTTACATCAAGGTCAACAATAGCCCCCAAAGGCACAAGGCATATACAGGTTTTGGCCTCTTCCTAAATGGGATCTCTCACTTGGTGCAATATCATCGTATGTGCTCAACAATTTTCTGGAGGAAGGGGCTGTTTGTCCCTCGGGACACCAAGTGTGTAGCACCATATCCTGCCCTCCATAGATGAGGATCTGTTGGAGGTGGCCTCTAGGAACCCACCACAGACCCACCTAAAGCACAGTTACAAGGGGGAGCCCTCGGGACTTGGGGTGTAAGAAGCAATCATTTCCCTTCCCATCCTAAATTCATTGCATGCAGCACCATTCCCATGGCGCTGCATGTCATCTTTTGCCAAAACCGACATTATTCGTCTTGCTGCCTGCTGTGGTGAAATTACATAAGTTACGTTTTTAATGATGTAATTAATTATGTAAATCATGTCATTACATTATGGCATAGTCCCCCCCCCCCAATATATTCCACCCCATTCATTACAATGCAAAGGAAACACAGTGCAACTAGAAGGAAAATAGAAATCAGTTAGGTACAGGTGCGCTATGCCAAGTCTGGCTAATATTCATTCTAGCCCAGTACTGTCTACACTGACTGGCAGCAGTTATCCAGGGTTTCAGACATGGGTTTCTCCTAGCCCTACCCAGAGATGCCAGGGGTTGAGCCTGGGATGCTCTGCATGCAATGCAGGGGCTCTGCCCCTGAGCTACGGTCCTTCTCCATTAATTCTTGCTCAAGGTCAGTCTCAGGCCAAGCCCTGTTCAGTGTCTGGAAAGCTCTCAGTCTGGCTGGAGCAGATGTACATCTCAAGTCAGGCTGGACATATCCATTTGCAATGCCTCCTGCCTCATCAGGCTATAATGTAATGCAGCTTCTGGAAAATGGCATAGCAAGGCTTACCATTCATGGGAGAGGGGAGATCATGCTGAGCTATAGTGGAGCAGTGGCAGTACTGGGTCCCATGGGCTTCGTGGATCTGGGCTTTCCCCTTTGCTTCTTGCAATTAGCTGGGGTAGCACTGATGATATATAAATATAGGACATGAGGGGTGTTGGCTTGAGGATTTACTTGAGCCCTGATGATAGAGTAATTGAAAAGAAGGAGGGGTGAAAACATTTGCCAAAAAAATAGTCAACCCCCCCCCAATCCCTAATGGATGACTGCACTGCTTCTCTGCTTCTCCACATCTATCTTTTGCAAAATCCATTGCCTCAGCCTGTACAAGCTCCCCCATCCCTCGCTTTATCTGCATCCTGCATCTCTCTCAGGGCAACCTGCCTGAGTGACTCTGCCTCTTAACTGTATCCATCCCAATTCATTAGCTGTGTACAAGGTGTATATATACACACTCAGTCAATCTCCACCAGTTCCAACTGCAGGCGTGGACAGAATGCAAAGCGAGGCTGGGAGCCAAGCTCAGAGGAAGTTGGTTGTAATAGCCGAACAGATCCACCTGTCTCCTTGTATGTCCTCGCCTGCCTCTCCAAACTTCTTTGCAACAAGGGAAGTCTGGAGCAGTCATGGATTTTTAGAGGCTGGGGCAGAGCGAAAGGGGTCAGATGTATTCCGAAGACGCACATCCATTTATGCTCAAAAGATCATTATGGGTGCAAGGCGCATCCCTCCGAAGTCATTAGTAAAAGTCTCGCTGATTTTAATTGATCTTGATTGCAACCCACAGCTGCTGAAAGTGAAGCACTGGAAAGTGAAATGACACTTGTACATCAAAGTTACAATAATTTGGGTGGTAGATAGGCCCACCTCATGAGGGGATGGGGTCACCCATCCTTTGCATCTGGTGATTTTGGGTGCCGCTGAACTGTAGCAGATGTATTTCTCTTTGACATGGCCCAAAGCATAGGATCAATCAAAGCTGGGGGTGTTATAAGAATTTTGTTAGGCTGAAGGCACAATGGGTGAAGAGCTGTGGTGGTGTCATCTGACTAGCCTTCTGCCCTTGCCAAGCCTCCAAGCAATGGGGATATCAGGCTTTTCATTTGCCACCTTGAAAACATTATCAGTTATCCATCCATGGTGAAAAGAAATATTGTGTCATTGCAGGTGCACCTGACAATTCCAGCAGCCACTGGAAGCATTCCCTGCATATGAGTGCATTTCCTCTTTTTTAGTGTTCCATAACTGGCCACCCTATCTGTGCAGCTGCTCCTTTTGCTGAAACCAGGGCCTGGCTGAGGTTTGAAACCCAGCCAAACATACAACTTTGCCTTCCCTCATAGAAGCGCTATTGCTAACATTCCAAAAGCCTTTTACAGCAAGAAACTGGAATGAACTTAACTGTTCCAAGCCACCACAGTCTGTGCCAGAGGATTCACCAATAAAAGTGCAAAATAAGTCTCATTCCCTTCAAAGTCTGAACTAGGGTAGGAGAGAAATTCAACTCAGTGAACTCATAACTTGTGATGCAATTCTCCAACCAAACAATTCTTCAAAAAATGCATATACTGCATAACCCTCAATTGTCCTACTTAAAGTGGGACATCCCAGAGTTACAGAAGCCATCCCAGCTTCTGATTAGATCTCAAGATGTCCCATTTTGGCTCCCACAAGAGCACAAGACACCTGTTTTGGGGACCATGCTCTTGTGCAAGTCATCTGGCTCATTGAGTGGCGGTGTGATGTCAGGGAGCATGCTCTTGCCTGGGTACCACTGCTTGCTCTAAGCTTACTTCTGGGTTTCTTCAGTCAAGGTTCACTGATGGGGTTGTGACACTGAGCTGGTGAGAATCTCTCTCCTCTTATTCCCAACACCAACAGCCCTCTTGTCTGCCATTCACTCCAAGCCCCGTATATTCACTTCAAGGCGTATTCATGGGAAAGGGTTAAGTTGTATGTGTGTGGGGAGGGGTGAGTTGGGATGACAATTGTTTGGGATGTGAAAAGGAAGGGGTGAATGTGAAGGTGCACAGAGGGGAAGAAAGGAGGATAAAAGTGGGGTGTTGGCTGAAGAAATGGATGTCTTAGATCTAGGTCTCTCTCTTTCTCTGCCACCCTTTAGTGTAACCTACAGCAGTCACTCTGTCATCCCTTAGCGTGGCCCCAAAATATGTGTGTTTTGGAGAGACATGTCCCTGCATGTCACATGATTATGATTTGCACAGCAATCCAATCACGAAAGATGTGTGTCTTGTTTTTCCTATGTGGAATTTTGGAGGATATTATACTGAGTTCAAAGGGTGCATGGAAGTGAAAATAATATTCCAAAATGCACAGTATTAGGAGAAATGGCTTGCAAAAAAAAAAGTAAAAAAGTGAACTAGTCAAAACTGCAAGCACAAATGGCTTTATTCGAAGTATTTTGAACTAAAATGCTGATGAATTTTCATGAGGATGTTCCTTAAAAACAAACCATCTGCAAAATGCTGCAAAATGTAGAGAACTGAATTTAAGATTGGAAAAAAAGAGAAACCAAGAGAACCAAAGGGAAAGATGATCCAGGGTTTGTTCTAGCCAGTAACTGCCAGCCATCCAGGCTCATTAAACTGAACATTGTGGAGTCCTCCAAGCAACTCTGGTAACTCCAGCTGATCACTGCTGCTCCTTAACCAGCAGTCAGGTTATGCAGAAGATTATCACCTTGTCTCTTGATAGCACCCAACAGCAATACCATCAGCAGGACAAGCTTCTATGCATCAGGATCAGACCCCTGGGCTTGTTCCCTGCCTTCCTCTTTAGATTTTTCTGTGTGCAAGTTTCAAAATGAGCTCCTGATTCCCAGCTAAAACACGGAGTTTCACTTAACGCCCCTATTTATTTTCCACGGGAGGAAAACACAACCTTCACACCATCAGCCACCATCAGCCACTACTGCAGTTCATTGGTCTCCATGTGTTTTCCCTGACAGCCCTGGGTCCAAGAGCCAACTGGCAGAGGGGGCCTGCACTTCCAGGGTAAACCATGTGGCGCTGCCAGTTTTCCGTGACAAAAGGAGTGTTTACAGCCGGCATGGTGACAGCTGTCCGAATGCCACATTTATTTACGAAACGTTAGTTAAATTACTGACAGTTGGCGCTGCAGAGGGAGAACTTAGTAGGAAAGGCTGACATCCCCCCCTGTCTTGCTAACACAGCGGAGCCGACTCCACTCCATAGATCACCCTCTTGCCTCCTCTGCTTTTGTTTGTTTTAAAGTTCCCCTTTAACAAATCTCTGCTTCTTGGATTGCATTTGCATTTCCACACCTGCAGGCCCTGAACCTACGACGGACGCTCTCCAAGGCTGCGCGGGGACGCCAAGCTTTAAAATGGAGTCAACACAGCGCTTGTTAGAAGCTGTTCTGCAAGCTGTCGCTCAATGCTAATCCGGAAGAGCTGTTTACACAGAGGTCTGCTGGCCATCGCTTGGCTCATCTGAGTGTATTCAAGCACCGGGCTCCAGAAGAGACCCCAGAACAGGGGAGCTTCAGCTGTGATCGCATAAAAAGAAGTACAGCAACATCTGCACTTTTAACAAGATGTCTGAAAACTGGAACAGGGCCAGAGAAGAAGATGGTTGGTGGTACAGAAAGCAAGTGCTAGGAGCATGAATGTAAGGAGGCCTCATTCTCCATTCCATCGTGTCTGATGCAACACTGTTTCCATTCTGCTGCAGTTCACCTTCTGCCCAAAAGTACATTGTTTGTCTTGCTGTCCATTGTTGCAAAATGGCTTGATTTATAATTACAGTTGAACCTTGGAAGTCGAACAGCTTAGTTCCTGAACGTTTTGGCTCCCGAACGTCGCAAACCCAGAAATGGCTGTTCCAGTTTGTGAACTATTTTGGGAAGCCAAACATCCAATGGAGCTTCTGCGGCTTCCTGCATCCAATCAGAAGTCGTGCTTTGGTTTTTGAACATTTTGAAAGTCGAACAGACTTCCGGAATGGATTCCCTTCAACTTTCAAGGTACGACTGTATGTATAATCCATCTCATTCATTCCATTGCAAAATAATAATAAGCAAATGCCTATCAAATTCATGGGACTGATTTCCATTCCACACATGGGACAAATAAGCTAATATTGGTAATCTCTTCTCCAACATCTCCACCTATGAGGAAAGGTTAAGGGACTTCAGGACCTTTAGCCTGGAGAAGACTGACAGGGGCATGATAACTGTCTTGATACCTGCGGGTATAGGGCGGTATACAAATTCATAAATAAAATAAAATAAAATAAAATAAAATAAAATAAAAGCCTCTATTTACCTAAAGTGCTGCACCATAGAAAAGAACAAAGGCTTGTCCTCTGCTGCCCCTAGAAGGCAGGAGTAGATATAATGTGTCTTGATTGATCCTCAAGCTCAAGCAACCAGAGCTTGGGGCAAAAGAGGTATTGTTAGAATTGAAGACCAGAGTGACTCTGAATACATTCCAAATGTACAAATTTGTTTTCATTTCCAGCACCAACTGAACTTCAGTCCTGGTCAGCTTTCTTTATTTCCTCAGCCTAATTTAGGAGGGGAAAGTCATGTTTGTTGTTCCTATAGTTGGAATCTCCCAATCTACCTATCTAGATGCCAATCTACCTCAAAACACCCAGAGATCTTTCTAATAGATCCTGATCTTTTTGCCCAACCCTGCCATAGGTAGGCATGGAAAGATCTGCCCATTTCAGTTCTCAGTTTCTTATTTCTGCAATTTAAGTTCAGTTGTCTACATTTTGCAGCAATTTGGAAACTTTTTTAAAAAAATCGTAATCAAATTTATCTGTTTTAGTCCATATTTCTACCAATTTGTATATGCAGTTCTGTCCATATTTGTATACGCAGTTTTGATTAATGCACATATTTCTGCATGCAATTCTCCCTAACACGATGCATTTTTGTATGTTATTTTCACTGATACCTTCATTTTTAAGCACACTTCCCCCTAACACCGGCAATGGTCGAAACGAAGGTTGGAAAACTACAATGCAAAAGTTGGATATGTGCAAATTTAAAAGGACAGCTGCATTTCAGTCTACATATTGTTTTGGAAAGCACAAGTTTGATAAATTTAATTCAGTACACATTTCAATCTATCTCCCATCTCTAACCACGGGGAGTCAGTTTAACAAAGCCAGCTCAATTCACCTACACAGACTGATTTTTTTTAAGGTTGAAAAATTGTGAATTTAAGTAACCAAGCGATAAATCTCGCCTACTTTCAAAGTATACCTTACGAACCCCCTTAGTGTTTCTTTCAGAAACCTAGCTTAGATCTTTACTCAGGACTTGTTTGTCTCAATATCAATGGAAGGTGTTTCTGTTATTTTTTTTTTTTAAGTGCTTCAGGATTCATACCAAGAGCAATGCACAAAAAATTACAATTTACTAGCAATAGGTAGGACCACTGTGCCTTTACTTTGAGTGGCTTTCGGGTCATCTGCTTGCATCCCATGCCTAATTTGTAACATGAATGGATCTGCAGCCCCAGCTGGGAAGTCAAACCCTTTATTTAAAAGATACCTATGCTTCCCTTTCATCACAGATCCAGGAAGGTTTCAAGAGACAAGATGGAATAACACAAATGAAATAATGCAATATGTTCAAAGAGATATAAATGGAGCATCCATCTGAGGGACAGAGCTTTTTTTTGGGGGGGTGGCATCCCAGTTATGGAATGAGAGCCAATGGGGGTATAGTGGTTGGGGTGTCAGGCTAGGACACTCGGACACCAGGGTTTGAATCCCCACACGGCCATGAAACTCAATAAGTGACCTTGGGCTGCCGATCAGCCTATCCTACCTCACAGGGCTGTTGTGAGGATTAAATGGGGAGTGGGAGAAAAGCATCTATGTCACCTTGAGCTCCTTGGAGGTGGGATATAAATCCAAACTAACAAACAAATCACAGTTATGGAAACTCTCCCTGGAGAGGATGGTGCTTACTGTCCTTCAGACACCAAAGACTTTTAATATTACCATAATGGCCTGAATATAAGCCTCATTTTCCCCCATCCAAATTCTGACCGTGAAAAGTTAAAGTGTGGCTTAAATTCATGACCTTACAAAAATTGGCTTTTACGATATTGCTGCTGAAACAGACATACGGTAAAACGGAACGGGTGTGAGTGCCTGTGGAATTTTAAAGGAGTGGCTTATATTTGGGTACAATGGACCCTCTAGTTACGTACCGCTCTGGATACATAACTTTCGGGTTACAAACATGGCAAACCTGAAAGTGTATACTTCTGGGTTTCGCCATGCATGCATGCCCAGAAACACTCAATCATGCCGCGCACATGCACAAAAGCGGCACCTCTGCCTACAGACTTTTTGGGTTGTGGATGGACCCCTGGAACAGATTTAATTCATATCTGGAGGGTCCAAATGTATTGTCTTTTCCCCCCTCCCCCCTTGAATTTTAAAGGTGCAGCTTATATTCGGGTGTGGCTTATATTTGGGCCAATACGATATTCTCTTAGGCTTTTGACCATCCTCTTAACATGTTTTTACATCAAATACGTTAACTTATGTTAGCATCATTTCACATCATTCAAATGTTCGATCGTCTTCATTTTCTATGATAGTTGTGCTTAAACTCTTACAAGGTTTGTTTTGATTTCCTGGAGGAGGCCTGGTGATGGTTGCTGGCACCATCCATAATCTCCGTTCCGATTCCGCTCAGTGTTTCACTGGCTTTTTATATTTTATTTGATTGTATTCTATAGATTTTACATTTTAAAGATTCTTTAAAATTGCTTAACATCACCCAGAGGATCTAGGGTTATGGGGCAACAAGCAAATGCAATCAAGCAAGCAATCGTTTTGGAATGTACCACTTCAGAATGCAGGTGGGAGGGGGTCGCACCACTATGCAAAAACTCCCGGCATGAAGAAAGCTAGTATTTCTGCAGGATGCCATAGCATGACTGTTGTTTTAGACAGGCTACTGCAGTGGCTCTCAAAGGATGGGGCGTACCACACCAGCATGGCAGGAGAGGATAGCAAGTGTGGTGAGAAGATTCAAGTATAATCAAATAAGCATTTAAACATTTTGGTGCAGTATAGTATCAAAGTCTCTGTTTTTTTTATTTGCAGAATATGGATAGAGATGTTTTCAAAATGAGAGCAATAGTATCAAGTGTGTAGCAATAATTCATGTTCTTCAGTAGCTGCATTGTTTTATACTTTCTGGATGTTCAATGATCATATTATAAAGTAGCTGTAGTCTGTGTTATAAATCAAGCACTGCTAGGAGTTGTTTCTTTTTGTTATTCAATGGATTTCTTATCAATATTTTTTTATTCTAAAAGTCTCAGAACTCCTGGTGAGCTCCCGTTGCTCAGTCCCTGCTCCTGCCAACCTAGCAGTTCGAAAGCATATCAAAGTGCAAGTAGATAAATAGGTACCGCTCCGGCGGGAAGGTAAACTGCGTTTCCATGCGCTGCTCTGGTTTGCCAGAAGCAGCTTAGTCATGCTGGCCACATGACCCGGAAGCTGTACACCAGCTCCCTCGGCCAATAAGGTGAGATGAGCGCCGCAACCCCAGAGTCATCCACGACTGGACCTAACGGTCAGGGGTCCCTTTACCTTTACTAAAGACATATCACATCAAATCCTCCAAGTGTCCCTATTTCCCAGGGACTGTCCCGGATTTACAGAGGCCATCCCAGTTTCTGATTTGATCCCAGAATGTCCTGCTTTTCCTTAGGACGTCCCTATTTTCATCAGATAAATATTGGAAGGTATGCAGTTATGCAACCCCTGAGTGCAGGAGATAAGTAACTATACAACCTTTAGAAGACATATGAAGGCAGCCCTGTATATGCAAGTTTTTATTAAAAAATATTAATCTTTTATTATGTTTTATATATGTTGGAAGCTGCCCAGAGTGGCTGGGGCAACCCAGGCAGATGGGTGGGACATAAATAATAAAATGATGATGATGATGATGGAACAACATGTCCCCATTTTCATTGGAGAAATGTTGGAGGGTATGGAATTGTAGCAACTCCCGTTAGGCTACCGAACTGAGTTCAAGATCCTTGATTTGGCATACAAAGCCCTAAGCAAGCTTAAGAGAGCCTTCGCTTGCTTCCCGACACCCAGATACTTTGGACTACAACTCCCATTAGCCCCAGCAAGCAGTGGAAGCTGTGGTCCAAAGTGCCCATGCTGGTTGAAGCTGATGGAAGTTGCAGCCCCAAATAGCTGGAGGGCACCAGGTTGGGAGTGGCTGGCTTCAACCTAGATAGTGTTGCCATGGACACCTGCCTGGGGATCTCCTGGGGGAGTATGCCCTCCTGATGGTTTTGCATCAGCCTGAAATGCAATGTGCAATGATGTGGGAGGGCTGCCGCAGGACAGGCACCCCAACCCCGGAATTCTCTCCCTTCCCAAATACACACAGTGCTGCCTCTTAGGAGCATCCAGCACCAATTAAAGACCTACTGATTTAGCCAGGCCTTGGGGTGAGCTATTGGTCTCCGAGTTTGCTATTATGATGATTAATTGTTTCTGTTAGTGTTTCATGGTCTGGCACTTTTATTATCTGATCGCTGTATTATGTATGTTTATTGCATTTGATTGCAACCCACTCTGGGATTGTTTTTAGCAGTGAAGTGTGGGCAAGAAATATTTTAAATATATAAATACCGGGAGATGGCTATATTAAGCACATCACTCACAAATGGTAGTTTACTTACATGCAGGGATTTTTCACAGAGAGGAACAATGAAAAGCATAACCCTCCTCAACTTCAGCCCAGAATTCTACCTCTTCGGTCTACTCACTGTGTCATTCTGTGACTAAGAACCAGTTTCCCCTTCCTAGATTTATTATATTAGAGCTGGTTTGTAGTCACAGTTCCTATCTTCTACTGCTAGCTATATTATATTAGAGCTTGCTTTGGATACCCAGTGATAGAGATTCTGTACATGTTTTGGGGTACTGTCTTCTCCAGAGTGCAAGCAGAGGGGAACAGTCCCACCGAAAGCATGCCATGGAAGGGTTGCGGCCCGGCCCTTGCTTCTCAGCCATCACAAGTCCAGCTGATACTAAGCTTCAGAGCTGCTGGGGTTCTTCCAGACTGTCACTATTTTGGGGTGGGATTCAATAACGCACTGGCAAATTCAGGTTGCACAATGAATGTTGATTTCACACTCTTGCACATCAAACTCACATCCCAGGGAAAGGACAGAATCAAATCAGCCTTTTTTGTCGTAAGGGAAAGTGACAGGAAATTGCATTGCAAGATGTATAAGACTGAGTCAGATAAGTGCTGGAGATGCAAAGAGGTGAAGGGAACGTTCTTTCGTGTGTGGTGGACATGTAAAAGGGGTAAAAGAGTATTGGGAAATGATCCATAATGAATTGAAAAAAATGTTTAAAAGTACTTCCCCCAAAATAACCAGAATCCTTTCCATTGGGGATAATTCAGACTGAATTTTCCAGGTGTCAAAAAAGGTTATTTATGTATGCTACTACTGCAGCCCACGTTTTGTTAGCCCCAAAATGGAAAATGAGTGAGGTCCCAACTAAAGAAGAATGGCCACTTAAATTGACAGACTATGCACAACTCGCAGACTTAACATATAGAATAAGAGAACAAGAAGAACATATATTTAAAGAAGACTGGAAAACATTTATTGAATATATGGGAAATAACTGTGTACAGCTGAAAACAACAGCAGCATTAAGACAAATTCAACAGTGTAAACAAGTTTTGGTGGATGCAATAATGGAATACTGAATGGTATAGTTTTTGTAAAATATGCAGGGATTTATGGTATGTAAAATGAACCATGGAAAGAGAAGAAGGGAAGTCACTGATTTAAATTGAGTATTTTAAATTGTAAAACAGAAAACTTAATAAAAATTATATACAAAAGAAAGAAAGAAAATGCATTACAACAGTGGTTCCCAATTAGCTAAGCACTGCAGACCCCCTATGTTTCAAAAGCCATGTCATGGACCCCCTACTATTGAAAATTTTGATATCTCTATTAGTTTTTGTTATGTGAATGGTGCCTTGGACCCCCTGGGTGGGTTGTGTGGACCCCCTGTGGTTTGTGGACCACCAACAGGGAACCATTGCATTCAAAAGTGTGAGATGAACATTTCTTGATGTGGCATTTTCTCACCACTCTGTAAACAAATCAGACTGAGTGCTCAGCAGTCACTCAGTAGTGTTTCTAACCTTCCCAAAAAAATGTTGTACAAACAAATCATGATGAATAAAGTGCTCCCCTGGAAGTGACCCACGATGGAGACCTGGCCAAAAAAGCATTGCTTTTGCAAGGTAAAACAGCTTTGCAAAAAAATTTACTGTAATCTTTACATGACAACAGCACCAGCAATCAAAGCTACCAACTAGGCCTAACTCAAACTAAACTCTATCTGTGTCTTTTTTTAAAAAAGGGGGGGAGGGGAGAACTAAGAAAGTAGTTCTACTAGAAGACTTTTAGCTGTGCAATCACACTTTCCCTCTTTCTCTCCCTGCACACCTGACATTTATTCTGGGGAGATGTGCAGGGCTTATGGGAAGAGGAAAAGGTGGAGGAGTACCATTGCACAAGAGGAAATCCTTGCACTAGCTGAAGTACTTCATTGGATACCACTCAAAACCTCCTTGCTCCTAATTTTTTATCGGGTCTCTGAATGATGAAACACTTCAGTTCTGAATTTGAGAAGTTGCTCTCGATTATCTGTGTTGTTTTCAGGTGGATTTCTTCCTTGTCGCTGAAAACGAGAATTTATGCTGGAAAAGAGGCAGCAATGCAGAACTTTCCTCAAAGCTATCAGGCCTAAAATGTCCTCAGCAAAGGATGCTCAGGCAGGCAGGCAGGAGGGGGGAGCAAATGTTACACAAAACTACACTCCAAAATCCAAATGGATGAGTGTGTTTTTGGAGCCATCCTGGGCTCTGCATGCGCCTGATAAAAGAGACGCAGGTGTTCAGGCCGTTTATGGTTGGAAGCATAGATGAGCTGGTCAAAATCTCTTATTTTGAGGGTTGGGGTGGGATGTAATATTTCACCAGCTGCTCCTGCTGGAATCTATTTCTACCTGCATTTACTCTGTCCTTAGCCATGTGTGGAAATGGGCAATACTGTCTCCTCTTTGGCACCTTACCCAACTGAGCACATCACAGCCACCAACCCAACAGGCTTGGCCCAGGGCTAAAATTGCTCTGAGCAACTTTTGTGGATTCTCGTTCATGCACACCTTATGCTTGCCCCAGAGTCATTGCCATCTGTTCCCATCCTGCAACACGCAGAGAGGCTGAATTATCTCTAGAAGATTCACATTGGATTATTTCTAATCGCTTCTTAGTGTCAATCAAGACATCGGGTTTAAGGTCTATCAAGTAACTTCCTCGTCTGTTACAGCACACCCTGCTTTTCTCAGATACCTTAGGAACAGTGTTCCTTATTTGAGGCAGACATCATTACAGTCTTAAACATGCTTACTTCAAAAGAAGCCCCACCACATTCAATGGGGCTTATTCTTACAGAGTTGAGTGGGCTTGGGATAGCAGCCTCCCAGCCTAATCCTCACTAAGCACATTTTCTTGGAAGTCCATTCCACTGATTTAAATCAACTTACTTCTAAGGATGAAAGCTTAGGCTAGGTTAAAGTGTCAAGATCCATACCTTTCACATAACCTGAAGTGGGGTGGGGGGTGGGGAGGCTTTCTAGATATCCAACTGATATTAAATGCTTTCAGTCCTGCTCAATGAAGAGTAACAATGCCATCCGATAGATGTCTACTCAAGTCTAATTCTCTCAGACCCTCCAAGTGTCCCTATTTTCCAGGGACATCCCTGATTTAGAGAAGTCATCCCAGTTTCTGATTTGATTCCAGAATGTCCCGCTTTCCCTTGGGATGTCCCTATTTTCATTGGGGAAATGTTGGAGGGTATGGAGTTATCTGACTCCTGTCTGAAGGCAATCCTGTATAGGGAAGGTTTTTAAAAAAGGTTTTATTATGTTATGATTATATATATATATATATAGTGATACCTGAGGTTAAGTACTTAATTCGTTCCGGAGGTCCGTTCTTAACCTGAAACCGTTCTTAACCTGAAGCACCACTTTAGCTAATGGAGCCTCCTACTGCTGCCGCACCGCTGGAGCATAATTTCTGTTCTCATCCTGAAGCAAAGTTCTTAACCCGAGGTACTATTTCTGGGTTAGCGGAGTCTGTAACCTGAAGCGTCTGTAACCTGAAGCGTATGTATCCCGAGGTACCACTGTGTGTGTGTGTGTGTGTGTGTGTGTGTGTTTGTGTGTATGTATGTATATGTATGTTGGAAGCTGCCCAGAGTGGTTGGGGCAATCCAGTAAGATGTGTAGGGTATAAATAGTAAAATTATCATTATGGAATGGGACATCCCTATTTTCAACACAGAAATGTTGGAAGGTATCTCTCTCTCTCTCTCTCTCTCTCTCTCTCTCTCTCTCAGCTTTATTGACGTCCATAGACCCAAAATACAAGTCCAATTGAGTTTAATGGGGCTTTCAGACCCTCCAAGTGTCTCTATTTCCCAGGGACCATCCCAGATTTTCAGAAGCTGTCCTAGTTTCTGAATTGATCCCAGAATGTACTGCTTTTCCTGAGGACATCCCTATTTTCATTGGAGAAACTTTGGAGGGTATGGAGTTTTCCAACCCCTGAGCCATCTGAAAGCAGTTGGCTTAGGGGTTGGATATATTTCCTGTACGTACAGGGAAGTTTTTTTTTAATGTTTAATGTTTTGTTATGTTTTTATATGTGTTGGAAACCACCCAGAGTGGCTGGGGCAGCCCAGTCAGATAGGAGGGGTTTAAAAAGTATTTATTTATTTTATTATTATTATTATCATCAACACCATTATTATCATTATTTAGGACTGGAAAGATGTTGGAAGGCGTGGGCTTACTCCTAGGTAAGTGGGCTGAGCATTGCTTCCTAAAGTACACACCTAGCTTGCTCCCACACTAAACTCAACAGAGCTTACATAAAAGAGCTTAACACTGGCTGGATTGCAGAAAGAAAATAGTTTGCATTGGGTATTCTGGGCAAGATCTTACAGTACAAGGCCAGGATAGTGGTGCCAAGGGCTATCAGTGTAACTAGATGGGCAATCCTTGGCCAACAACCCAACCCTCCCCTCCTAGAAACACCTTCCTGTCCAACTCGGCTGTGTTGATTGTCAGGACAAGGCAATCCCTCAGTTGACTCAAAGGCCAAGTTGTAAATAATGACAACTGAGGCACCAGAGTTCTGCTGTAGACACCCACCAACAGCCAATGTGTTTCTAATTCCAGAAGCCTCCTATTTCTTCAATAACAGCCAAGAGAGAAGCAGAAGTTTTTTGTGCCTCAGAGAGAGAGAGTGCCCTTCCTCCACCTCCTTCATCTGCATCTACACAAACAGTTCAAAGACACAACAGTACCTATTCAAGATCAACACAGAATCCTGCCCTGGGTTCCCACCTCTTTCATTTAGCAGGGACTTGAAACAGAGACCATTCTGCATCAACCCCTGCTTCTATCAGGAGAGCTATAAAGAGAAACATCTGACTGGCCCAGCTACAAGGGCCTGAGCTTTACACAGAGAGAAATTGCTTTATAAAAAAAAGAAATCCATGCATATCACAATCTTTTCTCTTCAGACCGGTTCCATCTCCGCCACTCTTTTCGCCCTCGCCTCTCAGTTCTGCTGACTTTCCACTTTAGCAATAAACTCTTCTCTCTCTCTCTTTTTGCAAGAAGAAGTAGTAAGAAAAGAAAGGAAAATGCGTGCTTCAGACAGACAGCGAACCGAGAGATTTGGAGCCACTGCTGGCAATCTTCAGTTGCACAATGCCTTCCACTAACTATGCCAGGTGCTCCCCGGACTCATTTGAAATGAGGGCCTCAAAGTGAACTGGAAGCTCATCCAGTTTTAGTTCCACAGAAGCAAGGAGCAAGAGGAGGTGAATTAACTCCATGCAGATGGGATGGCAAAGCACACTCCTGGAAAGATCCTTGAATACCAATAGTTCCTACCGCTAGCAATTATTGCCTTCTGTGGGGAGTCAGAGGAAGGTGGAACTCTTCCTGCATTGGATCCAGATTTAACTCCCAGTGGGAAGAAAAAAGAGGGATTTTGTGGGTTTCACCAATGCAGTAGCAGTGAATTAGTGGTGGATTTATTCTGGAGCAGCCACACAGCATTCTGTTTGATGAGTTCTTCTGCAGTGCTACCCGGATGATTATATATTTAGCTATTTGTGTGCTTATTTATTTCATGACATTTATATATTGCTTGAATGTAAAAAAGCAAAACAAAAAACAAAACCCATACAGTGGTACCTCGGGTTAAGTACTTAATTCGTTCCAGAGGTCCGTTCTTAACTTGAAACCGTTCTTAACCTGAAGCACCACTCTAGCTAATAGGGCCTCCTGCTGCTGCCGCACCACCGGACCACGATTTCTGTTCTCATCCTGAAGCAAAGTTCTTAACCCGAGGTACTATTTCTGGGTTAGCGGAGTCTGTAACCAGAAGCGTATGTAACCTGAGGTACCACTGTACCTTCACACAGTTTACGAAAAGAAAGAAGCAATGGAATTATTAGCAAAACAAAAAACAAAAACACTTGAAGACATTCCAAAAATAAATAAATAAACCAGCCATAAACTAAAAACTTATCAGCATTCTAGATATCTGAGTAGGCCTGCCTAAACACAAATGTTTTTAGCAGGGCAGCCTGCCTGATATCAACCAGCAGGTAGTTCTGTACTGTACTGTAGGTGTCACCACACTAAAAGATTGCTTTCTTATATATGTGGAATGCCCTTCCTACCATATTTATTTATTCAGGGGGGTGAATTTGCCACACCCCTCCTCCCCTGGAAGAAGAGGTATCTCTCTTGGAGGAGGATATTATGACCTGATGGGTGATTTCGCCCAATGGGGAGAGGTGGTGATTTAAGCTTGCTCTGCCCCACATTCTTCTGAACTGTAGATGCCACCACACTAAAAGACTGTTTTCTTATACATGCAGAATGGATATTATGTGACACCTGTAATGGTGGCAGCTCTGAGTTATTGTCATCTGGAGGGGCAACTCTTGCACTAGAGAGCAACAAAGCTGGACAACAAGATACACACCCTGGGACATTTGTGGTATGAAAAATTGCAGGACTCCAATAGGATTGGATGCAAAGTCCAACCTTTAACTTTTGCAGGCACAAACAGTACTGAAAATGGGGTTGCGTATAACTGCCCCAATACCACTGTGAGCACAAGCCATTGTGAATGTGCAATTAAATGGAAGCCCGGGTGAATGGAAAGAAGCCAGACACTTTTCTGTTCAGATTACGGATTCAACAGGCACAAATTATTGCTCCACCTACTGCGTCCATTGACTCATAAGCCAGCAACTCAAAAGCATGTACACCAAGTCAGACAGGTAGCAAAGGGTCACACACAGGGTCCGAAACTAAATTAAGAGTTATCCTTGCCCCATATGCACCAAAAGCAGGAAGAGCAAGATCAGTATGTGGAGTATCCCTCCCCTTCTCTCTGTGTGTTTGTCTCTTTAGGAATGTTTCCTTAGGGTTCTTTTTTGGTGGGGGCACTTTTGCAAACTTCAGGGCTTCCTCCCAAGTTGATGCATCCCTCTTCTTCATGGGTGGTGCCATTTTGCCTACATAAAAATAGGCACTCTGAGAATGAGTTTGCTATATTGGTATATATGATGGGCGGCTGCCAACAGGGTGTAACTCTATTCCCGAATCTCACTGGCAATTGATCTTCATGCACGAGCAATTAAAATGCCAGCCAGTTCAGTTTAATAGTGGATGGGTCAATAAAGACTCAGCTGGGATTGTATCCTCTTGCGCATATCAAGGCACATCACAAACCAAGCGGTGCTGCAACGCTGCCAAATATCAAGCAGACCAGTCAACACAGAAGTTGAGCTTTAAAAAATAAAAAGCCTTAGACAAACCTTTCCAAATCTCCAGCCTCTACAACAGCTGCATAGAAAGGTGCCTCATTTCAAACGCATTCAGACATGAGGAATTCGGTGTTAGTGTTACTGATTATAATGCTACACGTCTGTCCTGTTTTCTGATGTTCTTTTCATGCTGCAGTACCTGTTGCATTATGGAACTGTAGCTTTTTGACTGCTATACCAACACATCACACTAATTTTCATTCAGACCAGTGGGCATGGTGTGACACAGCAATAAATGTCACCACTATCACCCAACCCTTTCTGCACCTGCCTGCTTCTGTTTCCCCCACGATTTGAGGATACCACACCAATTTTTTACTCCCACGATTTTCAGTATTGATGGGGTTGCAAAGTGATTCTTTCTGGAACCAATCAAAACAGAAATGAACACTTCCACTGTGTTTCCAGAAGTGGCTTTTGCATCACATGGAAGCTCAAATATAATACGGAAATTCACAGTTAGGGAAATGGAATAAATTAATGTGAGAATGCAGCCTAAGCCACCTTTAGAACTCTTCCTCCACCTCACCATTAGTCAGCATTTCCAAGGCTGCCAAATCAAGAGACTACGACTTTGGGGTCAGGAGAAGAGGTCAATAACCAGCACTCCTAATACATCTCAATGGCAGCATTCTCCAAGGTGACATCCCACATATAACTCCCATATAACATCACATATAACATCAGCCTGCTTTGCAAAGGGGACATAGAGGAGGTTGGAAGGCAGGGTTCCTAAGTTAGGATTTAAAGGCCCAATCGTTAATATACTCAAGATTAAGCTTTGAAAGCCCAATACTACTCTGTACTTGTGCAACCAACCAGGCTGTTATGCACAGAGTGTAATCTGTCCCCCACCCCAGCAAATAAAATTCTTATTAATTGATTGATTGATTGATTGATTGATTGCATTTTTCTCCAATATGCTCAAGGTAGCATACATGGTTTTCCCTCCCTCATTCACCCCTGCATCAACGACCCTGTGAGGTTGGTTAAGCTGAGATAATAATGTGCTTCCACTGGCCACAAAGTCCCTGGTTAGACTGCTGCCTAAGGTCTCCATTGATTAGGTAATCACCAACATGCTGCTAGTTTGCAGACACAGCTCTGCATTTGCAACACAAGCCCAGTAATAATACTAGCCTTCCTTACAGGGTGGCTGTAAGAATTTCTGAGAAGACAGGTGTTCCATAGTGTTGTAAAGT
Source organism: Podarcis filfolensis (assembly GCF_964270895.1). Classification (NCBI taxonomy): domain Eukaryota; kingdom Metazoa; phylum Chordata; class Lepidosauria; order Squamata; family Lacertidae; genus Podarcis; species Podarcis filfolensis. The sequence continues at coordinate 18,764,157 of NC_139618.1, read as the reverse complement.
ATTTTGCATTTAAGTAACAACCACAGCCATGGTGCCACTTTGGCCAGCTGACCTGCCGGTTCTTTCAGCTTTGAAAAAGGCAGAGTTTGTGCAGCTGGGTCACAGCCCTGCCCAGGATGAGAACCAGAATCTCTGGCCTGGACATGATGTTCACTGAGTAGCCTTGGACCATCCCCTCATCTCAGCCTAGGCTAGCTCCCAGGATTGTTGAGAAGACGAGGAGGGCAATCTGTATTTATTTAATTATTGCATTTGTATCTCACCTTTCCTGCAAGGAGCTCTCAATTTTATCCTCACCCCCCCCCCCCAGTGAAATAGGTCAGGCTGAGAGTGAATGACTCACCCAAGGACACCCAGTGAGCTTCATGGCTGAGTGGGAATTTGAACCCTGGACTCCGAGGTCCTAGTCCGACACTAACTGCTGCATCATCACTGGTTCTCATAAATAACAATGCCAATTGCCTCCTTGTTTTGGCAGGGAGAGAAGATGAGGGGAATTGCATCCATTCCCTGCTACACCTGCTTCTAAACCTATATTGGTAGCCCACACCAAATAAGGAAGGTGGTAGGAGTTGGGCCTCCGAGGAAAAAAGTAGGCTGGGACTGGGAGAGCTGACGCTTCAGGAATTTGGCTCCCTAACCTTTATCTAGGCCCAGGCACAGACAAGTGTATTTCTCTGAAGACTGAAGCAACCACAAAACATTCTGACAGCTGGGTTTGGCACCAATCGAAGCTTCCTTTTTTTTTTTTTTATAATATATTTATTGAAGTTTTCAAATAAAGCATATATTAGATAAGCACAACTTATCATTGTCCATTTAACATCTCTCAATTGTTACATGGGACTCCCCCACACCTCCCGCATACACTTACATCATTATTAAATTAATTTCAAACAAATTATCATTTAACTCATCTTAATTAATAATCTTAATTTGGTTTGACATATAATTCAGCCTTAAATCTAATTTAATGGTAGACAATTGTCTGCACTGGCATCCAATTCAGCACTCAGCCAAATTACAATATTTTTGTAAATAAATCTTAAATTTCCTCCAGTCTTCTTCCATCCTTTCTTCTCCCTGGTCTCGAATTCTGCCGGTCATCTCGGCTAATTGCATATAGTCCATCAGTTGCATCTGCCATTCTTCCACAGTGGGTAGCTCCTGAGTTTTCCAATTCTTGGCAATTAATATTCTTGCTGCTGTTGTTGCGTACAAAAAGAATGTTCTGTCCTTTTTTAACACGCTCTGGCCGACAATACCCAGGAGAAAGGCCTCTGGTTTCTTAGTAAAGGTGTATTTAAACACCTTTTTTAATTCATTATATATCTTCTCCCAAAAGGCCTTCACTCTAGGGCAGGTCCACCAGAGGTGAAAAAATGTTCCTTCATTTTCCTTACATTTCCAACATTTGCTATCAGACGAATGGTATATTTTAGCCAGTTTAACAGGGGTCATGTACCATCTATACATCATTTTCATCACATTTTCCTTCAACGCATTACATGCAGTGAAGTTCAGCCCAGAGGTCCACAACCTTTCCCAATCTTCAAACATAATATTATACCCAATATCCTGCGCCCATTTTATCATTGTTGATTTTACCATTTCGTCATGTGTGTTCCATTTCAGCAGCAAGTTATACATTCTTGAAAGTACCTTAGTCTTAGGTTCTAACAGTTCAGTTTCTAACTTTGACTTTTCCACTTGGAATCCTAACTTTTTGTCATTTTTAAACACTTCTTTAATCTGAGCATAGTGTAACCAGTCTCGCACTTTGTCTCTCATCTTTTCTAAACTCTGCAATTTCCAGTTGTCACCATCCTTTTCTATTATCTCCCAATATTTTGGCCAGTTGGCCTCCATATTGGCTCTTTTCCGAGCCTTAGCCTCCAGGGGTGACAGCCACCTCGGAGTTTTATTCTCCAGTAAGTCTTTATATTTTGTCCAGACATTAAAAACTGATTTTCTGACAATATGGTTCTTGAAGGCCTTATTTATCTTAGCTTTATCATACCATAAATATGCATGCCATCCAAACGCATTATTAAAACCTTCCAAATCCAAGACATCCGTATCTTCAAGAAGTAACCAATCTTTCAACCAGCAGAAAGCTGCAGCTTCATAATACAACTTTAAATCTGGCAGGGCAAAGCCCCCTCTTTCTTTCGCATCTGTTAATATTTTAAATTTGATTCTGGGCTTTTTGCCCTGCCAGACAAATTTAGAAATATCTTTCTGCCACTTCCGGAAACACTCTGTCTTGTCTACAATCTGCAGTGTCTGAAACAAAAATAACATTTTTGGCAATACATTCATCTTGATGGCAGCTATTCGGCCTAACAAAGAAAGTTTTAGTCTTGACCAACTATCCAAGTCTCTCTTAATCTCTGACCAACATTTTTCATAATTATCTTTAAATAAACTCAGATTTTTTGCTGTTATGTTTACCCCTAGGTATTTAACTTTTTTAACCACATTTAGTTCTGTCTCTTTCTGAAGCTGTTCCAACTCAATATCTGTCATGTTTTTCCCCAAAACTTTAGTTTTTTGCTTATTTAACTTAAATCCTGCCACTCGACCGAAGTTTTGAATCAGTTGTAGAACTCTTTTCAAACTAGACTCCGGCTCCTGTAATGTCAAAACTAGGTCATCTGCAAAAGCTTTAAGTTTATATTGTTTCGCTCCGACCTGAATCCCTTCCACCAACCGGTCCCCCCTAATCATATTCAGGAGCACTTCCAGAACCGAAATAAACAGTAATGGGGAAATCGGGCAGCCTTGTCGTGTACCTTTTTCAATTTTAAACTCTTCTGTAACCACATTGTTAACTATCAGTTTAGCCTTTTGTTCTGAATATATTGCCTCAATCCCGTTCTCAAACCCCCGTCCCACTCCCATTTCTTTTAAATTCCCCTTCATAAATTTCCAAGATATGTTGTCAAAGGCTTTCTCCGCGTCTATAAAAATTAAAACTGCTTTAGTGTTTATGTTTGTTTGTAAAAGTTCCAATATGTCTATGATGTTCCTTGTGTTAGTAAACATATGTCTGCCCGGGAGAAAGCCTGCCTGGTCTTTATGGATTATCTCACTTAAAACTTTCTTAAATCTTCGTGCCAAAACATCTGCAAATATTTTGTAATCCACATTTAAAAGGGAGATGGGACGGTAATTCTTGAGTTGTGTCTTTTCAGTTTCTGACTTTGGAATCAATGTGATAAATGCTTCTTTCCACGATTCAGGCGCCTTCTTCCCCTCCATTATTTCATTACTGACCTCCAACAAAGGTTGTATCAAATAATCCTTCAATGTCTTATAGTAGTTAGAGGTCAGTCCATCTGGCCCTGGTGATTTGCCCTGTTTCAGACTCAGGATGGCCTGTTCAATCTCTTGTCGTGTTATTTTGCCATTTAAAATTGTTCTATTTTCTTCTGACAGCTTTGCTAATCCATTTCTCTCCAAAAATTGTGTAATCTCTATTTCATCTTGTGGCCCTTGAGTATATAACTTTTTAAAATACCTCTGGAAGCACTTTCTAATCTCTCCCGGGTTCTGAATGTTCCTTCCTTCAACCTCTAAGTTTGTTACTGTATTTAATCTTTGTCTCCTTTTCAACTGCCAAGCTAGCAGTTTCCCACATTTATTTGCCGATTCAAAAGTTTTTTGTTTCATTGTTTTAATCTTCCATTCTATTTCCTGATTTATCAGCTTGGAATATTGCGCCTGATAAAGTTTAATTTCTCTCAGAATCGGTTGGGACTTCGGGTTAGATCTTAACTTCTTCTCCAACTCTTTGATACTTTCCAGAATTTTATCTTTCTTTTCATTTTGCAGTCTTTTCTTTAAGGAATTCTGTTGAATCAAGAACCCTCTCATCACAGCTTTACTTGCATCCCAGATAGTTCTTTTTTCCACCGTAGTGTTCAAATTAATCTCAAAATAATCCTTTAAGGTTTTTTGGGCCTTCTTTACAATTCTTTGGTCTCTAAACAGGCCATCATTCATCTTCCATCTAAAGGAGCCGATTGGGATCAATGTCATATCCATTCTCAAGGCGTTATGGTCGGAGCATGTTTTGGGGCAGATTTCCACCTTCCTCACCTTAGGTGCCAGACTTCTAGTTATCCATATTTGGTCGATTCGTGTCCAAGTCAGTTGAGCTTCAGAAAAGAATGTTCCTTCTCTTCCCAGGGGGTTTCTAACTCTCCAGATGTCAACCCAGTCCATATTGTCAGTCATTTCAAAAAAGGTCTTAGGTAGTCTTCCCTCTTTAGTAATGTTCTGGTTCTGTGACTTATCCATATTTGTTGATACGACCCCGTTCATGTCCCCCATCATGATGACGTTGTTGTAATCCAGATAATCCAGCATGGTCTCGTGCAACTTCTTATAAAAATCCGATTTTCCTTCATTTGGAGCATAAATTCCTAATATCAAAATTTTTTCTCCTTGATACTGTACTTCTATTGCGAGGATTCTTCCACTTTCATCTTTAAAGAGAAATTTTGGTGAAAGGCTCTCTTTTGCATAGATCACTACACCCCTCTTTTTAACTGTATCCGATGATATAAATTCTTGACCAAGCCTTTTATTTATTAACACCTTTCTATGGAGCCTAATCACATGTGTTTCTTGTAAGCATATAATGTCCAATTGTTCCTTTTTTAAAATATGAAAAATTTTAGACCTTTTTTCGGGACTGTTACAGCCATTTATGTTCCAGCTCAAAAGCTGCAGAGACATCCTGGATAGGTCTGGTTATTCTTTCTGGGGTGGTACCTTGTTCTCCGGTCCTTGAGGATCCGAGGGGGCGGGCTCCTCTGGAAGTTCTGGCGCTGGCAATCCAAGTCCTTTGTGGAGGTCTTCTCCGTGTGCTCCCAAAAACTTGTCTCTATCTTCCACTGTTTTGATTTTGATCTTTCTCCCTCTGTAGGTAAAGGATAATCCTTGTGGAAACTCCCACCTGAAGATAATTGCGTTGCTTCTCAACAGTCTTGCCAATTCCGTGTAGTTAGATCTAAGGTCCAGCAACTGCTTAGGAATGTCCTTGTAGATTTCAATTCTCTTGCCCAAAATGTCTAGTGACTTTTCGTAGTGCAGGCCCAAAATCTTGTCCCTTTCCTCCTTTGATCTCAGTGTTATCAAACAATCTCTGGGCTTCTCTGTCCTTCTGACTCTGCCAAGCCTGAAAGCAGATACAATTTTAAAGTCTTTTTCCTCTAACTTCCAAAACTTGGCAAATTCCTTAGTTAGAAATTCAATAAAATTATCTTCTTCCACCTCTGGTATTGACCGTATCCTCAAGTTGGTCTCCCTGTTTCGCAGTTCTGTCATCAAAAAGTAAATCTGATGTTCTCCAACTTGTTTGCTGAGTGGTCTTACTTCTTTCTCAAGTTCTTCCAATCTTTGACTAGTATCTTCAGCCAGTTTACGATTTTCACCTACAGCCTCCTTTAATTCTCCAATAGACTGGGCATTCTGTGCAACTTGTCCAGTCAGCTTATTCAAGCTTTCTGTGTTCTGTTCAATTTTAGCTGTATGCAAATCAGCCTTCTTGTCCAGAGCCTCCAGTTTCTCCAAAATTTTCTCCAAGACAGAGCTACTTGTCCCTGAAGCCATATCTCCCAGGTGCAGCTCCTCTGTCTCACCCTCCCCTGCCTGTATTAGGGAGGCCGCCTCTATGTCTGGAGGCAAAGTGGAAGGCAAGGCCGGCACAGAAGATCTACGCTGTGAGGCTGCAGATAAAGTTAGAGTTGTTTGTTTAGTCCTTCCTCTTCTCCTTGCACCACTCATTCCAAAGTTATCTGTAATCCAAGGTCAATCCAAGTTGTTCCCATGAGAAAGCAGAGTCCCAGATACAATAGTCAAACAGAGGCCGGGAAAGGGAAAGTAAAACAAAGTCACTGCTGTAAGTCCAAAATCCTCTAGAGGGAGCTTAATACGTCTTCAGGGAAAAGATCAAATCCAAGTTAAACTTATAAATTTAAATCCATGTCCATCGCCTCCACAATGTATTATTTTTAGCAGAGTAAAACTTAAAGCGAAACAGTGTTTCTTACAGTGCCTTGACTGCAACAGTTTCAAAGTATCCAGTTCCAACTCAGAATGTTTCAAAACCTGAATTCAATGTATCCAAAGTTGCAAACTGGTGCTCATCCAGGCAGCTCCAGCACCAGAGATTCTTATTTATTTTATAATCCACTGGTGCCACAGAAGAAGGATATCAATGCACCCCGAATATAACCAGCAAAAGTCAATAGCTCAAAGTCTTTCACTCAGAAAACTGCTTTAACAGGGTGCCAGCATTTAGTTAACGCATAACTTTTTGTCTCCACTCCTCCTGCTCTTTGCTTAAAGTTCAGTATAGCGGGAGATGGGCTTCCTGCTTATCCTCACTCCGTTTTCAGCCAGATTTCAACTTTTTTTAAAAAAGTTTTAAAAGTTTCATAAAGTTCTCAAAAAGTTTCAGAAAGTTGACAAAAGTTTCAGAAAGTTTTCAATGTCCAAATTTACTCACGGGTTGTAGTTTCCAAAGTTCAGAAAAGTTGCAGGAAGAAAGGACAGCGCTGACCGGCAACAGCAACGCGGCTTCACTTCGCTGTTTGCGCAACGACCCACAGCGCCGCTACCCCCTCCGCGATCCGGAGCCCCTTACGGGGTCCCTTCAGCGTTTTGGGGGCTGCTTCTGGCGCCCGCCGGGTCCCGAGACCACAGGCTTCTGCCACCTGTGGTTTTCCTGAATGGGTCTCCGCTTCGCCGTAGCGGACGACCCGTTTACAGCGGAGCTCCCTTCTCCTTACTCGGAGAAGGCAGCCATTACCGGTCGCGCCGCCTCCGGAAGTCCACCAATCGAAGCTTCCAAGGCATCTCATGTATAATGTGTAACAGTAACCCAACTGGGATGTTGCCAAGGGCTACAACCATTTCACTGATAGACAATCGCTGGGGAGAGGTGAGAAGATTGTCTACAGGGTGACAACCCCTAAGCCACTTCAAGTTGTCATGAGACAACCACAAGCATTGGCCTGGGATTCAGGCCACGTTTGTACCATCCATTTAAAGTGTTATGGTGCCCCTTGCAACACCCAAAGAACTCTCAGTGCTTGTTAAAGGCACTGAGAGTTGTTAGGAGACCCCTATTCTCCTCACAGAGCTATGATTTCCAGAGTGGTTTAACAGTCCATTCTCCTTCACAAGAACTCTGAGAAGCACAGCTCTGTCAGTGGAAGAGGGGCTCCTCGCAGCTATCAGCACCCTTAACAACTCCCAGAGGTCTTTGGGGGAAGCCTAGTGGTACCATAGCTCTTTAAATGTATTGTGTGAAAGTGGACTGAGGCACACATTGACAGGGCTCACATCCACACCACCCATTCAAAGCACATGGCTTCCAGCCAAAGAATCCTGGAGACTGTAGTTTGCTAGGGGGTGCTGGGAATTGTAGCTCTGTTGCAGTGAGCTATAATTCCCTGGATTCTTTTTTTTTGGGGGGGGGAGTGGTAGCAAAGAGGTATAAATGTGTTTTAAATGTTGGGTGTGAAGGTGGCCTGTTTGCAGCATGCCACAGAGGACAAATTTTGCTTCCAGCGTATTTCCAGTGGCGCGCAAGCCCCCTGACTCCTGTACGTGGTCTTGTGTGCACATGGGCGGTCTCTCATCAGAAAGCAAAGAACTCATCCACCGCGAGAAATGCCAGGCCTTTTCAAAATGCCGTAATCCCCAGGAAAGTTAAGGAGGGGGGAGAGGAGGAGGAGGGAAGCAGGTCAGAGTGATATTTTTATAGTCCAGAGCTCTGAAATAAATAATTTCAGAGGATGAAAAATATCAGGCACTGAACTTTACGAACATCAAAATGAGATGAATATTTCATAGGAGCCGCGAGCCACGAGCCTGAACCCTGGAAAGGAACATGAATACAGATCCGATAACAAGGATTCCGATGGTTGGACAAGAACACAGGGAATAAGTCAGGGCAGGGAAGGAAACGGGAATGCAGGAGTGAAAGGTAGGAAGAAACTAATCAGGAGATGTCCCCAAAGGGCTGCCTCATATTAGCAAATTATTCTGTGTTCAACCATATCCTATCCAGGCTAACACAGCAGCAGGGCCCCATCTGCACTATGCATTTAAAGCACTGCCATGCCACTTGGAGCAGGCATGGCTTCCCCCAAGGAATTCTGGGAACTGTAGTTTGTTAAGGGCGCTGTTCTACTGTTGTGTTTTATCACCCTGATCTCTGCACTTCTGGGGGGTGGGCATGGATGGGAACGTGCTAGCTGTTATCTTCTTTTGCTGTATTCTTACCTGAAAGAAATAAAAACCATTTTATTATAAAAAGGGCATGTTGAGAGTTGTTAGGAGACCTCTAGTCTTCTCAGAGGGCAAGAATTCCCAGAGTGGTTTAACAGTCCATCCCTCCTCCTAGGGAACTCTGGGAACTGTAGCTGTGTGAGGGGAATGAGGTCTCCTGACAACTCTCAACACCTAGTTCCCAGGATTCCTTGGGGAAGCCAAGCTACAGCTCCTAGGATGCTTCAGGGGTAAGCCATGACTCTTCAAGCATATAGTGCAAATGGGGCCCAAGTCTCCAGTGGACTTCAGGAAACAGTCTTACACTGAGGCAGATGTAACTCTTGAACACAAAGGGTGATACTTCCAGAATTTCTGGAGGTCAACTTTCCAAGATCCATCTCTGAAACATAGGAAGCTCAGAGCTGCCTCATGTTGCCTCAGACCATTGATCCACCTACTTAAGTGTTGTCTACAGACTGATGTCTCTCTGATGTCTCAGAAAAGATTCCTGACTTCCCCAGCTGTACTTGGAGATGCCAGGGACTGGACCTGCAACCCTTTATATGCAAAGGAGGTGTTCTGCCCTGAATGACAGCCTTTCTCAGAAGGCAAAGGGATGACTCCCAGTTTATAGAACTATGGTCACCATTACTACACGGGGATGTATGGCATGTTAGGGGAAGAGGAGTACTTCTGGTGTGTCACACGTCCTTCTGAGGTAGGATGGGTGTCACTCAGCTCTCACCACACCCTGGGAATGGCTCACTGATGCAGCCCTCCTAGCTGCTTCCTTGATAAAGGGGAGGAGCTATGTGTGACAGCAGAATGCATATCTGCTTCTTGCACAGTGCATTGTGCATTCTGTGCTATGAATTCAGTAAAACCATGCACACATAGGATATTTTGGTACACAGGCATGAATGGCGTACAATATGACATCTCGTGTCTGTGCACCAACCACAAAAATGGCTCAGTTAAATTCTCCCCCCTACCCCTGCCTGGCTTTTCATTCTCCAATTCTGGCAACAGGTGAGATATATAGAATTTCGGCCAGACAATATTACAACTGACTGGAACTATTCCTGGGACCTCAACAGTAATGCACACTCCTGTGTGATATCATTGTTCTTAAGGGAAACTGGCTGGTATAATAGAACTGCAGGGTTGGGAGAGATGTCAAGACTCTTGATCGTCTTGGGCGCCCTCCTCTGTACACATTCCAGCTTGTCAATATCTTTCTTAAACTATGGTGCCCAGAAATGAACAGAGGACTCCAGGTGGGGTCAGACTGAGGCCAAATGGAGACTTGTGTTCCTGCTAGATACTAGGCAAACTTTGGAGGATTAAAACACAACTTGGTTATTCTGTGTGCACAGTAACCACAGTAAATCCAAGGTGGATGAAATGTCTTAAAGAGTATTTTAAATAAAAAAAAGCTATTGACAAAACTCAGAAGTGAGTCCAACCCCCTGAAATACAGGAATCTCAACTAAAGCATCCATAACAGATGGTCATCCAACCTCTACTTAAAAACTTCCAATGAAGGAGAGCCCATCAACTTCTGAGGTAGCCTAACTGAAATCAAGATACACTATGTCCACAGCATTCCCCTGATCCACCAACTGGTAACCCTATCAAAAAAAGAAATGAGATTCGTCTGGCATGACTTGTTTTTGAGCACAGCTTTCATCAGTGGATAATAGTGGAAGGAAAGGAGGCCAGGCAATGGTGTGGAAAAACAGAGATGTCTTTCAGCAGGGAAACATTTACTTATAGAAAATCAGGAAAGGCTGCAACATTTGAGATTTTTATTTTATTTTTAGTTTGGAGAAAAGGCAAATAACAGGAGAGATGGTGAAAGGGTGTACCATTATGAATGGTATGGAAAAAGTGGGTTGAAAAGAGCTTTGCTCCCTGAATCATAATATTAGAGCTCTTGGGCATCCAAAAAAGCTGAATGTTGGAAGATTCAAGGGGGATAAAAAAAAGCACTTCTTCACACAGCACATGGTTAAGCAATAGCTCCCACAAGAGGGGATGATGCCTACTAACTTGGATCACTTAAAAAGAGGATTCAACAAACTTGTGGAGCTCTGATTTGGAGTATATTCTTCTAAGAGGATTACACAAATTCATGGAGTATTAAGTCTAGTAAAGGCTACTAGCCATGATGGCTATACTCTGCCTCCACTGTTGGTGTGGAGGGTATGGTGGGTTGCAGTAGATGGTATTGGAGGGTGAGGGTATTCCGTACCAGTGGGGAGGGTGCTGTTGCTTGCAGATTGATTTATTTACTCATTTTATATCTCACCTTCACCGCAGTGTACAACCCAAGGAAGCTCAAATCAGATACAACTATAAAAGCACACAATAAATGTAAATATTTTTTAAAGCAAGTAACCCTATTAAAAATAGCACTGAAAACACTAAAGACCATTTAAAAGGGCACAAACAAACACAAAGTATAACATCCACAGAAGCCCCTGCCACAACAGTCAGTTAGTGGTCAATGTCTATTGGAACAAAAAAGTCTTTACCTACTGGAGAAAGGAAAGCACAGAGGGGTCCAGGCTGGCTTCCTGTGGAAGGGAAGTCCACAATCTGAGAGTAGTCACTGAGAATGCCCTGCCCTCTCTTGTGTCCCCACCAAATGTGCCTGCAAAGGTGGTAGGACCCAAAGAAAGGCCTCTCCAGAAGACCTGAAAGCCCAAGCAGGCTCATATGTGGAGAAAATTGTGCTTCAGATAGCCTGGACACAAGCTATGTTTGGATTTGCAGGCCATAACTTTACACTTTGAATTGTGCCCAGAAACAGACCAGTAGCCAGAGGGGCTGTAGTCACAGGAAGTTCTCCCTGTAACTGGCTCCAGTAAGCAATCTGACTGCAGCAACTTAGACCTGCTGAAGTTTCCAAACACTTTCCAATGACAGTCCCACATAGAGCATGTTACAATAATCCAAATAGGGTGTACAACCAAGGCATGTCGCTCCATGGCTGGATCAGACACCTCCAAGAATTTGCACAGCTAGTGCCCTTGCTTCAAATGTGCAAGCACACTCATGGCCACTGCCAAAACCTGGGCATCTAGACTGAACCCAGGAGTACGTCCAACTTGCAAACCTGAGTTTTCAGTGGAGTGCAACTCTATTCAGCACAGGCTGAATCCCTGGTTCCCTTATCTGCCTTTCAACTGACCATACTGGTGACACTGAACTCCAAAACTCTTGACAGCGTCTCTTAGCTGTTTCAGGTAAATATTAAATAGAATTGGGGGATATGACAGAAACCCAAGTGACACCACAGGCCAGTGGGATGGGGTGGAAAGGAGCACAGGGGCGGTTGCCACAGGTGCAAAATTGTTAGGGGGTGCAAAATTTCAACACCCGGTGCTGTCTCAATGTAGCTGTGCACTTCTGTCACTCCATTGAAAACGGCTTCTCCTCAAGAACCAGGAAGTGATCTATCCAGACAATGGAACGACTATTCTTTTCTTATCTCCATGACTGTGATCTCCTGCATAACACGGACACTGTTAGGCAGTTGGATGCACATGCATATTCCGTCTAAGTCTTTCTCACTTATCCACCTGCCTCCGCATGGCCCCGGGCACTGGCAACTCACGCTACATCACTGCCATAGGCCAATAGCATCAGTTCAGCTACGGTGAGAACAAGATGGTGGACTAGATGGGTCTTTGGGATGGTCCAGCAGAACTGTTCCTATGTTCTTAAAGGCTTCTAACCCATCTTTCAAGGCACATCGCCTTCTCGGGGCAACTTACATAAAGTTTTAGAACAACAAAAACAGTTATAATTTAACCATTAATTGAAGAAAAAAATTAAAATCAGCGGCAGCTAAAATTCTTCAAGCGTAGCAAAATAATTAATCATAGCAGGCTGGAATAAAAATGTCTCCAGAGTTTTCTTAAAAACCACCAGCCATATAGACATAGTTAATTTATGTATATATCACATTTAACGGAAATGCCTCCATGCTCAACAGCAGTTCACATACAAAACAGCTCCAATTCAGTAGTACATGAAATAACAGTAGATTCAGGCAAGTAGCTGTGTTGGTCTGACCCAGCTGAACTAAAAATAAAAAATAAATAACAAATTGTCCAGTAGCACCTTATAGACCAACTAAGTTTGTTCTGGAATAAGCTTTCATGTGCATGCACACTTCTTCAGATACACTGAAGCAGAAGTCACCAGACCCTTATATATAGTGGGAGGGTGGGGTGGGGTATTTCTCAGAAGGGTGGTAGGAGATGGGTGATTGGCTCAATGGGTATGGTAAGCCTGTTGACGACTGTTAACGATCGTTAACGACTGCAATTAGTCCTGCAGGAAAAAGCAAGGGATAGTGTGCACATGACCAAAAATAGCTTTAGCATGTGTAATGAAACAAGAAATAACAATGTAGAACAAAAAATAACAATGTAGAACAAAAAGAGGAACAACACTGCAACATACTACTAAAAATAATAAATTGCAATTATCATTATATTTAACAAACATCACAATTTAAGTGGGAACCAAGTTGACCAATAGCTGCAATGATACCCAATAAGCCTGAAAGCTGATGATATTGATACTTAGCAAAAACAAGAACATATCTTTTATGCCTCAACCTAAAAGTGCTCTTAAGGTTCTTCTGGAAGCAAATTCCTGATGAAAAGCTTGAGGGTGGAACAAGGGAGATGGAAATAAACACAAACTGGATGGCAAGCAGAAGTCACACCCACATCATATTTTTAAAGCACATTTAAAGCATGTGGCTTCCCCAGTGAATTCTGGGAACTTTACGCCTCACAGAGGTACCATTCTCAGCCAACTTAACATACTAGAGTTCCCAGGATTCTTTGGGGCAAAGCCCTGTGATTTAAATGTATGGTGCAGATGTGACCAGAGTTTCTCTCCCCTGGGGATGTATTTGGTAGGGGATGGAGTTCCAAAAGGGCAGGGCCACCACTGAAAAGGCCCTGTCCTTGTTACATGCCATCTAACCCCTATCCAGATGCTGATCTCAATGCACAGGCAGGGCCATCTGGATGTTGGTGGTCTTTCAGCTAACCCAGTCCCAAGCTCCTTAGGGCATTAAAAGCTAAAACTAGCATCTTGAATTGGACATGGAGAAAACAGGCAGCCACTGTTACCGGTACAGTGAAATGTGTAACGGAATATGGAGGTACAATATCTCCAAGAGTTTTAGTAACCACATTCTGTATCAACTGCAGTTTCCAAATAATCTTCAAGAATAGCCACCTGTTGAACACACTGCAGCCATCTAACCAGGACATAACCAAAGAACATGTCACTGACGTTTCCTTATTTATTACATATTTATCCCACCCGTCCTCCAAGGAACTAAGGGAAATGTGTCCTCTCCTCTCCACATTCTTCTGCACAACAACCCTGCAAAGTAGATGAGTTTTGAGACTCAGCAGGGATTTGAACACAAGTTTTCCCAATACTAGTCAATATATCACACTAGTGCACCTGCTCTCTCTCTCTCTGTGTGTGTGTTTTGACTCTCTCACATTGACTTCTGCAGCCCATTTGCTTGATTCAAAGTTGAGAGAACTGCAAATGTAAACCTAACCAGGGTCTGGCTTTTTTCCTCAGAGCTCTGATTTGCCATTGGTTGACTGGGACCCACCAGCAGGACACCACAGCCTTGTGCTCTCACCTTCATAAGGCTGATTTCTTTGCTACACCTCTCCATGATAGCCACATTCTGACCCCTGGTGCTTCCCAGCATATGTCTTCTTGCATAAATTCCACCTGGGATCATATGCCTGGGAGAAGTCAATGAGCCATCACACTCAACCATCAGATCAAAATAAGGAGAGGATAGTGAGTTTGCAACCAAGGAAAGGAAAAGGGGGAAAAAGCTTTTATATATATATATATATATAATATTGATGACGCAGTTAGATACAGTTAGATAGGGTGCAACTGTTGTGCCTCTTCTCACCCACCCCAGTCCTGCTGCAAACAATATTTTAATATTGCCCCACAGTTGATGTGGGGGGGGAGCCCAAGAAGCTGCAGTCTATTGTTCCATCTATCTCAGTATCTTTCCTGCATTGCAATGAAGTTGTGATTCTTGGTAAGAAACCGACAGAGTTTTCAACACCCTCATTACCCTAACAACCCCCGCTCCCCTACACACACACAAACACACACACACATTGAGAAAGCTGTGAGAGTTGAAGCAGCATGATGTGGGCTTGGTAGTGTGGGAATAGAGTTCCTTCCATATGTGCTATTGTGGAGCAATATTCTCAATTCGTGCATCAAGCTCCTCCACCTTCCGCTGTATAAGCACATCACACTGTCAACTCCACTCGGTTCACGAGAAGGAAAATGACACCAGATCTCAAAAGGGTTCAAAGCTGCAACATGGCTGTTCTTCCCCAACCTCTCTCCAAAGTGTTATTCCTCCCCATTATTGGAAAATATCACCCCTCCTGTCTCCCCATCCCACTGCATTTCATCACAAGAGTATTGTGGCATCACCACCAAGGGCTAAGCAGAGACCAGTAAGCTGCATAAGCAATAACTTTTTTATTTTGGTTTTCAAAAAGCATTGTTCTGAGACAGGCACAAACTCTTGCAAAACTAGATTAGGTTTTGGTGCACTGATGTGACTAAGCTGCCCCAGTAACACACATGCGACCCACCATCATTCTCCCCCCCCCAAAAAAAAACCCTCAAATAACAGCAGGGGGAGACCAAGCATAGCAGCGTCCCAACAGCCTTTAAAACATCACCACCTTTTAAGAAATTTCTTCAAGCCAAGAAGGGGCGACACACACACTGGAAAGCTAACCTTTGCCAGAGTGGCAAAGAGGCAAAAAACACAGAAACAGGGGGCATGTTTCTTTACAGCCATGAAACAGACTATCCATCCTATTTCTCCTAGAATGAGCTTCCCCCTGCCAGCCACACCTCCTTCCTTCTGTAGTGTAACCCTCTCAATGTGCAGTGTGCCAGGCATTTCTCCAGCCTCATCCACACCCACAGCTGCACACCAGTTCTCTTGATGCACAGAGCTGTCAGAGCCAGGGACTGAAACCAAAGTGCACCCCAAAATCCCATGCATCCTGGTGCGTCCACCAAGCCTCCCAGAATCTCAGCCAACACCCGAGCGTAAAACCTATAGCACATAAGCCGCTGACCACCTATTATCACCAGCTCTGTCCCGGAGTAAAAAAAAGAAGAAAAAAAGAGTCTCTGCTCCTACCTGAGGGTGGCGCTCTCCCCTTGCCGGACGGTCACGTTGTCCATCGCCTTGGGGAAGGTGGTATCTCCGCTGCGCACTGGCACTCCTGCGGGCACAAGGAAGAGGAGCCTGAGAGACAGGACGACCAGGCACCGCCAGGGCAGGACTAAGCACCCACCGACCCCCATCCTGGGCTTTCCTCAAGGCAAAGATATATATATATTTATTAAAACAACCAGAGAGATGGATGGAGATTGGTTTGACAGGGACACCTCGCGGTGCCAAGTGTGGGCACAGAAGGGGAGGAGAGAAAGTGACGATGAGGAGGGAGAGGGCGGCGAAGCCTTTAGAAATCCAGTTTTTGGGTTTGTAGCTTTAGAGATCCGAGCCTCCCGAGAAAGGCATCCAGCGGAGTCCCAGGGAGGAAGAAGAAGTGCCCCCCCAAGGTGGCCAAGTTGCTGCGCGCCTCACAAACCAGAGCTTCCGATCAAGAGTTCGTGCATCTCACTTTGCTGGAGGAGGTGCGCTGCGCTCCGGCGCGGTAGGGCACAGCCGGCGCTCCGCAGCCGCGCAAGGCGACGCGCTCCAGAGCGGCCCCTCCGGCCGGAGTTCCAAAAAATAAAACTCCCCGCAGAAGAACTCGGGGAATGGGTGGGGCGAAGAGGGGGGGAGCACCCCCGGAGTAATCTCAGAGGGAGAAGCGACAGGCCTCCTGCTCCAAAAGCTCCGACGGTGCCACAAGGCAGGATGGAAGGGAAGGTCCGGCCGGCTGCCGCTGCCGCCCGGCGCTGCGGCTCGTGGTCGGGAGCGGATAAGAGCCTCTTCCCGGCTCAGCTGTGCTCCTCGCCGCCGCTCAGCGAAGGGAGGCTGCGAGGAAAGGCATGGCAAAGCTGGCGGTCCCGGCTGTTGCTGCTGCTGCCTGGACCAGAGCTAGGTTCAGCATCCCGGATGCGCTCTGCCTCCTGGCTGGGCGCATCTCCTCCTCTGCCGAATCGCAGCCTCTTGCGCCGGCTCTCCGGAGCACACACACGCATCGGCTTGCAGGGGTTGTCATGGCAGCAACTCCATCATCGCTGACCAGCACTTGGGCTCCGCGGCACAGGCAGCGCCGCTCAGGAGCGCAGACTTAGCACATTAATCTCAGCCAAGGACACCGGGGATGGGGGGGACTCTCCTTGCTTTTAACCCTCGCGGCGCCGGCGGGTGCACCTTGGGACGCCGGAGAAGGGGGGGGCTTCTTAACCCTTGCGGGCCCGCTCCCAAACAACTAGCTCGCCGTGTGTGTGTGTGTGTGTGTGTGTGTGTAGTATTCGAGTCCTGCATTTCTCTTTACAGGCGGCCGCGGAGCTGTTGGCACTGCGACCTACTATTCCGAGGTCTGACGGGTGTGAGGGTAGAGGGTGAGTGAGTCCAGAGCGTGGCATCCAGCCAACTTGGTGGATTTTTATTTGAACCCTGGGCTTTCCTCCCTGACCGCCTCCATCCGCTCTCGAAGTGGATAATGCAGGGTGAGGATGGAGTGGCGCAGAGGCTAAAGTGCAGGGAGAGTGAGGTAGAAATCCTCTTTGGATGATAAACCTGCTGGAGGCAAGCCACTCTTTTTCTCAGGCCTCAGTTTGCCCAGCCTGAAGTATGGGAATAATGATGGCTAGTTATTCTAATAGTTGTTTTGCATATGATGTTATTTTATATCACACCCTGTGTTTCTCTACTAAAGGATAGCTGTCTAAAAGTCTTGAATAATAGTAATAATAATAATAATTCTACCTTACAGGTCTACCCTATTCCTGTAACTTGTTTTAACCCCTTTAATGTTTAATTTTTCATTGTTGCAACCTGAACTGGGACCTGATGGTGAAGGATGGGTAATAAAGCAAATAAATATGTAAATTAATAATATGAAGATTACTGTTAATAGGAAAATGCCCAGAGCACTCAAAGAATCACTAGATACATTATGAGCATGATGAAAAGAAACACAGCTGAAACTGCCAGGCATTTTCTGTTCCATGCCAGATGCCTTGAAAAAGGTGTTGACGCTACACACCTTGCTTTTTGCTTCTACCCTCCAGCTGGGAAATTTATTTACTACACTGTATGGTCAGCCAACCACATATGTTCTCTGGGCATACCAGTGAAAAGAACAAAACTGCAATATTAAAAGTACAATGCAGAAGCAGCATGGAAAACTTTTTGCTCTTCCTCAGATATACAACAAAATACAAACCACAGAATTGTGGAATTCTAGAGTTGGAAGGCACCCTGAGGATCATCTAGTCCAACCCCCAGCAACGCACCTGGCCCATACAGGGATCAAACCGAAAACCTTGACATTGTCAGCATCACACTCTAACCAGCTGAGAGGTCCAGTTAAAAGAAAACACAAAAGGGTTTTGTTTTTTTTAATGACCTGGATGAAGAGAAAGGACATGCTCATCTAGAGCAAAAAAGATTATATGGATGGTGTCTCCTGGGATGCTTTGGGCAGGCTGTTCCATAACATAGATGCCACCACTGGGGTACCCCACCTACAAATACGTTTTTTAAACAGAGGTAGGACAGCCATCTTGCTAGGAATTCCTTTGGTGTGACTCCTACATTGCAGGTAGCTTGATGGCCCTCCTTGTCCCTCTCAACTTTACATGGTCTCTTCCAATTCTACAATTCTATAATTCTATATTGCAGCTCGTTCACAGTTAGCAAAATGTATGGGCAGACACAGCTCACATTGTTTACTCCACCTTGCCAGCAGATGATGATAGGCACACCCCCACCCCCGCATTGCTATTCTGCCCACTTTACAGAGTGAGAAACTGAGGCATGATTCACAGCTAAGAAAGTCACTGGCTGCTGGAAGTCAACTCTTCTACAACAAGACCTGGGTGCGATCATTTCCAGCACTGAGTGCTTCTAGGTGACCTGTTTACTGACCATTCATCTCGATATGTTTGCAGGAAGATAGAGTCAGCTACTTTACTGACCATTCACTCTTATTTGTGCAGAGGTTAGACAATGTTGCATGGATCGAATATGATCTTTCCAGTGCATTTTCCCACCCCTTTCCTTCCACAAAAGTCTGATTTGGGGGAGTGGAGGGGAATTGGTGTTGTTGTACAAGAGCCCTGAATCAACCTTAATTGTTCAACCCAAAATTTCCACTTTGTGATTGAATCTCACCTGAAAATAGCAACAACCAATGAGTGTTTCGTTTCCCTCTTCCTAGCCTGCCTGCCGCCAAAGGCAGCCAGCTCAGTTAGAAGCTTTCCTATCTTACAACTCAACAGCATCCCATTTGTCTATAAGTAGCACACTCTTACACTCTCTGCTTCTTTGCTAACTGAATTATTATTTCTATATATAATCGCCTGCTGGTAGGAAGTGCAAGACATAAACAGTCCCAGGGGATTTGAGTCCTTTATCTCGAGGAGAGAGCAGCAAAGGCAAGCTTCAGGAGACAGCAGCCCCCTTTACTTACCCTTCCCTTGCCCCGGCCGCCAGAGCCATACATTTCACTCGTCTTTGGCAGCCTTTCCAGGTGCCACAAAATCAATCTAAGATGCTTTTCTCTCTCATACTAAATGCTCAGTCATTTGGCTCAGATCAGGATCAGCTCCCCCATGAGTTCATCTAGGCTTCAGGCCACAAGCACACCACACATTTAAATCACTGTGATGGTTACAATTCCTGAGGACTGTAGTTTGTTAAAGGGGCTGAGAGCTGTTAGGAGACCTCCTGTTCCCCTCCCAGAGCTACAAATCCTAGGGTTGTTTAACAATCCACCCCCCCCTTCTCAAGAAACTCTGGGAATTGTAGTTCTGGGATAGATTCCAATCTCCACTCAGCGCTGAAGCTGGCTGGGTGACTGGCTTGGGCTAGTGGCAGTCTCTCATCCTTACCTACCTCACAGGGTTGTTGTGAAGATAAAACAGGGGAGGGGAGAACCATGCATAACCACTTAGAGCTCCTTGCATGAAAAGGTGTTATAATAAATAAAATTAAAGAAGAGGAAATGCACCAGCAACCCAACATAAATTTTCATAAAATTTGCATATGTCGATCTATATATATACCGTAGATGCATTTTAAAAAATATAAATATAAATAAATGTCACCAAAGTTGGGATCACTGTGACCAGGTGACCTCTGTGCTTGCATAATCTACTCTCGAGGTGCCACTGATGGGAAGTTTCAAGGGCCCTGTTCCCTCCCTACTTAGGGTTCTTTGGGTGGTATCCAACTAATGTGTTTCAGTTCAAGGATTTCCACTGTTGCAATTAGGCTCCAGCCCCTCCCCTCCCCCTATGCACTCCCCATGCCCTCCTCAAATCTGCTCTGGAGGGTTTGGGGGGAAACTCCAAAACAGATGTGGGGTTGGGGCAGAGGCAGAAATACTTGCACTGATGGGAAGCTTGCTTAGCACTACCATGGATGCAACCTATTATCTGTAACCTGAGCATACAGTCATTCTAGGCTGCAGAGAACGGCAAAGTTTACAGAATTCTAAAAAAGAAAACTGTGTGTGTATGTGTAGAAAACATTAAGGAAGCAATTCCCTTGATTTAAAAAACAACAACACACAAGATAGACCAATAAAGAATGACCACAGAATGCAATGGAGCATCCTGGGGAGAGGATTCAGGTGCAGCTTGTCTAAAGTGGCATGATGATCCCAACACTGGCCATCCACAAGAACAGCCTGCTGGATCAGGCCAATGGCCCATCTACTCACAGAATCACAGAATTGTAGAGTTGGAAGGGACCACAATGCAGGAATCTTTCGCCCAACATGGGGTTCAACCCCACAACCCTGATACTGAGAGTCTCATGCTCTCCCAGCTGAGCTATCCAGCATCCTGTTCTCACAATGGCCAACCAGATGCCCATAGGAAATCTACAAGTCGAACCTGAGCACAAGAGCAACTCTCCCCTTCTCCACTTTCCAGCAACTGGTATTCACTGCCCCCAACCATAGAGATAGAGCATAGATATCCTGGTGAGATTCTCCTCAGAAGCTTACAGGCAGGGCATGAAGGCAAGGTTCCTTGACATCTTGTATGCACAGCGACACTGTCCCTGAACATGGAGGTTCAATTTAGATGATAGCCACTGAAAAGTATTCCTCAATTCTCTCAGCGTGTGGAAGGATTGAGGTAGGAATGATAGCTGTTCACATTCAAAAAAAAAAAAAAAAATTCCTTCCAGTAGCACCTTAAAGACCAACTAAGTTAGTTCTTGGTATGAGCTTTCGTGTGCATGCACACTTCTTCAGATACACACTTCTTCTTCAGGTATCTGAAGAAGTGTGCATGCACATGAAAGCTCATACCAAGAACTAACTTAGTTGGTCTTTAAGGTGCTACTGGAAGGAAAAGAATTTTTTTGTTTTGACTATGGCAGACCAACACGGCTACCTATCTGTAGCTGTTCACATTGTTGACAGCAGGCAAGGGGTACCTTTCGCAGCCTGGGGGCTACATTCTCTTGTAGGCAACATTCTGAGGGCCAAAGGAAAATGGTGGGCAGGACCAGACACGAAAGTAGGTGGGGCGCTGAATGAATGTTTTACAGTCTACACATATTCACACAGAGAACCGTAGGTAGGTGATCTTGCGCCCCTGGCAGAACCATCCAGATTGTGCCCCTAGCCACGGACATATTAGCTCTTCTTTCCGCCTCTCCTCCAAACCCAACCCCCTCCATCCATTCAATTCACTCTCTATTTCAAACATTTTCTTATGAGGCAATAATTGATATTTTTATTTATAGACATATTCATGGACATATTTTTAGTCAATTTCGTGCCCCCTCCTCACCTGCGCCCCTGGCATGGGCCCACCCTGCCACCCCCTAGCTATGGCCCTGCCCCACACCCCTCTCCATCTTCTGTCCAGGCCAGCAAGACAAAGGATCGGAGGACACATTCCAGCCAGACTAAAACTCTTGAGGTGCAAAGCAGAGCCAGGGATGGGTGTGGCCGAGGGAGAATTCTGAAGGCCAGTTAGAGAGGTCCAGAGGGCAGCATTTGCCTGAGGTTCCCACCCTAGGTTTACAGCAATTAAAGGAACCCTACAGGCGGAAACAACAACAACAACAACCAAGGTCTTCTTTTGTTTCCTTTGCAGGTTAGTCCCTAACTCCCAGCCATTTCCATAGCTAAAAGGGAGGCTTTGGAAAATGCACCCACTCCTTTGCACCTGGGAGTCCGCAATTCCACGCACGTCGGGCACCTGCTGGCTATCAGCCATCTCCCACCTTATTAAAAATTGCAACCAACACGAGTTAGATTCCAAACTGGTGACCTAGATGTGAAAGGATCCATAGCCCCATTACTAATCCCCTGAGTCATCCAATACTCGGCAAACTATTATTTAATTCGCTAACTGTGCTATTTAATCTCAAGCATTCTGAGATACGCCAGGCAGAGAAGACACTCTATAAAATAATAAAGCTTTATTATTATTGCTTGTGCTGATGGGTCACAAGAGGAGGGGATTTCTTTCCAAGCCTGTTTATTTCCTCACTTTCCAATCTCTTTTTAAGATTACTGAGTGCGTGGCTTTAGCACTTGTGAAAGAATGTGGATTAAGAGCCTGGGAGAATAAAGCATGGAGAGGTTTTGTTTTGTCTTCTCATGGTCTAGTGGGCGAGGGGGGGGGGGAGAGAGAAGGGGGTTGGGAATCAACGTTGCACAGTCCAGTAGTTCTAAGCAGAGTTGTAAAGCAATCATTCCCATCTGGAAGTAAATATTTCATTCTAACAGGGGTGCAGAACATTTTGTAGCCTGAGGGGGCTGCAATCCTTCTGTGCAGGCTTCTGGGGGCCGCATGCCAGAAGAGGGCAGGGCCAGAGGCTAAAGGGGATGGTGCAATTAATGCTATTTTCTACCTCTGTGCAACAAACAAGCAAGAAGCATTGCCAGACACATTCCAGCCAGGCAAAAACACTCAGGGAGGAAGTGCGGCAAGAGCAATAGGGGTATGGCTGGGGAGGGAGGTGGTTTGGGCAGAGTCCCAAGAATCAAATGGGAAGATGATTGTTCTTGTTACTATTATTTTATTTATACACCACCCATCTGACCGGGTTGCCCCAGCCACTCTGGGTAGCTTCCAATATTTATAAAAACATACTAAAACATTAAACTTCAAAAACCTTCCCTATGCAGGACTGCCTTCAGGTGTCTTCTGAAGGCTTATAGTTACAGTGGTACCTCGGGTAAGAACTTAATTCATTCTGGAGGTCTGTTCTTAACCTGAAACTGTTCTTAAGCTAAGGTAACACTTTAGCTAATGGGGCCTCCCACTGCCGCCGCATCACCACCACACAATTTCTGTTCTCATCCTGAAGCAAAGTTCTTAACCCAAGGTACTATTTCCGGGTTAGTGAAGTCTATAACCTGAAGCGTCTGTAACCTGAGGTACCACTGTACTTATTTCCTTGGCTTAAGAGTTGCATAATTCCATACCCTCCAACATTTTTCTGATGAAAATAGAGATGTCCTACAGAAAAGCAGGACATTCCAGGATCAAATCAGAACCCGGGACAGTTTCTGTATATCCGACGCTGTCCCTGGAAAACAGGCACACTTGGAGGGTCTGAGACAGGTGCAGGACTTTGGGGCAAATGTCAATTTGAAGAATGGGCAAGAGGGGCCTCAAAGTCAGAAGCGCTAGCTTACTTTATTTTTTAAGTGAAGAAATATACATTATACCTCTAAAAATGACCTCCCACCTTGTAAGGCCACTAAATTCAGCGTCTAGGCTGCTTATGCGCTATAGATTTAAAGCACATGCCTTCCCACAGAGAATGCGGGGAACTGTAGTTATTGAGGGTGCCAATAATGGTTAGTTGACTCCTCATAATCCATGGCATGCCCTGCACCTTTGTCAACATCTGCTCCATACATTTAAAGAACATGGCTTCCCCCAAATACAGTGGTACCTCAGGTTACATACGCTTCAAGTTACATATGCTTCAGGTTACAGACTCTGCTAACCCAGAAATAGTGCTTCAGGTTAAGAACTTTGCTTCAGGATGAGAACAGAAATCGTGCTCCGGTGGTGCGGCAGCAGCAGGAGGTCCCATTAGCTAAAGTGGTGCTTCAGGTTAAGAACAGTTTCAGGTTAAGTACGGACCTCCAGAACGAATTAAGTACTTAACCTGAGGTACCACTGTAATCCTGCAAACTCTATTTTGTTAAGGGTGCTGGGATCATATTCCTGCAAGGGATAAACTACAGTTCCCATGATTCTTTGAGGGAAGGCGTATATGCTTTAAATGTATGGTGTGCATGCAGCCTTAAATGACTTAAGTGCATTACTGCAGAGAGGAAAATGTGCGGTCGGAATGCCCCTGTGCTCACAGCAAGGATCACTATCTAAATCCACCGCCAACCTAACACACACTTTTTATTACTCATTGCTTGCTGAAGAATTTTCTCTGCCAGCTGTTCATTTATTTTGCAATAGCCTGTTCAGCACTGTTTTCTAAACAGTAATCTAGCGGTAGATTCTGAAGTGCAGAAGCTCATCATGACAGCCTCATAGCCATTGTGGAGGAGAATCCATAGTTCTCTCCCTCGCCCTCTCACACACATTCACACTCCATCCAAAAATGCAAGCAGCATAGTTATCCCACCTCTTAAGGCCCATTGGTTCCTCATTTGTTGACCCCCCACCCTGCCACTCTATGCCTGCCATTATCTGCCCTGCCTCTTGTCCCCAGTTACCAAGAGCTATCACTGTTTGCATGCATGCATCAAGATGCAATTTGTAGATACACAGGAAGGGACAGAAACCTGAATTCTTGCTACCTCCCCAAGAAGCAAAATAGGGTCAAAGCGATAGGTAAGGAACTATCCTTGCAATATCAGGACCACTAGAGAGAATGCTATTTTCAATTGGCACTTTGTTTTTTTGTTTTGTTTTTTAAATAATATTTATTAAAGATTTTTTAAAATTATAAAAAAGAAAAAAAACACAACAGAAAAATAGAAAGAAAAAATACACCCATCATTCTCAAGTTTTTAACTTTCATTACCTTCTTTCTTTGACCTCCTCCTCCTCCCCTTTCTTGTATCCTGGTTAATAATTATCACAGCAAATCCTATCCATAGTTCATAATATTTTGTCCTTACATTATCTTAATCTATTTTCATCTTGTCTTATAGCAAACCTTGAAACTTAAAACTTAAATCTTATTTTTACCGACTTCTCATAACCATACCATTAACCTAATTCTTTAAACATTTTTACTAGAACCAAATAGTTCCATTTCAACATTTTTCTAGCATTCATCAATTATTTTAAAGCAGTCCTAATGATAAAAGAAAAACAAGTAAAACAATCCAATCTTCATCCAGCGTCCCTTCCTCCTGGTTCCGGATTTTGTCAGTCCTTTTTGTCCCATTTATCTAGCACATTAACCTGGTGTCCTTATATCCGAGGCCCTCAAGTCTCTTCCATGTCCCTTCCGCGGCTCTTCTTCATATTTTCCTTCCACTCGTAGGAACTCCAGCTTAGTAATATTTTAGACCCTTTTCAACAGATCAGCCCCATTTCCATAGCCCAGACTAAACTCCATGTGATATTTAAACACCTGTTTCAGATTCCCTCCAAAATTAAAAGCTCCCACAGCTCCAAACATCTGACGGCCCATTACCAGACTCAGAAAGTCCAAACATCCCAGCATGGGAGGGTCATTCCAACCCATTTCCAAACCAAACCTAACTTTATCTTTCCAAATCTGTTTTTTTCCAAGTTCATTTATCAAATCCAGAGGCTCATGATCCTGCTGGGCCGCAGCTCCCTCCATTTCTGACACCCAGGATTCAGCAGTATCCTCTTCTCTCATCTGTGCTGTCATAGCACACTCCTGTTTTAGTTCCTGGGTAGGCTCCATGTAGTTTCCTACTGCCTGTTCAAAATTTCTGGTCGCATTAGTCATCAAGTCCGTCTTCTGGCTTAGCTGATCCAGTAGGGCATTTATTTTACAGAAAGCACCCAACAGAGCTTCTGAAGACATTGTCCTGCAAGGTCACAAGTCCTTTCCCACGATTGTAATCTGTAACAGCAGCAAGCTCCTGAAGTTGGTTACAATTTCACAGTCTCCCTCTAGGGGGACAACTTGTTTATTCTTTCTTTTAAGAACAATAGCAACAAAGCTTCTTTTTTAAAATATTCAGTCAATATTTATTCCTTTAAAATGCGAAAGGAAACAATGGAGTCACTATGTTACTTTTCTTTTAACTATCTGTCAGAAACATTTGTCTCTGGTCAATGAGCTTCAAACGTCAGTCCTGACACTCTGCTCCAGGATCAGGACGGTGGAAAGTTACTTTACTTTAAACTCACTTCTGCAGGTTTAAACAATCCAAAAAGAGGTCCCCCTTCTTCTCCTGCTACCGAAGGGGGGGTTCCACGATTTTAAATGATGAAAGCCAATCCTTTAAAGGTGAATTTCCATGCTCTAGTTACGTTGTCTTTGCTTTATTCTGACTACAAAGAAACGGAAGGCTGACTTCCTGTTTAGACCTTCCCGTTTCAGTACCAAATTGAAGTAAATTTTAAGTCCAATTCCTCTCTACTGGCCAATCCTTATTCAAAGTCCAATTGTTCGAGTTTTAAGTACTCACGGGTGATTCTTTAGATGCCAAATTGTCCCAGGAAAAAGGCAGCACTCTCCGGCAACGGCTATGCGGCTTCGCTCCACGGAAAAAACAGTAGACTCACAGCACCGTGCCACTTCCCCCTCTTCGCTTCGGAGCCCGTTTATGGGTTCCTTTGCGGGTTGGGGGGGCGCTAAAGGTGCCCGCCGAGTCCCATGGTCACAGGCTTCATCCGCCTGTGATTTTTTAAAGGGTCCCCACTTCGCCGTAGCGGAAAAGACCCGTTTCGCGCGGAGCTGGTCCCTCCGGTTCAGAGGGAGTCCGCCATTGCCGATGGCGCCACCCCGGAAGTCTCTTCAATTGGCACTTTGGACGGTGAGTTTTCTTTTGTCAACAGAGTTTGGGGAGTTTTTCCAAATGGGCAGATTATAGCCTCCTTTGTTGAGAGATAAAGGAGTGTATCTCCAGGGGTGAAGTCAAACCACTGCTTAGCGGCACTGAAGTGACCTCTCCAGGGTTTAACATAAACCTGGGCAGTGTGTATGGCAGTGTGTGTACAAGACTTCCTTCTCAGCCTTGCTGACGTGGTCCAAAGGAAAGAAGAAGAATACATATGGCACCATCTTGGCAGCAGGAGCTGCCAGGAGGACTTTTATTCTCCTGAAGATGTCTCTCAAGGCAGCAGGCATGGCTTTTTCCTTGGGGTTTACTCCTGAAGCCTTTCTCATGAATGTGCATCACCACAAGGCAGTGGAGGTTTAAGACCAGAGTTTTCCTTCCCCTAGATGGGCTTCCTTCCCAGGTTGATGAGCCCCATCTGCCCTTCACTTCCCTCTACAACATGTGCAGAAACCACCTACTTGACATTGGACCCACTATTGGTCTTGTCCGTTCAATCCGCTGGAGTCTATCTTCACATGCGGGCGAAATCCCTAACCCACGAGGGGTTTGCGACTCATTAATTACCCTCACCTGGTTTAGCCAGCCAATAGAAGCCATCTCCTGGGGTGCTGCCATTGTAACATGCAGACAGCTTCTAGGAGCCACAGGTGAGAGCTGAGTGCAGGTAGGGACCAAAGGTGGACAAAGTACCCCCAGAAGGAGCATGACCAGAGAC
The DNA here is from genome assembly GCF_964270895.1 of Podarcis filfolensis. Taxonomy (NCBI): domain Eukaryota; kingdom Metazoa; phylum Chordata; class Lepidosauria; order Squamata; family Lacertidae; genus Podarcis; species Podarcis filfolensis. The sequence continues at coordinate 18,736,914 of NC_139618.1, read as the reverse complement.
AATCCCCTTCTCCTAACACCCCATACTCCCCACCTGGCTTCATAGGACTTCCCCAATAGCCAGAACATTATATCCCCCCCCCAACTGGAAAAATAAATAGATCCTCATTTTATGCTGATTTTGCTTGAGGGGCTCAATACAATTGAAGCTTTGCGTTGTGCAGCCAGGTGTGCAAAGCAGATTTGGGCATGGTGAGCAGGTGTGGGTTGGGAAGAAAGGAAGCATAAGCTGGAATTCAATCAAAAATGCTGTTGGTGCACTATTATAATTTTCTTATAGAACATTACAAGTTGAAAGGAGGAAAAGGAGGAAGGGGAATTGAAGGACCTGTCTTTCATGTAACTGCCGCCCACTGAGTGGTCTTGGCCATTGAACTTTACATCACACTTTCTCGTCACCCCCACCTTGAGGTTTAGAGACTGGAGTGTGAATGAACAATTGCCAGAAGGTAAGTCAAGGCAACAGTATGTATGCACAGGTTGTGTTGTGGTGCAGCAGTGGTGGCTGGTGCCCTTTGGAACTGGCAGGGTGTACCTTAGGGAGGCTAACAGTTGTTGTTGTTTAGTTATTTAGTCGTGTCCGACTCTTCGTGACCCCATGGACCAGAGCACGCCAGGCACTCCTGTCTTCCACTGCCTCCTGCAGTTTGGTCAGACTCATGTTTGTAGCTTCGAGAATCACTGCCTTGCTGTGGCGAAGGGGCTTGAATAACTCAGAGAAGCTATGAGCTATGCCGTGCAGGGCCACCCAAGATGGACAGGTCATAGTGGAGAGTTTTGACCAAACGTGATCCACCTGGAGCAGGAACCGGCAAGCCACTCCAGTATCCCTGCCAAGAAAACTCCATGGACAAAGACAACAGGCTAACAGTAGGTAGAGCCAATGGCAATGGCACTTTTAACTACATCCAATGACAGGCAGCGTCAACTAATATTAGTTTTGTTCCCATCCTCCTTCCTGTTTAATACTACAAGGGCAACACCAGAGCCTGGAGGAGAAGGAGCAAACTAACAGGTAGTATCACCCCCTGGGGCAGGTTCTAAGTAAGATGGCATGCAGGCAGGGGCTGACCGAGGTTGGTGGGGCAGTGTCCCACTGACCGTAATGAGTCAGTCTCAACAGGAAGGATTCCAGATGGTGGCTTAATACCATTAAGGGGCATTCAGATGTGCTGGCATTTTGATGTATACCTATCTAGAAGTGCATATAGAAAGAGCTGACTGATGCCATCTGCTACTACCAGCAAACATTATTCAGCTAAAGCACCCCACTCCCATTCCCCCAGAAGAAGTAAAACAGGGAGCAGTCCAGGACTGGAAGCCAATGACATCAGTTCTGAAAGGGGCCACCAGGAGAATTTCCCTGTTTTGTCTGTTGCATCTTTGATTATAGCATTTTAAATGAGAAACCACTTTGAGGGTATTGTATAAAACTTAGTCCTTTTTTTAGACAGACAGACAGACAGTGGATTTGGAAAGCTATCTGATCTTCACAAAGCTTGAAACACAGCAAACATTTCCAGCATTTTTCTTCTTCAGCCAGCTGCTAGCTGTTAGCTAGGGATGTCTGTAATAAAGGAAAGGACAGCACCCCCTCTATTGGCCAGAACGCTGCAGTGTGCTCAGTTCAGCAACTAACAATCAGCTACGAGCCCAGACTGTCCATCTCACTTCTTGCAGTTTGCTAGTTGTCAGAAGCCACAGTAGGGGAGAGGGCTCTCTCTTGTGCTCAGGTCCTGTTTGTTGGTTTCCTACAGGCATCTAGTTGGCCACAGTGAGTACAGGATGCTGGACTAGGTTCGACAATGGAGAGTGCTTTAACCATACCTGGTGGACGCACACGCACAGAGCTGGGGCGGGGTGTGAAGGGCAAAAGCAGCCTGCTGCATGCTGGTGACACCAGCCCCAAGCCGCTTTGTGAAGCTGGACTGCTCCTCCCCAAGCCAGACCAGCTTTGCACGGCTGGGATCTGGGGAGGGCAACACGAAAAGGACACAGCAGCCATGAGCCCTTCAATCCCAGCCCCATGGGGGTGAGGCTGCAATTGAAGGGCGCATGGCATCCTTCTCACGCTGCCCTTCCCAAGCTGCTTTGAGAGCCTGGGATCCCAATGGCCTGATCACATGAAAGGCAGCTTTGTGTGGAGCAAGTTGAAGCTAAAAGCTGAATGCTGGAAGATTGATTACAAATTTAAAAAAGCACTTTTTAACACAGTGCCTAGTTAATCTATGGAACTCACTCCCACAAGAGGCAGTGATGTCCACCAACCTAAAAGGTAAAGGGACCCCTGACCATTAGGTCCAGTCGTGACCAACTCTGGGGTTGCGGCACTCATCTTGCTTTATTGGCCGAGGGAGCCGGCGTACAGCTTCCGGGTCATGTGGCCAGCATGACTAAGCCGCTTCTGGGGAACCAGAGCAGTGCACGGAAACACCATTTACCTTCCTGCCAGAGCGGTACCTATTTATCTACTTGCACTTTGACTTGCTTTCGAACTGCTAGGTTGGCAGGAGCTGGGACCGAGCAACGGGAGCTCACTCTGTTGCAGGGATTCAAACCGCCGACCTTCTGATTGGCAAGTCCTAGGCTCTGTGGTTTAACCCACAGTGCCACCTGCGTCCCTAAGTCCACCAACCTAGATGGCTTTAAATACAAATTCATGGGGGTGGGGAGCTATTGATGGCTACTAGCCATGATGGCCACCCTCTGCCTCCACAGCTGGGAGGCTTCAATGCTTCTGAATACCACATGTGGAAGCCACAGGAGCGGAGAGAGCTCTTGTGCTCAAATCAGGCTTGCTGGTTTCCCACAGGCATCTAGTTGGCCATTGTGAGAACAGGATGAGGGACTAGCTGGGTCCCTCTTTGGAGAGCAGGCTCCTCTTCTTACGTTGGATCAATGTGTTGCCTTGGGGCATGTTGGCTTGTTGACAGTGTATAAAACTTTTGTGCTCTATCATTCAGTATTAACACACACACTCGTCTTGCCTACGTCTTCCCAGGACACGTGGTGCTCTGTTCCAGGTTACTGGAAGCTCTTTAAACCAACGGGAAGCGGTAATGAGGTACATAAAGTATGAGCTTTATTGATTGTGTCTGCAGTGCAGCACTCAGCAGACTCCCTAAGTCCCCCATCAGCACAACAGAGAGACGACAACAGGTTCTCTTGTGGGCAGGTTTCTTGGTTGCCTCCGAACCCTGTTCTGATCCAGTGTGCAGAGATGAACCTTATGGATGTAGCACTAGCATTTAAAACTAATATAGGATTAGTTTTGAAATGAAGGCCTCATTTGGGAGATGCCCCCATTCAATGGGAGAACATCTGCCTTGCATGCATGAAGCCCAAGGTTCAATCCCAATCATCTCCAGGCAGGGCTCGGAGAGACTCCCTGTCTGCAGTTCTGATGAGTCACTGCCAGTCAGTGTAGACATGAATGAATTCGCTAGACAATTGGTCTGACTCAATATAAGGCAGCTTCTCATTTTGTGACATTCTATGCCAGTGTAGGGAATCTCTGCACACCTTCCAACTTTTTCTGATGCAAAACTGGGATGTGCATTTTTTGAGATGCGCTCCTGGGGGAGTCACGTGATCCACACCTTTCTCTAGCCCCCAGAAAGGTGCTTTTTGGGGGGGTTGTGAGTGCAACATGAGAGAAAGGGGGACACCCAAAATCGCCACCAAGATCTGGTACAGGAAAACGGGATGTCCTGTTTTTTTCCAGGGATCTCAGAAGGTATGTCTTTGCCTATGCCTGATCTGGAGGGTCAAACTCAGCCCTCCAGGTGTTTTGAGACTACACTTCCCATCATCCCTGACCACTGGTCCTGTTTGCTAGGGATGATGGGAGTTGTAGTCCCAAAACACCTGGAGGGCTAAGTTTGCCTATGCCTGCTCCAGATGTTGCTGCACTACAACTCCCTAGCAAGCATGGCCAATGAGTAGGGATGATAAGAGTTGTAGTTCAGCAACATCTGGAGGACCAAATGTTCCCCACACCTCTTTTGTGCCCTCTACTCTACTCTACTCTACTCTACATCCTTTACTGAGGAGAGTAGAAGGGGAGGGGGATGACACATTGATCTATATGTGATCACATCATAGGGAAATTACTTACTTACACATGTAATAATTCTCTGGTTGTTCTTAATTAAATTTATATGCCACCTTTTCTCCAAGGAACTCAATGTCCTATATATTCTCAGTGTCCTGCGTAGGGATGGGAGAGCACTCTTGTGCTCAAATCCTGATTGCAGGTTTCCCAGAAGAGGCCTCTGCTTGGCCTCTGTGAGAACAGTAATGCTCGACTACAGCTATTAGCTTAATCCAGCAGGGATCTTCTCTTTGTTCTTATGACAGAGAGTTTCTAGGCTACAAAACCAACTCGTAGCAAGAGTTCTATGCCACCTGGGTGGACACTTCCAGTTCTAACTAGTAGGGGCAAAAGCAAGCGACCAGTTGTCCAAATCCAGCCTGACATTTGTGGGCCAAATCATTTTTGAACTGCACCTTTCCTTTCACAGTGGAAGAGAAAGCCCAAGCTCTCCTGTGGAAATCATGCATGCTCTTTGATGGCTTGATGCAATTTAACGCACGTGCATCGCTGGAATGCTCCAAGATTCCGCCGGGCTCCCTGCTCTACTTCCTGGGCTCCCTCCCTCCTCCCTTCTACCTTTCCGTTTGCATCTGTACAATGTATACATAAATCAGCCTGTCACAGCTCGTCTTGTCCCTGACAGCTGTAATTGCTTCAGGTTTTAAAAATATCTATAGACAATAAACACAATAAACACGTGTGCGTGCATTTTTTTTAAAAAAAAAAGCAAAGAGAAAAAGAAATCAAGGGGGCTTTAAATTATACAGCAGCTTCAGGGGAGAAGCTGGCAGCTGAGTCCAGCTGTGAAGGTGGTGGGGTGTGGTGCATGTGTGAGAGTGGGGGTGGAGGAGATAACTTCTTATGTTGTCTGGCAGAAAAGCAGGATAAATCTGGTTAAAAGAAGGGAAAATATCAGCAACAAGGAAGGCTTCTGGCAGAGCAGGGGAACGAGGCTCAGAGCCTGGCACCCGTTCCAAAAGAGGAAACAGTGTTTGTTCAAACTAACCCATTTACAAAGGAGCAAGTCACAGTACAGTGGTACCTCAGGTTAAGTACTTAATTCGTTCCGGAGGTCCGTTCTTAACCTGAAACTGTTCTTAACCTGAAGCACCACTTTAGCTAATGGGGCCTCCTGCTGCCGCTGCACCACCACTGCACCATTTCTGTTCTCATCCTGAAGCAAAGTTCTTAACCTGAAGCACTATTTCTGGGTTAGCGGAGTCTGTAAACTGAAGTGTATGTAACCTGAACTGTATGTAACCCGAGGTACCACTGTAAATGAAAGCCCTGACAGTCCTGGGCTATGCAGAGGACAGAGTAGCAGGCTTCACGGAGCAAGTGAGCCATTTCCCGTTTTCTAACAAGGCTAAAGGACCCCCTCGCCTGGCAGGCAGCAAAAGTAGAGTGGCCAGCCACAGGTAGGGTCTGATGCTACACAGCATATGGCTGGAGGAAGCAAGCCTATGTATACAAGGTCAACATGGCCAGGTTTAAACATCTGGGTGTTCACAACAGGGTCCAAAGGTCTGGTCATCCTCTGCCTCTGGGTCCACATTATTCCTTCCTGTGCTTCATGGGTGAAAATAGGGACACACATTGATAGCATCCTTGTTCTGATTGGGAGGGCCTGGGTTGAATTTTCTCAGGAAAGAACTCCCCACTTAAATGCTAGAGACTATGGGAGGGCACTGGACCCTGCAGAATGCAACTCACGCCAACGACCTAAGCAAACAAACACCAATTGATTCCCCATAGGAGAAAGATTAAGGATAAAATAGGGGAAGCAGTTGCTGGTCTCATTGGAACTGTTAGGGTGGATAGTAGGGAGACCAACAACAGGGGGAGCCTGAATCAATGACAGGCAGAGCCAACTTAGTTTTGTCCGCATCCTCCCCTCTGATGATTTCTACAAGAACAACATTGAGACTAAGGAAGAGGAAGTTGATGGGCAGAGCCACTCTTTGGACTGGTTATAAGGTAGGTAGATCAGGGGCTCACTGAGGGCAAACCGAGGTCACTGAGGCTGTGTCCCATACACTCTAATGGACCACCCCCCACTATTACTAATATGCAATTACAGTATAAAATTCCCACAATTTTCTGGGCTACATACAGATTCCCCTGTCCCACTGCCCCCCAGAAGCAAATAACACAGTAGTGATCACCAAACAGCTGCTAGATTTTCAGAAGCGGCTGTAACTTTGTGTGAAAGATTACATAAAATGTGGAAGTTACCAGGTCAGGAAAATGGGATACAGTGCTGTCTGAATGCAGCCTAAGAAAACTCAGGAAGTTCCAGACGATTCAACAGAGGTCCAGAACATTCTGCTTCCTGTTCAAGCACTCCATTTCTCCCTTTTGTTGCCAACAACAAAAACAGCAAAATGATTGGCACATTAATGGGGTTTTGACATGCACAAGGCTCACTTTGTTGGATGGGGTTTTTTAACGGTATTAATGATATCACAATCATGCCATTTGTTGAATGGGCTCCAATGCCCTCCATTTCCTATAATGAATGAGCTCATCTCACCTGCTGGCCTCTGTTCCCCCACCTCCCTTCTCTAAACAGTTCTCTGACAAAAGCAGCTATTTGCTGAGCAAAGGTGCGTATTGTTCAACTGCTGCCAATCCAACTGGGCATATGCCATGGAACGAAACCCAAAATTATAAGAAAGAAAACACTATGCATTCACAGTGCCTAACGGCTTTGGTTCCCATTACCGTGGTGAGTAATAAGCAAAAGGCTCTTAGTAGGGAAAGTGTTAAATTCTTTACCCATGCAATAAAGAAAATGAGAGCAGAGCGCAGACGAAACCAGCCCCCAAATCGCTAGGCTTTAAAGGGCAAATTGAATGTTCATTTTTATGACTAGGCGCCCAGTATAAAGTACATGCGCGAGAGGGATCAGAAGCAGAGAAGTTCCAGTTAGGCTTTAGGGGAAGGTTCCCAAATGGACAGTTAATTTAAATTTAATGGGACACTTACTGTAAGTTTAAATAAATGCCCGTTAAATATTAACAGCGTCTTTATTGGGGGATTAACAGAGCTTCTTGCATTGTTTTTAAACTCCATAATTATGTGCACAATCAGCATTGTTTTTTCAGGGGAAACAATGGCAGAGGATACTTTGGGTACATCTAAAGTGTGTGTACGTAAAGTGTACCTATATTTAGGTAAAGATAAAGGACCCCTGGACAGTTAAGTCCAGTCAAAGGCGACTATGGGGTTTCTAACAGCTTTCCGGGTCTTGTGGCCAGCAGGACTAAACTGCTTCTGGCGCAATGGAACACCATGGCGTAAGCCAGAGCACACAGAAATGCTGTTTACCTTCCCTCCAGAGCGGGAAGGTATCTACTTGCACTGGCGTGCTTTCGAACTGCAAGGTTGGCAGGAGCTGGGACAGAGCAACGGGAGCTCACTCCGTCATGGGGGTTTGAACCGCTGACCTTCTGATCGGCAAGCCCAAGAGGCTCAGTGGTGCAGACCACAGCACCTTACCATTACATGTGTGTGGCAGATCATATATGACAGATCATTGGAATAAAATTTCCCATACAGCAAAGAGTAGCATTGGGAAGGTTGTGGATCTGGAAATCAGTCATTTGTTAGAAAATATTAAGCAGCTGTTAAAATCTACCAAGTGATCACAGGGGGATTCAACAGGGCTATGCATGGACCCCCCTGTCTCCCTGAAGACCCTGGATCAGGCCAGTTCACCCTCTGCTGCCCAAGTGACCACCTACCCCACCCTGGATCCATCTCCAAAACACTTTTTGGGGAAGGGCTATGTGATAAAGTGTTTTTAAATCCTATGTCAACATACAATTAAAATAGGATTTGGAAAAGGTTTTGGGGGGCAGGGAGGGTGGATTACCAGCACCACACAGGATCACATCCTCCCACTGTTTAGTGGGAGGATCTGATCCTGCACAATGCAGGCTGCTGCTCCTTCACAAATGGCTTGCTTCCACAGTTTCCAGCTTTTGGGAGCATTGGATGTAGCCATTAGTCACAGGGCAGTTGCAAATCCCTCTAAAGTGGAGGTGGGAAAACATACAGTGCCGCACTGGTATTGGGCAGCTTCCAATGTTCCTGTGACATTAAACTAGAGCAAGGTCCCTTGCTCTTTTGCCATTACCTGACCAGGCTAATGGGAATTTCTATTTATTTTTTTTAATTTTTGTTTTGCAAGGAGTCCAACCACATCTAGGAGGGTACCACGTTGGCTAACCCAGAAATAGAGTGTCCTATCTTGAATAAGTGAGTGTCTCTATGCTGAAGCTGGTAAGTGAGAAGAGAACAGGAAAAGTGAGACGAGGGAGGACCATGTAGAAGTAAGACCAATGTTTACAAAGTCAGTAGTGTTACATTCAGACTAGGAAAAAGGCAAGTTTGACAATTTCAATTCCTTTCTGTTTCTCATTTTTCAAAACTTAAGTGCCATTCTACACATTTCCACATTGCTGAGCAGTTTTTTAACATCCCCAGAAAGTGCTCTGTTGCCCCCCAAGAGAAAACCTTACAGGACTTGCAACATTTGCTCTGGTGTGGCATTTTGCATTAACTGAAAAAAATAACTTGTGTGTTGCCAAAGGATTGGAGGACGCCTGAAATATTGTTTGCTGTTTGGTGGAATTTTGTTTTACATACAACACACATAGACACACACACAGCATTCTCTCGCCACAGTACAACATGAAATTTAGCTTTCCTAATGGTCTTACTCTACCACCCCCATTTTAAGTTTCTTCCTGATAGCTTGAGATGCTTTTTTGTACTTCTGTTATTTTTATTATATCACTTTGATTTACTTTGATAAAATCATTTTTTTAAAAAAAAGTCCTTATGAAGATTCAGCAGCATCTTAGTGTGAATCTCTAATAGGCAATTTGTGTGTGTGCAATTTTGCCAAATAGGTGCATCACTGCAAATTTCCACAAAACAGCATTTTTCAAGTCATATTTATTGCTATATGCATTTTTATGCACACTTTATCCTAGTGTATGCATTTTTGTACATGCTACTTGCCTGTACACTTACATTGCAAAATTCATAGAATCATAAAAGCTGGAAGGGACCCAAGGGTCATCTAGTCCAACCCCCTGAAATGCAGGATTCTCAGCTAAAGCATCCAGGACAAATGGCCATCCAAGCTCTGCTTAAAAACCTCCAAGAAAGGAGAGTCCAGTCCCAAGAAACCTCCAAGGAAGGAGAGAAGAACGAGTTTCAAAACATTCTTGTGTTGCGGTTCACATATACAGTGTGGATTCAGTCGGTTTACCTTTAAATGTGAACAGATTCAAATCTCTTCCTCATCCCTAGTCTTAGCCAGCCTGCTGAGTTCACAGATGAAGTGAATTTTGCACTTCACAGCTCTCACGCACCACAAGGATACACCGGCTCTCAGCTGCAGGAGTGCGGCCCTCCCCTCTTCCCAATTGTTTCTCCAGTTTGGTCTAGTAGTTCACCCTAGCAAGGGAGGGGGGACAGGGGGGAAGCAGCTGCTCTTTATTGCTAATAATGTTTCCAGGAAACCATAGCGCATGAAATAAACACTTTGTGTAGCACTTCAGTTTAGCGCTGACAGAACAAGAGCAAACTAGCAGACTGTCTGTGGGGGAGAAAGGAGCTCTAATATCAAGCAGAGGAGAGAGAGTAGGCTGACAGACCTCCATGTCAGAAAATGTCATGAACCCTTCCACACACACAGGCTGTTTATGGCAAAACCACTGATCCAGCTGATGCTAACGAAACAAGGTGACAGTTCTCATCTCAGGTTCTGACTTCTGTTCGCCTAGTTCAAAGCGCACAGCAAAATCTCTCCAACTAGAGGAGAGAACCATACAGAGCAGCAACTGAAATGAAATGGGGGCGATGGCAGAGAGAGGCTAACGTTGTGCAAGCCTTTACATTAATGATATGCACCAGTTGAGCTTGGTGTTTGCTGAGCCGTACCATTTCCCACCCACCCACCACTCTCGAATAATATTGCCCCACATCTTTGTGAACCTGTCACCCGGTTTCCCTTCTCCGCCTAGCCACCGTGGGCAGGAAAGACACTGCTGGAAAGTGAAGAGGGAGGGGAAGATGGCAGGCTGTGCATCTGGGAAACCTGCAATCTTTCAGCTAAACCCATGAAGCTGTCTTCTGGTTAGACCAGTGGTCCCTCCTAAGCCAGAATTATCTACTCAGAACTGGTGGCAGCTTTATAGGACTGCAGACAGGGATGTTTCCTACCTACCAGGCCTGCCTTTAGAGCAGGCATAGGCAAACTCGGCCCTCCAGAAGTTTTGGGACTACAACTCCCATCATCCCAGACCACTGGTCCTGTTAGCTAGGGATGATGGGAGTTGTAGTCCCAAAACATCTGGAGGGCCGAGTTTGCCTATGCCTGCTTTAGGGGCATTCTTATAGCTAGCACCTCATGGACAGGAGGCATCTAGTCTACTAGTGAGCTGCGGAGCCTCTCTGCTTGAAATAAAGCTCTCCTGGCTGCCCTTTCCTAGAATTGCAAAGTGTGCTGTTGTTGTATTAATTGCGGAAGATTGCAGCCAAACATAACTATGCATGAAGGGGTTAAGACCACAGACGTAGATTCCTAGACTCAACTAGGTCACGCCCCCCCTCCCCCCCATGAGGGAGGAAGTTAAGCCTTCTCTTCTGTTCAGGGCATTAACGACAACAGAACCAACACTGTCATCGTCTCAGAACTATTTGCATGAATGACAACCTCCATGAAAAGCTTCAAACACACTTACTTTTCAGTGCACATTGCACAGGGTAGTAGAACCTCCCCACAAACAAATAAGAACAAATGATTAAGAAACATTGGCCATGGTGTAACCTCAGTGCAAGCCAGCCTAGTTCCCATTTCAGTTTTCCATCCACTACTGCTACTAAAGCAGGTCTTATGAGGAATGGTGGAGGGGGTTGGGAATGTTGAGCATAGAGAAGAGAAAATTGAGAGGTGACATGATAGCCACCTTTAAATATCTGAAGGGCTGCCACATGGAAGAAGGGGCAATCTTGTTTTCTGCTGCTTTAGAAGATAGGATCCAAACTGATGGATTTAAATTACAAGAGAGGAGATTCCAACTAAACATTAGGAAGAACTTTCTGGTGGGGTCTTCCTAAAAAAAGTTCAACAACGTTTGGGGTGTCCTAACCGTTTTTTACTTTTTGAAATATGGCAACCCTAGGATAGCCATCTGTTAGGGATTATTTAGCTGTGATTCTTGAATTTCAGGAGGTTTATAGCAGATGACCCTAAGGGTCCCTACAGCGCTACAATCAGATGATTTTATAAATGCATGTAGTTATACTTCCATAACAACCTCTATAATGGCGAATGACCTCTCATGCACACGCACACACACACACACACTTGGTGTGAATTCAGAATTGTTAATTAAGAAACTTCCATTGTTCAAATAGATGGCTTCTGCTCAGAAAGTGTCGTGCAAGGCAAAAACCAAACACAACAATCTAGCACAGCATGTTCTCTATTCTCACCAGCCTCGTTGGATGGCCATCTGGTAAGGATTCGTTAGCTGTGATTTTTGCATTGCAAGGGGTTGGACTAGATGACCCTTGTGGTACCTTTCAACTCCACAATTCTATGATTCTACATCTTTTGCACTGAAGCCTCTCTCTCTCTCTCTCTCTCTCTCTCTCTCTCTCTCTCTCTCTCTTTTGCAAATCACATTTCAGTTCCTTATCAATAGCAGACTGGCACACAGGCAGGGGGCGAGGACGCTTTTATTTCTGTCCCAGTCTTTTAGGTATACTCTGCAAAGCCAACATAATTATCATGCACACAGTGCCACAGATGCGCATGGGGCTTAATCTTTAAATATTCATATATAGATTCAAAGGCGGGGTGGAAAGCAGATCCTGGGTGGCTCAGATGTCCCGAGTCATGCTGGCACAAGGGAAGTTATTAAACAGAATTGATCTTTGCTGTCCTTGGTTCAAATCAATATTACTTTTTTTTTTTAAGGAGGAAGGAATACAACAGAAATCTGTTGCACTGATTGTGAAGTGGCTTTGTTATGTTAACACTTTGAAAAATGAAACTCGCCCAGTCCACACCCCTGCACCACTCTCCCCCCCCCCCCCGATCTGCATTTGATCAGAATAAGGATAGCTGACGATGTCAGATAAAGGAAGGCTGTCCCATCAGTCATCTCTTAGCATTTCGTATGCATATTGCATTAACCTAAGGCTTTAACAATCAAATCCAGAATTCTAATAAGCATACATTTGTATAGAGGGGGTTAGAGGAAGGGAATAAAAAGTGACTCCGGTGAGCTGGTACAGAGCCAGACCACAACTTTTACCTAAAGTATTTTCGGGGGAGGCAGGGAAGGTGTTTGTGAAATGCTTGGATCAAGCTTGAAATGGAAAGGGGATGCTTCTTTTGGATCCTCTACAAGATGTGCCACACATGATCAGAACCACAGATCCCCTGGCTTTGAAAATGTAGGGAGGCTGGGGGGGGGGAGCACCATCCCCAGCCATCCATTGAGGGGGACTAAATTGTGCAACCAAGTGACTTCCAATCAGAGCAAAGGCTCTGTGTCGCCCTCCTGTTTTGATTGGTTCAGAATTCCATTTCCTCAAGTTTCCTTTACACCAGGGATAGCCCAAGCGGTTCCCTGCAGTTCTTGCTGGACAACTCCCTTCTATGGGCCATGCTGTCTGGGGCTGTTGGGAATTGTAGTCCAGAAACACCTGGAAGTCTCCATGTTGGTTGCCTTTGCATTTGAACAGGGATAGCCAATGTGACACCCCCCCCCCAATATTGTCTGGTTACAACTCACACCATCCATGACCATAGGCTACTCTGGATGGGTCTGAAGTCCAAAAACCTCTGGGGGGCACCATATTGGCCACCCCTGCTTTGTACCCACTCTTAAAGCATCCACTGAATGGGAGTCCACCTAACCCTGCATGATTATGTGTCCTCTGAACTGCTTCTCTGCCTGCAGCTCTGGGCTCCTTCAAGATCTCTACAATTAGATTCTGATGATATTCTGTCTGCCTAAGACCTCAGTGCACATTTCTCACTTATTGACCAGTCTTGCCTGCCTGCCTTCAAAAACTAGTCACTAAGAATGCCAATGTGTGATGGATATTATGCATGACTGCTTTGAATAATAATTGAAAATCACATGGTCAATGAAAGATGGTTGCCTGAATGTACCCTGAGATATTCCTTCATATCAGCTGTCAAGACTGTTAGATGTTCATCTTTCAAGGTAAAGAATGATTTGATTCCATAGGACGAAGGGTTAACCAAAACACTTATTCTTAAGTAACTACAGTGAGCTGAACTACTCTATTAATGAATCCATTTTTTATTTGGTTGCCAGTCATACTGACCCTCACAGCATTCCCCCAACCAAGAATAATATTAATAGGAGCAGCACTATTAAGAGAGATGCTTGGCTTGAATCTGAAAATTTTGAGAAATGATCTCATAAATTAAATTCCCGGGGTACCATCCATCGCTGAGCGTTAACAGGCAGAGTTGCCTCTGAATTCTGGGAATTGAGCATAATTACATGGAAATTGACAAGGCACAAATGCCAAGAATTCTGTTAACCTTTAATATCTCAAAAAAACCCTCTCCCCTTGTAATTATCTCCTGCCTTTGTCTTAAATGTTACTGATGAATATTTAGTGGAAAAAGCAAATAAAAGAAGGCAAAAAGGTGCCCAGAAACTGGAACCTTGCAGAGAGTGGCTCTACAAACTTTGCTGCAAGACAATTCATTCAACTTTCAAAAAAAAGGGAAAACTACAACAAAACTCAACAGATGTGATCACTCATGATACCTACTAAGCCCTGTTCCTTTGTCCATGTATGAATTGATATGAATTATGAGATATAAGGACCCTGGGACTTTGCAGTCTTCAGCTGAGGACTTTAATGCAGGTGTGGCTCAGGGCAAGAACATAAGAAGAGCCTGCTGGATCAGGCCAATGGCCCATCTAGTTCAGGATCCTGTCCTTCTTGTGGAAAACCTGCAAGCAGGACCTGAGCACAGGAGCACTCTAACCTTCCTGTGGCTTCCTGTATCTGGTATTTGGAAACATTACTAGAATCATAGAATCATAGAGTTGGAAGAGACCACAAGGGCCATCGAGTCCAACCCCCTGCCAAGCAGGGAGCAATATGACAGTCCCCATTTGAAGCCATTTCTGCCCCTGTGGCAGCCACCATTTTCCACCAGTAACTCTGACCATGGAAGCAGAGTACAGCCTTCTCAGCCAGCAGCCAGCAGCCTTCTCTCCTCCAGTGCCAACTCTTGGACTAGTTGTAAGTAAGAAGGCAGGGAAAGTGAGGGCTGGCTGAGGGTAGACCAAGGTTGGTGGGGCAGATCCCATTTGTCTTTATGGTCTGGGCCTGAAATGACAGTCTGCTAGACAGTCTGGTAGTCCAGAATCCTGTTCTCACAGTGGCCAACTGGATGCCTGTGGGGAACCCCCCAAGCAGGCTTCATTCACAAGAACAACTCTTCCCTCCTGTGGTTTCTATCAACTGGTATTCAGAAGCCTTTCTGCCTGCAACTGTGGACACCATCAAGCTCTGCCACCATCGCCAGCAAAGGGCTGCAGATCACGCCGCTGTTACAAGTGTAGCAGCAAAGGAGGTTTGGCACAGAAATTAATAACCACAATCACAGCTTGGTTTTCCTCTTTCTCCTTTCTTCTCGTTCCTGAACAGCATCCTCCCGTTTGCAGCCTTCCACACACAACCGAGCAGCGAAAGGAAGCCGCCTCCCTTAGGCTTGGAAATAGCATTGTCCCCCTGATTGCAAACAAAGGCTGATTGAAAAGAAACGATTCTCTCTTGAATCTCATTAATATTTGTCACCACATTGGCATTTCCCCTTGTAATGAGAAAAAATGCCTACAGAGACCAAGCCAGTTCCCCCCCATGCCCCTCCTCTCTCCAAAGCAGCGCGCAAAGCAGAGAAATCTCACTGTGCTTGAAAAGCTGAAAATGTTTTTACTGATGTTCACCTAGTTACAGCTTGGCAGAGTCAACAAGTGGGCATGCTCATTACAGGGAAGAACTCCCAGCCTAGTGAATGCTACCAGATATAACACACACACACACACACACACACACACACACACACACACAGACGGAGAGGGAAAATATAATGCCGGAAATAAATCACAAGAGATAGCAAAGCCATTTTGATCCATCTTGCTTGGCCAGCTACTTGCCAGTCAGGTGTGCCTGGAGTACAGTGCCAATACTGGACACATCATACATTTAAAGCACTATAATACAACTTCAAGCAGTCATGGCTTCCCCTGAAGAATCTTGGGAGCCAGAGTTTTTAAGGTGGCTGAGAGTTATTAGAAGACCTCCACACCACTCACAGAACTCCAGTTCCTAGAGTGGTTTAACCATCCTTTCCAGTGAACTCCAGAACTATAGTACTGGCTGGAAGAAAAAGGGTCTCCTAACAACCCCCAGCAGCCTTAGCAAACTACAGCTCCCAGAATTCTTTGGGGAAAGCCAGGGCTGTTTAAAGTGGTATCACAGTGTTTTCAATGTATGACGTGAATGGGGCCATCTTGTGGCCAACTTCTATTTATGCTTTTCATCCCAGAAGGGCAGTCATATCTCAATATGCAGGCACAGGCTCAGCCGAGGAGCTTGTGCTGTGCATGCAGAAAGAGCACAACAAGCTGCCCTATACCAAGTCAGATTGTTGATCTGTTTAGCTCAGTATTCTCTACACTGATAGGCAGTTGCTCTCCAGGATTCTTGCATAAATGCCATATTAAAATAGCTGCACTTGTTGCTGGTTCGTTTCAATTCAAGGTGCTCACCTTAGGACTTTTCACAATCTCCTTGTCCCATGCCTAGAAAGCACATCTGAGCAGTTTTCTGATTGCTCTGCTGCTTTCTCCAGGAAAACCCTTTATATATGAACTGGAGCAAACATCACTCCATGGGAAACTCAATTGATATTTGCTCCAATTCAGCAGTAAGGAGCAGGTGGGGAAAGCAGAAATGTGAATGAACCCCTAGCGTTTAAAGCCCTATATGACTCTGGCCCCCAATACCTGAAAGACTGCCTCCTTCCCTACATACCATCTCTGGTGCTATGACTGGTGGAGGATGCCCTCTTGGTAGTTTTCCTCCCCTCAGAAGTTTGTGGGGCAGGCAGGAGAAGGCCTTATCTGTGGTGGCCTCTAAGCTGTGAAACTCCCTCCCCACAGTGTTGCATCTGACACCTTCATTATACAGCTTTCAGAGGATGCTGAAGACACACCTCTTTGCCCCTGGTCCTTTGACACCTGAGGTGTATGTTTTTAGGACTCACCTTATTTTTGTGACTGTAAGTTGTTTCACACCATTAAATGCTGCATTTTAATATTAATGATGTTTTTAATTGTTGCAACACACCCTTAGGGTGAAGGGTGGGTAAAGCATCATAATAAAATAAAATAATACCACTGCCCACCCTCCAGCAACTTGAAACCCGCCATTTCCCCCTTTCGTTCTGTTTAATGCATGGAAAGGCATTTCTGGAGCTTGCAAAGCAGCCTAGCTGAAAATTGCAAATTGTGGAGGGTGGGTCTATTTCTTTCAAACAGAATGACATTTCTTGTCTCCGAGCTGCTTTTATGCCCCCTGCAAAGCCTTATTACCATGTTCCCTACATGCTAATAAAGCACTATAAAAAGGGCATTTCCCTCCTCCCATGGCAAATACAGTTAACTTTCCTTTCTGCTAATGTGCTTCTTGACAGCAAAACCTCTGCTTTCCTCTAACACCCGAGAGTTGGAGTGACAATGCCCCCTTTTATACTCTCCATGAGGCTCAGGGCTTGAGTGATGTACCAGAAACCTCGCAAAGATGTAAAACAGAAAACAGAGATGGAAGAGTGATGGCTACCAACTTTAGTGGGGGTGGGGGGAGAGGCTTAAAAGAAGATTAGACAAATTTATGAAGGAGATGGCTATCCGTGGCTACCAACTTCATGCAGAAGCTGCAGTTACTGCAGAATGCTGCTGCATGGTTGCTGACAGCATACAACACCTCTGCTCAGAGATCTGCATTGGTTGCCGATTTGCTACCTGGCCAAGTTAAAAGTGTTATGATTAGTACATAACAACTTACAACCAGTTTACCTGTGTGATCACCTTACCCCTGTATTATGCCCACTTGACCACTTTAATCAGTGGAATTGGCACTGTTAGAAGTTTGAGACTGAGCAGAATGGGAAACTGTTAATACGGCAGTACCTACACTTTGGAACTGCCTGCCTATTGATATCAGGCAGGCATCTTCATTGTACAGTGGTACCTTGGGTTACATACGCTTCAGGTTACATACGCTTCAGGTTACAGACTCCTCTAACCCAGAAATAGTACCTCAGGTTAAGAACTTTGCTTCAGGATGAGAACAGAAATCGTGCTCCGGCGGCAGCAGGAGGCCCCATTAGCTAAAGTGGTGCTTCAGGTTAAGAACAGTTTCAGGTTAAGAATGGACCTCCAGAATGAATTAAGTACTTAACCTGAGGTACCACTGTACTCTTTTTGGTGCTATTTTGTTTAGGCAAGCCTATCCAGATGTTTAGAAAATTGATGGGAGCTTTAATCTGTTTTTAGTCTATTGCTATTTTAACTTTTTGAAAGTATTAAATTTGTTATTGTTCCTTTCCCCCCCCCCCTTATTGATAATGCTATTGTTTTATCTGTGTTTTGTAAACCACTTTGAAGTTTTGTTTTGTTTTTACAATGTTACAATGTATAAATATTATAAAAGAGATAGTTAACAAATATATCTTCCGGCCACTCATTCAAATATGTAAAAAAACGCACATTTATTTCAAGTGCATATTTTGCATAAGGAAACATGTGCAACAAAAGTGCAGGTTTAATGCTGGCTTCTTTACGCATTCTTTCAGAAAACCCACCCAATACAAAAAGGACAGGACCCAAGACTGAGCACCACAGAAACTGAAATGGGATAGATTTAGGCTTATTGACCATCCTTAACCGTATGACCAAATGAATCCTTAGTCAAAGCACAACGAGAGCAGAATGTCTCTGCCATCATAACCGTGTTTCACAAAGGGAAGCTGGTTACCATGTAAACATAAACGCTCCTGAAAAGGAGAGGACCATCACCAAAATAGCACCTTTCTATTAAACTGCATAACAAGATGTTCTGTACTTGAAGAGAGCACTGAGTACCATCGAGAAAATCTTTCTCTAAGGGCTAGGGATAGGCTGGGGCAATCAGCAGCTCTACCTGAATCCAGGCCTTCTGTTGGAAGCTTGGGTGCAACTCAGCTTGCAAAAGAGGAGTCTTTCATGGGTTAAAAGAGTCAGGGACCTCCAGGTTCCCAGATTATCCCTGTATCTTTAACCTATCAGCTTACTTCTCTACCACTCTGATGTTAGACTGATATTCCCAGGTTGCTTCCTGCTTACAACTTCCTCCTCCTCCTCCTTCTCCTCCTCACACTAATCTCTCAAGCCACAACATGAGAGGTCCTCTTTAACTAACCTCCTAGAAAACAAAGGAGCAAGCATGGCTGCCTTGTTCTTCTCTAGGCTATTTACCGTATTTTTTGCTCTATAAGACTCACCTTTTCCCTCCTAAAAAGTAAGGGGAAATGTGTGTGCATCTTATGGAGCGAATGCAGGCTGCACAGCTATCACAGAAGCCAGAGCAGCAAGAGGGATTGCTGCTTTCACTGTGAAGCAATCCCTCTTGCTGTTCTGGCTTCTGAGATTCAGATTATTTTTTTCTTATTTTCCTCCTCCAAAAACTAGGTGCGTCTTATGGTTTGGTGCGTCTTATAGAGCGAAATATGCAGTATTTTCTTAGTGTGTGTTTGCAAGTAGTAAAGTCTACTCTCTAACCAAGATTCACTAGCTTAGACACTGCTTAGTCTGCATACCAAAATGGTTTTGAAATGTAATTGGAACCTGTTGTCTCATTAGATCCTCAGCTGTCTGTTACTAGAAATGGATCCAGGGGTCAGAAGTACGGCAGGAAGGACATATTTCTGAGTTGGCCAGGCTTAGTCAATTGGCAGGACAGCTCAGTTGGTAGAGCGGGAGACTCTCTCCTGCTCAGGGTTGTAGGTTCCTGCCCTATGCTGAGTAGAAGATTCCTATATTGCAAGGGGTTGGACTAGAATGCTATGATTCTGTTATTCTATGGCTAGGTTCCTGGGCCAAGTCAAAGACTGAGATTGCCTCCAGGCTATCAGTATTTTGCAGTAGAGATTCAACCACATACCAGTTGAGCAACCATGGTGCAGTGGTTAGAATGTCAGACTAGAACCTGGGAGACCAGAGTTTAAATCTCCATTCAGCCATGAGGCCCACTGGGTGTCCTTGGCCCAGTCACTGTCTCTCAGCCTAACAGACCTTGCAAAGATTAAACGTGGAGAAGGAGAACCATATATGCCAACTTGTACTCCTTAGAGAAAAGGTGGGACATAAATGCAACCAAACAAAAAAAGGGGATGAAAGCACTCTGCTACCAGAACACAACAACAACAAATTAAGAAAAATACATTTTGCAGTTTGGAAAGTGATGGAGAAATGCATTTAAATGTGTTGTATAGGTGAATGATTGACAGAAAGTCATGTAAACACCTCTCTAGGAAATCAGGATGAACTCAAGATGAGTGCTCATTGCCATAGAACCATCCCAGAAATAAAGCAGAACAGATACTCATGAAAGACAGGACGCCATTTAACTTCTGCAAAAGCTTTGCACAAACAAATCAGGATGAACAGGTGACCCAGAGTAGCCTTGACTCCCTTGCTACCAGTTGCCAGTCCTGGTGTAGCAAACTACATACCTTCTGTGTCTGAACTGGGTGATGTGCACACGAAAGCCTATGTTATAACAGAGAAATATCACAAAACTCACTGCATTTCACCTGGTGGCAGCTGTTCCAGCAAGCTGAGAGAAACAACAAAAATAACTTGTTCCATCAGGCTCCTCTTGTCCTGAAGTTGCTTCTTTCACTTCTGATCATACAAGAGCTACTCTTAAGAGCTGGTGCTTGCATTTTATTTTTTCCTCTTCATTCCCTGTCCTTCTTTTCCTCTTTTGTCTACACTGCAAGCTTGCAAGCAGAGAGTGACCTGCTTTAATTGATTTCATGGGAGCCTTTTCTGGCCAAATGGCAGGGCACAGTTGATCTTAATCAATCAATCTATGTTGCAGAAGGCCCAGATTGACCTCATTAGATACTCTGCACGTCAACACCTGCTCTACATGTCAATAGCAGTACACATATTTTGTGGTGCCTCCTCACTTCATGCAAAAGGTGTCTGCCAGGTTCAAAACTTGGCTGATCCACCTGCTACCAATCTGGTGCAGAAGAGCAAGGACCTTTTGGTGGCCATCCTTGACACACCCCACTGAAACATCTACCTTCTCTTATCCAGCCCTCGGTTACATATGCAGTTCAGTATTGTTATTATTTTAGCACCATGTGGGGAGCATCAAGCCAGGATTTTCTTGCCACAGAAGACATTTGCTAATTAACCCAGCTAATTAACACTGCTGGGCTAAATAATAACGTAGCCAAGCGATCAGGCTGCCATTCCCAGAGTGCCAGTGGGTGAGGAGAAGAGGTGAGTGCCTTTGATTCCCACAAAGCTACAGCCTCTGAAATGAGGAAATTCCCATTCACAACTGCTTTCAGAGGAGGAAGGGTGTCTCCACTGAACTCCTATTAGTATCTTATAATCATCTTATATATTACCATGATTGATGGGTTGCTCGTTTCAGTGAGCAGGGATGCCTGAGCAAGATAGGAATGTGAACTATTGTAGGAAGCAACAGGAGGGCTGCAAAAGTATTATTGCTTCTCTATTTGCAGCATCATTGGCTAATACAGGCTGCTTTTACATAACAAAAAAGGCACTTCTTCTCCTGAGTAGGGAAGGGAGGGGAAAATTTGATTCTCTGCACATTTCAAGGTAAAACTGACCTAATTTGCACTTTCTCAAACAAAACACAAGCTGAAATGCAACAACCCTTTGAAACTTTCTGCCAGTCAGATGGGAGGGTTCAAATAATAAAAATATTATCAGTGCTTTTTCTTCAGGGGATACTCAAGGGTACGCAGAACAGCACCTCTTTTTTTTGTTAAAAAGTGTGGCACTTACTGTAACAACTTCATGGTGAGTACCAGCACCTATTTTTTTTCTAGAAAAGACCCTGATTATTAGAAGTATTCCAGCCAAGAAATGTGTTCCAAAAGTCATGGACTAGGGCAAAGTGTGCATAAAAATGCATATCAAAGTGAAAATGCCAGACAAAAATTCATTGAATAATGGAAAATTGTTTTGGAAAAAAGTATATATTAGGCAAAATTGCACAAAAGCACATTCATATTAGGAAAAAGAATACACTAAAAGACCGGTGAATTTTCATTAGGACTTCTTTTAAAATGCAAACTGATGTGCAGGTGTGGTAGGCTTGCCATATGTCCGGACTTTCTTGGATATATCTGGAATACGGCAATCGGTACCACTGGCATTTTTTTAAGAGTGATTTTGCCCAAGAAGCTCAACAACTTTGGACAAAATTTAAATAGTTGTCCTTTATTAGGCATAGGAACCACACATTATCAAACAGACACCATATACAAATTGTGCAAAATACGAGTTCAACATAACAAGGTTTGAACTTTGGACAAAACTTTAAAAAAGATCTCAACAACTTTTCTGTCTAGATTTTTTTTGTTTGAAACAGAGCAGCCCTAAGGTCTGGGAACTGAATTTAAGATCGGAACAATGAGACACTAATAGGCCCCATCTGTATTATATGTTTAAAGCACCCTCGTGCCACTTTCAACAGTCACACCTTCCCCCAGAGGATTGTTGGAACTGTAGTTTATTAAGAGTGCCAAGAGTTGTTAGGAGACCCCCTAATCTCTGGCGAGAGCTGTAATTCCCAGAGTGGTTCTAACCATCCGTCCCTGTTTCTGGATGTGTAGGAGAATGTGTGTCAGTTGTGGTAGACTTGCCACCATGATACCACTCTCCCACCCACTGCTAGTGTATATCCATTGTGTGCTAGAAGATAATCTGAATAGTGAGGATCTGAACTCGTCATGCTGGGAAAGACCCTGTGCCTTAGATCCTACAGAGTAGCTGGTACTGGACTGGCAGAATTGTCCAGCTTAGGGGTGGGGAATCTCTGACTCTCCAGATGTTGCCCAACCACAACTCCCATCATCCCTGACCATGGGCCATGCTGGATGGGGCTGATGGGAGCTGAAGTTCAATGTCTATCTCACTGAGATAGTTCCTTAAAGTCCTTTCTTGTGGTCAGAGATGATGGAAATATTAGCTCAGAGAATCTGGAGGGTCTATGGTACACACCACCATGCACCCCTGTTAGTGGCTCTTTGTAGAGTTTCCCAGGCTTTGAAAGGGAATCCAGGGGTTTGGATGTGGCCTAAAGTCTTTGTCTATTGGGCAAGGGTCTGAAGCTGTGATTTCCAGCACTGGGAGATGGACTTGAGCGCAGCTGTCCCCCCCCCCCCCCGGGTCTGTGTGATAAATGAATGTGCCACATACAAGGGCATCAAAGCTATGCAAAATGAGATGGAGGTTTCCTTATAATTAGGTTTCACTTTGAACCTATTGTGTGAAAAAGTTCAGTGAGAAATGTGTCAGTAAAGTCAAGCAGTGTGCATACTGGAATAGAGGTCCTCAGTGTGAAGGGATGGGAAGGTAAGTGGCTGTGGTACTATAAAGACATCTAATAGTTTCTCTAAAGAAGCCTTTCTCAACCTGTGGGTCCCCAGATTTGTTGAACTACAACTCCCATCACCCCTAACTAGCAAGGCCAGAGCTCAGGGATGATGGGAGTTGTAGTCCAACAACATCTGGGGACCTACAGGTTGAGAACTGCTGCTCTAAAGGGACCCAGCATGCTTTTGTGCTTAAATTCTGCTCACTGCATATCCTTTAACATGTTGAGTTCCAAAACTATGATGTGCAGTTTTTTGTCCATGTCCTTGAATGAGTCATGTATCCTGAGCGAGAGCATGGCATCCCAAATGGCCGCCATGCTCTTGCAGGAAAGAAACAGGATGTCCCACTTTTTCCAGGACACTTGTTTCCAGGACGCTATGCTATTGGTTGGCCACTGTGAGAATGGATGTTGCCATTATATGGGCCCCTTTTGGCCTGACCTAGCAGGATCTACTTATGTTGTTAGAACGATGGGCTAAACTTAGCTCGGTGCTACAGATTATGCTTTCTCTATTTTGCATGGCCTCCAACTTTCAACAAACACTGAATCTCAGCACAAATTTTCAAGTTCTGGTGTGTTTTAAGGGAAGCTGAGTCTCTTGAAGTTTCTCAGGACGGTCCCACATGGCCCTACCTGGGGTTCACAGGGTGTGGAAGTTAAACTGCAGGTGGACAACATCAGTCTCCCATCAGCACTGAATAATCAGGATCCGGTGCTGGCCCTACTAGTTGACCAACTGAGACAAATGCCTCAGGCAGCAGGTGCTAGGAGGTGGCAGCGAGGTGTTGGAGAAAAAGACCCTATGGACCACATGAGCTGTTCTACATTACCTGAAGCTCACCTGCTGCCCTAAGGCATGGTAGAGATCACTGCCCCATCCCCCGTAGGGATGGGTGATAAATTTGATTCCACTGGTATCTATCAAATATGCACTTTCCTAAACCATAGGAGGACCAAAACACAACTAAACGGTGTTTATAAAAATGCATTCACTGGGGAACTGTGTGCATAAAATGGAATATATTAGTGAAAATAACTTACAAAAATGCATTATACTATGGGCAATTGCTTGCAAAAATGTCTGTGACAGTCAAAACAGAACTGTGTCTCAGTAGTAGAGCACATGTCTTTCCATGCATAAGATCCCAGGTTCAATCCCCAATATCTTCTTCCAGGGTGAGAGAGATTCCATGCTTGAAACACCAGAGAGCTGCTACCAGTCAGTGTAAGCAATGCTGAGTTAGTTGGTCTACTAATTGGTCTAATGTGGACCAAACCACATTAGGGTGTTTCTTATGTGGTTTCTGTATAAGAGAATTGCCTGAGTTTGACTAATATGAGTTTGGCTAAAGGTAAAGGTAAAGGGACCCCTGACCATTAGGTCCAGTTGTGACCGACTCTGGGGTTGCGCGCTCATCTTGCTGTATAGGCCGAGGGAGCCAGCGTTTGTCCGCAGACAGCTTCCGGGTCATGTGGCCAGCATGACTAAGCCGCTTCTGGCAAACCAGAGCAGCACACGGAAACACCGTTTACCTTCCCGCCAGAGCGGTCCCTATTTATCTACTTGCACTTTGACGTGCTTTTGAACTGCTAGGTTGGCAGGAGCAGGGACCGAGCAACGGGAGCTCACCCCGTCACAGGGATTTGAACCGCCAACCTTTTGATCGGCAAGTCCTTGGCTCTGTGGTTTAACCCACAGCACCACCCGTGTCCCTAATGAGTTTGGCTAATACGAGCTAAATCTCTTGGGGGACAGGGGAGTTCTAAACACCCTAATTTCCATATTAACAGTCCTGGTTTCAGTTTTCAGCATCTCCAGTTAAAGATTTCCAAGATCTATGCTTGGAAATATCTTCCTGTTACCCTAGAGAATTGTTGCGAGCCAGTCATTGATCACACTTTAATGTTTTAATTAGAGAAAAAACAAGCAGGACCCACAATAAAATGTGGTTGTGATTCCTCACCCCCTAACTGGAGTTCTCTGGTTCAGAGTTCTGGAAATTAAAAGCTGTGAAGAGCTCAAGTGTGCTAATTTGCTCTCCTTGGTTGGTGTTCCATTTTTCTTTTTCACCAGATATTTGACATTCCATGAATATGGGGTTGTTTCTGATGGGGTGTTTTTTTTTAATGGGTTTAAAAAATGGATTGTACTTCTGCATACCTCCGGGTTCAGCAAAGTACACAAATGCTTCCTTCTTATTTTTCAGGGGCTATGTTTGGCTTTAAAACTAATTGATACACAAGCACTTGTGTTTGCTATTAGAAGGAATAATTATGATGGGTTAGTTGCTAGATGGAATTGAACCCTGCAATTGAACCAAAACACAGCCATCCTTTGAAATTCACACTTCTCTGAATTTTGCAGTGCAGTTCTCCACCCAAATAATGTGTACAGTATAAATGTGTATACTGGGAGGAAGTGTGAATAAGAATGCATAGCTTAGTGAACAAAAGCAAATGAAAATGTTCTACATTACAGAAACTTGCTCTACAAAGTGTGTATATTGGGGGAAATTACATAAAGAAATGTGATATTAGGAGACTTTGCTCTTAAATGCTGATGAAGTTTCACAAGGACATTAAAAACAAACAAACAAACAAACAAACATGCACAAACTGATATGGAAATAACTGAACTTTAGATTGGAATGATGAGAAACTGAAGCCACATTCACAACATACATATAAAGTACTGTGATACCACTTTGAGTAGCCATTGTTTCCCCCAAAGAATTCTGGGAAGTGTAGTTTGTTAAGGGTGCTGAGAGTTGTTAGGAGATCAATACAATTCTCAGAGTGGTTTAGCAATAAATCCACCTTTGCAGAGAATTCTGGGAATTGCAGCTCTGTGCCAGGAATAGGGGTCTCCTCACACCTTTCAGCACCCATAACAACCTACACTCCCCAGGATCACTGGTGCTTAAAGTGGTATCATAGGGCTTTAAATGTATAGTTTGAATGTGGCCTGAGAGAAACTGAAATTAACCCATTCCTCCATTCCTCTTACTAACACACACACACAAACACACACACACACACAGAGAGAGAGAGAGAGAGAGAGAGAGAGAGAGAGAGAGAGAGAGAGAGAGAGAGAGAGTCCTTTGGAAACGCCATACAAAAATGAAAATGGAAGTTTGGGCTGGGAGAGAATGACTGGCAAAAATCTGTGGTTAGGAAGATGAAAGGCAGGAAGCAGTCTTGGATGCATCTCACTTCAGAAAGAGAAAGACAGTAATAGGGCAAGAAAAGGCAGGCACTCTTCAATTCTAACCTGTATCTGCCAAGCCTCGAAACATTTATTCCTCTTCTCACTGAGGCAAACAGAATTTTCTCTCTCAGCTGCTGCTGCCTCTTCAGGAACCAAAGAGGTGGGGTGGAGAATAATGGAACTCAAAGATTTGAGCTCTCTTCTGTTATTAAAAAAAAACCCCACAGCCTATTCTAGGGGTCCAATGAAGCTGGATACAACATTATTTCACATCTAGTCATAAAAACAATCTTTCTCACAGGTAGTAATTTGTGAACAGGTACCACATACTATTGCAGTCAGTTACCATAGCATGTCAGCTACCCACTGTTAAGCAGCACCATATGCCAGGCATTATCAAATCGCAATTGTTGATGATCCAGTGTTGAAAATCAGACATCCTAGGATGCAAAGTATCAACTATTCAGCCGAGATACAAGCAGTTGCAGAATAGCTGGAGAATAAAGGTAAAGGTAAAGGGACCCCTGACCATTAGGTCCAGTCGTGACTGACTCTGGGGTTGCGGCGCTCATCTCGCTTTATTGGCCGAGGGAGCCGGCATACAGCTTCCGGGTCATGTGGCCAGCATGACTAAGCTGCTACTGTCGAACCAGAGCAGCGCACGGAAACACCGTTTACCTTCCCGCAGGAGCGGTGCCTATTTATCTACTTGCACTTAGACGTGCTTTCTGCTAGGTTGGCAGGAGCAGGGACCGAGCAACGGGAGCTCACCCTGTCGCGGGGATTCAAACTGCCGACCTTCTGATCAACAAGTCCTAGGTTCTGTGGTTTAACCCACAGTGCCATCCGTGTCCCACAAGCTGGAGAATACTGAGCATCAAACTTTGCAAAATAGGAATTAAGGATTTTGGGGGTGGGGTGGGGGCAAAGCGATTCAGCTCTGTTCTAAAAATGTCAGCAGAAACAGAATCTTAGCAGAGGTGATCCCATATATTCACACGTGGAGGCAGTTGCCTGGGGTGGCTTGGAAATCCCTCTTGATTATGTTCTTTCAGAATTCACACTTCAGATGTTGTCCTCTGTAAGGAGTACATAGTTTTCAGGGCAAAACTGCATGCTATATACAGTTGCATGCAAATGAGAGCATCCATGGAAGGCTGCAATCCTGCATGGGACATTTGCTGGAGCAGGGAGAAAGAGACTGCTTCACCTCTCTCACCTGGGCAATTTTTTTGCACTCAAATTGCATTTCCACTGTAGGGGGAAAGATGGATGCCCCCTGTACCTTTTCTCCTGCTTGGTAAGGATCAAACAGCCATTTATCCAGCACCAGTCTATCTGCTCAAGATTGCAGCCTGCTTAGTAGGGTTATGAGATACACTTGTGTCTGTGCTATACCATACAAAAGTGTGTATGGGAAGACACAATTGAATGATCCTCTATCAACACAGGTGATGGTGGAAATCATTGCATGCAGTGACGTAATGTGGGTATGTCTAGTTATTATTTTGTATTTTGTATGGGTGTTATGTTACTTGTCTTTGTATAAAAGTATATCATATTATGTTCGTTTATATAATCCAGAGTATGCACGGCTGACGAAGCCTGGTTGGGTGAAACAAGGAATTATCCTGGAATCTTTGTCTTTTTTTCAGGCATGTGCCATTCTTCTAAGTCTTCCGTCTGAAACCTGCATACAAAGAATGCTAGAATTCTTAAAAGCCTTAAAAGCCCTGGAGGCACGTGTCTCAGGCCTGAAGGCCTGGTCCAGGTGCAACTTGCCTCCTCGGGGCTCCAGAAGGTGGCAGAAGCTCAGCCACGTAGCCTTAATGAGGGAGCCTCTCATGGGGGCACCTGGCTGTGCTCCTCTCAGAATTTTGTGCCTGGGGCCTCTGCACCCCCCCTCTGGCTACACTACTAATTTTATGTACAAACTATATGCCAGGGATCAGGCTAGCCTATGTACATGCCTTCTCATCCATGTGGCTATTTTCTCTATGGAGGGAAGTGTTTGTGTGTGTTTGTATAGAGCTCTACAAACTAACAGGTTCAGCCCAGCAACAGTTTGGGGACCTTGGTGCAAGCTAAGCCTAACTCTGGCCCAGGAACCCTGAAGTTTCTTGGCAGGCTGCTTGAATGAAGAAGAGAGGAGTTAAAAGTCATCCTTCTCCTGCAGAATTGGACTGTCAAAGCCTTTTGCCAGCATTCCACTTGCCAGCTTTCATGAACCCGTTCCACTGCCACTGGCACACAGTTAGCAAATGGAGTGGTCCCAAAGTCTCCCTGGTGTGTCTTAATTGAAGTCAATAGACTTACACCAGGGAGGTATCCGATCCAAGATCTCGGACTGGAGACCATGGCCAGTCCAGCTGGCAAGACAGAGACAATGATGATGGCTGCACAGATCCCAAGCTCAGAAAATGGCTTTGGGGCACTCATTTGCCTATACAGAGTGTCAGTCCCAAGCCAGAGAATGAAACAGACTTGAAACAGATTAATACTACCAGCCGGCATGTAATTCTCACTTTAAACTCTCCAATATATTGAACAAATAATTCCTCTCTCCACCTCCTCTCTGGTTTCAAATAAAATGACCAACAGTCCTGGTGTAAATATCATGTTGACAGTCTTGCTTTTAACCGATTAATTAGCTGATTAGAAAGAGAGAGACAACAGAATTTCGAACCAGGCACTGCTTTGGGGGGTATTTAATTAAGGTAGCTTGGGCAAATCATTTATCATTGTGGAAATCATTTTAAGCGCTGAATAAACATCCCAAGTGGAGAATCCCAATAATAATCAAGTTACACTTCTTGACCCAAGTTGTACTGGATGAACAGTTCTGCACTATTACACAGTCACTCACAGAGAGGTGGGGAGCCTCAAGCCCAGGGGCCAAATGTACCCCTAGCCTCCCTATCTGGCCTTCAAGTTCCCAGGTTCCTCAGTCCTGCTTCCACCTTGAATGCCTCCTCTGGCGAGAATGTGTGCTTAACAACTTGTGCCTTTTCAACTTGGATTCTGCAAAGATTGCCTGATTCATTATATCCCTACCTGATCACTAATATCCTGGGAGTGGGGTCACTGTTATTAGTCCCTCATGGCTCAAATGCACAGCTTGGATCCACCAGGAGTTGTATGTTCAGTATTGTGGACCTAGTTTTATGGAACTCCCATTTAGTTGAGGTCCAATGGGCCCCCTCACTATATAACATGTTGCACCTCCTAGAGACATTTGCTTCCCACAGGCTGAATTAGTTAATTAATTACACGTATCCAGTATCTCAGTGTTTCCTTTCAGAAACTCAAGGTGGTATGCATAAGTTTCTTCCTCCCCATTTTCTCCTCACAACTCTGTGAGGTGGGTCAGACAGAAAGAAGGTGACTGGCCCTCAAGGCTGCCCAGTGAGCTTAAGGGCTCACTGTGGTCTCTCGGGTCCTTGTCTGACTCTCTAAACCAACGTTTCCCAACCTTGGGTCTCAAGCTGCTTTTGGACTACAGCTCCCATCATCTCTGACTACTGGTCCTTGTAGCTAAGCATGATGGGAGCTGTAGTCCAACAGCAGCTGGAAACTCAAATATGCTCTAAACCAATATACTGCACTGACTGTGTTGCATTGTATTTTATTTTATCTGGGGTGTCCAGAACACTGTCTAATTATGTTGGGTTGGATGAGTTTCAGATAGTAAAGCTGAAGAATGTGGACAAGGTGCTTGGATCCATCTGGAAACTTGTCCCTCTTGGTTGATAAAAACCAGCAGGGAGCAGGCAGCTGGATGGGCAAGGCAGGTAGTTAATGTTTCTTTATGAGAGGGGGTGGTCCCTGCCTGCTTGAAGGGACTGGGGATGTTTATCCTGGAGAAAAGAAGACCGAGGGGTCACATGATAGCCATCTTCAAATATCTGCAGGGCTGCTTTATAGAAGATGGAGCAAGCTTGTTTTCTGCTGCTCCAGACGGTAGGATTCATATTACAACTGACTAAACATTAGGAATAACTTTCTGATAGCAAGTGCTGTTTGACATTGGAACAGACTACCTCAGGACATGGTTTACTCTCCTTCGTTGGAGGTTTTCAAAAGGAGGTTGAATGGCTATCTGTCAGAGAGCCTTTAGCTCTAAGTCCTGCCTTGCAGGGGTTGGACTAGATTGATCTTAGAGCCTCTTCCAACTCTACAATACTATGATTCTACAAGTGCCCCTGGGAAAGTGTTGGGAAGGTTGGTGATATTCAGTCTAGTTCAAAACAAGCCTTTTGGTGCTAGCATCAAATCTGTAGAAGCCCCCACCCCCACCCCTTATTTTTTGGCCAATTTTTTCCAGTCTTCAGTTGCATTATATTATATTTTTATTTATTGTTTTCCTGGGGGAATAGACAGAGAGAAGTCAATAAACAGCCGATGTGTGTTTGCTCCTCATAATACAAAATACACTTTCAGGAAATAAAAATAAATAAAAAAAACAAATCTTGACTTGCTAAATGCCAGCGTGACATTTCGAGGAGGCTGGTGCATGGGGAATTTTCAAGTTTGCAAATAATGGCTGGTTCTTCCTACAAAGTCTATTATGTAAAGCAGGGGTTTTGGCCTGGTGGGGCCAGGTCTCTATCTTTCCTCACCTCGCTGGCCAGTATTGACAGGCGGGTGGTCCCATCCACCTGTCAAAGTTGGCCCATGGGGGTGGTGAAGACAACAACCAAGCAGAATGAAACTTCCTATGTATCAGCTGCTGCCAAGGGAGTTTAATCCTGCTTTCTGTGGGGTTTGGGTGAGCCAGCAAGTCCCCCTACAGAAAGCAGGATCAAACTCCTTGCTTATCCGCTGATGATGTCAGTTGAAGTCATAACATGGTGTCAGCTGTGGGACAGGCAGACATGCTTTGGGGTTAAAGGCCTAGTAGGGCAAATGAGGAGCCTGGCAGGCAAAACTTGAGGTTCCCCAATATGGTAGTCATCTTCGGATATCTGAAGAGCTGTCACATGACAGGAGCAAGCTTGTTATCTGCTGCTTCAGATGGTAAGACCCAAACTAATGGATTCAAATTGCAAGAAAGGAGATTCTGACTAAACAGTAGGAAGAACTTCCTGATACTAAGAGCTGTTTAACAATGGTCTGCACTTTCTTGGAAGGTAGTGGACTCTCCTTCATTGGAGGTTTCTAAAGTGAGGTTGGGTGGCCATCTGTCAGGGATTCCTGCATTGTAAGCGGTTGGACTAGATGGCCCTTGGGGTACCTTCCAACTCTACAGCTCTATGATACTCTGATGCAAGGCAAGGTTGTTTTCCTTATCTATTTATTAAGAAGTATTTACTTATTGCTGTGTAATTTTTTTCTACCAAGCACAAAGCGGTGTAAATAAAACCAACCACACAATTGAAACATCTCATGGTAAAGTGAATGTCAAACCACAAAGTCTTATTTAAGTCTCCCAGCAGCCCAGCCACATAAGGCAGCATCCTAAACCACACCTGATGTCACAGTTTTACAATCACCATGCTCATAGAACATCAAATGCTCATAGAGCAGTGATGGCCAAACTTGGGCCTCCAGCTGTTTTGGAACTACAACTCCCATCATCCCTAGCTAACAGGACCAGTGGTCAGGGATGATGGGAATTTTAGTCCCAAAACAGCTGGAGGGCCAAGTTTGGCCACCACTGTCATAGAGTAAACCACAAGTGTTGCTGGAGCCAATCAAACTAAATGGCAGAGCGGGCAAATGAAGCCAAGGACCGTGACAGCAAATGAAGCCAAGGGCAATGAGGGCAGACAGAAAGGAAAATGGCAGTGATAAGCAGAAGCAGCCAATGGGGTAAAAGCACAGCAAGTGCAACGAGCATGAATTTAGCAAAGCACTTCCCTTCCCTGTTGTAAATTGTTTGGCTGAGTTCTTTTTTCTCTAAAGTGATCACACATGCTCCTATTATCCTGGAGACAGTCCCTGTTCTCTGGTATCTTTCCCTGGTAAATCACTGTCCCTGTTTTGTCCCCAGTTTCGGCATTGAGGGATGCCTTTTTAAAATGTTGGTAGTATGGGGTGCCAGACTTGTTATTCTCCAGGTTCCTTGCCCTCCTCAGTGTCTGTAGAAGTTAAATTTTTTAAGCGGAGGATGGCTGCCTCTCATCTCCTATGCCCATGCATATGCATGAACACGAAAATGCTACACCTTGCACAGCCTGCTCTTTCGCATCCTAGTGAGCCTCATTCCAAACCGTTGATAGAGGGATGTAGCTCAGTGCTGGGTAACATGCTTTGCAAGCAGAAGGTCCCCGGTTCAGTCCCTGACATCTCCAGGTTTTGTCAGGAAACACACTTGCCTGAAACCGTGGAAAGCCACCACTAGTCAATGTAGACCTGTGATGGGACACCTGTGGGACTCCAGGTTGTGGTCATATTTATGCCATGCATTTAAAGCACTGTGATACCACTTTGAACCATCATGGCTTCCCCCAAAGAATTATGGGAGCTGTTGTTTCACCTGTTGTATCAGAAATGGTGAATTTGGTAGGTTCACCTGTCATTGTCAACTGAATCAAATCTCTACTGCATACCCAGCCATAACCAGTGGCGTAGCGTGGGTTGTCAGCACCCGGGGCAAGGCAAGTAATTTGCGCCCCCTAACCCGTGGATTTGCGCCCCCTAACCCATGGATTTGCGCCCCCTAACCCATGGATTTGCCCTAACCCCAGATGTTGCGCCCGGTGCGGCCCGCCCCCCCTGCACCCCCCACGCTACGCCACTGGCCATATCTGAGGTGACATTCACACCATACATTTAAAGTACTATGATGCCACATGACACAGTCATGGTTCCCCCCAATGAATTCTGGGAGCTGAATTTGTTAAGGGTGCTGAGCGTCATAAGAAGATACCTGTTCCTCTCCTACAGCTACAATTCCCAGAATAGTTCAACAATTAACCTCTCTTTAAATGGAACCCTGGGGATTATAGTTTTGGGAGGGTGATAGCAGCTGGTATTCAGAGGCCTCCAGTCGTGGAGCTAGAACATAGCCATCAGGGTTGGTTGCCATTGTTAACCTCTTCCTCATCCATGAATTTATCTAATCCTCTTTCAAAACAATCCACATTTGTGGCCATCCCTGCATTTTGTAGGAGCAAATCCATATGTATTCATATGAGAAAACAGACATCATTGTGTCTAGGAAATAGTGGAATATATTTGACAAATGAAATCAGAATAACTGACATACCACTACTCCATCATAGCTGTTTCCAGGGACCTTATTAAGCCGCGAGTTTCTTCTTTTCCTCTGACCTTGGTGCACGAACGTGGTTAGCCGAAGAGCCAAACCCCAACACACTATGACATTCATCTAGTCAGTCTCTAATTCAGTCAAGCTTCAGTACGGACAATTCCTTTCCCCCACTAATCCAATGAGAGGCCATTCCCCCTTGCACTGTAACAATGTTTGCTGCAAGGTGATAGGCATGCGTGCAAATGCAGTCTGATTAGAATAGAATTCTGCTATTCCCCATCAGCAACAACTTCTTTCCCTGCCATTCTCTCAGTTTAGACTAACAAATACATTGTGCTCAAATCAGGTGAAGCTGGAGGGTCCATTAACTTAAACTATCAGCAGGTGGGTGGAATCTTCATGAGAAGGCCACCAGTCTACTGGCAGAAGTCACCTGGCCTGCACTGAACACACTTACAGGAAGATTGGGTGCCCAACTTTGGAGAGGGAACAAGTAATTGATGGTGGTTGGGTGCTCCCTCTAACCATCTTCTCATAGTCATAATCAGGCTGATTCAGGAACATCTGATCAAGAGGATTGCAGATGAACCCATGTAGGAGTCTTCTTTATGGAGGACCATTTAATCATGTGAACTTTCACTGCCTGCAGTCTGGTGGGATACAATTGAAATACGCATTTACTTACTAACTCGCCTTCCGTCTGTGAGGAGACTGGCTTTGCTAACAAGCAATGCAAAGTGGCTGAACCCCCCCCCCCTCTCCTGGACATTTACAAGAAATGTTAACAGGGCTTTCCCTGTGGTGGCACCTCATGTATGGAACTCCCTTCCCTCAAATGTGGCTCAGATACCATTTCTGAAGACACACTGTAAAGACTCACCTCTTTGCTCAGTCTCTGAGCATAGGTAGCCACTGTGAAAATATGAGCATTCATGCTGTTTGCTTGACAGCACTGGAGTTTTTAGCTATGAGTTTTTTTAAAGTCCTGTTTACAGTATTATGCTTTGTATACGATATACGATATCTTTATTGTCATTGTCCCATGCAGAACAATGAAACTGAACCTGCCCTGAGATCATATATGATTTAGGGCAAAATAGAAACTGAATGTATGAATGAATGAATATTTTATTTTATTTTTAAATGTCCAATGTGGCTTTGGAGTAAGGAAACCATTCCTTAACAGCTATAGCAGATCCATAATCCATTGCATGTAACAGCTCCCAGACAAATATTGCCCAAAGTTTTTCAGTAGGATTGACCTTTGGCCCCATGTGGCTCCTCTCCGGATGTCCTTCTTTTCAAAGCTTACTCTTCAGAAGACATTGGGGGGCAGCCATCTCTCAGCCATTGTGGAAGCTTGCTGTTGAACTGCTAGTTCACATTAAGAATCCATATCCTACCAGACGAGGCTGGCCTGCTGAGTATAATTAGCAAAACACAGGTTGCCAAACTGGATCAGACAAACCATCCATGTGGTCCAATATCCTGTCACCAATGGTGGCCTTGGCCAGCTGCTGCTTTGGAGCACACAAGGAGCTGGCAGATTCTGGGGCAACCTGCCCTCCGGAAAACTGTCTTTCCTAGCCACCAGTCGTTAGAGGTCAGTTCATTGCCCTGCGGCGAAAGAATTTCAATCCCTTCATTAAGAAGCTGCTGGATAACACATTGGAACATAAAATTAAGCCTTAAAGAATGTTAGGGAAAGCTGCTTGACAAAGGGCATTCAGTGGACCGTAACGTAAGCTCTTCCCAAGAGAATTCAGGACAGAGCTCCAATCGGTCTGAAGATGTCCAAAAATTAGACTGGATGCTTGACAAGAAGCAGTTTGCGGAATGATAATCACCTAGAAGTCTTACCACTCTCCATCTCCATTGCTTTCTGCAGTATGATTGCAGTCTCTGAATTATCCTTCTCCAAAACAATCTGTGCACCATCTCTTTCTCTTGAGATGCAAAACATGAGAGCATTTTCAGGCATCTCTGGGGCCAGCAGAAAGGGACAGCAATCTCTGAGAAGGAGAGTCAAGATTTTTGCTCTGATATTTCTTCCTTCCTTTTTTTTTTAATACAAGATAATTGTCTTGTGTGTTTTTTTATACAGCTGCCATGTTGAGCAATAAAGTAAATTAAGAAAAAGCATAAACAACTCTGTGTCTTACTTGATTCTGCCATCTGGAAACTCTTTCAATATTTTTGAATCAATCAGCAAAGGGCAAATCTGTCAATTTTTGTTTCTCTCTGTTTCTTGTTTTTCCCCCCAATCTCTGTATTTCCACATCAGTTTGCAGGTTATTTTTTTTTTAAAAAAAGTTAAAAATCCTTATGAGAATTCATCAGCAATTTAGTGCAAATTTCTCCTAATATAAACATTTTAGACAATGTTACTTCTCACATTATTTTCATTAATCTATATGTTGATTTGCACACTTCACCCCAATATACTCATTTTTTACACACTTTACTGGTCTGGAGAACTGCAAAATTCAGAGAAGTGCAAATCTTGAAGAATCAGTATGTTTCATTTTGTGTCTTGTTTCAAAAACTACAAATTAGGTGGGTTTCCCTTTAAATGTGAACTAAACTTGTTTCTCCCCAGTCCCTAGAGTCAATAGTTGTTGGATTGTTTTTTTAAGTCCCACTTGGTAAGAGGAAGAGGTCTCCAGATTTATGCACAGGGGTTTTCATACTGTATTATCACAGAGAATGGTGGCAGCTTTTGCACAATCAAAAAAGAGGAAACCCATCACAAAAGAGCACACAAAAGAAGCCACAGCTTTACATAAAATTTACATATGCTAATTTACAGGACTAGATGTAGATGTAAAAATAGTTACTTTAATTTATATAGAAATACAACACATCTCACAATTGTTTCATTAAAACTAGCAGCATTTTTCTGGGATGTTATTGGACTCCAACTCCCATCAGCCCCAGTCAGCACAGCCTGTGCTCAAGGAATATGGGAGTTGTTATCCCTGTTGTATAGCCGTGTTGTATAGAGATAATGTACCTCTTCACAAACAATGCTCAGCTTGGCCCGAACAATATTGGCTGCTGCTAGCAAGAAAATTATAGATGACAGATGCCCCTTTGTCTGATCCGACAAGACCATTTTTATGCCCCGAATCCCCTTAAAACTCAGAGCTAAAATGAACCAGGTTATGTCTTTAGTTAAAATAAGATATTGATGCTATTTTAATGCCAATAGCCGAGACTGAACCAAATGATGATGACTTGTCAGTAAGAATCATTTAATTTGCTTAAGATTTATTCCTGATTATGAATCTGTTGAACTACAGACAAAAAGCGAGTTTTCCTGGACAGTGCTCACAATCCAGGGAGAAAGCTAGGCCTCTTTAAGACCCTACTGAAATCAAGGGCACTCGAGACTCGGTGATTTCAATGGGACTCGAGAGCACCTCATCTTCTCTGGACAGTGCCCATTAAGTCCAGCCGCTAAGTGCCTGCTGTTAAACGGCTTAAGTAGAATTTATTGTAGAATCACACAGGCCGGAAAGCCAGGAAGGTGGGGGGAGGAAGTGGTTCAGGTCTGCGGGTTAACCTTCTGCATTTTGCAAAGATTATGCCATTCATCTTTTCTGCTAACATTCTGTTTAACACATTCCTGAACTCCTGACATTCCAAGTATCTCCTATGCATCCCTGGAGAGTCGAGTCTGCTGCCCACTTTTTCTTACTGCTGAGAAGCAACCAAGTAAAAACTTTGCCATCCACACCTCCGAGCGATCGCTCCTTGTCCCAGCACCTTCTGAGAGGGCCAACAATTCCTTCATTTATAATGTTGCCTTGAAGGTATTTATAGGCTGCGATCAAAGCTCCCGTGAGTCCTCTTTCCTTCTCTCTTTCCTTCAACTATAATTTTGCTTTAGTGCAAAGCAGAAGTGATCATGGCGAGCATGAACAGAATTTCCATGCCACCCTCATCCTGGACTATCAGAGGATAACTTTGTCTTTTGTCAGATTAACCCACCTCTCACAGCCAACAGCTACTCAGGGCCGGACTAAGACCTTTAAAGTACCCAGAGCACTTTGGTTCCCCCTCCATATGTCTAATTCAAAATATAAACAATAATAAACCGTAAAATGAAATTTTATTTTTTGAAATGAAACAAAACCTACAATAAGCTGGAAAATAATGTTTACTTTTGTACACTTCCACTTTATTCCACGATACAAACAATTTGCTTGCTAATTTACAGCTGAATCTTGTGCCTTTGTGCTTGAATATAGACGGAGTTTGTCTCAGAATTTGTAAGCTGAAAAGTGGAGTTGCTAGTCCAGCAATGGACAATTTCTGTGGTGCAACCCCTACTCTTGATTCCCTAAGCACATGCTTATTTTGCTCAATGCTTAACCCAGCCCTGCATGTACTGGAATCTGTTCCAGATTGGACACTTTCAAACAGAGCAAAGGTGGATCTGAAAAGAAATATCACCAGGAATCTCATCTCACTATGTAGTCCAAATGGAGGAAGGAACCTTTCCAGTCAGGGAATCAGGTAATATGGTAGAACCAGTCACCTAATATGGTAGAACCAGTCACCTCATGCTTCTTCCTATAAGCCAGGAATCAAGACTCGCTCAATACATTTTTGTGCCTGAGACAAAGGAGAAGATGACATAAGAATATAAAAACAAAAAAAAAAATAGCCTGCTGGATCAGGCCAAAGGCACATCTAGTTCAGCCTCCTCTCACCGCAACTGCAGCCATATTGATAGTGCCATTTCCCCATAAAAATAGCTCAAAAACTGCATATAATATATTTTTGCGAATTTGCCCAAAAAGCTCAACAACTCTGGGCAAAACTATAAAAAAGAGCTCAACAATATGTCCTTATTTTCACTGTTTCAAATATGGCAATCCTAAAATGCTCCAGTGGGAAACCCACAAGCAGAACTTGAGCCCAAGAGCCCTCTGCCCTCCTGCAGTTTCCAGCAACTGTTATTCAGAAGCTTTGCTGCCTCTTGCACAGCCATCATGGCTAGCAGCCATGAAGAGCCATTATCCTCCATCAGCAGCACCAGCATGTAGCGGACGTGGTGACGTAGTGCACATATGCCAGAGTGTGTGATGACGTAGCATGAATATGTCCTGCGGTATGCATGCATGGCCGTGCCACACTTTGTGGGTGTCCAGCCTCCTCATTTAAAATGTTGTGGAAGCCATGGTATCGGGGGGCCTGGGACTCAGCACCCATGTCCTCTGTGGTACCCTCCATGGTTCGATGGAAGCTGACTAGACTTGGCGTTGAGTCCTATTTGAACACTCATGATGGGACGACTCCACTATACCTTCCACTCTAATACATTTCATCCCACACTGCAGGGGGTGGACCAGATGGTGGTTGGAGCCCCAATGGTTCATACTCTTGTACAGCACCAGCTCTTCCATCTGGGATGCATGAGAAAGGCTGCAACTCACTGGTAGAGCACATGTTCTGCACACAGAATGTCCAGATTCTGTGTGGCAGTGATGCTAGCCTAAAACCCAGCAGAGCTGCTGTCAGCTCGTGTTGACAATAGATGGTCTGATCATATGGCAACGTCCTACGCTGTGTGGCCATTCTCCTTCATAACGCCCCCTCCCATTGCCAGCTGAGATCCGGCTGCCCTGCCTTATCTCTTGTTTGGAGCCACGCTGACCTGTCTCATAGCCTGGTTACCCTTCTCCTCACCTGGCTGCACTGCTGTTACCTGCCAAGGTGGATGGGTAGAACCTGTCAAAAAAAAAAATGGGGAAAACAAGAAAAAAAGAGTTTTGCTCAGACACACTGAAAAGGCTTCCAGGAATGGTTGCCAGCCCCAGACTCTGTCCTGGGCATGCAAATTGGCCTTTCCTGTTCTTTTCAGTGTCCTCCTAACATGCTTTCTGCCACAGTTCAGTACATTCCAAGCTCCCTTGTTGCAGCCCGGAGCCTGCCTTGCTCTTCTGTATGAGGGGGGGAGGGCTTCCGCTGCCACAGCCGCACAGGTGGCTGACATCTTGCCACAAGGCCCGCGATGGAACAGCAGGTGCTCACCGCCTCACTATTTCCTCATCAAGGTGACTGTCCGTCAGGCCTTTGATAGGACAAGGCGTGCTTTGTGTTAGGGCAGAGGTGGCGTTTGTCAGCCGTTTTTGCAATGAAAGCTGGTTTCCTGATAAACGCCACATACCTTTTCAAGGGCTTTCATCTCTATTCATGCTCAGAAGGGAAGGGAGGGAAAGGTGGATAATGGGGGGAAAGAGGAGAAAGGTACAAAATAGGCAACGATGCAGTGTTCAACAGGGTGTGCCTAATGAGCTGCTCTCTCTCTTTCTCTCTGATCCACGCTCTTTCACACACACAAACACAATTGTGCATCTCAGAGCAACTATATCCCTGCTCCCAACACCACCATAAGTTTATAGAAGTTTATAAAGTTAGGCATGCATATCCTCCAAGTGTCCCGGTTTTCCAGGAACGGTCCCAGAATTATAGAAGCCATCCTGCTTTCTGATTTGATCCCGGAATGTTCCATTTCCCCCTTTTCCTCCCTTCCATGTCTCAGAGAACAATTAAAAGTGAGGTGTGTGTGTCTAGGTTAAAAAGCAGAGACCTGTTTATACTGAAAATAAAATATCTGCACCAAATGAAGGAAATAATAAAGCTGGCATACAAAGTCCTTCCTATAATTTTGAAGGAAAAGGTCACAACTCTGCTTTACATTCTTTAATTGCAATCCTTCCACAGCCAGCCACGTCCTAGGAAATGCAGGAAATGTTTATTCCTTTATTGTAAATGGAGCCTGACACTGTCTTACTCAGAAGCAAGTCCCGCTGTATTCAGTGATGCCTACTCCCAGGTAACTGGGTCAAGAGGGTGCAGCCTTACACTGTAATCTGAAACATTTTTACTCAGAAATGAGTCCCACTGAGTTCAACAGGATTTATTCTCTGGTATGTTCCTGATCATTTGTTGTTGTTGTTTCCCACCTTTTTCCCTGACAGGGACTCAAGGCAGCTTACAACTACAATTTTATTTCAGTCCATTTATCTGTGGAAGGTGTTGCACATACTCCCTTCCCTCACATCATTTTTCTTCACATCAACCCTGTGAGGTAGGTGAAGCAGAGAGGTTGCAGTTGGCTCAAGATGACCGGTGTAAATATGTACCGTATGTCATCATCTATGTGTGCAGGAGATCAAACACAGGCGCAGCTTACTGATGTAGAAGAGGATGCCCCTCGTTTCATTGGAGAAATGTTGGAGGGTACATGTGCTGCATGGTATGGAGAAAGCAGATACTGTATAGCTTTTCTCCCTCTCTCATCACACTAGAGCTCATGGACATGCAATGAAACTTAATGTTAGAAGATTTAGGGTGATAAAACATCCTAAACAGTAAGTGCCACTGTTTTTTTTATGGAGAAGGGGGCCGATACTGCGTGCACCTGGGTACCCCCAGGGACTGCCCATCAGGGTGCTGATCTGAGGGACTGTCCTGACTTTCCTGCTGTTATTCTTATTATGGCCATTGCCAAAATCACTGGGATCCTGGGGGTGGCAGTGAAGTCTGTGGTGAATATGTGTGTCACTATTGCTCTTTTTAAAAGGACTCTCAGAACACACAATTAATACATATTTCAGTAGCATTCAAACATGTGTTTTATTCAGCACTTTTTTCTTTTAAAAGGGTGCCAGAAGTGCCCTCTCACCACCCTTCGCCCCACAGCCCCCCCCCCCCCCGGACAGGAGTGGCAGTGGCAACTCAAGG
Source organism: Podarcis filfolensis (assembly GCF_964270895.1). Taxonomy (NCBI): domain Eukaryota; kingdom Metazoa; phylum Chordata; class Lepidosauria; order Squamata; family Lacertidae; genus Podarcis; species Podarcis filfolensis. Next base: position 18,695,854 of record NC_139618.1, on the reverse strand, counting down.
CTCTCAGAATGGCCAACATGGCACTTGGGAAAGGGACAGACAGAGTTGGATTTTATATATAGATAGATAGATGATAGATGATAGATGATAGATGATAGATGATAGATGATAGGTGATAGGTGATAGATGATAGATGATAGATGATAGATGATAGATGATAGATGATAGATGATAGATGATAGATGATAGATAGATAGATAGATAGATAGATGATAGATAGATATAGATGATATAGATATAGATTTTGAAGCAGTGTTTCAGTTTGTGTCTTGCTTCAGAAACCACAAATTTGGTAGGCCCACTCTTACATGTGAACAGAATTAAATTTCTCCTCCATCACTACTTTAGACTTTCCTACTTAAAAATTCTAATTTTCCTTCCTCTAACTTGGATTACATTTTTAAGCATATACAGTTTGGATTCCGAATACTGCCTTGATGAAATAAAACACAACTGTGCAAGTTTTGAGTATGAAAACAAATGATGCAGAAAGCCATCACAGTGCTTGGACTGGACTCTTGTGAACCCTACAAAGATTGGCTCTTGTGCACAGACCAAATTTCATTTCATTTCACTTTTAATTTGTATACCGCCTTTCTATATTACTATACAAATCGGCTTTCAGAACAAAGCAAGACCTTTTACCAGTTGATATGGAGGATGGAAAACCTCTCTAATGCCCACACCAGGGCATTAAAAGTGATGCAATAAAGCATACATGAGTTATTAAATATTGTCATCAAGACAAGCAATAAGTCAGGCTTTATGATTCCAGGTTATAAATTTGTCTGTAAAGTGTTTAAAGAGAGGCAAATGAAGAGACTCTGTAAAGGGTTGAAACCCAGTTATACTGCCAATAATTTCTCACTGTTGCTTTGGAGTGCACAGAATTAATCAAAAAGTCACCAGGGGAAGATCAAGTTGTGCTGTGAGAGAATTTATCCACCAGCTGAGCTGAATTTAGAAAACAGGTACAGTATCTGAAGCAGCATCATCCTCATCCACAGTAGTTCAGGCACTGCTTACTTGAAGGCTGGATTACTGAAATGCACTCCATGTGGGGCTTCCCTTGTGCTTGATCCGGAAACTGCAGAATGCTACACCCTCCAACATTTCTCCGATAAAAATATGGATGTCCCATTTCATAATGATAATTTTACTATTTATACCCCATACATCTTGTGGGGATGCCCCAGCCACTCTGGGCGGCTTCCAACATATATGAAAACATAATAAAACATTAAACTTCCCAGTTTTCATCCAACGTCCCTTCTTCCAATTTTAGTATATGTGCTGCCGAAGCGAGCACAACGTCCCTTCTTCCTGGTCTCGGGTTGTGTCAGTCCTTATTATCCAATTCCATCTAGTCCATCAACCTGGTAGTCTGATATCTGAGGCTCTTAAGTCTCTTCCATGCCCCTTCTGCAGATCTTTTTCTTCTTGTTTATGCTTGCACTTTTCCTTGTCTTTTGTTGGTCTCTTTCTTAGTTTCTTTCCTTTCTCCTTAGGGAGTAGGTCTCTGGGGAATTTCCATCCATACTCATGTCCATCTCCCCACGTCAAACCAGCCCATTCCCCACAGTCCCACTCCCCACAGTCATCAATATAATCCAAAAGATCTTTCACAGCATATTTCAAAATCTCTCCAAAGTTGAGATCCTCCTCAGCTCCAGATTCCTTCAGGCCTAATTCAAGTTCATTCTTCCAAAACAGCGGCTTATACTCCTGCAGGGCCTCGGGTCTCACCATTTGTGTTGCTTGAGGTAGCGCCGTAGCTTCCTCCATTATTATCTGCCCTTGCATTTGCCCAGTCGAACCAGTTTCCTGGATTGGTCCCTGTATAATTTCTATGTCAATATTCCCTATTTGTCCACATTCACTAGTTGCAACAGTCATCAAATCCAACTTCTCATTCATCAAATCCACCTTCTCATGCAACTGCTCCAGCAAAGCACTTGTCTTGCAAAAAGCAAGCACCAGGACTTCTTCCAAACACATTTTTATTCAAGGTCACAGTCTGGTCCCACGATGTTAATCTCGCAGCTGTGAAATCCCCAAGTAAACTGCAGCAACAATTTGACAAGCTCCCTCTAGAGGATACAATTTCTATTTGTGTCCATCTTTTTAAATCATGTCCAACAAAAGAAAGTCACTTTCAGTTTTCAAATATTTTGTTTCTTTAGAATGCAACAGGCAGCAGTGGAATCAATTTGTTTCTCTTTTTTCTTGCTATCTGTCAAAATGCTCCATTCACAGTCAATAAACGTCTCCGATAATTTCTGTCTCTGGCACCTATAAAGTCTATAAAGAAAATTTTTTTATTTTGGGAATTAGTGCAAAATTAATGAATATTAGGGAGAATGTTGGAATGAAATTGTCTGGCTTTAGCAGAAATGATATAAGGATAAATAAGTATTAAGTTTTTAAGTTTTAAGGTATTTTACGGTATTTTATGCTAAGATAAGGTTAAGGTATTTTATGGTAAGATAAGGTTAAATAAAGTAAGGTAAACTGAACATCAGAATATGGTGAAAGATGGATAGGATGTATAGAGTTAATTAATTGGTTATAAGATAAAATATAGAAAGGATTTGCTGAAACAATGACTGAATCAGGATACAAAAAAAGGAGGTGTGAGGAAGTCAGGGAAATAGGCAGATGAAAGATAGGATATGGAATGACTGATTTGTTTTTAACTATTTTCATTTTTATTTTTCTGTATTTTGTATTTTTTTGTCTTCTTTTTTTCTTCTTTCTTTTCTTTTTCTTTTATATTTTTGTATTTCCTCTGAAATTTTAATAAATATTATTATTAAAAAATAAATAAATAAAACATTAAACTTCCCTATACAGAATTGCCTTCAGACGGCTCGGGAGTCAGATAACTCCATACCCTCCAACATTTCTCCAATGAAAATAGGGACATCCTAAGGAAAAGTGGGACATTCCAGGATCAAATCAGAAACTGGGATTAGGGGCAACCCTGGGAAATAGGGACACTTGGAGGGTCTGGAATGCTGCAGCATGATTGCTAATAGTGGTGAGATCTTGTCTGAATATAATACCTGTGCTCAGAGCTCTGACTTGGTTGTTGATTTGCTACTGGGGCAAATTCGAGGTCTTACTATAACCATATAAAGCCCTTAACAACTTGGGGCTAGTTTACCTGTGAGATCACCTTGCCACCACCCTCCCCCCAACTGCCTCCATCTGCAGAACTGGCAAAGTTACAGGTGCTACCTAAATATCCATTCCTCATTTGTAACAACTCAATCTTTTAGTGTGGTAGCACCTATATTTTGGAACTCCCTCCCTCTTGATATCAGGCAGGTGCCTTCACTGTACAGTCATACCTTGGTTCTCAGACAGAATGTGTTCCAGGAGTCCGTTTGACTCCTGGAACCGTTCAAAAACCAAGGCGCAACTTCTGATTGGCTGCAGGAGCATCCTGCAGCCAATTGGAGGTCACGCCGGACATTTGGCTTCCGAAAATTGTTCGGAAACCGGAACCCTCACTTCCAGGTTTCGATCGTTTGGGAGCCGATTTGTTCGGGAGCCAAGGCATTTGAGATCCAAGGTATGATTGTACTCTTTTCATTAAAGTCCTGAGAATGTTTTTCTTTAGGCAAGCCTGCTCAGATGCTTAGAACGTTGATGCACATTTTAATCCGTTTTTAGTCTAGTGTTGATTTTGATTTTTTGAATGCTTACTTGTTTTTTATTGTTTTACCCTTTCTTCATAAACTGCACTGAGTTTTTGTTTTGTTTGTTTTGCAAACAAGAGGTTGAAATAAAGAAAATAAATCCAGCATGGAAGATGTGCAAACTGCAGCATGGATATTCACATGCACAAATGTGCTTTTGGAGATGCATCACCATCCAAATTGTGATGCTCACCTGGGCTCTTTTGAATCGACCGAATACACCTTTGGGTGCACAGCATCCTCTGTGGCCAGGATTGGTTTCCTATGTTGTGCATAGTACAGAACTGGTCGCTTCCACTCCCTACTTATTTTGGAAAGTGCCCTCTAACTTTGTGCAAAAAGCTGGAAGGAGACATATTTATTTCCTTTGCCTAGCAGCAAATGGTGGATACAGAAAGCAGGAATGTGTCGTAATAGCTAATATACACAGGAGTTACCATCCTGCTGGGAAGAGCCAATTGACAAATTATGTTTGACAATTTATTTGAACTTTGGAGTTATTTCCAAGAAAGCCGTTTCTTTGACATTTTCTCTTGGCATTTGAAAGAGATGAGAACGAGAGAGTGATTTCTTTCTCTTTTTTTGTCGGGGGTGTGTGGTGGATTTCTCCCTCCTGACACATCCCACCACCTTCCCTGCCGTGATTTGCTTTATGGATGTCATTAGCTTGCTTTGGTTCATTTCTGAGAATTGTGGGGCAATATAATTTAAGGGGGGAAAACACTTAAAAGTCATCTAATGGCGGACAGAGGAGAAGGCTAGAGTCGTGTGTCACATGCATTGCACAGAAAGCACTTCTGTTGAGAAAGAACATGGGTTTATTTAGTTTGCACATTTATACCCCACTTTTTTCTCCATGGCACTCAAGGTGGCATACATACCCCACCCCATTTATTCCCCACAACAACCCTGTGAGGTAGGTAAGGCTGAGAGGCAGTGAGTGGCCCACAAGGTCACCCAGTGACAGTGGCGTAGCGTGGGGGTGCAGGGGGGGCGGGCCGCACCGGGCGCAACATCTGGGGTTAGGGCAAATCCATGGGTTAGGGGGCGCAAATCCACGGGTTAGGGGGGCGCAAATCCACGGGTTAGGGGGCGCAAATTACTTGCCTTGCCCCGGGTGCTGACAACCCACGCTACGCCACTGCCCAGTGAGCTTCATGGGTGAGTGAGGATTTGAACCCTGGTCTCCCAACTTTTATATTTCTGTGGGCAGCTTTACAATTTTGCAGAGCCAAACCCACAGAGGGATGGCTTGTCCCATCCTGTCCCTGCTCCAACACTGCCTGTATACTGGCTGTATATCCATCAGAAGGTAAATAGTTTTGCTTGCCTTTGAGTCGAAGACATCAGACAAAGCCGAGCCATAAATCATGTTACCTGCCTTGCTCCTAGCACTATAGCCATCAAACTCCAGAGCAGAGCCTGTTCTGCTCCCCTCCCCAATTATTTAAGGGTCCCTTAGATTTTTATAGTTATTGGGAGGAAGGGTGGGGGGTACTCTTTCCTAAGCAGATTTTTCTCTTGCCAGAATGCTCAGCAAACCTGCGTTTTGCAGTCAAAGCTCCCATTCTTAAGTCTTTTGACAGGCTCCTTGATAAATGGTGTACGCTTAATAATATATCCTGAGTCTGAATCCACAATAGGATCTGCAAACACAGAGGGAGGTATAGAGGTAACTGTCAATCTTGGTTTTTTCCTTCTTCATTTTTATGATCTCAAGTTAAGTTTACAGGATTGAAATAAATAAATAAATCCCTAAACAGAGGGGAATCTGCCTCGATGGAGTTGCCAATTGCTAGACAGATTCACATGTAAGTTAAATATGTACATTAGGATCCCAGCAAGTCTAAGGACAAGACAGCTGCAGCAGAGTGCTGCAGCACGATTGCTGACAAGAGTGAGGCCTTGTTGCCATATAACACCCATGCTCAAAGATCTGCACTGGTTGCTGATTTGCTGCTGGTCCAAGTTCAAGGAGTTAGTATATAAAGCACTTAATAGCTTGGGATAAGTTTGGCATCATCTTACCCCATCTATGCCCATGCAGCCAGCAGAACAGGCACTATTACAGGAGCCACATAAAACCTATTCCACATTCACATTGCAGTGGTACCTCGGGTTACAGACGCTTCAGGTTACAGACGCTTCAGGTTACAGACTCCGCTAACCCAGAAATAGTACTTCGGGTTAATTACTTTGCTTCAGGATGAGAACAGAAATCATGCAGCGGTGGCGTGGTGGCAATGGGAGGCCCCATTAGCTAAAGTGGTGCTTCAGGTTAAGAACAGTTTCAGGTTAAGAACGGACCTCCAGAACGAATTAACTTCTTAACCCGAGGTACCACTGTAACTCAATCGTTAAGCCTGCTCCAGTGTTTAGAAAGCTGTGGTGAGTTTTAATCTGTTTTTAGTCTGTTGTTAACTTTAACTTTTTGAAAGTCTTGAATGAATTGCTCTTACTGACAGGTTTATCATTTTACCTCTTTTGTAAAACACTTTGAGGGGTTTGTTTTTATATTTTACATATACATTTTACAAAATAAGTAACGGACAGGGTAGGGCTTTCTCATGAAACCAGCATCCTTCTTTCAAGTCCCGCATTCTGCCCCGTAGTGTTGCTTACACTGTCTCCTAAAATCTCCACAAAATGTGCTTTTACTTCTATCCCGGCAACTCCCAGGGCAGGATGTGGAATCCCTGAGTTCCACCGCAAGACCTCAAGGTTCCCCATCATCAGACAGAAAACATGTTGACCACCAACTAGAAAATAAATAAATACAGAAATAAATAAATCGGGAAGATTCTACTCAGCCTGCCCTTTCGATGACACCCAGAACCCACCAGGTCAGCACATGGTAGCCAGCCAGGAATCTTATCAGAACAGGACATATTTACACCGCTGCCACCTCAGACGCAAGCCAAGCGCATTCAAGCCGCCAGCCAGGTTTTGTTCACACCAGGACTGTCACATCATCTGCACTGATTCACAGTCCTATTAAAGATCGTTTAGACAGGGACAAAACCCTCCACAAATGTGCCACGATAACCCAACCGCCTGGCCCTTAAAGCCTTGTCTCCCAGCCAGCAAGGGTGAATACAGGGCAATTCCTGTTTAATTATGGCTCGTAAAAAAAATTCCTCTGGCCGTGTTGGGGACAGAAGCAAAGACGGCAGAAAGGCTGATCTGCTGCCGCCTCCATAAACAGAGCTAGGTTATGGCTTCAGCAGTTCCTGCAACCAGTTTTACGAACGGTGCATTAAAAAAGGAAAGGAGTTTGGGCACAGCAATATGTTATGGTCCAAGCACCTGGAACTGCTGAGCTGACCATGAGGTTCCCATGAGGCAGAGCACCAGAGCCTACAAATGGGTGTCAAATACTACATTAAAAACAGAGGAACAGTGTAGGGTAATGGTTATAGAGTGACAGGCTAGCACTGGGGGTGGGGACATGGCACACCTCAAAGTTCAGATCCCCACTCAGCCATAAAGGTGATTTAGCATGGGCCAGTCACACTCTTTCAACCAAACCTACCTCACAGGGTTGTTGTGAGATAAACATATGGAGTGGAGGACTGGTGAGGTCCAGTGAAGAAAGGTGGGATATATTATTAATTGAATTTATATACCACCCTATACCCGGGGGTCTCAAGGAGGTTCACAGAATAAAATCAAGATATAAAACCACAAAATACCTAATAAAAATAAAAACAACCCACTAGCCCCCCCATTTTTTTTTTTTTTAAAGGGCATAGGATGTAAATCAGATCAACCAAAGGCCTGGTCAAAAAGGAGTCATTATTCCACACAGGGGCTGCCCAGGGTTAGGGGGACTCCACCTGTCCACGCAAATAGAACAGATAAAATGAATAAACAGACCATAACTGCCTTGTTTTATTCATACAAGGCAAGGTGTAACACGAAACATTTTTCAAAAAGAAAACCTTTGTTGCCATCTGTTTTTGCCAAGGAGGCTGGTATCAGGAAAGGGTTATAGGTCAGTGATAGATCATCTGCTTTCGATGTAAAATTTATTTATGATTTTCAGTTTTATACATTTCAATAATTTTGCGATCATTTTAACATTTCAAAACTCTACTTCCTTCCCCCCTCTTTCTGCAGTTCCTTAAATTTATTTTTTTAAATAAATATTTTCTGCATATAATATACCAGATTAACTTAATTTACACATTTATTCATCTACTTTAAATATATACTCTTATAAGATTGCAGGTTATTGCAAGATTCCTGTTGTAACATGACACTGATGCATGTCACGGCATTTAAGCAGTGCAGATGGGACAAATGCATGCAATGTATTTGGGGTGGGCGCAAGAAAATATATGTGGTCTTGTCTTTTTAAGGTTTTTTTTTAGAAAACTTGTTTTGTTTTAAAAAATAATTTTCTCAGAGGATAAGAAAGATAGAAAAGCAATAACAGATCGATGCCAGACATATGGATTCAAAGGAGACAAAGAAATCAACGCAGCAGCCCTGCTGGCTTCAGTAGGGTAAGCAAACAAGAGAGTGAGTTAACTTCAGAGCAAATTACAGGTATTAGGTGGTAAGTACATCTGAGCAAAACAGCATGTGGGGATTGATAATCAGTCTCGAGGAAGCGTCTGGATTTGAACATTTTTGGCTGCAATCTCAAAAGGCCCTCTGCCAGGAATTTGATCTCTACAACATCACTGGGACCATGCAATGAAACTCAGTGTTGGAAGATTCAGAACAGGTGAAACAGAGTTCTTCAGAACGTAAGAAGAGCTTGGCTGGATCAGGCCACTGACCCATCTAGTCCAGCATCCTGTTCTCACAGTGGCCAGCCCTGGGAAACCAGCAAGCAGGATTCGAGCACAAGAGCCCTCTCTCCTCCTGTGATTTCCAGCAAGTGGTATTCAGAAGCATTGCTGCCTCCAGCTGTGAAGGCAGAACATAGTCATCCTGGCTAAAGGGGTAAAGGGACCCCTGACCATTAGGTCCAGTCATGGCCAACTCTGGGGTTGCGACGCTCATCTCTCTTTATTGGCTGAGGGAGCCGGCGTACAGCTTCCGGGTCATGTGGCCAGCATGACTAAGCTGCTTCTGGCGAACCAGAGAAGCATGGAAACACTGTTTACCTTCCCGCTGGAGCGGTACCTATTTATCTACTTGCACTTGGACGTGCTTTCGAACTGCTAGGTTGGTAGGCGCAGGGACCGAGCAACGGGAGCTCACCCCGTCGCGGGGATTCGAATTGCTGACCTTCTGATCGGCAAGTACTAGGCTCTGTGGTTTAACCCACAGTGCCACCCGCATCCCTGTCACCTGCGTCATCCTGTCTAGTAGCCATCAATAGCCCTCTCCTCCTCCATGAATTTGTCTAATCCTCTTTTAAAGCCATCCAAGTTGTTGGCCATCACAGCCTCCGGTGGGAGGGAGTTTCACAGTTTAACTATGCACTGCATGAAGAACAACTTCTTTTATCTGTCCTGAATCTTCCGTGTATGTGAAAATAGCAGATAAAACACATTGTATTAGAGGGAATTGCTTTGCATGAGTGTGCATATTGCATACACTGTGGGTATTCAGAGAAAACCATGCTAAAATGCTGATTAATTTTTATGAGGACTTTAAAAAAAAAAATAAGGAAATTGGGGAGCTGAATTTAAGAGTTTAAAAAGGGGGGACTGGAATTGGCAGATTCCTGCACCCCCAATCATAGCTGTCAACGTTTTCCTTTTTTTAAAGGAAATTCCATTAATCCGAATAGGATTCCTCGCAAGAAAAGGGAAAAGTTGACAGCTATGCCCCCAATCCTGGGTCTTCTAAGCCCACAGCTCCTTCTCTTAACCTTGATACTAAAATTGGCTCTTCAGAACCCTTTCTCGAAATGACGTCGCTAGTGCTGCAAAGCCACCAGCCACCGTCCAGAGTTTCATTTAAAATCATACTCACTGAGGAATAGATCAGGCTGCCTCCAAAAGGGGGAAACTGATGAGGCAAGCTGTGCCCATTAAAAAGGTCAATTGCGGGGGTGTCTGGCAGTTAAAAACTGCTAGGAAAAAGTGTAACTAAAGAGGGACACCATGAAATTGACAGGGTCAGGGCCACCAGCAAAGGACATCAATATCCATCACTCAGCAAATAACCTTTCTGTAACTTCTGACCTGCCCAGGGGTCCTGATAAATGGCGGGTGGGTCGGGGTGGAATTAAAAGTAGTAATAAGCAGTATTCAGCCTTGGGAGAGAAACCCTGTCTGTTCAGATGACGCACAAGGGTGGGCCTTTAGTTTGGTGAGGAGACAAGGCACTGGACTGGACAGTCATAGAATTATAGGATTGCAGAGTTGGAAGGGATCCTAAGGGTCATCTAATCCAATCCCTGCAACGCACAAATCACAACTAAAGGATCCCCGACTCATGGCTTACCCAACCTCTGTTTAGAGACTCCCATTTCGCCGCCGCCACCACCACCCAAAAATGTGCAGAGAAGTTGGATCTCAAGGTCGACCAGTGTGTGTATGCTAGTTTGAACTGTGTGTGTGTGTTTCTCTGTGTGAATTCAAATGGTTCTAGGCACGAAGGGCAGCGGAGTCTAGAAACTGTAGCTGACAGCAGAGTGGTTGAAGAAGCCAACTTTTGCTCCCAAGGGAGGCAGGAAGGACATGGCTGATGGAGCAGTCATGGACACAGGACAGGAGAAACTGCAGGAGCAAGAGGGGAGAGGCCAGGTTTAGGAATGGGGGCAGAAATTCAGATTGCTTCACCATTTAATGCACACCTACTTAATTTGAATTTGACATGAGATCTTAAGAAGAGCCCTGCTGGATCAGACGTAAGGCTCATCTAGTCGACTATCCTGTTTTCACAGTGGCAGATCAGATGCATACACAAACCTTGCAAGCAGAACCTGAACACAAGGGAATTCTCCCTACTTCTGTGGCTTGCAGCAACTGGCATTCAAAAGCATGACTGTCTCCAACAGTGGAGCCAGAACATGGCCATGGTGTCACTGATAGCATTATTCTCCATAAATTTGTTCAATCCTCTGTTGAAGCCAAAGAAGCCTGTCTGTCTCCATCACTGCCTCTTAGTTTAACTATGTGCTGTGTGAATATGTCTTTTCTTTTGCCTGATCTTCCAACTCTCAGCTTCATTGGATGTGCTTGAGTTTCTGATATTTGGAGGGAGAAAATGTTTCTCTATCCACTTTCTTTACACCATGCATAGTCTTATATCCACACCTCCTATTACTTGGCTTTTTTCTAACGAAAAGCTTCTTACCACTATACATGAACTGATACTTGGCTGCCCTTCAAAATTTGCATGAACCAGATCCTTGCTAATGATTATGAATACACAATTGTCAGTTGTTCTGGGATAAAAAAAAAAAAATCTGCATAAGCTTTCTCTGAATTCCAGGATACATGTAATGTTCCTATTTCTGAGGGTTGGACAGAGCACCTGGGCTCATTCTGAGCTCTTAAATTAGATTTCTTTTTTCAGCTGCCAAGTTCTCTGTGCAATTCATGCTTTCATCAATGGAAAACAATCTGAGCCTCATTCCTGGTAGCCTTGGAAGATCCCTCTGGAGCCGGTCACAGGATGCTGGAGGCCAAGTCACATGCTTTTCGGTGTCCCAGATAGCAGCAGTGATCACAGTTCCCATAAATCACAGTCAAGTCCTCCCATGCCCCAAGCCTTATGTCTGATCATTTAATATGAACCACTCCAAAATCATTCAGAGAATCCTTCAGTCTCCCAGTAATGTCCACCATGGTCAAGCCACTTGATTAGCCTCAAAGTTTAATGGTTTGATTGGTATATTAATCTTAAGAATGTCAGAACAGTCCTGCTGGATGAGGCCAGTGGCCCATCTAGTCCAACATCCTGTTCTCACAGCGGCTGACCAGCTGTTTCCTGGAAGCCCACAAGCAGGACCTGAGTACAAGAACACTTTGCCCACCTGCAGTTTCCAGCAACTGATATTCAGAAGCATAGAAACAGTGGAGGTGGATCGTAGCCATCATCAATCCAGTGCAAATGTTCCTGGGAGAAAGTCCCATTGAACACTGTAGGATTTACCTCTGAGTAAACACACCTGTTTCTGTGCTGCAACAAAGCAGCAATCCCATGCACTTTTACTTGGAAGTAAGCCTCAGTGGAACTTACTTCTGAGTAAATGTCTGTAAGATTAAGCTGTGAAGTAGGGGTATGATCAGTTTTTTTTCTTAATTCTTTCCTCCTATCAGTAAGAAAAAAATCTGGAGAATCGGAGCAAAGGCTTATCTAGTTCAGCACCCAGTTTCCCTGTTTAAGTGTTTTAAATGTGTTATAACACTGTGACACCAGATGGCACTGCAGATTTTGATCCTCTGGCAACATGATTTCCCATTACGAGCTTTACAACGCGTTTTCCTGAAACTTTTTTTATATATATAATGTGTCTAGATCCAGCCATAGTAATAGCCTTTGTAGCAAATTGTAAATTACTTTCTTTATTGCCACAAAAAGCTTTTCAGGCTTTAGTACTTGAAAATCTATTTACCATACATTTGATTCAGTGATTCTCAATTAGTTGCGAAAGGACAGGAGTTTAGCCAGCTAAATATTATCAAACAGTGTGTGTGTGTGTGTGTGTGTGTGTGTGTGTGTGTGTGTAGGGGGGGTGTCTTTCACATTTGTTTGATTCCAGCTCCCATCATCCCTGTCAGTGGCCATGCTGGCTTGGGCTGATGGGAGTTGTAGTCCAAAAACAGCTGGAGACCCAAGTTTGGGAAATACTGGTCTACACTGACCATCTGTGGGTCCCTGTGATTTCAGGCAGAAGTCTCACCCAACCCTACTTGGAGATGCTACTGGGGTTTGAACCTGGCACCTTCCATTTGCAGAGCAGATGCTGTGGTCACTGAGCTACAGTCCCTCCCCATCTTTTCAGCCTTGCTGCGAATACATCAACCAGACTGCAAGACTGGCATATGACAGAGGGAGAGGCCACATGGCTGGGAATTTCAAGGGCTAATTTGCCAGTTAATTCACTGATATGCTAATAATTGATATCACAGCACCATACTGCAGTAACCCAGACAAATCTGACCGTACGTGGATTTGGGGAGGGGAGAAAAGAGCCACCCTTGCCCAGCTCACTTGGATATTCTCTGATGCCAGCCAAAGTCCTGCTCACCATCTGGGCAGCAGATGTGCCTGCTTTCACTCAGGCAGAATCAATGCAGGACGCAGCCTCAATTAGTGCACATTTCATTGGGCTTCCACGTCACCTGCGGACCCATCGCTTGGCCCTCTGTCCTCTCTTTTGTTTGGTTCTCAATTACAATCTATTTAGTCATCGATAAAAAGTTTTGCCTGCTGCCAAAGGGACCCAGCTCCCTGCCAGAGAACATGCAGCCACCACTGAGGCTTGGCAAAAATGCCTATGGAAAGCGGCAACATCTCGTCCATTTGGGAAGTGAAGGAGGAGCACAGCACAGAGCCAATTCTTTAAAATCACAGCAGCAACCACAACACAGAGCAAGCATGAATGCGTAAACATTGGAATCCCTTTGGGGAGATTCGGCACTTGATTTATTCCTCGCTAGCAACTTTGGACAATGCCCGACCCTGAGAGGCACCCCCCAAAAAATCTGTGCAGCTTTGAAATCAGTGGTTAAAATCAGAGCGGTTCTGAAACAATGAGTCTGCCATCTTGATTCAAAATGACATCTGATTGTATGCAAACATAGGCAAAATCCAGCTCCTTGATCTCTGGAACCATCACACACAATTTGCCTTCAAATGCATAGTGAACAATTTTCCAAATTACCTAGCCGATTTACATATATTTCTGTCCACCTTTTCAGGATGCAAACAGTGCTGAATGTCAGTGAGTTTCATCACTGAGATCAACTGGGGAGGCTCTGCTATTGGTGCCACCAATTGGGGTAACTTGGGGGCGGCAGTTCCATGAGACAGAAACTTCTCAGTGGTGTGACCCTCAGACTTTGGAAACCCCGTCTCCAAGGAAAGACAGTTGTACCCTCCAATACTGATACTTTTAATGCTAGCTGAAGTCTTACTCATTTGTGGTTTTTGGAATTAATTGCTGAGTGACCTCATGTTCATACATGTGAGGTGAGGGGTTACAGCGGTTCTAGAGGTTTAAATTGTGTTGTGAATTAATTTGTGTTGATGGCTTTAATCATATCGTTCATTGATTGGGGCTCCCAACCTGGAGGAAGAGCAGTAGAAAAAAACAGCTGTGGTGGTGGGGAGGGGGGGGGGAATGAATTTTTTCTGGTGGAACTAATCTGGTCCTCATTCCTTGATCCCCTTCAGTGCACAGCTCAGCACATGTCACAGGTCCATCGAGATGAAATTCTGCAAGAAGTTATTATCCAGCCACAAAAGAGCACCAGTAACTATCAGGTCAGAAATAGTTGATTTTATTTATCGGCATTTCTTCAACAAAACAGCACCCAGCGTTTGACCAAAACTGCCTTAGAAATGAACTCCAGCTCATCTGCACCCACGTGATGTGGCTCCAGGAACGTCACCCTTGTTAATGCAAAAAGGACCCTGGAGAGATCTTTCCCCATCAACTCACACCAGGGTGCCTCTACAATTGGTTCCCATAAAGCAAAGGATGACAACCAGGCTTGTCTCTCAGCCATGACCCCTGCTGGCACCAGAGATGCGTGCGGCTGGAGAGCAGCCCAGCGGGGCATCCCTAATTCTGCTTTGTTGAGACCTGGGCTTTGCATCTCTTCTGTGAGCAGTAATTGGCTGCAAGAAGCAATCCGTAACTCCTTCCTCTCCATAACCTCTTCCTGAGCAAACAGTGTTTCACCTGTGTGTGCCATGTTGCATCTCCCTCCCTCCTGTATCCAATAACTGTCCTGGGCTGTCTCGGTGCCAGAAACCTTTCTTCCTTTCTTTTTTTCTTTTTACGTTTTGTCCCCCAGCAATCTCTAAGCCATATTCATTAGTGAAATATCAGGAACCTCTGGGGCGGCAGCTTGTGCTCCTAATTCATCTTCCAAATGTATAATGAGCCAGGAGTGAAATTTTTTAGGGTGAATTTAATTGACCTTTACAACAGCATCAGGCAGATTGGCTTAAATGTTATTAAAGCATAATATAACCCAGGGAGACTGTAAGGAAGGTTATCAGAAAATCTATCAAGTTGTTGGGTTGTTGTTTCATGGCGAACAAATTAAGGAGGAAAAGGGGAGGGGTAGGGAGAAAAACAGGAAGTGATGGAGACAGGTTGAAGAGGGCTGAAGTAATGAGCGTGGAAGACTGGGAGCCAGAGACAGCTGTAGCCAGAGGAAGATCAGGAGGAGGGGTGTGTTTGCCATTCTGAGGTCCCAAAGGCTCCTGACTGCTGGGAGTGCTTTTATTAGCCAGTTCATTTCTCCCACATCCTGAAATAGGGTGACTTGAAAGTCACAATGAATTATGAATGGAGGTTGGTTGGTTCTAAAAGAAGACTGGCAAATTCATTGAAGATACAGTAAGGCTATCAATGGCTACTAGTGTCAGGGACTGTGCTGAGGAGGGCTGTACTGAGGAACAATGGTGGGAGCCACCCCCTCTTCCTGATCCTGAATCTTCCCAGGAGCAGGAGGACAGTATAGATTTGGAATAGGAGTTTGCAGAGGGGCATAGTTCAGAAGGCAGAAGCTGGGAAATACTGGATGGGGAACAGCTAGGAGAAGAAACAGCGGAAGAGAGAGGGTTAACAGATTCACAGTCATGGGACAGCATTCACCCCCCCCCCCTTCTCCAAAGACACAGAGAGCTCAGAAAGTATTAGAACAGATAGCACAGAGAGTACAAACTCAGATTACAAGACGGAGGAGTGACGTGGATTAATAGTGATGGGGCGGAGGGAGGGAGCCTTAATTGGGAGCACCGCCATTTCTAGGTAGACGTGTTATTTTATCTCTCACTGTGATTATTAAAGAATCTAACTGGTAAGACGTTCCTTTTGTTTGATCTCTTCTTATTTACTGCCACGGGGGAGGAAGCCGATTCCCCAAAGCCTGACAACTAGCCACAATGGCTAGGGGTTGATTCCATGGTTGCAGGAATACTTTGAATACCAGTTGTTGGAAATCACAGGGTGGGGGGGGCCTCCTGTGCTCAAGTCCAGCTTGTGGGTTCCACCTAATGCTAAGAAGTCACAACCCAACATGGATTATGATTTATTTATTATGATTATTTATTTCATTTATATCCCACCTACCCGACGCCACAGGAGCTCAAGGTGGAATACATGGTTCTCCCCTTCCTTATTTAATCCTCACAGCAGTCCTGTGAGGTAGGTTACGCTGAGAGGCAGTAACTGGCCCAAAGTCACCCAGCAAAAGTTTTGTGGCCAAGTGGAACTTTGAATCCTGGTCTCCCAGGTCTTAGTCCAGAACTTCCACCACTACACCATGAATACTAACCATTTGCACAATTGATTCTGCACTTGCTAGTTATGGGGTGGGGCCTGGATCTATATGTGGAAGGAAAAACCTTGGGGAACCTTATTCAGCCACTCCTCTGTACTTCATGTTTCTCACATGCATGGCTTTAAAGCATTTTCTCTACAATCTTGAGGGCTAGAAACTGAATTTGATTAAAGTTAAGATCCACAGAGTTCTGATTCCTGCACCCAGTCCCGTATTCTCTACTGCGTCTGTGTTCACTTAGAATCCCAGCATAAACATAACCCCATTATACTGTTCTACACACCAAGCAGTTTTGATATACAGATAGTGAACTCTCCCATCTGTATTGGTGCTTACAATTTATACCAGGGCCGGGGAACTGTTTTCAGCGCAAGGACCACATTGCCTCCTGAGCAATGTGCAATCAGGGGGCCTGATTCAAGTGGTGGGAAAAGAGAGCAGAGGAATGGACGTGACGTTTACCCTTTGTACATTAGTCTACATTCTAGCCACACAAAAGTCAGAGGTTTCTTGGCACACACATTTCCCCATCCTCCACCCAAGGAAGCAAGAGGACACATTCCAGCCAATCAAAAGCACTGGAGGGTGTGGAGCAGGGCCAGGGAGGGGTGTGGCCTTGGGAAAGGGGGCAGCAGCACAGTGGCAAATTCAGAAGTGCAGGGTCCTTTTGTGACACTCACAGCCACTTAGCATACAGAACAATTCATTGCTGTTCTTCCCATACACCTTCTCCAGAGTTGACCCTAGGAGCCAATCCTCAGAAGCTGCTTCACCTCTTTTCACTCTCATTGGCTCCAATCAGCACAAAGGGGAAAAAGACTTCTTCTCCATGGCTAGAAGGCTTCCTTTTCATGCCAACTGAAAGGTTTTAGGATGCTGGAGGCAGGGACCCAGCTGAAGAAATATTAACAGGTCTTTGACGGCAACACCCCACCACAATCCCAAACCCCTACATCTCTGGGTTTGGGCAGCAGGTGAGACCTGGTGGGCAGTCCTGGAAGCCCACATGCTCCACAGCTCCAATTTGATCCATACCCAATTTGAAGATTATCCCATGAAGAACTCGCCGCCATTCATTCCCATCCACCCTGCTGGGAGAATGGCAGGGGGCTCGCGGCGTTCCCCGCACGCTTCAGCTCAGCTTACTTCCAAACTGTGCTTTCCTATTTTCCACAGAGAGAATGTCACATAAAATAGCATTATAAAAGCATTTCAAAGAAGAAAAGATAACAAGAGTCACATTTCAACTGAAATGAGAAGTGGGGGGACGGGGCATGTATTCATGGGTGAGAGTGCATTTTAAAGAGTTCAAAGCGTGCTAAAATGTGGACGGGGATGAAAGTCAACAGAATCAGCTTGGGCAAAACTGGGCTTGGGGGAGGGGGGAAGGGAAGAGTTAATGGTGATGTCAAGAGCAATTTTTAGTCCTGTTAGATATTCATTTTCCATAGATCATCTGCTTGTCCCCGCTTGTTTGAAATTCTCAAGGTTTCAAGCTTCAAAGCGCACCATGACTGCCTTTTGCACAGAGCTCATGGATCCGTAGGGAGCCACATCAGCAGGTTATAGCAGAGTGCACGCCGAGGACTCCCGCTGGGACACTTGCTCCTTCTGCCAGCCGTCATCTCTGCGACAAGGGCATGGTGGCTTCCAGCCGGGAATAATGTAGCCGCTCCAAAGAATTTGGGTAGTGGGAAGAGAAATGGAAAATCTGCTGGACTGGCAGGGGGACAAAGATGAATATTCTATATCCCCCTCTCGTTTTCTGTGTTAGAGAACCCCAGAGATTACCCTTTCATAGTACTTAATTGGATTAAGAACATAAGAAGAGCCAGCTGGATCAGGCCAATAGCTTGTCTAGTCCAGCATCCTGGTCTTACATTAGCTGACCAGATCCCCCAATGGAAAACCCACAAGCAGGACATGAGCACAAGAACCCTCTCCCCCTCCTGTGGTTGGAGACAGCAATTGTTCTGACTATCAGCTGCTGGAAACCACACAAGGGGACAGTGCTCTTGTGCTTGCGTCCTGCTTGTGGGTTTCCCATTGGGTCATGTGGTTGGCCACTGTGAGAACAGGATGCTGGAGTAGCCAGCAGGCTTTTCTTATGTTCTTTTTGATGGCGATGAAAAATGCCTCTCCTTTTTCAGCATTTCCCCAAGCATTTAAAATGGAAGACATTATTTAGGACACTTTTAGTCTGAAGCATAGTGCCTGTAATGCCATCCTCTCTCTCTCTCTCTAGTTTACTAGGTGCCAAGAGCTAAGAGCCTAACAACTTGGTTCGATCAGTCAATTAATTCACACAGTTCGGCAACTGTCTATGCAAGCCGTCCTCTCTTGGCTCGAAAGGCCACGTCCATTAAGTGCTCTTGAGCAAGTTGGCTGAAGAGCTCTTCTGTCAAGCATCAGCCCAGAGCTCTTGCCTCCTAAAGTTGTTCTCTTTCTCTCCAGAAGAAACTATGTAGGACGAAGGCAAGACAGGCATCAGTGAAGGAAGCAGCCTTTTCATCTGGGGGTAGGTGTGAAAAGCATGGCCTTGAAGGGAGAACACAAAGCTTCCCCCACTCGAAAACACTTGCTGTGAAATGAAGGCAACACATCCATGATCCACAGCCTACAATGATCCAAAGCCTGCAGAGATAGCGAGCAGGTGAGCAAAAAGGGCTCTGCTGTGTTTCTCCTTGCAATTTTCTTTCTTTTCATCAAAAGCAGAAAGGAAAAAGTAGTGTGGTTGAGGCTGAGGGGGAAGAAAACCCAGCCATGTGTCCCACATACCTTACAGGTAAACCAGTGATGGCCAAACTTGGTCCTCCAGCTGTTTGGGGACTACAATTCCCATCATCCCTGACCACTGGTCCTGTTAGCTAGGGATGATGGGAGTTGTAGTACCAAAACAGCTGGAGGGCCAAGTTTGGCCATCGCTGCACTTAAACTGAATCAAAGCAATGGTCTACACTGAATGGCAGCAGCTTTCTGTTGCCACAGGAATCAGTCTTACTCAGCAGTCCTACCAGAAGAAATGAATGAGTCAATCTGTCAATTCCAGTCTCTTGTTTTTTTAAAAAAATCTGTTCTCCACATTTCTCCACCAGTTTGCAATTAAAAGGCGAGGGGGGAGAAAGAGAGACCTCTTGAAAATTCATCAGCACTTGAGTTCGAATTTCTCCTGATACACACATGTACATATGCAATTTCCCTGTAATAATGCAGATTTTCACAAAGTAATTTCCCCTAATATTTTGTATGTTGTTTCCACACGGCAAAGAAATTCAACATGTGATTGCTGCAAAAAATCACACCCGCTGAATTTATCTGCTTTGAGAGTCATGACCCAAGACATGGGGGCGCTCCCACGAGAAAAGACCACAACCCTGCTTCTCTCCAAACAGCCTGGTTTGCATCGTCACCTGACCCTCCGCATTGTTTCCGCTCCCGGGAATAAAAATGCAAACCCATAAAGCGTAATGGGCTGTGGTGATTTATTAAGTATTAGTTTAGTCTTGGGGACCTTGTGACACCAGAGACCAAGGCAGCTCCACTCCTGGTTTTACGATGCTCCCAAGACCTCTCTGTGCAATTATTTCCTTGTCTCCCCACAGCCCATACATTATTCTCTATAATAATATGTTTTCTGAAACTCCTTTCCATAAACTACTGTAGCAGGCAGCAAGAAACCGTATTATTATTGATATCATGTCACATCAGTAGTAAAATGACTTATGGAAAATGGACTGTGAATAGAGACGGTTTCAATTTAAAACATTCTGACCTTTCAGATTATTAAAGAGGAGGGAAGGGGAAAACACACACACACATACACACACACACACCACACCAAAATAGTGTGCGGCAGCATCATACTCAGAAGGAGCAGCTATAACAACCTTGAACTGCAGACAAACTGAAGGCCTCTTCTTTCGGTCTAAGCAGTGGGGTTTTTAAGTGAAATCCAGGGAATCTTGGGATTTTGTGGAAGCTTATCCGGAAATTTTGTGGAAGCTTGGAAAAGAAAATAAGCCACAGCTGACAAGTTTCCCTCAAAGCTTGTGGTATAAAGGGCTGTATCCAGCGCTAGCCAGACTCAGAAATAGACCCCTTGAAATTACCAGACATGGCTAATTCAAGTCACAGCCACACCATGCATTTTCAAGCACTTTCATACCTCATGGCTAGCCATTGCTCCCCACTTACCTCTACAAAGTATGCTGAGAACTCTGTAGTTTGTTAATGGTGCTGGGAAGAGCAGCTATGTAAGGTGTCTCCTAACTCTAACCACCCATTAAACTATAGTTCCTGTAGATGCCGGGGGGTGGGAGCCATGCTTCAAATATATGGTGTGGAGCTGGCCTTAGGTCAGGGGTCGGCAAGGTTTACCTTGCCTAGGCCTGTTCACTCCAGTGGAGATCTCTCTGTGGGCTGGATCGTGGGCACCCACAGTTTCCGGTGTCTGCATCTGTGCAGACGCAATTTCTGGCACCACAGAAGGGAGTCCCCGCGCTGCGCCGCGCCGGTTTAGCACAGTGCGCAGGGGCTCACCAAGCTGGCGGATCGGTTCAGGGGCGGGTCATGGGCTAGTTAAATGACCCCCGTGGGCCGCTTGTGGCCCATGGACCTTAGGTTGCCCACCCCTGCCTTACGTCCATTAATTAACCTGCTTCTCGTTTTGAAGCACACTGAACTAATTCACCAGCCCTGGACTTTTATGTGGGTGAAATATGGAGCTATCAATCGGATTACGTGCTTCTCCAAATCTGGCTTCCAGTTTGCTTATTTCTTTGCAAGAACATTTAACCTTAATGCATCAGCACCCAACTATAAGTGGAAGAAGAGCCTGGCTGCTAGATTACACCAATGGGGGCCCATCTAGTCCATCATCCTGTTCTCAAAGTGGCAAACCTACTATGGGAAGCCAGTGTGCAGAAGCACTCTCCCTAGTTGTGATTTTCCAGGTATGCAGCACCGTTCTTCACTGTGTACGTCCCCCAACTGCCTTGCATCTATCTATCTATCTATCTATCTATCTATCTATCTATCTATCTATACACACGCACACGCACACACACACGCACACGCACACGCACGCACGCACGCACGCATACACACACACACACACACACACACACAAATAACAGTTTTGTGTAACTCAACTTTCCCCATCCACGATTTATTTGAACCTCATTTTAGTTCAACAACAGCACCACCCCCAATTTCTGGCCACTATTGCTCAGGTTAAAAACTGCAGTTTGAGAGCAAATTGCTAGAGAAGAATAGCCAGAAATGCAGACTGCAATTTTGCACAGTGGTTAGGAGACTGAGCTGTGAGGTTCACAATAAAATTGTAGCTTCATTCCCAAACTTGCTAGATTGCTGTGGTCAATTTGCCTTCTCTCACCCTCAGCTACTGGGGGGATAAGAATACTGGCCTACCACAAAGGGCTGTTGTAAGGAACAGTGAGGCAATGTATGTTGAGATGTTTTCTGTGCTTAGAAAACACACAGCGGGAATACTGCCTTAACCCAGATGCATATTTACAGTTTTAACAAAGTTGCTGGTCCTAAGCACATTTACTCAAAAGTAAGTTCCACTGGGCATCACTGCCTGCTAAGTATGCTTAGGATTAAAGTTGTCATCTTAAAAATGCATGGCTGACTTTTTCCTCTTATCAGTAAATCCAGGATCAGCAACTTTCTTTTAATGGGGAGCGGGGAAGCAGGAAGCAAAGCATCAACAGAAAAAAATATATTATTTTATTACTTTTTTTATTTAGGCAAAAGCAATAAAAATTGGACAAACTGCCCAAATCTCTTTTGGAAGCTTTCCGAGCTGTAAACTCACAAGCTCTGGACCACACTTAATCTCCCTGTGTGTTTATCTCAAAGTCTGTGCTGGGATGCTAACTGAAGGGCATATTTAATCAGGGATCAGATGTTATCTGGCCATTGGTCTGGGACCAATACTAGGAAGTGTTTATTGGTCCAGAAAACATCTCTACTGTTCCACCAACTGAACGCCTTTGCAACCGTCTTTTTCCACTTGATGCTAACATCTGATAGCTCATGGGCTGCTAGGAAGAGATTGATGGTCATGCTACATCTCTGCATTTCAGAGCTGAAATTTTAGCTCAGTGATATTGCACTTGTTTCCAGATATATGATACCTACTCCCAACAGCATCCAGAAGTATGTTGCTGGGATGGAAATGGCAACATTAGGAGTCAGGTAGCTCCTGAACTGAGGCTCAAGGGTATTGGGTTATTCATTCATTCATTCATTCATTCATTCATTCATTCATAAAAAAACATTTATATATTGCTACTTCATAAAATATCAGGGTGGTGGGCAACAAGACATATACAACAAATCAGAATTAAAAGCAGTTCAAACCAATCCTCAAAATGACTGGCAATTGTACAGGCTTGCTTTAAACAATGGTACAGGCTTGCTAGCATAAAATGGTCTTCAACAGAAAATCTCTGTCAAATCTCTTTTGGAAGAGTATTCCACAGCATGGGACCAAGGACTCTAAGTGTTCAGCTTCTAGTTTAGGCCTCTGAAACATGTGGGTCAGTCCCAGACCCAAGGTGTTCAGAACTTTATGAGTCAACACAAAAGCCTTGAACTGACACATTCATCCACCTTCTCATCAATTCAGTGGGAAATTACTGCAGTTTTCTTGTATAAGACTATGTTGTTTTCTTGAAAAATCATGCTAAAAAGTGGGGGTCGTCTTATACATGGGTTGTGCATAGGGTGGACCTTCGATTGGTTTCTGGCGAGGCTGTCAGTGACTATTGTACATGCTACTGGTTGCTGCATAAATGGGTGGTGTTGATTGGCTGACGCTCCAGCAGTTGGGTGATTGGCAGCTTCTGCCGGTGATGGAACAGACAGGAGCCAAAATTAGCAACAAATGCAGGTGAGCAATTTTTGGCAATCCGCACTAAAAAAAAGCTCCACAACCCTGGGTAAGCTCAACAACTCTGTACCATCTCCCCCCCATTTTCTTAAATTTGAGTCCCCAAAAATAGTGGTTGTCTTATACATGGGGGCATCTTATAGATGGAAAAGTACAGTATTCTCCCGAATGTTTCATCTAGTCTCCCCCACCCTCTCACCTTCAAAACCAGATTCCCTTGCATGGAACCATTCCAACAAAGTTCATAGAAAGTACACCAGTCTGGTGTTCCAAATGGTCCAAAGTTTTTCCCAACCCTAGATTAAAGAGGAAACACTGGCAGGGATTATTTAGGCAGCAAATAAGAGATTGTACAGAACGAAAACTGCCAATTCCTCAGACTGTAATGACATGAACAAACATGCCTAGGGCAATTTATTGTGCTGATAGCTCCGTAAGCACAGTCCACAGAACAAAATGTAGCAAATATACTCATTTGTGTGTGACACAGGTGACCTGCAAAGGATATTAAATGCAGCTGATGAGGACACACTTAATGATATCTCTTCCCATAAAGTAAATGCATGCATTTGCAGCAATGATGAGCGGCTGGTAGCAATGGGTGCTTGAAGCTCTCTCTTCCTGGTCCAAAACATTGTGTTCAAAATCATCGTGGCAGCTGCCAAATTCCATGAGCTCCATTGGAAATCCTATTGAACTCTACTGAGCAATGCATGGATTCCTGGAATCAGAACCAACAATTTCTGGATTTCTAGTCTACTTTGAGAACATGACCCCAGAGTTCAGCAGTAACCAGGATCCCAAGTCAGAGGCTACAGTGTCACTGGTTAAGGAGCCAGGGTGGGTTCCTGGATCTGAGCATGATGCTGATAATCAGGGGACCCATTGAGTTAGAGACTGGTGGGCAGGAATCCACTGAACCAGGTATCACAGAGTCTGTACAAGTGGACCCAGGACTCTCTTAGGTGCCTTCACTGGGTCTTAGGAACTGAATGCCTCTCACATTACCTCACTGCACAGGGAGCACACCACGTGGGAGGCCAAGGAATGCAGGATAAATGCCTCCCCTTCAAACCAGAGGGTTGGCCCTTTAAGAGACTCTAGCTCTCACAAAGGGGGTGGTGGCAGAGGCACATGTGGCCTCAGTTCACTTCCAACTCTTGTAGAGAAAGCTGCTTCCTTGGTGCTGTCCATGGTTCTACAACAATCAATCAGCTTTGCTCCATGGCCCATCTAGTCCAGTATCCTGTTCTCACAGGGACTTGAGCACAATATCACTTTCCCCTCCCTGGTATTCAGAAGCACACTGTCTCCAACTGTGAAGGTTGAGAGCAGCTTGCTAAGGAATTTCTAGGCTGTTGCAAAACCACCTTTCCTAATCAGTTTTCAAACAAGTGTCATTGGGCTGTTCATATTTCTCTTTGCAGGCAGGAGGTCACGATTTTTGAAGATCAGAATTCCACTGTAGAATTTACAGGCGTTTACAAGCATGTCATGTTATCAATTAAAAGGAGGAATGGTTGGAAGCCAGGTATGTGTGCCTCGATGAAATAAATATATAAATAAAATCCAGTCTCCACATCAAGGTACTATTTCCTACCCCCACCCCAATTCCTTTCCAGATGGCTGGGAGACTTTTTCCCAGGTGGTAAATATATTATTAAGAACTCATTTCACCGTGAAATTGACTATTCAAAACACAGACAGAAGTTAATATATTAGGACAACCTGTCTGAAAACCTGCATTAGGAGGAAATTTATTTTTGTTTAATATAAAGCCTTGTATTAAGCCCATGGCCGTTCCCTTAAGCTGCATGCTGGCAATGCCCAAAGCCATCCCCTTGACATGTGCTTCTGTATCAGTTTGAAGGGCTGCTTGCATAAACTTGTTTGTGTAGAGGAGGAGGGTCAGCTGCTGGCAGCCTGAAGGCCACATGTAGAACACACCCTCATTTTATGTGAGTGGCAAGGAGTGAGAAATGAGAGAAAGGGGGTGGCAGGAAGAGAGACAGATTAGGAACAGGTTAGAGCAGGGATGGGGAACCCATGACTTTCCAGAGGCTGCACGACCCCAACTCCCACCAGCCGCACAGCCAGTGCAACCTGTGTGTGATTGCCTGGGATTCGGACTCGGAGGCTGGACCTGAGGAATCCCAGCCTGCACAGGAGTCCCCACCTCCAGAACCAGCTGAGCCGGGGCTGGGGCTTGAGCCTCAAGGGTCCTCACCTGTGCTGGATCCTCAGGTGCAGGCACCAGCTGAGTCTGCTCTGGCCCCTGAGGTGATGGAGGACCCATTGCCTGCAGGTGCTCCACTCTCAGCCCCATCAGGGGAAAAGGAGGTTGCCTCTGGGTCCGGTAACCCTCCAGCCTCTCCTGAGCTGCAGAGGCTCAGGGCAGATAGGCGGAGGAAACTAAGTTCCTGCAGGAGGAGTGCTCGCCTCCTGGACAGGAGAGGCGAGTCACCGGTGGACCGGGGCCGCCCTATGCCTCGGGGCAGATAAAAGCCAGCCAGCCCCAGCCCCAGGTTGCGGGAGCAATGTTGTTGCTAGCCTGTTCCTGCCTGCACCCTGTCCTGCTCTTCTGCCAGAGTTCCTGACCCCACCCGACTCCTTGCCTTGGACCCAGCTACAGCTTTGACGGACAGCCTCCATACCCCACCCTTGACCTCAGACCGGACTCGGACCTCGCCGCATGGATAACCCTCAGGACCAGCACACTGTAGTTGGGGATGAGGCGAGATGTAGTTCAACAACATCTGGAGTGTCATAGGTTCCCTATCCCTGGGTTAGACAAGTGGTTCCCAAACTTTCCCCCCATGGAACACTTTAAAATTGCTGAGGGTCTTGGTGGACCACTTATTGATCTTTCTGCCCATTGTAGCAGTTGTAGGATCAGAAGGGCTTTTAGCTGGAATTTTACAGACACATCACAGACCACCCAAAGAAGTCTGTGGATTACCAGAGGTCTGCAGAACACAGTTTGAGAACTCCTGTTCTAGACACTAAAGGGCTTGCACATCCTCAAGTAATTCCAACCTGGCTCATATAAAACCAAGGAATTATGAATAATGAGGGCATCCTGTCTTGGTTGGACAACGATAGTATTTCCTGATCCTTCGTACAATCTGATCCAAAAGCTTTAGGTAGCTAAATTTCACTCTGTTTCAAGTTGCAGCTAAGCTAAACACCTGGACTGGACAATGTGTTTCAGCTCAAGGGTGACATCCCCTTCTCTGCAACCTTCCAGGAGCCAGATGCTAGTGGCCAGAGGAGCCAGAGGCAAAAGCAGGAGGAGCAACAAATACTTTAGCATGCACATACTCCTATATGTATCATGGTGCATTTAATATGAGGAAATTGTTCATAGTTTTAACAAGATTGAGGGGTGAGAAATCTCACTTCTCATCAAGATTAAGGAGTGAGATAGAAATCAGGAAGAAAAAAAACCCATGTAGGCAAACTCAGCATTGAGATCTTGAGAAAATTATGTCCCTACTCCAAACAGTTCATTTTGAGCCTCTTTAGATTTCAGCTGTAATTCTAAGCATCATATCTGAAGTCCATCTTTGCTAATCATGCAATTAATTTATTAGGCAGCAGTTAATAAGAAATTATAGGACTCTGTCTAATTAATGAGTCCACTAAAGCATTTCGTCAATCAATTACTCTGTCTTTAAGCAATTATTTACTTTAAATAAGAATTCGCTAGTGAAAGTCCTGAGTATTTTTTTATTTTTATTTTTTTTGCTACCACTTAGGAGTCATTTAGGAAATTAGAAATAAATTGACCCCAGGGAAGAAGCTGGGACAAATAGCCGACATGACAAGGTAAACAAGGCATCCTTTGCCTACAAATTCAGTTTCCTTGCACCCCAAAGCAAAATACGTACACAGAAAACAGGAATATTCTCAGGCAAAGCTATGGGGGGGGACACAGCTAGCATTCATAAGTAATATGCATGACCCCCCTTTTTTTTGAATACAACACCTCCTGGTTTTGAAAGTTTAAGGGTGGGGGAGCTGCGTTTTCAGCCAACTTTATGTCCTTCCTTATGTTCTCTGCACATTCATAGAATTCTGGCACTATAGTGGCAGATTCTACTTCTAGAAAGGCAATGTCCCTGAGAGCCTGGGCAATCTCTACAATTTAATAAGGAACTAGTGTGGCTGTCTTAAAGCCACCCAGTGAAATTCACAGCTGAGCAGAGATAGGAGTAGCCTTGGGCAACTTGTTGGAAAGATGGGAAATAAATGTATTGAATGGATGCATATTGCAGATAGAGGAGGGTGATGAAGAAGAGAGGTGGTGGCTTGCGATTAGTTTGCAGCTGAGGTGGCCCGGGAACCTTTCTAGCTCGTGACTCATGTTCTCATCCAGTATGCTAAATTAGCTCTCATTATGAAGAAGAAGGGAGGTTTCACACTGGAGGAATGGTCAGAATTGTGTCAAACGAGTGTAAATTTAATTTCATGCTAAACTGCATGTGAGGCCCTCCACTTGCCGAGCTGTTCCTAGCCTAAAATATTATTGGTTTAATTGCATCTCTATGTGTGGGATGTATAATCCCCAAGTATGATAAATTATAGAATTATTCAGCCAAGTAAAAGTATTCAACTGCTCGCTCCTCTCTCTCCCCACTGCATTTGTGGTCAATCTCTATGGAGGCATCTCAATATCTCAGAGAGTATTTGGAGCTGTGCAGAAGAAACCGTGACTTATTTGAGAGTTTTAGCATCAAAGTCCAAGCCGGCTATTTCATTCTTCATTCAGCTGTGCTTAGAAGAGAAGCTTTGAATTCTCCCTTTTGCCAAGGGAGGGTATGGGAGGCAAACACCCAGCAGCACATAGTTAAACTATAGTTGAACTATGGAACTTGTTCCCACAGTGATGGCCACCAACCTGGGATGGCTTTTTAAAAGGATTACACAAATGCATGGAGGAGAGGGCTATTGATGGCTACTAGCCATTATGTTTATGCTCTGCCTCCACTGCTGGAGGCAGCAATGCTTCTGAATACCAGTTGCAGGAAACCACAAGAGGGGAGAGTGTTTGAATCCTGCTTGCTAGTTTCCCACAGGCATCTTGTTGGCCACTGTGAAAACAGAATGCTGGACTCGATGGGGCACTGGCCTGATCCAGCAGGGTCTTTCCTTTCCTTTCCTTTCCTTTCGATAGTGCTGAAAAATGCCTCTTTTCAGCATTTTTCCAAGCATTGAAAATGCAGTGGTACCTCGGATTACATACGCTTCAGGTTACAGACTCCGCTAACCCAGAAATAGTGCTTCAGGTTAAGAACTTTGCTTCAGGATGAGCACAGAAATCGTGTGGCGGCAGAAGGAGCCCCCATTAGCTAAAGTGGTGCTTCAGGTTAAGAACAGTTTCAGGTTAAGAACGGACCTCTGGAACGAATTAAGTACCTAACCTGAGGTACCACTGTAGAAGACATCATTTAGGGCAACTTTAGTCTGAAGCACAGTACCTGCAGTGTCTTCCAATTTTTTATTTTTTACTTATCAGAGTGTGAACAAGTTTGTTTGCTGGGAAGTGTCGGAGGAAGCTGCTCAGGCGCCTGGGGTGGTGGGCCCAGGGGTGGGGTAAGCCACCCATAGGGGCAGGGTGAGGGCGGTGGCAAGCTGCCCATAGGGGCGGGCCACACCACAGGGCCTCCAGAGTCTGCCTGCCTCCTCCCACTCAGCTCCCCTACAGATGGGGGGAGGAGGCAGCGGGTGGACTGTTTGAACAGCATGGAACCTTCGTGCGCCCAAGCCACTGTGTCTCTCCCATGACAGATGTGTGGCTCGGGCAAGCTGCAGGCCCCATGGTGAGTGATGCCTGGCATTTTGTCACCCCCCCCCTCAGTGGTGACACCCGGGGCGGCCTGCACCAACTGCACCCCCTTCCTCTGCCCTTGTTGCTGGGTGCAAAGAGCCCCCACCCCACCTTACCAAGGTTGCTATAAGGATTGTTGAGACAATATATATGATGAGCCTCTCTCTCTCTCTCTCTCTCTCTCTCTCTCTCTCTCTCTCTCTCATATTTTTATGATGGTCCTCATTACTCCTGCTAAGAGTGAACTTGGGTGGTGAGTGCTGATGATTTGGAACATAGGAATGGAAATTATTCTTCATGTGCCACTTTGATTTTGCTCCCACAGGAGGTAGTTATGGCTGCCAACATGGATGGCTTTAACAGAGAATTAGGCAAATCCAGGGAGGATCAGGCTTTCGATGGCTACTATCCATTATAGTGATGTTCTACCTCCACTGTTCAGAAGTATGCCTCTGAACACCAGTTTCTGGGAATCAGAGGTGGGAAGAGTGCTCTTGTACTCAGGTCCTGCTCACAAGTTTCCCACAGGGGCATCTGGTTGGCTGCTGGAAGAATAGGATGCTGGACTAGATGGGCCTTTAGCCCCATCCAGCGAGGTCCTTCTTATGCTACTATGCCATTTGAGGACCTTGTAGCTAAAATATGGCCATTGTGAAATAAGGAGAACACACCAGAATTCTTGTGGAAGCCCTGAGGTTTTCCAGAAGTACAAAAGCAAACTTTAGAAATAAAACTTAAGGAGGCGTGCCCCTCCTTAAAAAAGAAATCACAACCCAATGAAGACTGAACAAGAAATCACAACCCAATGAAGACTGAAGTGGAGTGTCAGTTTGAGGGTGGAGAGAACGAAGAGGGACTGAAATGGAATACCCTGGAGAAGGGGATTTCTAGGTTGGTTGGCAGGAACCTGAATGAGGAGCACCCTTGCAAGGAGATAACGATATTCTCCCATATTTTGTTGTAGGTCTCATGCAATCTATTCTTGCTTAACTCATCATCTGAAGGCTGACATACCTCAACCATGGGAGTGACTCAAATATACATTTTGGAATTAATGTTTGCCTGGTTTTCATGCACGCTTAGACTATGATAACACCTCTCGCTTGCATGGATGAAGAGTTGTTGGGGGGGGGGGTGCAAAGAGAAAAACTTCATTTAATTCCTCATGGTTGAGCCTGTTAGGATCAATGTAGCTACGTTTGTGGCAAAAGCTTCCCAACTCAGAAAAGCCTTGTGAACTGAGACATGTGTATATATGTATTATAAGTAGTTTATTACATGTGTTTGATTACTATTATTATCATCTTTGCTTGCATGCTAAAATTTGTTTGCTTATTTGTTTTCTTGGTTATAGCCAGTATTTGGTTGACCGATACATTTTCATTTGAGCATATTTGAACATATCCATTATTCTGTCCATTTTTTCAACTCTGTCCCTTCCAACCACCAGGAGGTGGCCCCTGGGTGGTTGCCACATGAGGGAATGTGGCCCTAAGGCTGAAAAGGTTTCCTCACTCCCACTCCCTGGGGTTAAATTGTTCTTCCTAGGCTGGCTCCGATCCATCCAGCGCCCCCCCCCCCGCCCAAGTAGCAAATAAATTCTCTGTGAGGGTTTCGTGGCTCCATCCCTCCCGGTTTTCATTCTCCTCCATCTCCTTTTGCTCATGGAATAAGAGATCATTAATCTAGTCAGAGGAAATGAGACTTTCACTCACACAGAGGAACCCATCTGAAGTTCACACAAAAAGTAACACATTACCTTGATACCCTGACACTGTGAAAAACGGTTCTGGGGGGAGAGTGTCTTGCTTCTTTTTCTTTCCACCCCCTCCCCCCATTCTTTTCAGTTATTCATTCAAGACTCCAACAAGGAAAAAAAGGGGGGGACCCAGCTGTTACAAGTAGCCAATATTTGCTTCACAAAAGAAGAAGAAAGGAGAGAGAGAGAGGAGGGTGAGGGAGAGAAGCCATCAGACATGGATTCCAGTTCTTTCTACAGATGCAAATGCTAATAGCATTTGACAAATCAGTAATTTGTGTTTTTTTCCCCCTCACACCATAATTCATTTAGTGTGGTGTGCTTTATTACTGTACATTTTACACATTGGTGCACAGAAGACGTTGCCAGCTCTTTCTTTCTTTATTAAACAATTTTATTCTTCTCTTTTAGCAATCATTCATTCATACGAGCGGCATAATAGCCTCGGGAGGGAGGGATGGAGAATAAAGACACAGGCAGAGACAGAAGGCAGATAGATGTAGAAATCAAGATTAGAGAAACAGAAATCGAGGGCAGGGAGGCATTGGTCACCCACAGGACGGATGTCCAGTGATTTAGGAGGACATCAAGGAACCTGGGTGAGTTGCCATGGCAACAAGGCGAAAGGTGAAAGGTACTTCTAGACTGGAGAGGCCTATTTTCCCATGGTCCCTCTAGAACAGGCATCCCCAAACTCGGCCCTCCAGCTGTTTTGGGACTACAACTCCCATCATCCCTAGCTAACAGGACCAGTGGTCAGGGATGATGGGAATTGTAGTCCCAAAACATCTGGAGGGCTGAGTTTGGGGATGCCTGCTCTAGAACTCTGACTGCCTCCTATTGGCTGACTGGAGGTCTTACATGCCATGACAGGAAAGGAGTGATTCTGGGAATAAGAAAGCTGAGAATAAGAAAACCAAGGCCACATTCACACCGTACATTTAAAGCATTATAATGTCACTTGGAATGGCCATAGCTTCCCCCAAAGAATTCTGGGAGCTACAGTTTGTTAAGGGTGCTGAGAGTTGCTAGGAGACCCCCATTCCCCTCACAGAGCTGCAATTCTCAGTTTTTCCTGGGAAGAGAGGCTGGTTGTTAAACCTCTCCGGAAACTGTGGACCTTTGAGGGGTCTCCTAACAACTCCTGGCTTCCAACTATGCAACAAAATTCTAAAGCAAATTCTGGTCCGTTCTTCCCCTCCCTCTGAAGGGACCAATATTTTTACCCTTCTTCACAACCTCCTTCCCACAGGTTTACTTGAAAAAAATAATAATACTGAAAATTGACATTTTTTGCAGCTGGAAAAATGCTCCTGCAAATAAACAACCCCCTCCCTTTGGGCTCAGACCTATAAAGGACACATTTTGCTCCCAAGCTGATGCTTATGTTATTATATCTCTCAGCAGGCTTCAAGCCAACTTCAATTCCCTGTTAGTTAATAAGAAAAGTGAGTGATGCAACAATTGCTTTGTCTTGGTTGCCTTGTAAAAGGCTTTGTCATTCAGGAACGGGAACAAAAAGATGGGCCAGCTGACGCCCTCAGCCAGTAAGACAAGGACCAAGGAAGAGACAGAAATCAATTATCTGGGTGAAATTCAAAGGTAGCAAGAAAGACACAGAAACAGTGTACATCAGCAAACAGTCCACATAATCCCATTAACACAGCTGCCGTCTCCCTCATGGGGTTGCTAGCCAAGGAAGGAAATGATAATTAAAAGACGCAAACAAAAATAGTCTTGGTGTCTTAGGGAAGTCTAAAGGCTGGTGATGTTCAAATGATACACAGGTAAAGACATGGTGCGCTGGATGCAGGGACTAAGAAAATAAGTGGTAATCAGCTGGTTTCCCAAGAGTACAGAGAAAGCTGCCCTATACTGAAACAGGTGATTTGTTCATCTAAGCCAGGCATGTCCGAAGTCCATTTTGGGGGCCTAATCCAGCCCACTAGTTGATTTAATCCGGCCCCTGTGGCAGTATATGTCCTGTGGTAAAACGGTAAAATTCTAAAAAAAAAGCTCAGCAATTTCAGTCCTAAAAGCTTCAATCTTAAATAAACTTTGTTGGCCCTCACACACGTTCACTTCATCAAATCTGGCCCTCTTTGAAAAAAGTTTAGGCACCCCTGATTCTAAGCAGTGTGGTGCAATGGTTGGAACACTGAACTAGAATCTGGGAGACCAGGATTCAAATCGCCACTCAGCCATGAAGCGCACTGGGTGATGTTGAGCCAGTCAGTCCCAGCCTAACCTACCTCACAGGGTTGTTGTGAGCATAGGAGGGAGAGAACCAGGTAAGCAGCTTTGAACTCCATGGAGAAAAAGACAGGCTATAAATGCAATGAAGGAATAAATAATAGCTCAGTATTGTCCACACTGAGTGGATTTGTCAGGCAGCATCCTGTGTGTATGTGCCCCCCCCCCCGCCTCCATTCCATGGGGCTGGACTCTCTTGAAAAGAGCAAGTGGGAGGGAGAGAGGGACCTGGATCTCCATTTGGGTGAACACTGGCTTTTTTCAAGGGGTTAGGTAGTCACAACATATGAAAACTCACAGGCAAACACAAGTCGGTCAGTCCCTCTCCCAGGGAACTCTGGAAATTGTAGTTCTGTGAGGAGAATAGGGGCCTCCTAACAAATCTCAGCACCCTTAACAAACTACATTTCCCAGGATGCTTTAGGGAATGTCATGACTGTAAAAAGTATTATAAGAGTGTGGATATGCCCTACATATCACTTCTTTTATATCAGGAATGTTCCACGCTGCAGCATTCGGTGCAACATTGCCAAATACGGAAAGATTGAGTGGTTTTTACTCTGGTTGAGAACTCAGCCTACTGTGACTATTAAATAAGTAAATCGGAGTTACTTGTCATTGTGCCACAATTCCCATTGCCTAGGGAAACCTCTTTGCACACAACACATAGTTATTAATAGTTGCAGGAAACTGAGATCCGTATATTCAGAGCAGAATCCATTTGAGAATGTCCTGGACTTTGTGTGTGTTTGTGTGTGTTGCTAACATGTTGTGCATATCAAACAGCCAAATTGTTGGAATGCTAGCAGCCAAGAAAAATGTTGCAGGATCAGGGTTTCCAAATTCTGCCGCTTTAAATAAATGCTTTTGTTTTGCAAATGGCGGCCTAATCGGGTTTTTTCTGTGGTTCCTTGGGAGAGTAGGATGAATTCTTCAAGGAGATAAGTGATCACAGAATCATAGAATTGGAGTTAGAAGGTACATCTAAGAGTCATCCAGTCCAACCAGTCCAATGTAAGAATCACAAGCATCCCTTGCCAGATGGCCATTCCACCTCTATTTGAAAATCTCATCTCTAGAGTCACAAGGGAGTTTTGAGCATGTGCATTTCACATGGGGCAGCTGTGATGCCAAGTATAAAATAAGTCTGCACCTTAAAACATGACCTGTTGTATCATGGGCAGCAGATAGGAATTCCACTGTTGATGATTAAGGTTCCTCAGCAAGACAAGACAATGTGCAAAGTGTTCCTTAAAGCACAGAAGCCCTTCCAGGACTTTATTTATTTTTAGTTCTGTATGGCAAGGGTGGTGTGTGGCACCACATTGATCAGCCCCACCTCTCCTTCCTCAACCTTATTGCACAGAAGATCGGTGGGAGATCTGAAGCAGGACTCTAAGTGTGTTTGGCTGAATACGTCAATATGTCACCTTTAAGAAACTCCCATCCATTTTTTGACTTCCTTCTCTTTGAGTATTTGTGACCATGGGATCCCACCCTGTAGTTCCTTAAGCTTTTTGAAATCAAAAGTCCAGAGTGGAAGTCTGACTACACTTAATTTATCTATTTTGTGAACCAATACACAAACCAAAATACAGCCTTCCTTCAAAATTCACATTTCTCCAATTTTTTTCATGCAGTTCTCCTACTCAAAAAATCTGTGTGTGCAGGGGTGCCAACTTGAATAAAATATTGGGGAGCAGGTAAGCCCCACCCTACATAATTGATCACATGATACAGCATGCGCGCGCACACACACACACACACAATTTGAATGACAATGCCCATCAACTTGGGGGGGGGCAGCCCCCTCAAATATTTTATGGGGGTGACAAAGGGACCTTGGCCCCTAGGTGTTGGCTCCTGTGTGTGTGTATGTGTGTGTGTGTGCGTGCGCACACATGCGTACGTGCCATACATGGCCATAAAAACTGCATATATTATTTAAAAAGCGTCAAAATACATTAATTATGGGGAAATGGCTTGCAAAAATAGGTATACCAAGCCAAATTACATGAAAGAAATGTCCACAAAAATGCTGACTTATGTTTGGCAAGCCTTAAAAAAATGTAAACTGATTCTGAAATGTAATGAACTGAAGTTCTGAAAAAGAGAGAAAGAAATGGAGAGAAACCGAAATTGACAGAGCCATCCACCTCTATCCCAAACCATGCATGGGCTCAGCCATGCCTGAATTAGACATGAGAGGCATATCGCTTAGTCTTTCCTGCCACAACAAAAATTGTGGTCACAGAACTTGCTCAAAAGAATCCTCCCTTGACCTAGTGCACTCTAGATGCTGTTGGCCTTTCACTTCCCTCATCCTTGTTGGCAACGCTGACTGGGAGCATGGAAGCTGTAGTCCAAAGTCATCTGTAAGGGAAGGCTGCTCCAAGAAATATACAGATTATCCTCATTGCATCCCTACTGAAGCAAATACTCATCAGCATCACGGGATCTTGAATTAATTTGCAGCCATTATGTATTTGTATGCTATCCAACAAGCTGCGAGTTGGGTCATCAATCTCGGCGACACCCTGGCTGGATGGCTTTAAATGTTAGATTTGTATCTGGAGAGAAATGGGGAGGCTGGCGATTCAAACCAATTCCTAGAAGGCAAATGTTTGCCTTTTTCCCCCTGCCACATGTTTCAAAGAGAGAGGAGCGGGAAGGAAGGAGGCTGCCAAATGCACGGAGGCAGGCTGCATGCTGGAACCCTCAACACATCCCCATGAAGGCGGCAAGATTAAAATACAGCCACTTAATCCGCTGCAAAGCCTCTTAAGCGTTTATATCAGGGTCAGCTCAGTCAGTGCTTAGTCAACCTGCCTCTGAAAAATATCCCAATTTAGACCCTTCGGTTGACTGTCATGTCAGCTGAAATGAAGATGGGAATCGGCCGGGGGGGGGGGGGGCAAAAGGAGACAGCAAGCAAAGTCAACAGCATGTAAGTAAGCACCAGAAGGTAACAGGGGTTCCTTTAAAACCACCCTACCCTTTCCATCATTCCTGCATAGTCTTTTCTCTCCCCCCCCCTCTCTCTCTGTGCATCCATTGGGGGGGGGGAGTGGGTAGAACAAAATACATTTTCCTTTCCTTTTCTAATCTCATTAAAACTTGCAGAGACGATAGCAGGCCAAGTGAGTGCATTTTTACCAGGGATAAATATATCACAGTGCTTTGTCAGATGGCAGGCAAAGACGATAATTACCAGCTGAGTTTGGTGGAGGGAGGGATTGGATAGTCTCGTAGCACTGAGAATCTGAAACTTTTGGAGGATGGCATACCCTCCAACATTTGACTGATGAAAATAGGAATGTTCTATTCAACAACAACAGCAACAACAACATTATTTATACCTCACCCATCTGACTGGGTTGCCCCAACCACTCTGGCCAGCTTCCAACATATACAAAAACATAATAAAACATTAAACATAATAAAATAGGAATGTCTGGACATTTGGGATCAAATCAGAAACTGGGATGGCTTCTGTAAATCCAGGACTGTCCCTGGAAAATAGTGAACCTTGGAGAATCTGGAATGAGCCTCGTCAGCTCAGCATTGTCCTGCTTTTCCCCCTTTTCTTTGAAAGGAAATGGAGTTCAGAGAATGAAAGAACGATGCTGGTGAGAACTTAAAACTTACAGCAGGGCTGTAGCACTTAGGACTCTCTTGGCATTATTGGACTCCAACTGCCATCAGGTT
Organism: Podarcis filfolensis; assembly: GCF_964270895.1. NCBI lineage: Eukaryota > Metazoa > Chordata > Lepidosauria > Squamata > Lacertidae > Podarcis > Podarcis filfolensis. Next base: position 18,659,247 of record NC_139618.1, on the reverse strand, counting down.
TCAAAGAATGGCTGTGTTTTGGTTTGCATTATCACTTTCAGAGGTAAATTCACCTTTAAAAGTGGACTGAATTGAATTCCTTCTCCATCCCTAATAGAATTTCAAAGTGCCTTATGCTGAGTCATTGTTCCTTTGACTGAGTGTTGTTTCCTCAGATTGGGAGCAGATCTCAGGCAAAGGCCTGACTACCTGAGCATCTTTTAAGCAGAAACTATAAGGGCTGCATCAGGGAACCTTCTGCACTCAATGCATGAGCTCTATCGCTTCCCTGTATACAGGCTGTTTGCACACCAATGAGCACGCACACCGACAAAGCCAACTTTGGTAAGTCTACATGCTTTCCAAACTGCTGGGGATGAGATGCTCCCAAACTAGGAATGGGGCCAACCTCAGTGCATCTCCTCTTATCTCCCTTCCACATACCAGCACTGTCAGCGCCACTGGCAATTTTACATGTAAATGAGTCCATCCATCACTTGCCGGCTCTGCCGTGCCTCTCTTCCAAGCCAGCGACGGAGTTACGCCATTAAATCTCCCAACTACAATATATATCATGACATATTTGACATCCATCAGCTGTGTCAGTCTGCTCACTGTAAACCATAAAGTTGCTCTTCATTCCATCTCCCTCTGCAGTGATTAAAACCTTTGCGGGCAAGCTTTCTGATTACGGTGATAAACGGTGATTTGTCCCCCCAAAAGCTGATGCCCTGCCCATATCCAGCCACCACCCCTATTTTAGAAACCCCTTTTATTCAGGTAAAGGCTGGACTAATCTGTCTTTGCCACTGGTTCCACGGATCAGCTGTTTCGTATCCATTAGCCCATCGCTGAATTGTTCCCTCATAAGCAAGGATATTCTTGGCTAATAAAAGGAGATTGATAGACATGGGTGTTTGAAAGTTGCACAGAAAACCCTCCTATTGTTCTCCTTCTCCCACTGCTACTGTTTCTGGTCCTTGAAGAGTTGTAATCACACTTCTTGCTTCTATATAACATTTTCAAAAACCTGCAAGATGCTGGAGTGAGGGCAAGAATTATTGTCGTTGCTGGCTTGAGATGTCACCATGTAACCAAACCACATTGGCTATACGATGGCATCTCAATTGGATGGTCATACTTAAGCATCACCAGAAAGAGATGCATACAGTGGAACCTCGAGTTGCAGACATAATCTGTCCTGGAGGCACGTCCGCAACTCAAAGCGTTCACATCCAGAAGTGCCGTGTCTGCATGCACACACAACACGATTTAGCGCTTCTGCGCATGCACGAGCGGTGAAACCCAGAAGTAACCTGTTCTGGTACTTCTAGGTTGCCGTGGGACACAACGCAAAAAGACGCAACATGAAGCGCACACAACACGAGGTATGACTGTAATTCAAATAGAAATACAAAGTGTCTCACCATAGCAGGGAAGTCTGTGATCAGGAGACCTGGGTGGAATCTATACACTCTGTGTAAATGCTTTTTTGAAAAGCATTTTAGAAAAATGCATTTTGAAGAATATATTGAATTTACCATAAGTTCACCATCGCCATCTAGTGTCACATTTGTATAATGCACTTAAAACACACTTAAAACATTTTATTTGCAGCTGTATAGCTGAGTCCCTGCTCATCTGACCCACTGTGGATGCTACTGTTAGAATAGTCACTCAGCCCCTGCCCTTATATTTGTTACCCACAGGATGCCAGTGTGATGGTGTGACATACTGCCCTCATTCTAATTTTGTTTCATATATGTGTCCTATTTTGCAGTGTCCTAATTTGCAGAGGGCAGCCCTCTGTTTGAAGGCATCCTCTATCGGAAGGGCTGTCCAGCCTAAGGCTACTTTTGAAAACAAAGAACCCTAAGAAAGGAGAGCAGAGGGAGCCTTGAAGTTGCCCCATCAACAATTAGCACCTGGACTTAGCTCAAGGAAATGGGAGGTTATGTCATGATAGCATGTGTACCCCCCAATCCCCACCCCTTGACCTGATCTTTATTTTGCCCACTCTGTCCTGTATTTTGCCCAACCAAAGGTGGCAACTCTTCCCATAGGCTACGTAGGAGGTGACATGTACTCATCATTGGACGTCCACTTTTGCAGGTTGCCTTGCATTGATTTCATAATGATTAATCCACATCCTCAAATAACCAACCTTCTGGGGCAGGCTTCACCAATCTGGTGCCATCCAGAGTTTTCAGACTATAGCTCCCACCAGCCTCAGCCAATTGTAGTCCAAAGATTCTGGAGAGCCCTACTTGGGTGATGCCTGTTCTCGAGCCATGGGGTCAACAACTGCACTGAGGCCAATGTGGGACAAGGGAGAGAGAAAATTGGAAAGAAGTAAGTTCTTTGCTTTCATTCTTGGGACATTCACGCAGTTCTGTGCCTTTCCTTAGCACAAGATGAATGGGCAGCTGTACAGGTTATGAGTGAGGTTTTATTGCGGATCTATAAATCTGTGTCTGAGACCCCATCTGGAGGGAGTTTTAATTTAAAGAAGAGCGATGAATGCAGAGAGACAATAAATCAACCAAAAATAAAAATAATAAAAGAGTTGTGCATTCACACAAGCAATCTAAGCGAGGGGAAATTGTTTGGCCCTGAAACCAAGGTGATGGGTCTGTGGGTTCAGCCTGTACATTTGCCTTGCTGTGTTTTAGTTCCAGTTATGGGTGGGGAATAGGGATATGATTTATTCCTCTGTCATGATCCAGAATCAGTATGTGTGGGTGGGAGGGTGGAAAAGCTGCTCCCCTCCCCTTGAGAATGTGTTTTCACACTAAATGCAAAAGCAACTCCAGTAATGATTCTCCGAAGTATTTCCTACCTCTGCTTGAAGTTCCAAATTCAGGAAGAGACTAGCATGGACATCATGATGCCATCACCTTTGAGAAACTGTCTGAACTCTTTTGAGCAACCTCTTCCAGCTTGGTGGCTTTCAGATGTCACTGGACCACAACTCCCATAATCCCCGGACATTGGCCATGCTGGCTGAGACTGATGGGAATTGCCATCTTCACAACCATGTGGAGGATGCTATGAGGGGCCAGGTCAAGGGAGGTCAGACATCTGAAATGGGGCCATTTCTACTGCACACTCAACACTCAGCGCAAGCCACATTATAAAGAATGAGGGAACACCTCTCCAAATGTCTATTATGGGGCTTCAAAATCCTGACAGCTCAACCTTCTGCTTTTGCTTATAGGAAGGCTCCATACATCATTTAAGGAGAAACATGGGAAGTGACATTATACAGGCAAGACTATCTGTCCACCCAACCCAGCATTTTCTCCTCTGACTAGGAAGGTTCCACCCCAGTACCTGCTCCTGGTTTCTTTCAACAACAGACCCAGGGATTGAACCCAGGATCTTCTGTGCTCAAAACATGTTCTCTGCCACTGAGCTCAAAGCTGCACCTCATCTATCACTTCTTAAACATCAGAAAACTGCTGGCTTCTCCTCTTGCTCCTTAGAGGGTTTTGGAGAGTTTCAGCTTATTTTTAAAGAGGCATCCCTTATCCTAGCACATCATAGCTCCACAGCACAGAATTCATTCATTCTTCATATGCAGTAACAACAAAGGGCTAAACTCAATTGGTTGTATCCAGTGCCAGTCATACTCCAAGTAAAACTATTGAAATTAATGGGGATAGCTAACTGAGGTTCATTAATTTTAATAGGTCTACTCTGAGTAGATGTTTGTTGGATACAGGCCATTGTTTAGCAGCAAACCCAGCTGGCTGCTCAGCATCTGAAGGCTAGCAAGAAAGGACACAGTCTGTAGCAGAGACTCCCTTTTCAACACTGAGGAAGTTCCGTGGACAATACAATTCCATTAACTGTATACGCCAAACTTGCCTTTGTGCTAAAATGTGGCAGGCAGATCTGTAAAACTGCCTCCCATTCCTTTCCACCCATCACCAGAAAACCCTTGAAAAGCAGTAGTCAAAATATTGTGGCATCCAGGAGGTCCAGAGATTTGCAATCGCAGAGTGCCTTGCTCAGGTCCCAGTGGATTACCATGTAATTACATTTAGTGGATCCTAACTGTAATCCCAATGTCACCTGTGCCAGAGAGGATTTGTAAAGCAAAGTAATCATGTGTTATCCTTTAATGATAGAGCACCTTGTACAGGATAACATGATTATCAAAGGGCACGTACCATTTAGTTACAGCCAGCTGTTTTCATCACATTAAAGATGGAAAGGTGTGTAGGTGGGCGGCTGATTCCTAGGGATGGGTGTATCAGCCCATGACACTCTTGCAAGTCCTCACCCATAAGTTCATTATGCCCTGCTTCTGCGCTCCTCTGCACAATTTATTTTTAACATCCACAATGACATTTGCATTGCCGTATATATTTTAAACTACTCTTTAAAAAAAACAACCCTCATCCTCTTGAACTATGCATTTCTAAATTTAATTTATCCAAGTGCTGCATTTTAACAGTGAAAAAGCCAATGGACAACTAAATTCTGATCCACCTTTTAGCCAGGGAATTCTCTATTTCAAGCAGCAGCCTCAGGGCTTTTCTGACCCATGGAAAGAGCTCAAGTTTGGAGAAAGACAGCAAGGGAAGGTACAATGAAGTCTAGGTCTAGGTTGAGGTGAGGTAAGGGTTTTAAGATTAAATGGCACTCTGGACAGCTCTAAACAGGGATCAAACTGGAGACGCATTAAAAGCAGAGCTCAGATGTTGTTTCAACAACAGCCAAGCTCAGGTTGAGCCTTAAATAGGAGCTGTCGCTCTATCTGAGTAACAAACTCCTCCTTCTGTGGGAGAAGCCTCATCACTGAAAAAAATAATGCACTCATACTCCCCAACAGAGGGTTCAACCACACTTGTCCCGAAATGAGCAGTTTCTTGCTTGTCACGTGATTTCTAGGCACAACCTGATTGGTTTCATCTTTGCCATGCTGCTCCCCCCCCCCCGAAAACCTGCTCTTTAGTGCTAAATTGGAGCAGACATCAATCCAGAGAAAACCTGATTTGGTCACTTTTCACACACACACACACACACACACACACACACACACACACACACAAAGTGACACAAAGAAACTCACAAAGTCAAATAAACAAATATTAAAACCTAGTATAACAACCAGAAAAAAACCCTAAAAATACATCTATAAACTCTATAAAAAGGCAGGTCTAAATTCAACTCTCCCCATTAGAAAGATGAGCAAAAAGTAGCCACAAATATGCCAAATTCTCTCCAGAATAAGGGACAAAAACCTGTGTAAATGATTCCTTAGGGTCAGTGGCTGACCCTAAGGGCAATTCCTTCTCCCACTCTGAACCATCTCTCAATGATGGGAGACAAATTTGGGGTCATCATGACCAGGAGATGTGGATCAAGCTATTTCATAACAGCACCTGCAAATTCCTCAAGCATCCTGACCAAAAAGAAGAAAGGAAGGAGGAGAAGTCATCCACAGCTATTGATATAAGAGATCTAATATGGCCCCTTTTAAATAAATGTCCAAATTATGGACCTCTTTCTTTACTGACATTAAGGAAAAGGACAAACTATTGGAAAACTGTTGGTGTGAGAAAGTTTAGTGGGTTTTAAAAATAAATAAATATAAATATCTGGTTTTATTATTAATTCAGTCTGACTTGTGTAGCTGTTTAGCTAAATTTCATGAAGGATGCTACTCAGCATGGTGAAGTTGGTTGGGAGAAAAAAGGTGTATGGATCTCTCTCACACACCACAAGGCTTCAGCCTGCCTATTGCCCCTTTCCTCTGGAGTGGGGCTGTCTAAATCCTTTCAACTGACAGATATTTGAGATGCCATCATCCTGATTGAAATGAATGACAGACTGACAGATATGATAACAAAACGTGAAGTATGATGTGCAATCAATTTAGCATAATGAAATTAATGGGAGCAGCAAGAGGAGCCTCCTTTGTACTACAATGGAAAAGAAAAATGTCCCCTTTGTCTTTTATCTGCAATGTGGAAATCATTAATAATCCTTTTTCCATTGTTGACTTCTGTCTATTGCAGCTGTTAAAAGCTGCAAGAAACTGGTTGTGTTTTGAAGTGCAGGCGTTCCGCAGTAATTCAGAAAGCTGCAGCAATGCACATCTACATGATTATTACAATATATAGACATATATTGTTGTCACACATGGCTACCCTTTCTGGAATATATTATGACTGCCATTTTTATTGCTTCTAGTAGCAGTGTCCAAGGCAGCATGGCCAGTGATTAAGCATGATGGGAGTTGGAGTCCAATAACTTTCCTTGACTTACACAGCACTATTATTATACAGTGAGTCCTCAACTTATGTGTATAGTCAAAACACATTGGATGCGGTGGTGGGTGAGATTGCCAAAGTCTTTCTTCCCAAATGCCCACCCCCAATTACATAGGTAGAAAAGGCTGAGGGCAGCTCTCAAGGAGCTTAGAATATGAAATTCTGTACTGAACAAGACAACACAGTGAGGGAATGGAAGGAGAAGCCACAGATTCCCTACCCATGTTGGGAATATGAGACATGTCAGGTGGCTTGAAAGGGAGAAATCAAAACAAAAGTGATTTGTTGCTTGGTGTCAACATGCTATGGAGCTGTTAAAGCCATGGGTCCTCTGCTCTAAAGGCTGCAAGTCTGCCTACAAGACAGAGCATTTGGAAGGCAAATGTCTTGCCTATTCTATCCTACTTAGAGGTTGAAGGATGCTGCATCCTTCTGGCCCCCAGTGCTAATAGTTCCAGGCAAGACAATGAACAAACCATCCAGACAACTTATTACTCAGCCCTACAATCTCCAAGTTTATTGCAATAAGCAACTAGGTTACCTCAGTCAGTAGAGCATGGGAATCTTATTTTCAGGGTTGTGGGTTTGAGCCCCACGCTGGGCCAAAGATTGCTGCACTGCAGAGGGTGGACCTGTTGATGCTTGTGGTGCCTTCCAACTCTACAATTCCATGATTCTGTGCTATGCTTGTGATTATGGATAAGTAGGATTGAAATTAAAAAGTATGACTTTGATTGGCCTTCCTGGTCCTTATTGCTAAATGACAGCGTCCCATAAAATGACTTCACTTTTTTGGCAAGATGCCTGCCTATAGCAACAGTTTTATAGATGAGAAAGTTAATTGTACATATAATGTGTGTGTAAACTATTCATAGGATATTCCTTGTGACAAGTGAATCTTTAGCAATGTTTCCCAAAGTTTCTATAAACTCATCCCCATGGCTCCCTACCCTACCCTGTAAAAAGCATTATTAAGAATGAAATGCAAAACAGTAACAACTGTTTCGCTAAATCTAAAGTTTCCTGATTTATTCAATGGTGGCAATCTAGCCTTTAATACATTGTATGTGTTTGTATTATTAATGTATTTGGATGACTTTGTATGATTTTAAGAAGAAGAAGAGTTTTGATTTGATACCCCACTTTATCACTACCCTAAGGAGTCTCAAAGTGGCTAATAATCTCCTTTCCCTTCCTCCCCCACAACAAACACTCTGTGAGGTGAGTGGGGCTGAGAGACTTCAGAGAACTGTGACTAGCCCAAGGTCACCCAGCAGCTGCAAGTGGAGGAGCGGGGAATCAAACCCAGTTCACCCGATTATGAGTCCACCGCTCTTAACCACTACATCACACTGGCTCTCTTTAAACTTATGCCAATAAAGGCCAGTAACAATAACAGTAACAACTGAATGCCCATTTATTCAAAATCCAATTAAAACAACTTAGTTTAATTCAATAAATTAATTGAATTTGATCCAGTGATGCCAGCTTTTCGAAGTCTGATAGTGATTTACACCTACAGCACCTCTGCTGCCATCCCCTTGCCTCTTAGCATCCACATAGGTAATCCCACCGTTCCACGGGGCAGTACCATCTACTTTGGGAACCTCTGATCTTTAGGATCTATTTTGACTTGCAGCCTTCCATAATGCTAGGATCCTGCTCTCTTCCTCTTCCAAAGGGGCAATTTGCTACCTGGGCTGAACAGCAACCCTGAATTAGCCACTGAGTGCCAAAGTGCACCTCAGCTTCTCTACTTCCACCACGGTGCTATTCAGATGCTCACTGAAGTTCCAGAACTCTACTGCTTGGGAACTTCAAAGGCAATGAAAGCCTTTATTCTATGGTAAATAGCCACTGGATTCTCAGTGGCCATTTGTGGGTTCCAGTGTGAGAGGGAGCATAGGCCACTGTTACATATTAAATTGTACAGCCCATTTCCCAACTTTCCACCGTGGCCTGTTTTGTTTGATGTCTCTGGAGGCTGATGTTGCCCTAATTCCACTCACCAGCTTGATGCTATGCACACATAAATCCTTCTCGGCATTATTATAAGGATGCATGGAAGCCAGGAGCAGATTGCTGGCAGCTGTCATAACAGGATGCAGAGGAAGGAAGATTCAGAGTTCAGGGGATGGTCCTCAGCAAGAACGCTTTAGAAATTCAATCCAAGTCAATTCCAAGTCAAAATGGCTGGAATCTTCTCTTCTCCCTGAGCAATTTGCAAGTCAGAAGCTAATGTTCTACAGATTTTGCAGTTCTCTGAATGCAGTAATACCATTATAGGGCTTTTACACAGCTGTCTGAAGATGCTTTGCCTAAACAAAAATGTTTTGTTTTTGTTTAGCGTGCAGTGAAAAGAGCACAGTTGAAGGCACACTAAAATATCAAATTCTTACAAATGTGGAGCAGGTATTTGGTGACACCTTTAACACTGCCAGTTTCACTGATGGAAGCAGTCAATGTTTCTCACTATGGAAAGGCTAAGAGGGGGACAAATAGAATAGTTTAAATACGCAGGCCAGTTTAGATGCCAATTTAGCCAACATTTCTCATCTCTGTGAACTGTGCCATCGCAGACAATGAAAGGATAAAGGCACACAGGACCACAGGACCACCTGCTGTGCATCTCATCAGACAAGGTCCAAGCTGTGAGCAAAAACACTTTTATTGCATTGAAACTGCAATGGGAAAAAAGTTCTTCTTAGCCTCCCTTTTGCTTTCCATATCAGAAACCCTCTTAGAAGTTGGAAAAGGACTGAGTCAGCTTTGCGCACAGATTATGGTTGAAACCCCTGCCACTTTCACACGTCTCTCAGTTCTTCTCTCATCCTCAAAGGCCCCGTCAACACACAAAGGCTAATGCGTATTTTGCATTTGAATGCTGCAGGATCCCATCAGGCAGCGTGGAAGGGGTGGCGGGGGAGGTCCATACACTCCAATTATGAGCCTCGGCTGAGTCATATCTGCTCAGAAACAACATGGCATCCCTGTGGCTTCCACATATGCAAAAATCATTCCTGTCCCTTTGTTCTCTCCATCACTGCTTCAAAGGTCACCCACATTGAGAGCATTCCCCAACCTGTTGTACTCACTCATCACACGGAGCCCTTTGGAGCAGATGTGATCAAGGACACAAAACGGTCTCAGAATCAGCCTGTTCCAGGTGAACTGAAGCCTGCCTCAACTGATAACAAAGTTTCTGATATCTCTAGCAACCCCATATGGAACAAGAGAACCTGCCTTATACTGAGCCAGACAGCCTTACCTGATCTCGCAGACATCTTTGGACTACAAATCCCATCACCCTTGACTATTGGTAATGCTGGCTGGGGCTGATGGGAGTTGCAGTCCAGAACATATGGAGGACACTAGGGTAGAGAAGTGTGACATAAGACATGATCTGGGGTGTCCACCAACTTGGGTGGATTTCACAAAGGGTTAGACAAGTTTCTGGAAGACAAAGCTATCAAGAGCTCCCAGCCATGATGGCTTTGTTCCACTTCCACTGTTGAAGGCAATGTGTCTCTGAATATTAGTTGTTGGGAGTCACAAGTGTACAGACTGCTGTTCTGTTCCTATCCTGCTTGCAGGATTCCTACAGGCACCTGGTTGGCCACTATGAGAACAGGATGTTGGTGTAGATGAACCATCGGCCTGATTCAACAGGCTCGTCTGTAGTCTCATGCAGCCCTGTACTATCTCTTGTCACTGGCAATAGTGCTCTGCAGACTCAGATGGAGGTCCTTCATCACTTCCTACCTGATCCTACTAACTAGAGAGTCCTGGGGTTGAAGTTCTGTGTGGGCAGAGAAGGACCATTCAAATGTTGACCTTAAAATTTTGGCAGGGCTCAGCTTTTGGTTGTTGTCAGAGGTGGGTCAGGAGCTAGGAATGAATAGTCTAGAGTTAAATGAAACCAAAGCTGATGAGTTGAGCCAGGAAAGCACCCATTCCAAAAAGGCTTTGTTTCTCCAGCAAGGATCCAGCCAAACCGGAAGTGATTTATTGGACTTGCTCTCTGGAAGGGTCTAATTCCTGGCTGGAGAGGTGGAATCTGGAGTCAAAGACTACTTCAGTATTAGGAAGATGCTCTAAGCTGCATACATATGTTTGTGTGACTCACACATGGGGCAGTTACACAGGGAGCAGGGCATTCCCAGATCTATTCTTCATGGCTTCTGATGAAAGTAAGCACTGACCAATGCTGGCAGATTTTCCAAGTCATCCACTGGGATACTTAGCTTCTTTCATCCACCCATCTGACCTGGTTCTATCATTACTCCACTCTTGTCCAATTTACATGGTGGTTCCAGCTGCCAAAATAAAAATCATCATCATTTGCTGTACCACCTTTTATCGATTGACAAAGCTTGAGTGTGACCTGCAACTTCATCCTCCTGGGGCTAGTAAGGAAAGCAAAAGGCTTCTCCTCCCTAATGAAAACCATACAGTTTGACAGAGAGCAGTGAGAGGAGCAAGGGCATTAACAGCTTTTGGGTTATCATTAAAAGGATCATGCGAAAAGAGGTCAGATAAATATCATTTAATACAGCTATTAATATCTGCTTTTAATTTCATTCCCATTTCACTACTGGCCTCCTTACCTCTCTTATGAGATTTGTTTTTTTTTAAAAAAAAAACTGCCACCACTACCTTTCCCTTTGTTGACTTCTCATGACATTGCTGATCCCTTTTAAAAAAGGTCAATTCAGCTTGCAAGGGATCTGCCTCAAAGCAGCTCATCAACACATTTCATTCAAGGAGTTCAGGGTCAAGGAGGCTGTCTCTTCAGTTGCTAGCAACGCCAAGCTGCATTTCAGAGGAACTTGGGGAATGGAGATGGTGCTTATAGAACATTTTATAGCATAAGAACATAAGAAGAGCCTTTCTCATTAGGCCAGTGGATCATCTAGGCCAGCATCCTGTTCACACAGTGGAAAACCAGATGTCCCAATGGGAAGCCCATAAGCAGGACTCCAGCTCAAAAGCATGCTCCCCTGCTAAGGCTTCCATAAACTGGTATTCAGAATCATGCCACTGACTGTGAAGGTAGAGCACAGTCTGCATGTCTAGTAGTCATTGCTAACCCTCTCCTTCAAGAATTTTCCCAATCCTCTTTTACAGCCATCCAAGTTCATGGCCATGACTGCCTCCTGCAGTGATGTAGCACCTGCCAACTCTTTGCAATCTGTCTAGAAACCTGCAGCCAAAGCTGGCTGCTTCAAAAGGGAAGTTAAACTTTTCCTGCCTCTGAAGTTCTTTGCCCTGTCTCCCAGTTCCCCTGACATTCTGAGACCAACTTCAGGCATAAAAATAAACCAGGTTGATCTGTCCTCCCCCAACCAATAAGACAAGCTTGGATGAAATAGGAAATGACCTTCCTTTTCAGTGGGAATGAGGTAAGTGAGGAGCATGTCCATGGCTGAGACTTCTGCAGGCTCATATTTTGGTTTGCTCTTCCATTGGAATTAGGCTTCTGATTTAGCCTTCTATGCTCCTCCAGAACCACTCCCTTTTCTATTGGCACAAGTTCAAGTGATAGAAATTAGTTTGGGTGGCTTTAAACAAGTTCATGGCAGAGAACAGATCTATCAAGGGCTATTAGCCATGACACCTGGATGTTCAGAGGTTGCATCCTGTTGAATTCCAATTGCTGGGTGGCAACAGTAGGTGAGGACAGTTGACTTTGAGTCCCTGCTGAATTATCTGGCTTGCCACTGTGGGAAATAGAATGCTGCACTAGATGCAACTTAAATCTAACCCAGCAAGGTTTTTGTTATGATCTTGCACCATCCATCCACCTTCTCTTGACCTACTGCCTTCTCTAATGGCCTACTTTCCTAGGCTCCACTTCTTCCAGCTTTCATTTCCTAGGTCAGCTTTCCCCAACCCACTACTCTTCAGATCCTGTGGGTCTATGACTCTCATTGGTCATGCTGGCTGCAGCTGATAGGACCTGGAAGTTCATAAATCCTGGAGGGTGCCATGGTAAGGAAGCCTACCCCACCCCTTCTCTTAGCTTTCCCTATATTAGGGAATATAGGGAGCCCGGCTTCGGCTGGGGAGGGCGGGATATAAATAAAATTTATTATTATTATTATTATTATTATTATTATTATTATTATTATTAGGCCCTGAGCCCGGCTTCGGCTGGGGAGGGCGGGATATAAATAAAATTTATTATTATTATTATTATTATTATTATTATTATTATTATTAGGAGGCCTCAGAGCAACAGAAATGGTGGTGTATATGAATCAAGCAATTTGCTGGGAATTCAGCTTGCAGGACCAAGCAGAGAGAATTCAAAGCAGGTCACTTAGCCTGACATTTGCTTTGGCTTGTTGCTTGATATAAAAGGTGTTGTCATGATAACAAGAGCACACTTGAATGTCAGGTCAGGGCTAATTTTGAAGTGTGTGACCCCTCCTCCCCCTCCCCAACTGCCTTAAAAAAAACATAGTTAGTGTCTCTTAAGAGTATTGCCAGCCAGAAATTATGGCAATTTCCTGCCACTGGAATAAAGCGCCCAACTCTGCAATGCTCACAGCGGGCAAGGCCATTAATTCAACCGTTTGTGCTGGTAGATTATGGTGGGCAGCTGGGATTCCATTAGAGGGGCCAATTTCAACTCCATTTCCCTGATAAACAGACAGGAGTCTGCTCCTAAATGGGGCTTGATAGATTTGATTAGGACAGAGTTTTCACAGGTTGTGATTTCAGCAAGGAAAATTGCTGTTTGATGTGCGAGGGAAAATTGCACTTGAAATCCTCTTGTGACTGAGCAGGGGAGGGGACGATGATGGAGCACCTAGACATCCAGCCAATTACTATCATCCAGGCACCCGGGCCATCAAACTGTCATGAGAAGAGGCCGGGTATACAGGGACATTGCTGAGCAGAAATGTGTTAGAGTGGTTTAAAAAATTAGGGCCTGGTGGATTGAAGCATTATTTAAACAAGGCATTTAAGAAGCCGAGTATCAACTCTGCCTGGCTGGAGAACAGGTTGCTCAAGATCTTACCGTTCTTACAGGATGTTCTCACAAACACACAGGAATCCTAAATATGCTTTTCCTCTCCCCCCCAAAAAATCTTAATACTTAATACTTATTCAAGTATTTTGAATGTAAAAATGCAGGTAGACTTAAATCATGCAAATTCTCCATGGCATAAACACCCTGTCTTATCAGTGGTTCCACAGATGAAAGGGAGACAGAGGGTACTACAAAAGGAAAAAAGAGAGAAACGAGAATAAAAGGTGACCCAACAACAAATGCACCATAAATGTCTATGTCATAAATGTATACATACTTAGAATGACTGTGGCAGAAGAGCTCACATTGAAATCTTTGAATGGCAATGAATTCAGCTAAGGGGCATTTCAAACACATGTGTAAGCCTGGCTGGCTACAAAGGCTCATGTGCTCTCCCTTGCTTTCCACAAGCCATGCACTGTATCCTTTCCTGGTTGGAGGCAACCTACAGTTTGACATTTTCAGCAGAAGCAGGATGGAATGGACTCATGAGTGAAGACATGAGAACAAAATGGCACCGTCTGGAAAGAGACTGCTTTGCAAATGCTTAGCAGCTGCTGAGAGATACTCCACTGCTGCTTTGTGGTAGCGGCGAAATAAAATTATAATGTTTAAAACAGAATTTTTTTAAAAAAAAACAAAACAAAACCCACCTCTCTGCTGCCACTACCAAACAAAGTTTGTACCCAAAATATCTGTCCCCACCATAAAAAAATAAAAAAAATTGTACCTTAGGTTTTGCAAAGGTTATGAATGTAGGGTAACTATTTTGGTCCAGCCCTGTTCTCAAATCTGGGAAGGAGGCAACGGATTAATTTATTGAGTGGCCACAGCAGCAGCAGCAGCAACCTGAGCTGTGTTCACCAGCTGGCTAGATGGCTATGTCAATCACTACCTCCCTTTCTATGGACAAAGAAGGCAGGAATAGGAAGGAGGCTGCAGTAAAGATGGTAGCAATGACATGATGCATCACCTTCTCCCCAGTGAACCAATATAATTATTTTTAATTCCCCTTCCCAATGAAAGAGTAAAATGCCTTCTGCAATACACCCCTTGCAAACATGTGACATACCGGTGAGAGCATTTGACAATAGCCCTAAACCCGCTATAAACTAGCCTAAGGTATTCTATCTAAGGCAGGATGGAGTTCAGGACCTTGGACAGCTCCGTGTGGGCCATTTACTTGAACAACAGGTGTAGTCAGGGAAGTCCTGAATCCAAAGCCATTCTTTGTGTGGCTATGTGGCTTGGATAGGCATGGAAGTAGCCTGTGTCTGGCAAGAAATGCCTGTAGGTGAATAAGGTAGGAAGTTTCTGCTTGGTGACAAGGAGTTGACTCCCCCCCCCACACCTTTCTTTCAGGTCATCAGTGAGCTACAAGAGAAGATTAAAAACATACCAATATACAACCAAGCAACCTGGGGGGGGGGGAATGTGGACTAGTAACTTTCATGGATTTACTGAAGGACTGAGCTTCCAATCCACACTTTCCTCTTTGCTGGATATTGCTGAGACTCAATCCCAGCGGAATATAAATGGATATGATCTCCGGCTACAGAAAAACATGTCTTTTTTTTTTTTTTTTAAATGATCATTTAATAGTTAGCTCTTGCCATTTGTATATGAAAGGCAAATGGGTTCTCCTTGTTTACTGAAGGCTACTGCGGCAGATGCTTTAATGGGTGAGGTCAAGGCCTGTTTTGCAAACTGCATTTATTAACTGTGATTGGGCCTCTAAGTCACATGTTAGTTTCATCTTTTGTTTCTTTAACTGAGAAAAGCATCTCAAGGACAATCCGAGCATTATGTGGATGCTTCTTTCTGTTATAGTGCAATATATTACTGAAATCTGTTTTGTTAATCATACTTTTCTTCATTACGGTTGCCTTCCTTCATATTTTCCTCAAGCAGATAGAGATTAAACCTTCAGCTGCTGACAAAATAACAACATTTCTGCATGTATTTGTGTGAGAAACATTAGATCACCCATGTGGCTGGAAGCAAGGGAAGAGGCATAATGATTGGGGCCAGAGTCACATCATGCATTTAAACAGTAAGACACCACTTTAAAAAGCTATGGCTTCCCCCAAAGTATTCTGGGAACTGGAGTTAGTTAAGAATCCTGAGAGTTGTTAGGAGACCCCTACTCCCTCCCCAGAGCCACAATCCGCAGAGTGGTTTAACAATCAATCCCTCTTCCCAGGGAATTCTGGGAACTGTAGCTCTGGGAGGGTGTCCTAGCATCCTTAACAAACTACAGCTCCCAGAATTCTTCCATTGCCAAGAAGCTGGGGAACAAAAGCAGCTGCACAATGCCCAACCTCGGCCCAGCTGATTGACCGTAGGAGCAACTGAGGGAGTGCACCAGTCAGCTGGGCAGCAGGTGGGGGCATGATGGGATCTCAGTGTGCCAGGTGCAGGGTGAAATCCTGCCCAGACATGCAGAAGGATGGGTAGAAACATGAGTATAAGTGTGTGAGTCAGCGAGTGAGTGAGAAAGTGAGTGAAGGGGAGTCTGTGTGTGAGGAAGTCTGGGACTGAGTGGGGAGAAGGCTGCTCACCCCTGCTCTCTCTGTGTGTATGTCTGAGAGGGGATGACTGTATGTGTTTACAGTGGTACCTCGGGTTAAGAATTTAATTCGTTCTGGAGGTCCGTTCTTAACCTGAAACTGTTCTTAACCTGAAGCACCACTGCCACTGTGCTGCCGCTGCGCTGCCGGAGCACAATTTCTGTTCTCATCCTGAAGTAAAGTTCTTAACCTGAGGTACTATTTCTGGGTTAGCGGAGTCTGTAACCTGAAACATCTGTAACCCGAGGTACCACTGTATATGCTTGTAAGGGGACATGTAGGTCATGACCACCACCAGCAAGCAGCCCTTGCAGCTGAAACATTTGCCCAACATGGAACTCTAAAGAAACATCAATGACACTTCCCCCCTCCTCTTACAAGGTCTATCCATTTTTTAAAAAAATAAAATGTAACGTTTTGCACTCTTCAAATCACAGTGCCTAGCACGGAGGCATCAACAAAATTTTAAATTATCTTCTAGTCACAATTAGCAAGTTAAAAAAAGCAACCAGAAAGAATAATAATCAACATTTTAAAAGCTAGCTTCCCCCCCCCCCACCACTCTGAGAAGATTAAAAAAAACCCCATATAAAACACTTTCTCCCATCAAGAACCAATCTGGGTGCATTTTGTAAATTATAGATCAACCAGAAGCAATCTTTCAACAGTGAAGCTGGCACTGTGTTACAATTCCAGAAACGTTTTTGAGGGAGAGCACAGGGCAGAAGGTCACAGCGATCATAACAGTGTGTTCCCTTCTTATTGTTGTTATTTCTATATCAGAATAATAATGTTTCTTACAAAGGAAGACAAGCAGTGTGCAGTGTTATGTGTATGGTGACAGGAGAGCAGGGAAACAGGATCAGCATCTTTGTTCAGTGTGTGTATGTGATGGGGGACCTCAGGCCCATGGCCAAATGTGGTCCCTCTTGGCCATCATTTACATTTGTAGCTCCTCCTCCTTTTGCCTCAGCCCCCACCCACCCACACCTCTGGCATGTGCCTCCTGGGTGTCCAGAAGCAAAGGTGGCCCTTGGGCTAAAAAGGAAGTGCCATAACCCTGATACATGTTTCCCAGTACACAGTTAAAACATCACCTTAGAATCTTATGGTGATTGCCTTGATTCCTCCCACCAGGACTGGGCAATAGGTAAGCTGGTCAAAATGCATCAGGAGGCAAAAACCAGAAGCCAGGAATTGAGCCAAGGAGTCAGTATCATGGGTCTATGCAGTGTTCCAGAACTGAGGGGTAAGAAGCTGGAGTCATGAGAGAAGCAGGATCAAAGGCATGTCCCAAAATAAACATGGATTTGCCAGAACAAGGAAGGGATTTTTCCTTATGCAAGGTCTCGCTCAAGCAGGAAGCCCATACCAAGAGTGATGAGCCAGTGGCCTGCTTGGGTGGGCAAAGCCATCTGGGACTTGAGGATACTTTATTAACTAGACTAGTGGGTGGGAGACTCTTAGAATCATAGAGTCATAGAATTGTAGAGTTGGAAGGGACCATGAGTCTGATTAATTGGGAATTGGGGCTCCATACTGAACCCCCAAAGGGAATTATCCCCAACCCAGGATGCTTTTGTCCAATTCTCACACACGCCACAGCCCAGTGTAAAGGGGGGGGGGGTTGGTTGGTTGATTCAGCCTGTGAATTAACTTATTAATTTATTTATTAATAGTAATTAATAATTTATAAATTTAGTTGATCATGCTATATCCAATCGTTCCAATTTTAGGAAGCAAGTAATGCAATACATTTGAATTTTATTGGAGAAGACACTTGGGTGACAATATGATTAGTACATTGCCAGATAATAAGTTATTAATGATGGGATAAAATGGTTACGGCTTAATTTATTTCCCCCAACCTTTCCTTATTATTCTCCCCCCCACACCTCCTGGTCCATTCTTTTTCCTTTGCTTTGTAATCTTGAAAATGCTAATTTTCCTTTCTATGAGGAGGTGGACTTAGTACGTTTTCTTGTGCTGCTGACAGATTGCATGGAAGACAAGCCCACAATTGCTGAGGGTACCCAGAAGGTGATTCCCTCTCTGCTTCCTCAGCAAAAGCTGCCAAGTCACATTCCCATGCCAGTGCCTGGGGAGGGCTTCTCTCTGCACCCTCTGTTTATTAGCAAAAGAGAGAGAGAGAGGGAGAGGGAGAGGGAGAGAGAGAGAGAGAGAGAGAGAGAGAGAGAGAGGAGAGAACGAGAGAGGAAGAGACTGGGGAATGGGGAGGCCTTAGGGAAAATCCGATCAAAAGCTGAAATAAACACATCTGATGAGTGTAACCACCTCCTCCTAAGAGGAACAGACGGTTGCTGGCACTGTGCATTTGAGACGGAAGGCTTTGAAGGAAGCAAAGACATCACAGGAGAAGTGAGGCAGAGGAGAAGGGTGGTGGCAAGGAACTTCCTTTCTCCTGCTCTCTTTGCTGCCTACAGAGATGTCAGCCCCATCATCCCTGATGCCGTTTGCTCAGTCCTCTGCTGGCATCTAATCCAACCAGCATCAGGAAGGGGCACGTGCTTCTTTTTCTCTCTCTTGCGCACCCCTCTCCTCCCAGATTTGGGGGGGGGGGAATCGTGCCTTTTGCAACCTTTGCACAACGGATGAAAGATGTGCAGCCTCGGCTGAAAAGAACAGATGTCCTATATTTTATTAAAGGGACGTTGGCAGGTACTCCTCAGCATCTTGCGTTTGCTCAAGGATGGAACAGCAGGTGGTTCAGAAAGAAAGAAAGGGAAGGAAGATTGCAAAATGTGACATGTCCATCAAATGTAGGGAAGGAGGGCCTCTTGTAAGAACTTTCTTCACAGTCAACTCTCACACAAGCTATCAGCCTAAGAATGCAAGAGGAGCCCTGCTGGATCAGGCCAATGGCACATCTAGTCCAACACTCTGCTCTCACAGTGGCCAACCAGATGCCTGTGGGAAACCCACAAGCAGGACCCAAGAACACTCTTTCATCCAGTGGTTTCCATCAACTGGTATTCAGAATCATTGCAGCCTCCAGCTGTGGGGGCACAACTTAGTCATCATGCCATCAATGGTATTCCTCTCCTATCAGTGATTTCAGGGTTTGAACCAGGAAACTCATGAGCTAAGGCTGGGTCCGAGGCTTGTGAGCTACCATGGATGGTTTGTAAAGGTAAAGGGACCCCTGACCATTAGGTCCAGTCGTGACCAACTCTGGGGTTGTGGCACTCATCTCACTTTATTGACCGAGGGTGTACAGCTTCCGGGTCATGTGGCCAGCATGACTAAGCCGCTTCTGGTGAACCAGAGCAGTGCACGGAAACACCGTTTACCTTCCCACTGAAGCGGTACCTATTTATCTACTTGCACTTTGATGTGCTTTCGATCTGCTAGGTTGGCAGGAGCAGGGACCAAACAACGGGAGCTCACCCCATCGCAGGGATTTGAACCACCAACCTTCTGATCAGCAAGTCCTACGCTCTGTGGCTTAACCCACAGCGCCACCTGCGTCCCGGATGGTTTGTATTCAAGTCTTAAATACTTGTTCAGTTGCAAATGGCTAGAGATCTAGCAACACTGTTTGTGACTGGAGCAGTGAGCTTCCAGATGGGCCAGATCTAGTATAAATGCATGGCACTTCCAACCTTGCATCTTCACATAGCGGTACCTTCACCCTGTTCTTCTTCAGGCCTCAACACCAGTGTCTCTGGTCCTAAGGAAGATTCCTTTGGGGAAGGCGGCAAGGAGCCTTAAATTTTATCAGATCAATACATTTCATTGATCGATGGGCTGGATGTCACAATTTGGATAACTTAAAACGGCAGGACACCACTGGAGATGGGAGGTGAGCTTGGGTCCTGTTCAAAAGCAGCATGACCAGTGAAAAGCAAAATAGAATGGGATCTAAGAGCCAATGGAACCTTCTTGCTCATCTCCCTGGTATTTCTCACTCCAAAGGAATCAAAGAATCATAGAATTGTAGAGTTGGAAGGGAGCATGAGGACCATCATCTTGTCCAACCCCTGCAATGCAGGAATACACATCTGTCCCATACAAGGATTGAACTTGCAACCTTGGGGTTATCAGCACTATGAGCTATACAAAATGTTGTGCTGGGGTTCATATAAACCTCAAATTCCAAAAGAAAAAGAAATCACAAGGCCTGAAAAGCAAACCAACCCCATTCTTTCCACCTTGACCGAAGGGACGTCCACATTCTAATAAGATAATTTCCCCCTCTGCCATTTCTTTTTCTTGTCCCATCACCATTGCTGTTCATTTGCCCTCTGTACACCAACACACACACACACCACTCATAACTCTTCCCTGAATTACAATGAGGCTTTCTAATTAGACTAATTAATTTTCTGCCCAAGTTAATAAGAACTGTCTACAGTTGAGAAATAATTGGACTTCCCAAACAGCAATTTTCTCCTCCCCTCCTCCCTTCTTCTCCTTTCCACAGAGAGCTGATGATGGGGCTCCTTAATAATTCAAAATTAGCTCCTGTTTTCAGATGATGGCTTCCTGTTACAAGAATTATTTAGGTTTTTCATTAACACCTAGATGGCAGCCTCCCCCATTTCCCGATGACAACAGAAAGCTGCCTGAGGACGGGCAAGGGAGGGGAAGCTGGCAACTCCATGTTAGTTGCACAAGTCAATAAATCCGTTCAGGGATCAGCATGCCACAGAACTCCCACGCTGAAGATGATCAGTTTTCCGGCATATTAATCTCCCTCATGTGCTCTGCTATTGCTAAGTGCCACCAAGGGAAAGCACATGTTTTATGGCCATATCATGCTGGTCTCTACGTGTGTTTTGAGGAGCAGGAAGCACAATGTCCCAGTTCTTAGCCTGTGATCAGGGCCAGGGTTGAGCCCCTGTCCCTTCCCCATGTGTCAGCTGCCCCCTCAACATACACTCTGTACCCCCAACATTTGGGCCTCACTACTGGATGGAACTATTCAGGTTTGTTTCAGTTTCTCATTTATCCAGACATCAGTGCTCCACCTTTCCACAACTGTTTGCACTTAAATAAATAAATAAATGAATCAGTCCTCATGAAAACTTGTCAGCATCTCCTAGAATTCACTTTCTTGTATTCAATTTTGCCTAATACATTTCTTCTTCTTTGCCATTTCCCCCTAATATAACACAGTTTTTGGTATGCTACTTTTACAAATGCGCACCATACATGTTCCATGATGCAGTCTGGGGAGAGGGAAATGTCTGTGAACATCATGAAGGATCAGGAACATGCAGAAAGCAGAGTATATCTTTGTGTACATCTTCTCCTCCGCCCCCCAAAATGCCAACTTTCACGGGGAAAATTAAACCTCATGAAAATGCAAACACGATGCTAGCAGGAAAAGTCAGGTGGCTGCACAACTGGGGCATAGTGTATGATGGAAACACAGCACTGCAAGTTTTCAGCATGGCTGCCTTTGAGGTAGGAGAAAGATGACTCTGGAGGAGCCTGCTGACTTGGACCTTGCTTGCAACTCCTGGAGCAGATATAGATAGATGATAGATAGATAGATTAGATTAGATGATAGATAGATAGATAGATAGATAGATAGATAGATAGATAGATGATAGATAGATAGATAGATAGATAGATAGATAGATAGATAGATGATAGATAGATGATAGAGCCCTTTTTCTATACAAAGTAAAATATCAATGCCTACAATTATAATATTTGTAATATGGGAGGGCTAGTTCTTTCACAGGCTCTGAGAACCTGGTTTTTATAGGGTAGCACAGAAAAAGAGCAACCACCAACCTTTGGATTCCCCCAAGTCTGCTGACACCTGCTCCTTGTGCCTGGGTGCTGCTGTTTTGGCCACATTAAGCAATGTACATTGGAAGACTGCACACTGGAAATAGAGGGAGTAATGATTTGAAGCAGGAGTGGGGAAACTCAGGCCTGAGGGCCAAATGTGGGAAGTTTCAGGCCCTTGGGATGCTCCCCAGGCCACACCCCTCCCTGGCCTTACTTCACATCTCAAGTATTTTTGCTTGGCTGGAATGCATGCATGAACTTTAATAATGCCTCTTGTCTTCCTGGATGGACGATCTGGAGGGGTTCGTATGAAACTGTGAACAAAAACTAGCCTCCTGCAAAACTCATGTTCACTGCTTCACCCATGTTTGCCACTTACACCACTGGCATGTGGCCCTTGGAAGGCTGCCCAGAATGGCATGTGGCTCTTGGGTTGAAAAAGGTCCCTCACCCCCAATTTGGAGAATATCCATCAAATATCTAAAAAATTCAAAGGATGCCTGGATTCTATTTGCAATCCACTAAGGGACACTCAGAAGGGTGTTTCTGCTTCTGTTTCAGGAGCCATCTCAAGTGTAGCTGCCACTTTCTTTTTTCTTTTTTTCTTTTTCATCTGTTTATTGATCACAAAAGAATAACTATAAATACACAACTTTACAATTACAAATCAACAGAATCAAATCCTGTGTACCTCAAAATAATAAAGACAATAATATACAGCCGTGTGGCTTCCCTCCACCACAACTCGACTTCTTATAAATTAGTGTATGTTTTACATTGTGTCACTATCCTGTTCATTATCTATCCATTGTCAATCTTACTTCTAATTGGTTCATCTTTACAGGTTTAATCTATACATATCGTCTTTGGACCAGTGTTTTCTATAGCTGCCACTTTCTCTAAAGTGAAATGTCAAATCCAGGGTTGTAAAGACTGCAGAGAGAATAACTGGGTGCACTCTTCCCACCTTAGATCAAATCTATGCTGCCAGGTGCCATAGGAAAGCGGCAGAGATAGCACAGGATAGTGCGCACCCCGGAAGTGATCTCTTTCAGCTTCTGCCTTCTGGAAGAAGGTATAGGGTTATAAAGGCCAGGACTAGCCACCTGAGAAACAGTTTCTATGCAAATGCAATTCTGGTTCTAAACGCAGCATAAGGGGTCTCTATAGTACAGTGTATTTTTTAGTATAGTGTATTTTATAGTATAGTGTATTTTATAGTATAGTGTATTTTAAAATGGGGTTTCAGAGTTTTTAGGGGTTTTTATAGTATAGTGTATTTTAAAATGGGGTTTCAGAGTTTTTAGGGGTTTTTGAATGTTTTATGTAGTTTTTCAATTTCATTGTTCTGTATGGGACAATGACAATAAAGATATCGTATATCGTATAAAGTAGCATTGAAGGTTCCTGCACAGGCAAAACATCAGAAGAACTTCAAGGGAAGTTGGACGTGATTTAGTAAGTCCTTTAAAAAAATCAAATCGCAAAAAGGGTCTTTATTATCACTGATGCTGGTGCTGGTTTCAGAGAATGATCCCTTCCTGGGTAATCCTTGCCAAGGAACTGGGCTGCCTTTGTCCGGGGGCCATTTGGTCAGCCCCTGACTGAAACGCTGCCGGCTCCTCTCAGCAGAGTCCCAGCGGAGAGCTTCGGGGACATGGCTCTCCTCTTGCCTCCCTTGTAAAAGCTGACATGTTTGCTGGCTGTCACAGATAACTGGAAGAGACAGGTAGGCATCAGGGCGGGGGACGGGACGGGAAGGGGCTCTCCAGGCTGTGTTGACAGAATGCAATTTCGTTTCACAGCTGCTTGCTCATGATGACATGGCAGAGTCTGGCTGGGCCTGTCATCATGGATATGCCTCGTCTTGGGAAGAGTTTTGCCGGTGCAAAATCTAGCAAAGAAGAAGCTTAGAGTGGGAGGA
Organism: Podarcis filfolensis; assembly: GCF_964270895.1. Lineage (NCBI taxonomy): Eukaryota > Metazoa > Chordata > Lepidosauria > Squamata > Lacertidae > Podarcis > Podarcis filfolensis. Next base: position 18,635,685 of record NC_139618.1, on the reverse strand, counting down.
CAGGATTGTGGGCTTGTGAGACTGGGAAGGAAGAGAGGTATTGGAAAGAGTGCCATCTTATTAGAAAGTCTAGGAAAGACAACGTAGGAACAGGCCTTTCGTGTGTTGGCGTCTAAACTTTGGAACTCCTTGCCATTACAGGTAGGAACTTGCCTCTGCTGATTTCTGAGCACTTGCTGAAAATCTCCCTTTTTCAACAGTCTTCATCTGTGGTGAATTTGTGTATTTGGAATTGTGCTTTTTTTGTTGAGGTTCATTACTGCGAAATATTTTCTGGGAAGTAATTCATAAATGGAATCAAATAAGGTCAACGACATAGTTTGTCCATACACCTGTTCTTTATAGGTTCAGTTGCCTCTCAAGATATCATCACCAAATTCAATTCTGGGCACCATTTTGATTCAAGATGGAAGTCCAAAATATGACTTTGGCACTTTTTTTGGTGTGATGGGTCCAAACTCACAAAAGTTACACTAGCCATTAAAAAAAACAAACAAAAAAACAACCCAGTATTATTATTATTATTTTGTTTCTACAAATTCCTGGGCAACAACGGGTACTCCCTTTTGGTAAATAAATGAAAGAAGAAGGAAACAAGGAGCACTCCATAGGTGAGGAATGTGGGATCTGAAGCCAGACAGATCTTCTTGAGCTCCAGCTCCCATCATCCCTAACCATTGGCTGTACTGGCTAGGGATTACTGGAGTTAGCGTCCAACAACATCTGGTAGGCCACAGGTTCCCCATCCCTTCCACTGGCCAAGGGAAAAAATGGGACAAGACTTGGGCTTTTATTATTTTGCTACCCATGTTAAACCTGTTTAGTGTTTCACTAAAATCAGGCATCCCCAACCTTCACTCCTCCAGATGTTTTGGATTACAATTCCCATCATCCCTGACCACTGGTCCTGTTAGCTAGGGATCATGGGAGTTGTAGGCTAAAACATCTGGAGGGCTGCAGGTTGGGGGTGCCTGACTAAAATCCCTGCTATCAGATTACAGAGCTGCTTGTGTCATCACCAGGAGCCCAATGTCACCTTCACTAGAGCTGTGATGAGGGTGCTAGGACTCAGGAGAACCATATCCTTATGAGGGATGGGTCTCCAGCAGATTAAGGGAAGAGTAGAAGTTTCAGTTAAAGGACCTATAACTTGGTGCGGAGGAGGTGGGGGGGGGAGAAGGAATGCCAAACAAATCACTTCTCTGTCATGCAAGGTTTAGAGAACAGAGGAGTCAGCAAACTATGTAAACACTCCATTTCCCCTCTTCAACAAAAACAGAGCAATCTCTTGATTCCACTCACGCAAAGGATATGATTTGTTCACATGGCACTTTATTCCATTTCCGTGATGTTTCCCTAAACTGTTAATTTCCACATTGAATTTGAGCTTTTACATGATGTAAAAGCCACTTCCAAAAACTACAGTGCAAATTTGGCATTCATTTCCATATCATTTCTGAACCAATGTTTTCTGGAAGCAAAAATACAGAAGCAAGCACTGAACTTGCACTATGGTCTCATCGTCATCTCCTTTGGCCCTGCCACTTTCCCCCAGGAAAACCTTTATCAGTCTTTACCACTGAATCGGAATAAACTGCAATCAGGTTTTCTGTCGACTGCCATTCGCAGGTTCATTCAGAGGAAAGCTTTCCAGGGGGGAGTTGTGAGGCAAATGCAGAACTGCTCAGATCCACGCCTAGAAAATGTGAGACAAGTGGGAAACCACTCAGGCCCGTACTTTCTAGGCACAGGACAAGTGGGAGTGTGGCGAAGTCCTACATTCCTCTATAGTTCCAGAAATGGGTTTTATGCCATGTGAAAGCTACATGGCTCTTAACAGTAAAGGGAAAGTCATAAAAATGGAATTATGTGCCATGCGAAAACATCCTAAGTTTAATGCCACCTAGTGCTTAAACTATGTAATGACGCTATCTGCCCAAACATTCCTCAATAAAGCTATTTCTCCATTGGAAGGAGTTAATAGTCATTAGTATAGAAAGCTGCTGAGAGGTTGAGGAGAATTAACAGGGACACATTTTCTCAGGTTCCCTCCTGACAGAGGAGAGGCAACCAAAGCAGTTTCTGTGCCAAAACCTAACTGCCTGTTCTGTGTGCCCCTTACCCAGCCTCAGAAAGAACTTCTTGCTGGTAAGAACTGTTTGGCAGCGAGACAGACTCAATCGGAAGGTGTTGGACTCTCCTTCACTGGAGGGTTTTAAGCAGAGCTTGGATGACCATGTGCCTTTGTAGGTGTTTGGACTAGATGACACTCAGAATCGCTTCCAACTGTACAATTCTATTACAGTGGTACCTTTGGTTACGAACTTAATTTGTTCTGTAGGTCCATTCTTAAGCTGAAACTGTTCTTATCCTGAGACGCGCTTTCGCTAATGGCGCCTCCTGCTTGCATCCTGGGGCAAAGTTCGCAACCAGGAACAACTACTTCTGGGTTAGCGGAGCTCGTAACCCGAAGTGTGCGTAACCAGAGGTACCACTGTATTCTATGAGAGGGTTGCGAGGCACGATGGCTATGCTGTGCCTCCACAGTCAGAGCTGCTTGAAACAACAGGCTGGGAGAGGACTCTTATGCTCACATCCTGCTTGTGGGTTTCCCAAAAGAGATTTCTGGTTGGCCACTGTGAGAACAAGATGCTGAACTAGATGGGCCATTGGCTTGATCCAGCAGTCTCTTCTTGTGTTCTTGTTTGCGTGGCGAGTTCCCGACCCCCCCCCCAGCTAGAAATGATGACACGTGACACAATTATTTAAGGTTAATGGGCTAAAAAAGGCCACAACTTTATTGGTTACAGGTGATAAGCGGTATTGGCTTAGGCACTGGAGCTAACTGACTATATCTGATTCCAGCCCATCTGCTGGAAGTCCAGGAAGGGTTAACCCCCGTTAGGGGGAGTCCTGCTGATGCACATCAATTAGGAGCTCCCCCGGGGTCACCGATAGTAGGGTGTGCCTTAGGCCCTAACCTCCCTAGGCTTCGGACAGGGCCATGCCCCCCAGAATCCTTTAGCGGACTACCCTTCAAAATGCAGGGCAGGTGATGGCGCTACCTCCCCTCTTTCCATCTACAGAACTATTCCAATGCCTAACCACCAATAACCAGAAAGTTGTGATGATTTGCTACGAGGTAGGCGAAAACCAAGTGGCTAATGCCAATTTGCCAAGTGGAAAAAGGCCCCTCAACAGCAACCAACCGAAGTCCATAGGAAGGTCAAGGAAAAAACCTTAAAGGGCGGGAGGGTAGGAAAAACCGGAGCAGATGGAAGGCGGACAAAGAGGGAGATCCCTGGCTGCGTCCTACCTTTATGGGGCAGGCCACACCCCTGGACCAACCCAATTGGCCGGCTAGGGGAGTGACACAGCCGAGAACCCCCCAGTCGCACAGGCCGGCCTCCCACCAGGTGCACATGGAGGGGCTGTGAAGCCTGCAACCCCACCTTCTCCTTAAGGTGGAAGTGGCTTTTCTAGAAGTCAGCAGCAATGGGTGGTCTCCAAGGAGCAGGACTAGGGGCATGCTGGTGCAGGTACTTGCGGTGTGCCCCCTCCATGCCCAGTCATTGCATGGCTCTCCCATCACACGGATAATGCATGAAATGGTCTTCTGAGAAGACAGATGTTCAAAGCATGCAGTTGTGCTGAGACAGCTCCAAAGCTTTGCAACACAATCACTGCTACTTTTCACTCTCCACCCCCCTCCTTGCTCCCTCCTCTCTGCACCTGTTCTCGTGCATTTAAGTCGACGATAAACCTGCCTTGTTCCATCTATCTTGAGCTTGTTGTTCCCCCTCTCCCACCCCTCCTTCTGCCCTGGTTTTTGCATTGCAAAGATGTGTATCTGTTTGCCTTATTGTCTGACTGCTGTCTGTGATTGCACATGATGCTCTCTTAATACTCCTCCACACACACACACCTCTGTTTATATTGCAAGATGGCATAAAAAGGCTCCGGCAGTTAACGCTGCTTCTGATTATTCTCTTACTTTTCACACACATCAACACACAGAGAGAGTTTCAAAATTCCTATCATTGTTATGATGTATGTGATGTGAGCAGACGGAGGCTCATGCGCTGCAAGGACCTAGAATGCCTGTGGTCCATTTCTGTGGCTGCGCACAATGACACACACTAGCCATACCTGCACATTACATTTAATGTAATATTATACTGCTTTAAGCAGGCATTGCTTCCCCCAAAGAATCCTGGGAACTGGAGTTTGTTAAGGTGTTGAGAGTCATTAGGAGCCCCCACCCACACCTATCTCACAGAGTTACAATTCTTAGAGTGGCTTAATGGTCAATCCTTTTTCCCAGGGAATGGGCTTGCTCCCACGGGAGGCAGTGATGGCCACCAACTTGGATGGCTTTCAAAGAGGATTAGACAAATTAATGGAAGAGAAGAGGGCTATCAATGGCTATTAGCCATGGTGGTGATTTTCTGGTGAAAGCAAGGTTTCTGAATACCAGTTGCTGGAAACCACAGGAGAAGAGAGGGATCTTGTGCTCGACTCCTGCTTCCCACAGGCATCTGGTTGGCCACTGTGAGAACAAGATGCTGGACTAGATGGGCCATTGGCCTGATCCACCAGCCTCTTCTTATGTTCTTATGAGAAGGTTTCAAGAATAGTGTTTTCCCCCCTAATAGTGCTACAGATGACTAGAAAAGAAGAACCCTTTCTTTTAATTACCAACGAGGGAGCCAAGGGCTCAGCTTTACATGAATTATTCCCTTTCTCTTTCAGAAGTTATGTTTTTAAAAGTGTTCATATATTTATAAGGAACAACCCCACCACCACCCATAAATGTAAAAAATAACTATCCGTGAATTAATTAGCATTATATGACTAGTAGTTAGCTAGCAATGTAGCGTACTCAGCTTTGCTATATATACTATTATGCAAAAGCTGGACAGCATTCTTCACTGCTGTTAATAATTTAAACAATTAATTTTATTTAATTTTTTAATACACTTCCTCGCTTGGAGTTATCTCCAGAGGGAACGTCTCTCTCCCCCTCCCTCTCCTCCACTTGCCAAAGACCATACATCATTTGGCAAGGTTACTGGCTTCAGGAGTTCCCCCCAATAATCTCTACTCATTTCCACCAAGAAATACCTACGGCAAGTACCTGTTCCAGAGAAGCTGTAATAAATCTGTAAAGGTGAAATGAAGTGCTTCCTCCTCACCCCCTCCCTTCCTGCCTTTAAGAAAAGAGAGAATATATCTAGCACATACAACTAAACCTCTGAGAGCCTAGATCTGTAACAGAGCATACCTGGAAAGTGAATTACAAATAAATTCATTTTTACTGTGGACTGGAAAGGTTATTTTTAGTTTTGCCTGTTGGGTTGTGAAGTTGGGCACAGATGAAATTGTGGGCAGCCACTGATCCACACCAAGAGATGCATTTCATACAGTGATTTACACTGCCATTGTATGCTGTCTTCAGGCCTTTTACACACACACACACACACACACAGAGAGAGAGAGAGAGAGAGAGAGAGAGAGAGAGAGAGAGAGAGAGATTCCTCCTCCACACACAAATCATGCATAACCATACCATTCTGATAATTTGCTCCTCATTCCCCCACCAGCGAGCTCAAGACTGGCATTTATCCTTGCAGGTGGTGGCAGTGGAGGTGATTCCTGGAAATAGATTTTAACTGGAAGTGCGAAGAATACTGTGGACCTTTGAACTGCTAGGAAGTCCATCAATGGGAAGCAGCACCCAGCCTTGACACATTCTCAAGCTTTCAATATGCTGCCACAAATAGCGGAACTTGAAATGTGTAGAGATCTGCATGGGTTCCCAGAGCCCAAGCCACACTGGGGGGGGGGGACAGAAACAGACAGAGTACGTATGCCCATTCAGCTGCCTAAGTTGTCAACATCACCCAGGAGGTCACAGACATAGAGATAAAAAAAAGAAGAAGAGTCATTCTGTTGTCTGGAGAGGTCACTTCCTGGTTGTAAAGAAGAAGCCGTTTTCAACAGAGCCCAACGATGGAAGCACACAGCTGTATTGTGGCAGCAACTGGGTTTGAAATTTTGCGCCCCCAATAAATTTTGTGCCCGGGGCCACAGCCCATGTGACCCCCCATGCTACACCACTGCATAGTCTTAGAAGGTTGCATCATCTTAGAGGGTTGTGTGGCTGTGAAGAGGCATGATTGTGACGGGCACGGAGTCGGCACTTCTGAGTTTGCCACTACGCTACTGTCTAAGATATATCATTTTTATCTGGGAAATTTCTTAAAGCATGCAGGGAACTAGTGAATGCTTGCATTCCACCTGGGCTTCAAATGTTTGGTTTCTCCTCCTCAGTCTAACTGCCCCCCAAAGGTCACAAAAACGATCAAAGATTATCAAACCTCCTTTGTGGCGATTAAGTTTTGCTAAGAGTCGTGCCTGCCCTCAGCTCCAGCTGCCACATCCAGGGTCAATAAACTATTATTCTAACAGCTTTTCACAGCCCACTGCCTTGAAATTGACTGCCCCAAGCTCTCTGCTACTTTATGGAGGACGAAGAAGAAGAAAAAAATAAAGTGAGAAAAGGGCCATGGGGGAAGAAATGAGTAGAAAAGGAGGTCTGCAGAGAAAAGAAGAGAAGGCTGTAGGAAGGCACACCTTCCAATGATTGATGGGTCATTGCTTGGTGGATTTGAGTGTTTCCTATTCTGCTGGTATTTGTCTAGTTTGCAACACTGAACAGGCATGGGTGTGTTTTTTCTAGATGGATATTTGTGACTCAGGACCATATCACACATAGCACAACAATGTTAGATCATAAGAAATGCCTGCTGGATCAGGCCAATGGCCCATCTAGTCCAGCATCCTGTTCTCATAGTGGCCAAACGGTTGCCTGTGGGAAACCCACAAGCAGGACATGAGTACAAGGGCACTCTCCCCTCCTGTGGTTTCCAGCAACTGGTATTCAAAAGCATCATTGTCTCCAGCTGTGAAGGCAGAACAGAGCCAGTGTGGTTAAGAGCGGTAGTCTCATAATCTGGGGAACCGGGTTCGCGTTTCTGCTCCTCCAAATGCAGCTGCTGGGTGACCTTGGGCCAGTCACGCTTCTTTGAAGTCTCTCAGCCCAACTCACCTCACAGAGTGTTTGTTGTGGGGGAGGAAGGGAAAGGAGAATGTTAGCCGCTTTGAGACTCCTTAAAGGGAGTGAAAGGTGGGATATCAAATGCAAACTCTTCTTCTTCTTCTTCTTCTTCATGGCTAGTAGACAGGACAGCACACTCTGTTTCGCTGTTTGTGGAGAAACAGGAAGTGCTGGCCTGGCCTGCTCCTGCCATCACTTCCGCTGCCACCCACCTGCTTCTGCCACTGCATGCCCTACCACTGCTGCATGCTCTGCAGAAAGGTGCCACCACCATTGGTGCCTATTTCAGGCAAGATTCCGCCGATCTTTTGTGATTGCCCAAGATTGCCCAAGATTGGTGCCAATGGTGGTGGTGCTTCTTCGCCACTGGAGGAGGTGACGTGGCTGGCAGGGCACCCACAGGCATGCCGCCTACCAGGGTTCCACCGCCTGAGGCAGTGGCCTCACCCTGCCTAATGCCTAGGCCAGCTCTGCTAGTAGCCGTTGATGCAAATGTTTAATCACAGCCCTGGGCATATAATTTGTGAACTGCAACCATACAACAATTCCTTACAGGGTCCTGTCTATAGCCATTCTGTTACTAAACTATCATGAGCCATCACTATGGGGTAGGCTGATATACATACACAAAAAGGACACTTATTTTTGTCACAGCATCGAAGCTTCTCTAATTTGCAACCTCATTTATCTTCCTGACTCCACAAACCTCTTTGAGGTCCGTCATGCCCAATTTACCCCTGAAAAATGGGAACATGCAGAGGGTGAAAGACTTGCCACACAAAAAACTAGCCATATACCTCTCCTCTTCCACCACCACATTTTTTTCAGAAGTAGCAACAAATAACTCAAAGTAGGATTAGCTTCCTCAGTGTTCTCATTTAATCTAAGTTTAAAGCTTCTCATCTTGAGATCAGGTCAGCCATTTTGTTTTTATCTAAACTTAAAGCCAGCAGAGAAAAGTCTGGTGATTTTCAAATCAATGTGCAAACTTCTGTCCTTTCAACTGTTCAGTTCTATGATCTTTCTATCTGGTGAAGCTTCTTACAAAACATTTACTATATATAATTGCATACCACTATATCATGAAAAGGAACACACCCTTTGCTGGCCCTGCTGGCCCAAACAATTTTGCCTAACTGGAATGTATCCTTGAGTTCTGGTGATTTAATTTCATTTATTTCACAAAACATATACACCACTTGTCACAAAACCTCAAAGCAGTCTACAAAAATAATGGTTCTATCTTGTCAGGATGGGTTATAAAAAGGGATGTGCGAGGATGTGTAGAAACCAGCTTACTGTACAAAAGTGAAGTTTAAATCTGCATCCCACTTTCCTTTGCCTCTTGCTCCACCCTCCACCGGCATGTAGCGCTAGGAAGTAATACACCACTTGGGCTGGAAAAAAGGCAACATCATATGACTGTACACTTGAAGAATGCAATGTGTGAACACTCCTAAAAAGTGCAATCTAGCTGTTGCTGGTTTGGTAGGCCTCTGTTTCCTGATGCATTTCAGGACCATGTGAGAGAGAATTAAAACTGACAAACGTAGGACTGAGTTCAGAAGCAGTGGGGGCAAGGAGGTGGTTCAAATGGATTATAATTAAAACTTAGCTGGAAGACAACATCTGCTGAGACCCTCACACTCATATATTTCTTTTCCATCAAGAAATTAATTTGGAGATCAAAAGGAAACCATTTAACAACAGAAAGTAAATAGGGTCGGGTCGGATGGGAAAGCGATGGAAAATCTTGCAGCCCCCAGGACTTGAGCGTGCCGGGAAGAGGATTAATATTTCTGACAGATATTTTTCACAAGCCATGGGGAACTTTCTTTGCAACCTTAGAAAGCATTGAAAAGCACTTCCTGATTTGACTCTGAAAGGGGTAATGTTTTAAAGAGAGATGGACACACTTGCTCATTCGCCCGCACACACATATATACCCACATGAACTGAGCACCAGCACAAATCTATTAATCTTCTTCCTTCTTCTACAGGCTGGAACTAAAACAATGTTTGATTCTCTTTGGTGAGCTCTTGAGGCCAAATCAAATAAGGAGCAAAAAGAAAGCCTTTAACACCCGATACACTTTATAACACACAAAAAAGGGATGTCCAGAAAAAGGTTGAAGGGGGTGGCAGAGTGCAGGAAAGACAAGTGTTCATTCTCAGTTCCAGAACAGACTAAAAACTGTGTGTGCTCGCACCTGGGAACCCTTTCTGTTTCAGGTACGAGAACTTTCCAGAGTTCCCAAAAACTTCTGGTGCCCTGTGCTGCAGCCATTTCGAAACCACTTGAGCTGCAGGTACATTTTATTCATAGAAAACAGAATCAGCGAACTGTGGGGCTGGGAAGGTCATCTAGTATAGCCCCCTACAATGCAGGAATCACAGCTAAATAATCTCTGAGAAACATCCATCCAACTTCGGCTTAAAAGCCTCTGGTGGAGGAGAGGCCACCACCTTCCAAGGTAGCCACTGTCAAACAACTCTTCCTGTCAGAAGGTTATTCCCACTGTTCCCCACTGGCTTGAGCCCGGGTGAAGCGACAGCGACATCACATTTATAACATGCCTTTTCTTCAGGTGTTGCAATGTAGCATAGAGCAAAAGTATGCAATCGCTGGGCAAAGTGGCAGAGTGTTGCTGTAATAGTTAGACTTGGACCATAGCACCTCATTTTGGACCCCCACTCAGCTATGAATCTTCCTACATCAAAGCAAGATCTCTGGGAGGATTGGCAAGATGTAAACGTGCAAAATTAGAAGAAGAAGAAGAAGAAGAGGGGGGGAATCACTGCAGGTATAAATATAATAAGTCACAGCGAATATCATTATCACTGGATAGACTAAAAGCATTCATTCCCAGCCTGTTTCAAAGTCAATAAATTGATGCTTGAGAATGATAGCACTCACTGATTGGGTTCTAGTATTCCAAGGTGGTGGCAGAGATGTGGGAGGAAGCAGGGAGTGATTTGATTGATTGGAGAGAAGCAAAGCAGACACTCCAAAGCTCCTCTCAGGCTCATAAATCACATTTGCCTCAATGGGATTTATGATGCACTTGCCGATGGCTTCAAGAATGCTCTGCAGGCAACAAGATGCAAATTATCTCATCGGGAGTAATCCCATTGACTTCAAAGTCACTACTCCAGAGTAAAGACTTTTAAAAAAAAGATTTCCACTGCCTGCCAGTTCCACCCACCAACTTGGAGTAATTGCATTTATTGAGGCAGTTTAGATAACTTTCCATTCCTGGGTCGATTTGCTCACTCTGTTCTTCCTGTTGTTTTAAAACTGACTTTCACTGTGACACTTTAGCCTGCCTTGGCAGGAATGCAAATGACCATTTGCCAAGAGTGAATGGTGAGATGCAACTACACCAGCGGTCAGCTGCCTACAGCAGGGGAAGGAACCTGTAACCCTCCAGCTGCTGTTGAACTACAAGCCCAATCAGTCCTAGACAGCATAGATAGTGGTCAGGAATGATGGGAGTTGTAGTTCAAAAGCATGTAGCTACCCCTGGCTCACAGCACATATAGATCTGCATTTTGAGATGGAGGCAAACCAACTGTGGTGGAGGGAAGGAATCCTTAGGGTGAGAGATGGCTGCTACAAACTCCCTAGTTTCACCAATAGCAGGTAAGACTGACTCCTCTCTAAGAAAAAAGGGGAAGGGGAGATTAACAGAATATGAATAAGTGCAGCTATACTTAGCCATCGCTTTTAGTGGGAGAATGTGTCCTTGGAATGTGTGGAATATGTTCTTGGATTCTTTGTCTACCTTGCCTGGATTGGAAGAGAGAGATGAATGTGTGTGTGGTATCCTGTACTACGCTAACATTTACACTTGTTGCTCCTCCTACTCTTTCCTACAGCCTCACCCACCACTGGCCTGTGGGTGGCCCTTGGAAGGTTTCCCAGAAGGGAATGTGGCTCTTGGGTTAAAGAGAGAGAGAGAGAGAGAGAGATTCCGTACCTCTGACCAAGGCAGGTTGGAAAAGGGTCATAGCTCAGTGATAGAACACAGGCATTCCATAAATGTCTTAGGCTTGGTCCCCACCATCAACAGGTAGGTAGGGTTAGGAAAGTATCTTGTGTTAAAACTAAGAACATCAGAAGTGTCCTGATGGATCAAGCAAATGGTCCATCTACTCCAGCATCCTGTTCTCGCAGTGGCCATCCAGATGCCCCACTGGGAAACCCATAAGCAGGACCTAAGCACAAGAGCACTCCCCTATGGTTTCCAGCAACTGGCATTCAGAAGCATTGATTCCTCCAATTGTGGAGGCAGACCATAGCCATCATGACATAGCCTGAGGACCTGCTCCTAGTTAGTGTGGACAATACTGAGGTAGACAGGCCAACAATTTGATTTCCTATAAGACAGCCTTCCCATTTTGATGGAAGACCTACGAATAAAATCAGAACCATTCTGTTTTATGGAAAGAAATCTAGGAAGTGGCAAGTTTCCATCTGACCTACGAAACCATGCTAATTTCCATCATTTTACTCAGAAAACAGCATCTCCCAAGGGCATCTTTTAGTAGCAAATATACTTTCATCATAAAAGCAAATGCTGGATTTCAACATCTGCCAAGTTATCAATGTTTGTTGGCTCACTGAGCAGGTCGCTGTTTAGGGGTGAAAGGAGGCCTCTTCCTTTTACGAATGTAATTTACGTTTCCCGCTATGCTCTTTCGTACTCGATATGCTGGTAGCCTGAACGATGCCATTGCATGGGGTGAATTAATGAGAGAGAAAGCCTCATTGGGGCCTTTAGTTCTAGTAGGGCAGTGATGTTCAGAAAGGCCAAATTGGAGGGTGGTTGACACCACTGTTGTCATTCTTTTGACATATTGAAAATTCAGCAAGGCATTAAATCGAGGGAAGTTCAGACTCACATAGTTACAACTGCAACTTTAGCCCAATTCACAAACCGGTGGGGGCATCAAGCTCACACAAACTCTCTCCCCATTCCTAAACTTCATGCATTCAGCTGAAGGTAAGACTAGAGCAGAGGTGGGGAATATCAGGCCTTGGGGCCAAATGTGGTCCTCTAGGCTGCTCTATCTGGCCTCCAGGCTATACCACCTCCTCAAACCACACTCCTCAAGTCACTGTTCTTGTTTGTTTGTTTGTCTTGCCTCATGAACATTGGCTTTCACTGAATGAGACCATTGGTCCATCCAGCTCACATGATCTGCACTGACTGGCAGTGGCTCTCCAGGATTTCAGGTAGGAATCTCTCCCAGCCCTACCTGGAGATGCTGGGGATTTGAACCTGGGACCTTCTACATGCAAGGCAAGCGCTCTGCCACTGATCTATGGCCACTCCCCTGGCATCAAAATGCCCATGAACAGTAATAATGCTTGTTTGAATGGAGAAACTGCTGAGGTGTGTGTGGCTGCACAGGACCGTACAAAGATAACAATCAGATTCATTGCCTCACCCACCACTAGGATGTGACCCCAACCCTCTGAAAAGATGCCTGCTAGGGAATACAGCCTTCAGGATGAAAATGTCCACTCCACCCTTAGAAGATAGCCTGTGCACCTGCACGATCTAACTCTAGAGGATTTCTTAAGGCAACCAGATGTTCTGTTGTCCTACCAATGCTCATTCTCCAAAACTGCCTCCTTACCTACAAATTGCTAAAGGTTGCACTGTGGTTAGAAATGTATAAGTGGCCACACTATTGAGGAACCCCCAAACTCACTTTAAATATTGAGGTTGTGTTATTAAAGTCATTCTGCAATAGGGAAACAACTTGGTATACCACCCTTCTATTATTCTTTCTTTCTTTCTTTCTTTCTTTCTTTCTTTCTTTCTTTTAAAAAAGGTTTATTTCTTGCTTTTCCCTTCTTTCTTTCTTTAAAAAAATGTATATTTCTTGCTTTTCTCACATATCAGAAGCAGTGCTGCAATAATATCCTGATCTAAGCGGATTGTGCTGAGCACCGCACCTATTAAGATGGACATGCTCTGGGGCCAGGACATGTTCCATCATGACCAGATTCCCACCCTGAAATTTAAAACAAGGATAGCAATAGTGGTGATTTGCTGTAATAATAATAATGACTCTGATAATTGCAATAGTAGTAATTCATGGTCATAGCCATCAATACAATTAGTTAGTGTTGCTCATCACTGCTCTTATTAATTACTAGCAGGGATGTCCTCAAGGCAAAATACTTTCCATCCAATTTGCAATTTCGATGTGTCTGAGAACAGGCATAGAAAAGAGAGGTTATTCATCTAGAAGTGTAAATTTGATATTAGTTGATCTTGACTTGAGCAAGAGAGGAAGTCTGCAAAAATTAAGAGCTGATGAATATCTTATAGACTGAATCAACAAAGTACAGTGTCTAGATCAAGGAAAGTAATAGTACCACTCTATTCTGCCATGGTCAGACCACACCTGGAGTCCTGTGTCCAGTTCTGGGCACAACCGTTTATGAAGGATATTGACAAGCCGGAACGTGTGCAGAGGAGGGCAACCAAGATGATCAAGGGTCTGGAAACCAAACCTTATGAGGAATGGTTGGAGGAGCTGGGCATGTTTAGCCTGAATAAGAGGAGACTGAGAGGAGATATGAAAGCCTTCTTCAAAGGCAGCCACATGAAAGAGAGTTGTCAACCTCTTTTAGGGAGGATGGCGCTGCCGGCGGGGCTGGAGGAGGCGGGCAGTGGCTGGAGGGCAGGTCCTCCAGCAGGGAAAAAGCAGAGGCTGGACATGGCGCCTCCCGGCTCAGCTGGCCACTTTGTGCCGCGGTGGCCACTGCAGACAGAGGCTCTGGGCACGGCGCTGCTTTGGTGTGGCATGGCGGAGGCGGGCAAGGGTGGTGAGCTGATGCTGGGAGGTGCCGCATCCAGCCTCCGCCCCTTCCCTGGCACCCTCCAGAACTTGGCACCCTGGCGCCAAGTGCTACTAGCCTCTATGGGTAAGATGCCCCTGGATAGAGCAAGCTTGTTTTATCCTGCTCCACAGGGTAGAATTGACTAAACATCAGGAAGAATTTTCCACCAGTAAGAACTGTTCAACAATGGAATGAATGGTCTTCCTCTGGAGGTGGTAGACTCTCCTTCATTGTATGTTTTAAGCAGAGTTTGGATGACCATCTGTCATGGATGCTTTAGCTGAGATTCCTGCATTGCAGGGGGTTGGACTAGAGGACCCTTGGGGTACCCTCCAACTTCTGGATTCTACATTTTACAGTAGGAACATGAGAAGTGCCTGCTGGACAAGGCCAATGAACCACCAAGTCCATCATCCAGTTCTCACAATGGCTGCCCAGATATTTTTGGGAAGCTGAGCACAAGAGCACTTTTCCCTCCTGTGTTTTCAGAAACATGTATTCAGAGGCATAACACCTCCAACCCTTGGAGACAGAGCATAGTCATTCTTGCCAGTAGCCACTGAATGTGCATTGACTACAAGATTGGATTTGGTCTTTGATTTGGCATTTTGGAGAACAGCCTGCCTCAGTCATAGGTGCTTCTTAAGCTGCTCCTCCCCCATCGCCTTCAGTACTAGGGAAGGAAAAAACAAACAATTTCCATTCTTATAATAGGAATAGATAAAATGTGCAGTCATAGTAACTGTTCTGGAATGGATAAATCCTAGCAAATTATAGGCAAATATTTTGAAAGGCATTTGTATTAGAGAACTAAAAAAAAAAGAAAAAGGAACAGTCTCTTTTTTTATATTTGACCAGAACTGGACAAACTTTGCAGGTGTGGTTGTCCCTTTTGCTGCCTAATTTCAGATGGATAGCTGCAGCTGTTTTCTACAAGGGCAGCCATAAGAAATAATGATAATAATATATTTTTTTATTTATACCCCACCCGTCTGGCTGGGTTTCCCAAGCCATTCTGGGCAGCTTCCAACAAATTAAAACATCAAACACAGTAAAACATCAAACATAAAAAAGCTTCCAGATGCCTTGCTGATGTCTTCTAAATGTTTTGTAGTTCTTTATCTCCTTGACATCTGATGGAAGGGTGTTCCACAGGGAGGGCACCACTATCAAGAAGGCCCTCTGCGTGATTCCCTGTAACCTCACCTCTTGCAGTAAGCCAGAAGGCCCTTAGAGCTTGACCTCAGTGTCTGCGCTGAACAATGGGGGTGGAGACGCTCCTTCAGGTATACCATTACAGGTTCATGATTTGTTCCTTTCCCTCCCCTTCACTATTGAGAAACGTTTTGTTGTTGTGTTTAAAGACTATACCTTTCCCCCCTCTTGACAGAAGTGGATGAAATTTTCAGTTATGGTAGCCCATTCAATACTGGTAAAATCTGTCAGATTATGGGTAAATGGTTCTTTGGGCATAACCTTTTTATTTTGAGGCAGGACTGGATGGAATCTGAAGGCAATGTTGCCCCTTAGTAGAGAATGAGTCTTGCCACATTTCACAGTGACAGCTATAGTAGTTTTCCCAAAGAAGTAGACATTACAATTTTGGGGTAATAAAAAAAAGGAGCCACTTAATCTTCCAGAATGATTTTTGAGCAATTGGTCTGAAAATTGCAGGGATAAAAGAAGTGTTCCTTTGTAAGAAAGCTGCCAAAATTTAAAATTCAGGGGCAACCAAGAAGTAACTATCTCTCCATAAGAGATCGTTGCAAAATATTTACTCAGCAGAATTGAGACTGTTCAAAATCTGCAAGTCTTGCCTAGTCTACTCCAGAAGTCACACCTTCTTGGGTACTCCATCCCAGAAAATACTGCCAAGATTCCAGTGACCCCTAATCCACTGGTGCCTCTTGATCTGATAACCAGGTTCTACAGCTATGATCTTGGAAAACTGAAGAATGGAAGGGGAGCTTGCCATCCTCTAGATGTTGAACAGCTAGTCCCATTAACCCAACCAGCACAGCCAATGATCAGGGATGAGTTGCTGTTCACAGGTTTCCCCACCCTTGGTGGATAAAATGGGTACTGTACAAAATGTCACCACACCTGGGAGAGTTTTGCTGAACCATATTCAGGAAATCTCTCCTTTATGCATTGAATACACAACCAAAGAGGATACAGTAATACTACAGAAATCCAAACACCCACAGAGCCATGAGTTTATCTGTTTAGTGATGGTTTCTAATAGGATAAACTAAACAGGGTCAGCATGTAAAATACAGTTACTTTGGAGATCAATGGGGGGGGGGGTAGAGTGGAAGGGGAATGAGAGTGTAATCTGCAATGGTTTTTCACCTCCGGGATCCTGAAAGCAGCTAAACTATATTTGCTTATTTAGCTGATCCAATTTTTTTTATATAAGTATCTTAAATAAATGGGGGGGAAATGCATTCATCTCGTAAACCCCAGCCAGAGAAAACGTTGCCTCTAGCAAGACTTTGGGGGGAGAGAAATATAAATCCCAAATCACAACAGTGGTTTGAAATGCAAACAGAGCTGCTGGCTATCAGATCCTTTTGACACAACTGTGGCTTTTGGTTAGCTCTGGGTTCCTCCCCAAGGCATCTCTCAGACATCGTGTTTGCCACTTTGTAGAAGCTGTGAGTAAACCACCCCCTGGTGTTTCAACGATATCATCCATTTATTTGCAGCTGTCGTTCAGATGCCACTTTAATTTGATGAAAGTCATCACGGTGGTTTGGCTAATTTAATCCGCACACAGCTTCACAAACCACATCCTGAAACATACCCGGTGCCTGCATGGAAAAGCCCCCTCCCCAAGACCAACATTAAGAAAAGAGAGAGAAAGTGGCTAAGCACTGTTTGACATCTCAATGACTACTTGGAAGAATAAACAGGGTCCCACGATTAATAGACCTACATGTACACACAAACCGATAGCATGGGTCTGATAGACACATGGGGAAATGTGCTGTCTTCAGCTGAACTGTCACTTCAAGCAGGTGTTGCTAACTTAACATATTTATTAAATAGGGTTTTATACAGCTTTCCAACAGGGCTCTGAGCACAGGCCTGCAGCAGGATTTCTCTTACATCAAGAAAAGAGAGGGAATATCAGGGTGTTGGGGCAGTGAGCAATTAATTCATTGGAAGACAGCTCAGGGAAGCCTTGCAGATACATTTGAAGGGGAACCCCGCAGTGTAAAAACAAAGGAAAGCTGGGCTTTCTACCCAAAACCCCGAAAGCTGTCTTATACTGAGGGCTGATCCACACTTACCTTTTGCCTTGCTCTTTCCAGGCACAGCCCTGCATTTTAAGCTAAGTTGTTTAAGCTAAGCCCTGAGTCAGACCATTGGTCTATGCAACACACAATTATTTGCACTGAACGGCAGCAGCTATTCAGGTTTACAGCCAAGAGTTAGTTCAAACCCTACCTAGATATGCCAGGTACCTCTGCGTGAAAAACAGGTGCTCTGCCACTAAGCCACAGCTATTCTAATCTTTGTTTCTGTCCTCATATTGTTTTGGAAAAGTGCAAATTTGCTAAATTTGGCTTTAAATGAAAACTAAATTGAAATCATCCCCCAGCCCTACTTACAGGTCAGTTCACTAAGCATCAGAATTTGCAGACATGAAATTTCTCAAGCATCCCTATTAGTTTTGATAAAGCCACTTCCGACATCAGGAGAAGGTGGGGTTGCGGGCTTCATGCCCCAACACACACACGGAGGCTGGTTTCCAGCCCCCATGCAATCAGGGGAATCCTCAAGCCACGTCACTTAAGGCAAGCGCGGCCCCGGGATCTCCCTCTTTTGCCTGCACAGGGACTGCCATTCCCCTATTGCAGTGAACAAGGCAAGAAAGATCTTGGAACGTGCAGTGGCTCATAGAGTTGCAGCACTAGGGGGGCGGGTCATCGACCACCCGGACATCCAGTTCAGCAAGGAGGCCCTCTACCACAAGGATGGCGTGCATCTTTCTGATGCGGGAAGTGATGTTTGGCTGGCTGACATATTCGCTGGGATTAAGGATTGGTTGCAGGTCTGAGGGTATTGGCGGTGAGCTTCGCTCAATTGGCAGTTAGGCATTGGTAGGGGTATTGTTATGTAGATGTGTTGGGGTGGGGGAGGAGCGCCATCACCTCCCCCACTTACTGAAGGGTAGTCCGGTAAAGGATTCCGGGGGGGCGTGGCCTCGTCCGAAGCCTATGGAGATCAGGGCTTAAAGCGTGCCCCCGAGCGGTGATCCCGGGGGAGTACCTAGTTGATGTGCATCAGCAGGGCTCCTCCTGCTGGTGTTAACCCTTCCCGGTCTTCATGCAAGCAGGCTGAAGCTGGATAGTCTGATAGGACCAATGTCTAAGCCAATACCGCTCTTACCTGTAACCAATAAAGTTGTGGCCGATTTTAGCCCATTAACCTAATACAATGTTGTCACGTGTCTTTATTTCCATTGGGGGAGGCGGGAACTCGCCATGCAAATACTTTTTTCATAGGATGTGTGTGTTGGTGGGGGAAGCTAGAATCCCATACATGCACAGCTTCCATTGAGCATTCAAGATCACAGGGATGGCAGTGTGGAGACGTTTGTGAAAATCAAGGTGAAAGTTGTTCACATTCCTTACCTGGGGTCAGGAGGGAAACTCAAATTTCCCTGCTTTCTGGGGATCACTGTCATAAAGGCGATGCTTCCCCTGTGCCACAGGGCCAATTCTCCTCCAGTTGCTTTTCCCAGATCAGAAAGAAAATGAAATAGATTGCAACGCACACATGGAACACATGTGCATGCATAGTGCACAAAAATTCTATGTGCAGGGGATGGGAACAATTGATGCCTCTGGCTGTGATCTTTATTTTCCGTTAACGGACCTAGGTGAATGCCGTCTGTGTTTGAAGCTCCATATAATGAACTGAGAATGAAAGGGATAAACAGTAGCAGTTAAGGACTGTCTTTTCTTTTCCTCCTGGAGGAATGCTGAGCTTATTCAAGTCATGCTGCTGGCACAGGGAGCTTTTAATGGTCCCGGATAAGGAACTCAAAACCACATCTTAGCCTTCAGCACCTATATATACAAACAATAAAAATGCAGCCCAACATCGTGATTCTCAGTGGTTCTGGGTGCCAGGATTTGGAAGCTCAGGGCTTCCTAAAGGCATAAGTTCAAATGCTGCCAGAGATAGATAGATGATAGATAGATAGATAGATGATAGATATAGATGATAGATATATTATTAGCCTTGCATAGCAGACGAGCATAGGTCTGGCTTATACTTCAGGGCTGAACTGCATTATGTGGGATTGGTTCTCTTGGTGTGCTTTTTTTAATGAGTTGCAGCCATGAAGATCACAAAATTAATTGGAACAGGGACTATGGGGAGGGGTTATTTTAAACTTTCCCCTTTGTGTTGTTTCCCCAATCAAAATCCCAATACTCCCACCCCAGCCACAGTTTGCCCCATATGAGCAGGGGGGAAACTGCCCTATGACTAGGTTAGTAGATTGTTTTCATGCAAGTGATCAAAAAGACTGCAGTAGACAGGTGTGATTCCCCTCACTTCTGTCCCCCACTGACGAACTATTTCCCAGACAAGAAAACAAAAACCCTAGGTATTTATTAGGAACACAGGAAAAATTCAGTTCAGTTCACATTTAAATGTGAACCTATCTAATCTGCAGTGTCCGAAATAATACACACACCAAAACACAGCCAGCCTTTGAAATCTACAGCTTTCTGAATTTTGCAAGGCAGTTCTCTGTCCACGTAATGTGTACAAAGATGCATATACTGGGGTAACATGTGCATTAAAAATCCATTCATTTGTGAAGATAGCACACAAAAATGCATTATAGTAGAGAAAATTGCACTGCAGAAATATTCATAATGGGTAAAACGGCATGCAAATATGTGTATATCAGGAGAAAATTGAATGAAAATGCTGATTCCCCTCAAAAGAATAGCAAACTGATGTGGAAAGGTAGAAAACTGAACTTAAGGTTGGGGGTGGGGGAAGAGAGGAACTGAGATAAACCAAAATTGTCAGATTTGTCTATTGCTGGGATTTATACAATTGTTATCTATGTATGCATCCATCCATGCATTTGACTCCTACACCTGTTAGACTTCTGGTCTTTTGTCATGATATAGACCAAAAAGAAGGCTGTAGTGCCATCTTCCCTTTGAGCACTGAGAGGTGACAGTGACATTTGGTATTTGCAAGGGGGGCTTGCAATCAAATGTTGGACTTATTCTGTTTGCTGGTCCATTCAGTGAGTTCTGCCCTCCTCCACGACAGTCTATTCTATTCTTTCACCCACCTGCTATTTGCCCCCTCCCCCCAAAACCACTCAGCTTTCAATGGCCAGCAATTACACTCAGTTCTCAAGTAACTCTTTTGAGCATTTGTCCCTGAAGATCTGCGGTGTGACCGCAAACCTTGGGAGCCCCCTAAGCCTGTAGTGGTGCCATTTTGGCTATGTAAACAGTTTTGAGGCACTCACACCTCAAAACTAGAGGCTATAGCATTTCACAACAATTTGAAACACAAGCAAAATCTGCCCATCTGCACACATGATTTTAAGGGGAGGAGGAAAAATTCAAAATGATATGATATTGCCTTGATTAAAGACTCCTTGTCCCACGACCAAATCAATTTTATTGCTATTATCCAAGGAAGAGATATTTGTTATGAATAAGAGTTGCCATGATTTGCAGTGGACATCCCAAAGTTGCAGAAAATGTTTCCTAAGATTAATTTAGGAGATTGTAGAGATGTTATATAACCTATTGATTACAATCTGCTCCTTTAAATCTGCAGGAAGAAAACATGTATTGATTTTAATTCTGTGAATCCCAGAGATGTTATATATACATTAATTGTCTCTAAAAAAGACCTCACTGAAACATTGTTGCTAATGTGATTTTATCCAGTTTGTATATAGTAGATGATTGTGGTAATGACCATAAAACCAATAAATATCCCTTAAATGCTGCTGTCCAATGTATATTATGCAAAGGTGCCTGAGATTGCCTTATTTTGTATAATATATATGGCTTTCAAGATTCAGGTCTCTGAATAGGGAAGTTGGTTGTCTGGAAATCAAGAATTACAATGCAACCCATCTTTGCTCACATACTTGCTCAGTCTCTCCCAGAGCACTCACAGCTGGCAAGTTGGGGAGCTCTGCAACTCAGCAAGAGAACATCTGCCTTGCACTTTGAAGGTCTCAGGTTCTATTCCTGGTGGATCCAGGTTGGACTGGGAGTGACCATAGCCTGAAATCCTCAAGAGTCACTGCCAATCAGTGTAGACAATACTGAGATAGATGGACCAATGTACTGATGCAATACAAGATCAGCAGTGTTCCTACTAATGCCCCAAAAATGTTTTTGAGGTGCTGGACAGTAGGTCATCTAGATCAGGTGTACCAATGTGGTGCTCTCCAGGTGTCAGTGCACTGCAGCATCTATCAGCTCCAACCACCATGGTCAATGGTCAAGGATGATGGAGGTTGTAGTTCAAAAACATGGGGAGAGTGGGGTTGCCACATTGCCTGCTACTGTGGAAATTCTGTAAAACCCATTATCAGTAAGGCCAGTTTCACTTTGTAAGACTGTGGCCTGATCATAAAACTTGTGAGAACCAGATAGGAGGAACCTAACTGAATATTAGAGTGGGGAGAAAATCCATATAAAGTACAAGCAGGGCTCTGCATGTACAGTAAAAATAATTGGGTGAGTATTTCCAAGGACTGTGGTTTGGATAAAGAGATAGTGGGGTGATGGGGTGATGGGGTGATGGGGGAAGAGCATAAAACAACCAAGATGGTGTATAGTTGTCCTATATAGTGTGTGTCATAATAGAAAGTTCTCACAGATTCTCTGGACTTTGCCCTGTATTGCTTTACTGAATAAAGCCTGACTAACTAGAAACTTGTTGTGAGCCTCTGTAGTAACAGGCCCCAGGTAGGGCCTGAGAAACATCCCAAAGGCAGACAGAAGAGGAGCAATAATTATTTAGACTGGCATAGAAGCCAAGTAGAAAAGGTCAAGGCTGGCTGCTGAAACCAAGCCCAAGTCCAGCTAGGAACATTTTAGACCTTGACCAGGTCAGAAGAAGCTGTTGGGGAAAATATGGGGGTTCAATATGCAATACTTTGTGGGTTCAAGCCTGGATGGCCAATAAGGTTCAGACTCCAGTTGCCAGTCAAATGGGATGTTTATTTATTAAAGCATTGCAATGTGTTCTAACTTACTTTCACCATGTGGATGATGCAAGTTGGACCCCAACAGTTGAAACACACTTCTATTTCTACTTCACATTCACTGTGACGTAGCACAAAGAGATACACATGGTGAGAGTAGAAATTTTTACACTTCACAATAACAAGGCTGAGAAACAGGATCTTCTGTTCCTCCTTTTCTCCTCTCCCTTTCTTAAGAGATAAGCATGTCTTCAGATAAACTGCTAGAGGATACATGATCTTGACAGTGATGCCTGTGGTTATCAACATGTAGATCTTGCATTTCACCCAGCCCAGAGTAACAGCCCCCACCTTGTTTACAAATACATTTCTGGTTCTTAAATTCATTAATAGCTTCATAGTTTCAACCCCTGCCCCCCACAAAGCCAGTGGGCTGCCAGGGTTGGTGCAGTCACCCCAAAGCCAGAACTGCATATCCTCCAATATTTCTCTGATGAAAATAGGGATGTGCTAA
Organism: Podarcis filfolensis; assembly: GCF_964270895.1. NCBI lineage: Eukaryota > Metazoa > Chordata > Lepidosauria > Squamata > Lacertidae > Podarcis > Podarcis filfolensis. Next base: position 18,612,968 of record NC_139618.1, on the reverse strand, counting down.
ATAATAATTGGCGTTTCCGTGTGCTGCTCTGGTGCCAGTTTGCCAGAGCAGCTTCGTCATGCTGGCCACGTGACCTGGAAGTGTCTGCGGACAGCGCTGGCTCCCGGCCTCTAGAGTGAGATGAGTGCACAACCCTAGAGTCTGTCAAGACTGACCCATACGGGCAGGGGTACCTTTACCTTTAAATAATAATAATAATAATAATAATAATAATAATAATAATAATGGCAGCCCACCCATCTGACTGGGTTGCCTCAGCCACTCTGGGTGGCTTCCAGCATATATAAAAAAATTATAATTATTTTTTTAAAACTTCCCTATACAGGGCTGCATTCAGATGTCTTCTAAAGGTTGTATAGTTACTTATCTCCTTGGCTCACGGGTCACATAACTCCAACACCCTCTAGCATTTCTCAGATGAAAATAGGGACTTCCTAGGGGAAAGTAGGACATTCCAGGATCGAATTGTGGTCCCTTCAAACTTTGCAATTCCATGATTCCATGAAATCAGAAACTGAAACGGCTTCTGTAAATGCAGGACTGTTCCTGGAAAATAGGGTCACTTGGAGGGTCTTCAATTGTCTAACCACTGGGGGCAGCAGAGCAGAGAGCTTAGCAGTCCTTCCATTGCCCCTATTTCTCACTTTCCACATATGCTTTGATTGTTATGTCTGACTAGCATTGCCAGGCATCTCTGCTTGTACATACGGAGGAAAAACAAAATGATGTGCTTTTTGTATACACTCTCTTAAATCCAGGCAGGCAGCCACAACAGGCTACCAGCTTCCCCACACACCCCAACACACACACAAACACAGAGAGAGACTTCTGCTGCCACAGACTCTGATGGCCCCGGCAATAAAGTTCTGATTTATAATTTATAGGGAGCCTTCTGCTGGGTCTTTAATGCTTTTTATTTCCTCAGGAAACACTGGCACACGGGCCTTAGTCAGCACATCAGAGGAGAAGTTGCAGGTGTTTCAAAGGCCCCTGACGCAAGGCTCGGCAGCCGACAATGGGCTAAGATAAGCAGTTTTTTAAGATTCCTGGCACACAGTGTGCCAGCTAACTCTTTAATACTTTAAATCAAGCCTTGTCAATCTCCCAGCTAGGCCTTTAATTTAAAATTAACAAGGTAGCTATTCCACCTTTAATAAATAACTATCGATCATTCCCCATCCCTTCCCAGTGCTTCTTCTGGATTGAGGCTTCTGAGGCCATCTATGGTTGGTTACATGTCTCAAGATATACAACAGCTATTAAGTCCTTATTCAGCCCCCACAATCCAGGCATGGTTTCACCTGGGCATTGGTTCTTTAATTAACTGTTGTGGATGTGTTAGCTGGGTATATAAAAAGTATATGCAATTTCCTAGGGAGAGCACATCGCTTGCAAAAGATGCCAGGGAGAAAAAGCTCTACAAAACAAACAAAGCTCTCCTTTACCCAAAGAACAAATGCAGTAGAAGATGTGTAAGCTTTTGAGCAGTGTGTCTTGGGGGCATAGGCAGGCATGAAATTAAAAAACAAACAAACCTGAGTCTTGGCTACAGGGTGCCTCTATGACTCATACGTAGTCTATTCGTAAATACCAGGAATGTGGAAGCTCAGGCCAAGGGGCCACATACAGGCCTCTGAAGCATCTCTATCTGGCCCTTGAGACTCTCTCCAGACTGTGGTCCACCAGCTCTTCTTTGAAGCCACTTTTGCCTGGCTTGAATATGACCCTTAACTCTGATAGTCCCTCTTTCTTCCCTAGAAGGAGGATAGAGAGCGCTGTTTGAGTGTGTAGAAATTAGCCTACTTCACAAAGGAAAGATTTGCATTTGTTTCTCCCCCCAATATTTGCCTCTGGCCCTGCTCAGCACTTGCATGTGGCCCCCAGAAGGTTGCCCAGAAGACAGTGTGGCCCTTGGACTGGGAAAAGTTCCCCGCCTCTGGACACAGACTATTCAGATTTTCTCTATTGTGATGATACTAGAGTGTGCTAAGGTAGTCAGTGCAGTTAAAAATGTTGGATAAAAACCAGAGAAATTTGGGTTCATATCCCCCCACCCCAGTATGGAAACAGACACTTCCTTGGGTATGAATCAAATAAATAAAGCACAACTGGGAAAAGTTCTCAACTTCATTGTTAATACCTCTAGTTACAAAGATACAAAGATCTTGAGTAGCACTGAGAAGACCTCAAGCAGGGCATCTCTGCACCCATAAATCATGCATGAAGATACATAATGGATTCTGCCACCACTTTGAGATTGAGACCACTTGTCTAAGGCCATCTAGAATGCATCCATGGCAAAACAAAGACCCGGACCTGCATATCCAAGGCCACAAAGTCAATGTGATATTTCCCAAAGTAATGACTACAGCATCTCAAAGCATGTTTGTTTCCTTAAGATGCTTGTAGAATCATAGAATGGTAGAGTTGTTAGGGACCCTGAGGGTTATCTAGTCCAACTTACTGAAATGCAGGAATCACAGCTAAAGAATCCCTGGCCATCCAACCTTTGATTAAATAGCTCCAGTGAAGGAGAAGCCACCACCTTCCTGTGTAGTCCATTCCACTTTTAAGCAGCTCTCACCACCAGAAAATTCTTCCCAACATTTAGTCGGAATCTCATTTCTCATTTGAATCCATTATTTTGCATTATGTGCTTCACTCATAAGGGTCTCTGGCTACCAAATGAAGCAACTGATATAATTTCAGTCAAAAACAAAGCAAACAGTGAACAATAAATGACAAAACCCCAAAGTCACAATGGGCAGTGAAAAAACTTAAAATAAGAATAATGCATGGGTAGATGCATGAGTAGATGGATAAGTTTTGGTGAGGTCCACCCCATCCGAACAGTTGGCTTAGGTCAAAAAAGTGTGTTCAATTCTCGCAGGCCTCGTGCACCGCAAAGCCAGCTCAAGTTGGCCTCAGTTCAGCAGAGGTGCCATAGCCAACCCAACGGATCTCCAACTGAGTCATCTCCTCTCTTTAGAACCTTGATGTCAATGTGCCGCTTCCGTGTGGAGGGGCACCAACCCAGCTGCCCCTGGCACCTCTGACGCACCCCGCCAGCTGCTACCTTTGCATCAAGCTTTCTTCGTGGGAAGGACAGCTGCTATCATTGATTTGTACAGACCAGCGCTTAAATGAACCTTTTTCATCTGTCACTTTATTAAAAATAAACGAAGGGAGCATTGGAGTCTTTTTTTAGATGTCTCTGCACCTGGCAATCACCAGCTCACATCGGAGGGACGTGGGGAGAGTAAAACAACTTTGATTGCTTTATGCTCCCATCTTTTGACGCACCCGGCAGCTTGTGTGTCCCTGCCCCCACTCTCCTTGCACTTCTCAATCAGCTACAAGGGGGAGCGTGACATGAGGAATTTAGGGAAGGAAAGTTTGATGAGTTTATAAGCCACTAGTCTTCAAAGATACGCAGTCAAGCTATTGGCCTTGTCTTCCCAAAGCACACATGTTCAGATTTCAAAGCAGTCTTCCAAGTAGGGACAGGGATTCATTCAGTCTGCTTTTTGTAGTGAACTGATCCAATCTGGTACCCTTGAATTTTAGCCTGCTGACAAGAAAGCAACTCCCAGTTTATTGTTGTGGATCAATTTTATTTATTTATTTTCACATTTTTGCAGAGCAAGTTCCCCTCACATAATACATTTTCACAGGTTATTTTGGCTAACACAGGCATTTTGATGAACACTATACCCTAGCTACAGTGTTTCTCAACCTGTGGGTCCCCAGATGTTGTTGGACTACAACTCCCATCATTCCTAGCTAGCATGATCAATGGTCAGGGATGATGGGAGTTGTAGTCCAACAACATCTGGGGACCCACAGGTTGAGAACCTGCATTGTTGCACACATACCCTGACTAGAGAACTGCATCACAAAATCTCAAGAAATATGGGTTTTAAAGGGTGGCTGTTTCAGTTTCTGTGTGGTTTGGAAAGCACAAATTAGGTGGGTTTCCCTTTAAATGCAAACTGATTGGGACTTCTCCCAATCCCTACCTAACAGTACTGATCCATCTTGCTTGGCAACAATTCCTGACCAGAAAATTGGGAGATGGCCTTGACCCAGAATTCCTTAGCCCTTATGAGAGGTTATATGATAGCCATCTTCAACTATCTGAAGGGCTGCCACATGGAACAAGCCTGCTTTCTGCTGAATCCAAACCAATGAATTCAAATAGCAAGAAATGAGATTTCAAGTAAACATTAGGAATAACTCTGAGGGAAAGAGCAGATTGATAATGGAATAGACTACCTCGGAAAGTGGTGGACTCTCCTTCATTGGATGGTCATCTGTGATTCCTGCACTGCAGGGGGTTGAACTAGCTCACCCTTGAGGGCACCTTGCAACTCTATGATTCGATGATTCTATGAAATGGGGAATCTCAGAAGAACACACAGGGATTCTACTTCTATTGCACCGAACAGACTCAGGCTCCCTGCCGTCTCGGCATGTCCCAACTCCTGCGAGTTGATGGAGCGAGAACAAGGCCAGTCACGCAATATTAGACAGAGCGCTGATCCCAGGAGACCCGACTGGCTCACCATCAAATGAAGAAGATGCAGTGTGGGAATCTGAGGGTATAACGTAACACTTTTATGTGATGGAGAAGAGGGAAAGAAAGGTACACCAGCGGAGGTTTGTGGAAGGGAATGTTAATAAGATCATGCCAACGGTGAAATCATCTGTCAGCAAGGGGGGGGGGGGATACAACTGAAGGCTGTCGGCAGAAATGGAAAATAACAGAGGGATAAATAAGAAAGTAGAAGTATCACAGTGACGTCACAGATTTAAACTTTCGACTAATTTCAAAACTGAATGTCTAGCTGCCCCAGAAGAAATATCAACAACCTCAGATATGCAGATGACACAACCTTGATGGCAGAAAGTGAGGAGGAATTAAAGAACCTTTTAATGAGGGTGAAAGAGGAGAGCGCAAAATATGGTCTGAAGCTCAACATCAAAAAAAAACGAAGATCATGGCCACTGGGCCCATCACCTCCTGGCAAATAGAAGGGGAAGAAATGGAGGCAGTGAGAGATTTTACTTTCTTGGGCTCCATGATCACTGCAGATGGTGACAGCAGTCACAAAATTAAAAGACGCCTGCTCCTTGGGAGAAAGGCGATGGCAAACCTAGACAGCATCTTAAAAAGCAGAGACATCACCTTGCCAACAAAGGTCCGTATAGTTAAAGTCATGGTTTTCCCAGTAGTGATGTATGGAAGTGAGAGCTGGATCATAAAGAAGGCTGATCGCCAAATAATTGATGCTTTTGAATGATGGTGCTGGAGGAGACTCTTGAGAGTCCCATGGACTGCAAGAAGATCAAACCTATCCATTCTTCAGGAAATCAGCCCTGAGTGCTCACTGGAAGGACAGATCCTGAAGCTGAGGCTCCAATACTTTGGCCACCTCATGAGAAGAGAAGACTCCCTGGAAAAGACCCTGATGTTGGGAAAGATGGAGGGCACAAGGAGAAGGGGACGACAGAGGATGAGATGGTTGGACAGTGTTATCGAAGCTACAAACATGAGTCTGACCAAACTGTGGGAGGCAGTGGAAGACAGGAGTGCCTGGCGTGCTCTGGTCCATGGGGTCACGAAGAGTTGGACATGACTAAACGACTAAACAACAACAGCTGCCCCAGAAAAGTGGTGGCAGTACTAACACTCTCTTAGGCCATCTATCCCAGGATGCCTTCCTCTAAGGTTCCTCTTCCCTACCTCGGAGCAAGGCAAAACAGGGGGGCAAGGGGGGAGGTGTACTGATGTCACATTAGTGGCAAAAAAATATTAAAAGTAATGGAGGTGGGGGTGCTATTTCACTGACTGTATGCTCTCCACTGCTTGAAGATAGCACTCCCTCATGCAGCTGTGGAAATTGCTCCTACAAAGAGACAGGGCTGGCCACCAGTCGGGTGACTTTAAAAGAGAATTAGACAAATTCATGGAGGAGAGGACTATCAGTAGGTCCACTCACCTTCCTTGGTGGGCGGTGTTGCGGCCAGGCCTTGGACCATGTGAGTGATCTCAGAGGCTGCGCTAAAAACAGGGAAGGAAGACGCATGGCCACATGCCAGCACCCTTCCCCATGGTGATGCTATCCTGCTTTTGCACCTTGCCGAGGGTGCTGGCAACCCACGCTATGTCACTACCTACCTAACAGGGTTGTTCAACTTGAGGTTTTTTTATATTGCAGCCCACCCTGGGACCTTATGGTGAAGGGTGGGTATGGAATAATAATAACGAGAATACCAGCAAGATTCAAAGAAAGGAGGGCTATTTTGAAGAACTGAAAAGCATATTTAAAGTGAAATTTAGAGCAAAACACAGTAAAGAAATGGAACAAGTTTAAAGAAAGAGAGGAAGGGGGGAAAGGAGGTGTGTGTGTGTGTGTAACCCATGCCTTCATAATTTTGTCTCCTGATCTCTCATGTAGTGTCAAGAGGCAAGTCTGAAAAAAAAAGGGTTGAGGGGGTGTGTGCTTGAGAGACAGAAACACCACCGTGCAGAGGCTGCTGGGTTTCTGCAGGGAGACTCCTCAGATGGCATGATAAGAGGTGAGAAGAAGCTGCAACTGCCAAGCTCCCTCTCTCACACTGGCTGTGATTTTGCAGGCTGTCACCAGGGAAGTGGCAATGCTGTGGCAGCTGCAGCTGGGCTCCCCAACCCAATCACGGCTTCTCCTCCGCTGCTCTCTGCTCCTAATCAATTACAAAGGAAGCCACAGTAAGCCAGGGGGACAGGCAAGAACAACTGGGAAGGTGTGGGGGGGGGAGAGAGAGAGTCTGTTGGCAAACTCTTCCAGGAAGTAATTAAAAAACAGTTTCTCCTCACTCACTGTCTTTCCTTCCATCTGTCCAGCTAACAAGTGCCAATGTGCTGTGAATCATAGAAAATTGCCCAAGGAAGGCCGTCCTAGGGATGGAAGGATGGAAGGGAGCATCCATGGTAAGGGAAGGGAAAGCAAGGCTACTAGCCAAGATGGCTACACTTTGCTTCCAGGGTTAAACTGTAGTTGAACTATGAAACTCACTCTGCCAGAAGGCAGTGATGGCCACCAACCTAGACGGCTTTAAAAGAGGATTAGACAAATTCAAGGAGGGGCAGAAGGCTATCAAAAGCTACTAACCATGATAGCTATGCTCTGCCTATGCAGTCAGAGGCAGTAATGCTTCTGAATACCAGTTGCTGGAAAGCACACAAGGGGAATGGATTCTTGTGTGTGGGTCCTGCTTGAGGTTCCTCACCCAGGTATCTGGGTGTCCACTTTGAGAAGAACAGGATGCTGGACTAGATGGGCCATTGGCCTGATCAGGCAGGCTCTTCTGAAGTATTTAATGGGGATCAGCAACTTGTGCAGCATGACTTCTGAGCAGGTCAGCTCAGAAGTTTGGTCCCACAGAGAATGGGTCCACAACAAAGTGGTGCACAGAGATGGTACTACAGACTGCACCACTTTGTTCTGCAAATGGAGGCACCACTTTTGGATGCTTCCCACTTAAAAACAACAACCCTGAAGATGAAATTAGCATTCTCTAAGAGATGGGGGGTGGAAAACCCCAATGTAAGAAAATTCACAGGAAATTTCTAAAAAAAGAAAGAAATCAACAAATTTGAGACAATTCAGTGCAGATCTAGGCTCAACAGATCAAGCACATCAATCTCTCTGCCTCCAACTCCCGCTCCTTAGGTTAGCACCTGCCTCGTGTAACAAGACCCCTCCCCCAATCTCACAATGAGTGCCATTCAAACTGGCATTACAGTGGTGAATTAGGAAAGGACCATAGCTCAATGGTAGAACGTCTAAGTTCCAGGTTCAATCCCTGGTGTCTCCAGGTGGAGCTGGTAAAAGCTCCTGCCTAAAACTCTGAAGAACTGCTTCCAGTTAAATGTACACAATACTGGACTTGATGGACCCATGGTTTGACTAAGTATAAAACAGCACCCTACACTCTAATTTATTTGCTGGTCCTCCCAACACCAAATATTCCAAAACAGGGCAGGCACTGTAGCTGGATATCAACACCCATGAGCCCCTGTCAGCATGGCAAATGATCAGGAACGATGGGAGATGTAGTCCAGTAACATCTGGAGGACTACAGGTTCCCCATTCCTGATATAACCCAACTCTAATTGAAACAAAATATCACACAACTGGGCTACTGTGCCATCATCTCACACACATTCCCAAGCTGCAAAAGGATCCTCAAGCAACAGCTGTCCTCTTTTGAACCCGTCCCTCTCCCCTGATGGATGCCCCATATATATCTATATCTATATCATCTATCATCTATCATCTATCATCTATCATCTATCATCCTATCTATCTATCATCTATCTATTTATCTATCTATCTATCTATCATCTATCTCTATCTATATCTATCATCACCTTTGTATATACACACTTTTTAAAAGGTGTTGGCTCCAGCTCTGAGAAGCCACAGGTTTCATTTTTATTATTGTCTTGCTTTGCTTCCCCCTCCCTGCAAGGCTTCCAGCTGATATTTCACTCTGTCCCAGCTGAGGTTGCCATCTGCCAAGTGGTCACCCAGGCAGACACATTTGCTCAGCGCTGGGATCAGCATGAGTATGAAGGTGACATTTTTCACAAGCGAAGGAGTTTTGTTTGTGTGAGGTTTTTGTTTTGTTTTTTGCTGTTGTTCCTCTTTCTTTTAATAATTTATTTAAAAAGGTTTCTTGGAAAATTGGAGGAAGGCATCAGGAATGAAAACAAAACTGAAGGCCAAACTAGACATTTGCTAGGTACATAGCATGAAGCTACGCATCCTGTTATTGTGTTCCTCCATGAGAGGTGTGCATGGGGGTTATTTCTTAAAGGGTGCACAGCATGCAAGGAAAGAGGACTTACGGTACCTCTTCCCTTCCCTGCAGAATCAGACCCAAACCCTCAAACATAGTTAGAAGCCTTAGGGAACAATCCCTCTTGGCACCAATGAAGATTTCCTCCTTAAGGCTCATACGGGTTAGGGATGGTGGTTCTGATTGTAATGAGAAGGAGAGGTATGAGCCACCATTTTACATGAGCTATGCTCTCTGTAAGGACTGCCGCCACCACCATGTGGCTGTAATTTAGAAAGAAAAACCAAGAGACTAAGAAACACTCTTCATGTCTAGAGAACATTTAGTTTGGCCCTTAGGTTGCAAAGGCAGTGTGCTGCAATGGTTAACAATGCAATCCTATTGTATTCAGCTTACCTCCTCCTGTGTAAGCATGTATAGGATTGGTCCATATTTCTCAAGATCAAGATGTGGCACGAATTCAGTACATGTCATATTTGAATGTGGGCTTACTTGGTGCCTGCTTCCTAAAACAGCCAAATTCAAAACAGTTATTCTTCAAAAATCACACGTCCCCAAAAATTTGCAATGCAGGTTTCCACCCCGCCCCACACAAATGTGCATAAAAATGCATGTGTTCAGGGAAAGTATTTGTGAAAGCAACAAATAAAAACGCCTTGTATGTAGGGGAAATTGCATGCAGAGATGTGCGTTTTAGGATAATTTCAAATTAAAATGCTGAGAATTTTTTCTAATTTGAAAAAAAATATCGCAAACTGTTGCAGTGTGTGACAAACAAAACTTAAGATGAAAAGAATGAGAAACGGAGAAAGCAGAACCAACAGTTTCATCTATTGATAGGTCGAGGTGAGTTGCTTATCCCCATTTCCTCTGTGATAGCTCACTCACATATGCAAGGCACCATTTCATGCTTTGATCACGAAGTGAACTTGCATATGCAAAGCAGCTTGTCTATTACAAGCGCCTTGGCAACCGAAATATCTACTGTTTTCCCCTCCACCCACAAAGTTATTGCTACAGATCCTGAGCCAATATAATCTTTTATCTAATACAACAAACCTAAATACCTAAGAAAAATTGCACTGAAACCCTCTTTATGCCACAGCTATCTACATAACCCCTCATTACAGTCCACCGACTGTAGGAACTGTGGTCTGCTCTTGCTGTCAGTGTCCCTCTAGTTTCCCAGCCACATGGGATCCTTTTAACCATGCATGCCTGGAATTAAAACTGGGACTTTCTGTGTGCAAGGTGTGCAGCGAGAGTACCTACCTGCTCACCTGGTCCACCAGTCCTAGGATATCTGGGAAGAATGCCGATACAGGTAACATTTCTGCTAGGATGAAGGATATCTAAAGTAACTGTGGTCCTGTACTTAGCAGGCAAAGACAGCCCACCTGGACAAACCAGCTTCTACTTGCCTCCTTCTAGTGTCCCAAGTTAAGTTACTGGCCCTAGGATCAGGGAACAGGAGAGGCAGCACTAGTGCTTGCAACATCAAGGCAAGCAAAGGCTGTGCATGTGTCAGTGTTGCTCATGAGCCTTCATCCTACTTGATGAGCGAGCACACTAATTGAACTCTTTAGAGGTGTAAGAAGGCAGCCATTTTTGTTCCTACCTATGCCTGTTACAATCAGCAGTGTTTCTGTTGTGCAGCAGTTTGGCTTCTGTCAAATGCAACACTATTAAACTCCCTGGTTAAGAACAGTTTCAGGTTAAATACAGACCTCCAGAATGAATTAAGTACTTAACCCGAGGTACCACTGTATAGCCATTATGGCTAGGAGCCATCAATAGCCCTCTCCGGTCCCTCCTTGAATTGTTCCCCTGCTAATACTTTCTCTCCAGATTACAGATGTTGAAAGGGCTTTGCATGACCAGGAGCCAAGCATGGAAACAAGCGGGTGCCGCTGCCATTGTGCTGAGTCACCATTTAGATGACATACCATTTGTTTCCTCTAATTACCAGCCAGGCTTCATCTTAAAGCTATTTACACTGATTGCCTCTCCGGCTGCCTTTGCTAGTCAATGCTACTACAGATTAACTAATCTGCCTGTAGGAAGGCGGATGGGTGGGTGGGATCCACCTAAATTCTTTTATCGAGTGCCCTGCTTTGCAGTGCCTCAGCTTCGATTGCTGCCCGCTCGTTCTCCTAATCTGACATGACTCAAAAAGGCTTCAACGGCAGCAATCTGCTCAGTTTCCTTCATAAATCTGCAAACCCTCGATGAGTCCCCTTGTTAATCTTCTCTTTGCTAATAATTAGAGACTGGTGTTCCTGACCCCTGCATAATGCAGCTGACAGTTTCCTAGATACCTACGTCCTCATTCAGGGCTGCCTATTACTGTGCCTTTAAGGCTACCTCTGTGCAGCCTGTTGAATTAAATATACAGAATAATGTACAGCATATTTTAATGCAGTAGACCTTGAGCCTTTTATGCAAAGGAATCCACCATTTGTTTTGACTTTGCAGCTCCCCTCTTCCCATCACAGGGGACATGATAGGAACATCACTGACACACAACCCACCCAGACTTATGTTGATCATCCATATTGATCATATTGGAGTTCCTTTGCTTATTTATGTGCTGTATTTATTTGCAAAAAGGTCTATAAGAACCTGAGAAGAGTCCTGCTGGAGCCAATTTCGTCCGGCATCTTGTTATCATAGTGGCCAACCTGATGTTTATGGGAAGCCTGAGTGCAACAACCATTCTCCCCACCTACAAATCCTTGAAACGGGTATTCAGAGGCCTGCTGCCTCCAACATTGAAGGCAGAACATAACTATCATGGCTAGCAGCCACTGGTGGCTATATCTTCCATGAATTTGTCTAAAATTCTTTTCAAGCCATCCAAATTGGAGGCCATCACTGTATGGTCATACCCTCCAACATCCCTTATGCTCCACTCTGCTCCCGCTTTCTTCCCACCCAGGGAAGTCCTGCCTTCTGCTGTCCCTCAGAGCTGGCGTGTCACCCAGGCCTGGGTCTTAGTGGCCTCAGCCTCTCCTTCTCCTTGCCCACTTTCTAGCTGCCCAGAGGAGGAAGTCAACAGCAGCAGCCAGGGAGATGCCATGGATAGGCAACAGGGTGTACTTTGACAGATGCAGCTTGGGACAAGCACCAGCTCATCCTCCCCCCCCCCCCCCGGAGCTCAGCAGTGGCAGCATTGGTGGGGAAATAGGGACATTCCAGGATCAAATCAGAAGCCTGGGTGGCTTTCATAATTCCAGGACTCTCTCCCTGGAAGATCAGGACACTTGGAGGGCATGTATGTTGCAGGAGCAAACATCCATAGTTTAACTATGTGGTGTTTGAAAACCTTCCTCTTTTATTCCCTCTTGAATCTTCCAACATTCAGCTTTGCTGGCTGGCCCTGAGCTCCAGCATTATGAGAAAGGGAGGAAAAACTTCCCTCTGCCTGCTTTCTCCACATCACACATAATTTTATATACTTCTATGCCCTCTGTCACTTGCCCTTTTTCTGAAGGCACATCAGTCTGTTTCCAGTTTAGGGCAGTTTCACACGCTCATTTGTAGGACTATTCCACTGCATCCCTCCATCATTCTGCTTAAACAAATAGAGAGACCCAAGGGGGGCCCAATGTTTTATGCATTTTACCCTTGGATATGTAATTTTTTTGTTGTTTAGCAAAAATGCTTATATTTATAAATGTCATTTGTCCTAAAATGTGCTATTCTGTATGCGTTCCAAAGTAAACTACACATTTTTTTATAGACAAGAAGATCCAAGAGCACATAATTCAAAGTGTGAAAGAACCAAATGGTGCATTTTAGGGAAGAGCGAATCAGTTCAGTTCACTTAAAAACAGACCTAATGGCCTCCTTGAGCATCCCTTCAGAGCAATTGGTAATCTACAGACTTCAGCTGTGAAGCAAGCCCAGGGGTCCCCCTCCAGTTTGAGATCCAGGTTCTACTCTCAAACACCCCCAAGAGTGGCCCTGATGTTTATCCTGAACTGCACCCGGAATAGTAGGAAGGAAGGACATGGTGAGTAGCAGAAAGAGAGTTGGTGGTCCTAGCCCGGGGTTTGTTGGAAGCAGATAGGCTGAGTGAATTGGTAAGTGTAACAGACTATGAATGGAGATGTGCCTGGCCTGAATGATGGATATCTGAGCAGACAAGCAATCCACACACGGCCCAGTCTCCCTGCAAGGGCATCTCTGATTATTCTCAAGCCTTCACTCTCCACGTTTCTGCTTCGGTGGCTCGCTGCGGTTCAGTGTGTAGCAAACTCCTCACTGACTTGGCACCAGGAGGATAAGCAGCTGCAGCAGAACCAGCCAACTTGAAGGTAGCAAAACAGAGAGAAAGAGAAAAAGAGAGAGAGAAAAAGGAAGGGGGCCGGGGCCCAGGGGAAGAAGGATGCCTGAGGTGCCAGCTGTAGATGGAGAAGCTGTTTGAAAGAAGGTGCAACCCTAGTTTCACAGGTATGCAGATGGAGAAGCCAGGCAGAGAAAGGTGAGAAATAGCTAAGGGTGAGGGAAGGAGAGGGACTTCTTGCCTAGCCAAAGACTTATCTTGTCCCAAAAGCTGCTATGGGTCAGTGGAGTTGCCTAGGGGAGGGGGCTAAAGGGCAAGGGGGCAGCAGGGGAGGGCAGCAGGTGTAAACGACTATCATTGACTCATAGAATCATAGAACTGTGGAGCTGAAAGGGACCACGAAGGCCATATAGTCCAACCCCCTGCAATGAAGGAATCTTTTGCCCAATGTGAGTCTCAAACCCATGACCCTGAGATTAAGAGTCTCATGCTCTACTGGACATTGAAAAGCTCATCAATTTTGTTGAATTAATTAAAGCAAATAATTACAGTTAATTTTCAATAAATGTGCAATGAATTGTTTCTGTTTTGAATTTGTGTAATTATCTTCTGTAATGGGTTGTGGAAACTGCTATCCCAGATAATTCTTTCTATAGGGTTGGGTAGGGGGCACAGGGGATGAGTTTATGGAGCTAAGGTGGGAGGGGGGCACATTTGGGAACTCCTGCTTTAGAAGTAAAAGGTAACGGGACCCCTGACCATTAGGTCCAGTCGTGGCAGACTCTGGGGTTGCAGCGCTCACCTCACTTTATTGGCCGAGGGAGCCGGTGTACAACTTCCGGGTCATGTGGCCAGCATGACTAAGCCACTTCTGGTGAACCAGAGCAGTGCACGGAAAAGCCGTTTGCCTTCCTGCTGGAGCAGTACCTATTTTTCTACTTGCACTTTGACGTGCTTTCAAACTGCTAGGTTGGCAGGAGCAGGGACTGAGCAACGGGAGCTCACCCTGTCACAGGGATTTGAACCACCAATCTTCTGATTGGCAAGTCCTAGGCTCTGTGGTTTAACCCACAGCACCACCCGCGTCCCTGCTGCTTTAGAAGACACTTAGCAATTTTTTCTCTTTTTGCCAGCAAAAAGGACAGTGTCATTTTGCACAATTGCCTTTGAATATTCTCCAGCATTTTTATTTTATTACTTGGCAGAAGTTGCCATTCCTCTACACCCGTGGGGGACTCAGTTGCACAGTTGACACTGTCTCTATCTATCCAGCATCTCTAAGGCAGGTGGTTTGAGGAAAACAGCCTCATAAGCAAAACTGGGACCAGTGGTGGGCCAAGCCTGACCTGCAAGCCAAAGGTTCTTCACCCTCACAACTGAGAGATCCCCTGCTATAATAATAATAATAATACACCTTTTCCTACCTATATTTGATAGCAAGACTCTGATAGCTCTTTCACACAAAAGCAATGCTCTGGTATGGTATTTCCCCATGAGAATGAAAGGCTTGTGCACGGATGTGGGGAGAGTCTTCACAGTAATTCTGAACAGCACACTTTCTCACAAGTGAGAGGTTTCCAGGAACTGAAACAGGAGCAAGAAGGTCACATTGTTCACCTTGAAATTATAACGTTCTCTCCGGAGCTCTGCCATCACCTCAAATAAAACAAAAACGATGTTTTGCTTACCAGCTGGTATCGCCAGCGAATTATCCATGAGGTGTTGCTACCAGGCTTGTGTTAAGCTGGTATCCAGATGGGCCTCTTTAGCACAGCCTCAGCACTACACAATGAGCCATTTAAAAAGTACCTTTAAATTTGTAATATATGCAAATGCATGTGTCTTTTTATACTCTGGGATGTGAACAGCAACAATATCCCTTGATATTTAAGTCTTTCAATCAAAATATGTCGGAAGCATCATCTCAAGAACTGCCGTCGGGGTGGGTGGCTGGAGGGATAAGTGGATTGGTACAAATTAAAGTTTATCTCTATGAGTTCTTTTGTAAATCAACTCAAAATGCTCCCCACTGATCCTTTTCTTTCCAGATTGCATCATCAGGTGTGTCCCTGGATTTCTCAAACGAAATGTTCCTTTCCTGGAATGTCTTGGCGTACCAAATTCCAAAGCTGCTTCAAGTTTTGAAACAATTTACTTTGAGCACACAGACAAATGTTCCCCAAAGCTTCAGTAGCCAATTTTGGGGGTGGGGAATTGTTTCCAAGTGTTTCCAATCCTGCCACTTTCTGATATACCATTCTTCCCCGCTAGCTGCGTTTCCTTTTCTGCTACACCTACAGTCCCCGGCCCCAGCCTTTCTCTCACCTCCATTCCCTTTTGCATGTTCTTGCATATGTGTGTGTTTGAAACCTAAAGGTTCCTTCCCTGGGTGAGCGCTGAGAATTTCCACGATGAAGAGCTTTTGTGCCGTGCCACTGTGCAAAGACAAAGTAGGTTTCAGCTGGCACTTAATGGCCTGGAACGTTTACTCTCCAGTGCATAAGGATAAAGCTCTCATGCAATGTTCCCAGGCACTGTGCTGTAACTTTATTATTGGACAGTGAGGGAAAGAGAGAGAGAGAGAGACAGGCAGACTCTGTGAAAGTTCATGTGTATCTATGCACACATTTAATATTAAAACAGCTGCCCCCTACAGGTTCGGTGGCACACATATTTATGGTATAAGAAGGTTAAACTACAATAAAGGATTCCTGAACCACATATTAAGAAAATCAATATATGAGGTATGGGATAGATACAAAAGTCTGCTGGAATGGAAAACACCCTGGTGGTTATCACCCCTCGAAGCAACATCTCTTTAAAAAGCAAATATGAAAGGTAAATGGGCCACATACAGGGAATTATTGATGGAGGTAGACGATCAATTAAAATTTTAAAAAATTGAAGAAGTAAAAGATGCAATGACAGATTGGTTACAGTACCATCAAGTTAATGATACTTTTAAACATAGATAAGAGAAAGGGTTTTGATACTAAAAGATCACAGTTTGAATATGATTTGTTAGACAATACAGTGGTACCTTGGGTTACATATGCTTCAGGTTACATACGCTTCAGGTTACAGACTCCACTAAGCCAGAAATAGTGCTTCAGGTTAAGAACTTTGCTTCAGGATGAGAACAGAAATCGTGCTATGGCGGCGCAGCGGCAGCAGGAGGCCCCATTAGCTAAAGTGGTGCTTCAGGTTAAGAACAGTTTCAGGTTAAGTACGGACCTCAGGAACGAATTAAGTACTTAACCCGAGGTACCACTGTAATGTCAAATCGCTGTCAAAAAGGCATAAATTGTTGTTGGAACAGCATACAAAGGTTGAAGAAATTAAAGCGGTAATGATACACTGGGCGAGGGATTTTGGATATAGTATACAATTAAAAGATTGGGAGAAATTATGGAAAGAAGATATTAAATTTACTGCATGCTGTTCATTGAAATTATATGAAAATGATGTATTGTTGGTACTTAACACCAAGTAAAATGGCAAAGATGTACAAAACTAGTTCAAATGTTTGCTGGAAATGTAAAAAGAGGGAAGGTACTCTTTATCACATGTGGTGGGTATGTGATAAAGTAAAGGCTTTCTGGGAGATAATTTATAATGAATTAAAAATATATATTTAAAAGTACATTTGTTAAAAAAGCAGAAGCCTTCCTGTTAGGTATAATAGGTGTCAAGTTACCGAAAAAAAATAAACGATTATTTATGTATGCAATGACAGCAGTGAGGGCATACCAAGAAGTAAATATGCACAATGTAGGAATGCCAAAAGGGGCCTGCAGATTCAGGCCAATGGCTTGCCTAGTTCAGCATCCTGTTATCAGAGTGGCCAAAAAAAACACCATGCCTATGGGAAGCCCATAAGGAGGACCTTGGAGAAACAGAACTGCCTCCAGCAACTGGTGGTCAGAGGCATGCTGCATCCAACACTGAAGGCAGAACAGAGACATTGGAGCCACTAATGGACTAAACCTGCATGCATTTGTCTTATTCACTTAAGAAGAGCCCTGCTGAATCAGACCAATGGACCTTCTATCTAGTCCAGCATCCTGTTCTTACAGTGACCAACCAGATGCCTATGGGAAGCCCCCAAGCGGGATCTAAATGCAAGAGCATGCCCACCACACGTGATTCCCAGCAATCATCCTCAGAGGCAGGCAGCCTCTGACCATGGAGGTAGAACATAGCCATAATTTATCACATTATCCAGTGCTTTAAAAAAAAAAATGGGGGGGGGAGATGCCGATACTCTCTATGAAGTTTTACAGTAAATGCCACACTTTTAACACTGATACTGTGTACCCTTGAGTTACCCCCCCCCCCCCAAAAAAAAGGACTGCCATTATATTTTGTGAATCACAAATGCCTGGTTCACATAGGTGGGTCATTATTTTTCCAATCTGAAGTTTGGTTCACTTCATTTCCACATCAGTTTGCAATTTATTTATTGTTCTAATAGGAAAAGCCTTCAGTTGGATGGGTCATCGCTTCCTTTCAGGCCTCAGAGACCACTTATGATACTGCTGGGGAGAGGAGGTTGACACACTGGAGACTGAAACTGACAGCCAATATGAAGGCTCTCGATCATTTCAGCTCTTGCATGAACACCCTAGGCTGGCCCTGTGTCCTACTGTATAGAGGGGAGTCCCCTCTAGCTGAAAGAATCCTGTATTTGAAGTATTGTCTACACTGACCACCAGCAGCTCTCTGTGGGTTCAGGTTGGGAACATTGCTAGCCATACCTGGAGATGTTCTGGACTGAACCCAGGACCGTCTGTACCGATGAGCTACAGCCCTCCCTAGATAGATCATATGGCATGTTGGTCCCAAGACAGCACCCTTGTGAGCAAGTTGACCTATTATGCAATAAAATATAAACCTGACCTGCTCTGCCTTGGCACTGTATGGAGTTTACTCTTGCAGACTGGTCCAGAATTCTACCACCGTTAAGGACCACAAAGAAATTCTGCATCCCTCCCCCCCCCAATCAGTTCCATGGACTCCAATCACCTTTCCACAGCAGCTATCTCCTCTTTATTAAGCAGGCCATACGAGTGTAGATGCGGAAGCCAGAGACAACCTCACAAGCTCATCCTGCATTTATGCTCTCAAAGCTATAGCATTAATGCATCAACACAGATAGGAAAGGGGAGAGAGGGAGTCTTGACGGAAGAGTGAGAGGCCCCAAATAAACCCATAATTCTGCCACTGCCGTGCATGCTGTCTCTTGGATTGAGGACAGCGAAGGTTAGAGGAAGAGTTAGTGCTCCACTCTGGAACTGCGCTCAAATAAATTTTGTTACCCCCAACTTATCTCTTTTGTTCTAAGTCCTTAGCAGCGATGATGATACGGGTAAGAGAGACGCTATGGAACGGAGGCCAAGGCTTTGTGCGGCTCTTTTCTGCCACCTAGTGCCTCTCCTACTCATAACTTGCGGCGTGCTAAATTTAAGATCTCTCCAGAGAAAGAGGGAAATTGGCAAGGGAAGATGGGCCCAGGTTTATTATGCAAGGAGGTATTAAAACCGACGGAGGCAGTATTAAATTGTGGAAATGCACACAGAGAAAAGAGGATGACTGACAGCGTGAATCCTGCATTAGTGCAAGCCTGCTGGATCAAGCCAATGCCCAACTTGTCCAGCATACTGTTTTCGCAGCAGCCAACTGGATGGCTATCGGAGGACAGCAGCAACAGTCTCCCCACTTGCGATTCCTAACAGCCTCTGGCTGATCCAGCAGAGTTCTTCTTAAGGTAGTAGAATGCATAGAAATGGCAATGGTCATCTAGTCTATCTCCCAGCAAGGCAGGAATCTTTCACCCAACATGGGGCTCAAACCCACAACCCTGAGGTTAAGACTCAAACTTCACCAACTGAGCTATCTGTATGATTTGACAAATTCATAGAGAATAAAACCATTGCTAGTTGCTACCCACAATGTCTATATTCCATCTTCAGTGCTGGAGGTGGTGTGGTTGTGAAAGAACTAGCTCCAGAAACCCATGGTAGTATGAATAAAAACTAAGTCCATCAAGGGCAGCAGTGGGGAACTTTAGTCTAGGGAGTGGAATATGGACCTCCAGACCTCTTTATCTGAGCCTTAGGATTTCCCCTGGGCCACAAACATCACCAGTGCTGCTTAGAACAGAGAAGACCATACTTTTACCATACAAAGGTAAAATTCACTTTTGGTGCTCTGCCCACTTTTGCCCATGGGTCCACCCCCCCAGTAGCACGTGGCCACTGGAAGGCTGACTGGAAGGGAATGTGGGCCCAAATCAGGAAGGTTGTTGGTCAAATTTTCCAAGCCAATCCAAGGCTCAAAAAACAAGTCACTTCTTCCAGTCAGCTCCTCCTATTGGACAACCGTCCCACTTTCCTTCCCATAGCTGGTAAGCTGCAGTGGAAGCAATTGTCATCGCAGAAGATGTGAAGAGGGAGGTTTGCTTTGTCTCTTTCTTCCATCCTTCTTCATTGCCTTGGCTCACTGAGTAGCAGCCTGCCAGGACATGAAGCCCAGTGTTCGTGTGTGAGGTGCGAGACATGGTTCTTCCAAGGGCTATTGCAAACTACATCTTCCATAGGCAGCCTGAATTGGTCATCGCAGACCTTGCTTTCAGGAATGGAAAGGGGCTATTTCCAAGATACGCATACACAGCACAGCACATATCTTCCAACTACTTCTCTGCAAATGCTGTATGAAGTGTCCCTAGATAGGTGTGAACATGTATTTAAAGGAGAGGGCTCCCTTCCCAGGTGAGCTTGGAATTGTGAAAAGATGACCTGATGGACTTCGTGAGACATCAAGAGCACTTCACATCATCAACTACTTAACAGCAGTCACTTTGGACTCAGACTTAGGCTGCAACGGCATGTCCAGCCCCGTACTTCACTACTTCACCTGAACACTTCATGAATTAATGTTTGTATACCTTTCATAAATGTCAAGTGCTGCTCATGTATTAAGTATCTTTAAGTGAAAGGTTTTTGTTCAGTTTTTGTGTGTAGAGGGGTGGGTGCATTTCTTGCATTCTAATATTCCATTTTCTATGATGGGCAGAAACCAGAACAGATTGAATAATAGAAACCTCTGAAAATCCACATGGAGATCATGAAGGCACCTCTGTTGCTTCATTTCTATGAAGGCACTTCCCCAACCTCCTAGTTCCTCTACAGCAGTGGACGTCAAGATGGCACCCTCCTAATGTTGTTGGACCACAACTCCCAGCAGCCCCAGCCAGTATGGCCAAAGATCAGGGGTGGTGGGAGCTGTAGGTCAACAACACATCATGCTGGCTGCCAATTACAAGAAAGGAGATTCTGACTAAACACTGGGAAGAACTTTCTGATGGGAAGACTTGTTTGACTCCCTCAGAAAGTGGTGGGTTCTCCTTTCCTGGAGGTGCTTAAACAGAGGTTGTCTGGCCATCTGTCAGGGATTCTTGAGCTGTGATTCCTGCATTGCAGAGGGTTGCACTAGACCCTGGGATACCTTCTAACTCTACAATTTCTATTATACCTCTTTCTTACTGCAATTTAGCCTGTAACTAATCCTAAATATGTGGAACTGAAACAATCCCACATTCATTTTCTCATTTAACCCTGCCTCCACTTCCTTTGCCTTTCTCAGCTGCTTCCCCAGTGTCAGATCCTAGACTGTAAGCTACTCAAGTCTCTACTATATATTGTGAGAGCCAGCAGCAAAGTCAAAAGCCAGCAACTAAAAAGAGTGTGTTTCCTCAAATTAGGGGAGAAATTGCAAACTCTCTGTGAAGAAATACCTTCTTTTTTTCTGTCCAGAACCGTCCAACATTCAGCTTCACTGGAGGACCCCAAGTTCTCGTATCACAAGAGAGTATTGTTGGTTTTGTTGAGGTATCCCTTATGACCCTGATATGTCTTTCTTGGTTAATCATTACCACTCTATACCTCATCGATATGCATCCATGGGGGAAAGACTGTAGCTCAATGGGAGAACATGTGCTTGGCATGCAGAAGGTCCCAGTTTCAAGCTCTGGCATCTCCAGATCGGGTTGGGAAAAGGCTCCTGTCTGAAACCGTGGACAGCCACTACCAGTCAGTGGTCTGATTTAGTGTAAGACAAAAAGAGAGAGCCTCCTATGTTTCTATTTAGGACTCTTTGCCCATCAAAACCTGCCTAGGTCTATTACAGCTTTCCCTTCTTTCATCCAGAGATGCTATTTTTGGCTTTTTCTAGGCCCTGCCCAACGTGCTATAAAAACCTACCAAAGCGTGGCTGGCTAGGAGGAAACAGAAAATCAGTGTTGCAGTATGTGTACCGCAGACAATGACAGCTCAGAAATACAGCGTCTAAGTCCCCAAAGAAAGTGACTATCTGCACACGGTCTCTGGAGCAATTCCTAAGCCTGAGGTTCCATTGCATTTGGTCTGCACCATCTCCTTTGCAAATGACAGCTAAACTTTTTAAGAAAGGAAAACAATGACATCTAGTGCCTCTGGCTGTTCATTACAAGGAACTGATAAACCGTTTCTGGTGCTGATATTTTAAAATAATAACAATAAAGGAAATCATTTTGTTTGATAAAACTGGGATTAATTGCATGCTGATGGGCGGCCTGATGGAAACTGCTAAAGCCAAGTGTACCAGTCTCAGAAACCTCCCAGTTCCTATAGAAGTCTCTCATTGTTTGGCTTTTGTCAAGGAAACAGCCACTGTGAGTATTGAGTGGCTGGGATTTCCCACAAGTGTTGAGTCCCTACGAATTCCTGTGGAAGCGTCAGGGGCACAAGACCCCCTGATGGATGTACCTTGTGTGTCTCCTGATTGGGTGAGGCAACGGCTTGTCATATGGAGAACTGAATTTGAGACTAGAAAAACAAGAACCCGAGAGAAACCAGTACGGATAGATTCACCCATGTCCCCCAGTGGTGCAGTGGGGTCAGTGCACCTGGCTATTAACCCATCCATAACTACAACTCCCATCATAGCTGACTATTGACCACGTTGACTGAGGTTGATGGGAGTTGGAGTCCAACAACATCTGGAGGGTCCCAGGTTCCCTATCCATGGTTTAACACATTATGTAGCTTCAGGATGTTTACATAGGACAAATGGCAATTTAAATATACATACAAGGACAAAATACATGTTAAGTTTTTTCCTAGGAAGTTTTTCCCCCTGACTTCTGTCCTTTGGATAATGATCTGCATTAAAAAGAGAATTTCCCTTAATGGGGAAACATTCATTTGTAGCAAACTGTTTTGCCACTGATTTACTCAGTGCCCTGGAACTCAGCTCTTTAGGAGGCCTCCTAGGTATTCACTTTCTGAGGGATATTTGGCCTTCCGGGACCTGTAACAAGAGTCAGTGTAGAGAAGAAGGAGGAGAACACCTTCCATCCCTTTTATCTGGGGTTCAAAGAGCACAGCTGTGTACAGACTCATGCCAGGAGAGATGGATCAAACCATTGTTTCCACTGAGGCTAATGATGCCCTCTGGCTAATTAAAAATATGATTAAAACACCAAAATACCATGAGGAGCCAATTTATCTATTCATCAGAGGAGCCCAATATGCCAATAAAAGTTTGAAATTCTGTTTGCTGGCTGCCTTTCAGCCTCTGGGCAACCCGGTGGGAGGCAAGCCTGCCAAAATGGACAGTGCTTATAAGCAAAAGAGGAGAAAATTGGGTCAGGACTCAGCATTTGGGAGCCCAGCAAGGGAGACCCCCCCCAAACCTAAGCGTCCCAGGGTATTGTTGATGCAGTGATGAGAGGGGCATTTGTAGGCAAGAATCAGCAAAAGGAGACAGGGGCTGCTTAGCCCTTCCTGGACTCACTATTTCCCCCCTGCAATTACTGCTGATGGTCCCACCACCACAACAACCTGAAGCTAGGCTTACTTTTGAGTATAGATCCTGGCTTAGGACTTAGGTGTAGTGGTCAAGAGCGGTGGACTCGTAATCTGGTGAACCGGGTTCGCTTCCCTGCTCCTCCACATGCAGCTGCTGGGTGACCTTGGGCCAGTCACACTTCTCTGAAGTCTCTCAGCCTCACTCACCTCACAGAGTGTTTGTTGCGGGGGAGGAAGAGAGAGGAGATTGTTAGCTGCTTTGAGACTCCTTAAGGGGAGTGAAAGGCGGGATATCAAGTTCAAACTCTTCTTCTTCTTAACCGCACATACATTTTGCCCCACTCTTTCCAGGCACAAATCTGGGCTTCCCTGGTCTCTGTCCGAGAGCTCGTTGTTTTGCCCTGGAGCTTTCCCCATGAATATGCACTTTTAAAAGCTGAAGTGCAAGAAACAGCAATTCAATCCCCCACCCCCATTGCCATTTGCTCCAATTCAACTTTAAAGAGTAGAAAAGCTCCAGAAAGCATGATGGGAAAGATAACTGTGGATAAGCCCATCCAAAGTTCAGGTGGGGCCCCCTAACTCTCTGTCCTGAATTTTGCATGTCTCAGTGGCTTGATGGATCCTTTTTGGAGCTATTGATCTCACTGCAGAAATTGCTTTCTTCCATTTAGCAAGTGGGTCAGCCTGGGATGTTAGGTTGGCTCCATCCATTAGCACACCTAGCACACCTCCCGGGCGAAGACATCTTTGCCTTGCTTTAACTTCAGTACATCTCAAGATGGAATTAGGCGGCAGGAGATACTGCATCTCTGTCTCCAGCTGCTTCTTCCTCCCTTTTGGGAAGCTCACTGTGTATACGTGTTCGTGTGCATGTGTATGTGTGATGGAGAGGAGCAGGATATTGCATCATTTACAATGACAGCATGTAGCATCAGGCCACTCAACTTCCTTACACTCAGAAGATGAGGAGAAAGGAACCTAGCAGTGAGTTTTCAAGCAAGCATGGAGGGAGAAGGGAGGAACCATCTTATCCTTCACCCCAGGCAGTAAAACGTCTTGGGCCGCCCCTGATTGTAAAGGAAGATCAATAATGGCAGCTAAGCTGTCTTTTAGAGATGCTTGTCTGGTATTATTGATCTTTTCATTAAAGAACCCTTGAGAAGCTTCCAAGATTCCTGGGATTACCATTTGAACACTACCGAGCTAGTGAATCCCTCAACTTCCACACATCTACAAATATTTAAAACAGTGCATTACTTCAATGCTGTTACCATTTATCGATGGTCATGTGATCAACACACAAGAGGAAATCCTGCTAATTGCAGGGTTTCAAATGCCCAAACTGGCTGGGAGCCATAACATCCTCCTCCATGTCAAGTCAACCACAGTCCTCAGTGTCCTACTAGTCACTATAACCAAGGCTACCAAAAAATAAAATAAAAAATGATGCCCGTCTTGTGGCAGGAACAAAAAACTGGAGGGACCAGATTAACCTCTGGTGGGAGAGAATTCCACAACAGGGCTGTGGCCGTGGAAAAGGTCCCCTCGCACACATCTTCTTAGAAAAGCCTCTCACTCTTCTCTCTCATACAAAATGAAAAGCCTCTTCTGAGATGCAACATGCATTGATGCTCTCTTGTGTTCTACTGTACAGAGGACAGTCCTCTGCTTGAAGGCCTCTCCAGCCCAAGTCCAGTTCAAAGATAAAGGACCATGCAGCAGAGGTCTTGATGTTTTCCATCAACAGTGAGCACCTGGTCAGCAGACTGAGCAAGCACCCAGGTCTTATTCCTCCAACATCATCATTTGTCAATTTGCATGCCACTTCCTGACAAAATTGCGCACAGCACAGCTCACGACATATCACATGAACAATAAGTGTGACAAATTGTGGTGTGATGCATTTATGTTTAAATTGAAGTTACAGATAGGTAGCCGTGTTGGTCTGCCATAGTCATCACAGGCTCATCACAGCTATCTGCCAATCACCCATTCCCACCACCCTTCTGAGTAATACCCCTCCCCACCCTCCCCACTATATAGAAGGATCTGGCAACTTCTGTTTCAGTGTATCTGAAGAAGTGTGCATGCACACGAAAGCTCATACCAAGAACTAACTTAGTTGGTCTTTAAGGTGATACTGGAAGGAAAAAAATTTTTTTGTTTAAATTGAAGTATTTCTGTTGTTACAGTAATCGTTTCTGCAATTGCATCAATGAACATAAATTTGTGTTTGTAGAACTGGTGCACTCTTTGGGGTGATGTTATTCCTCTTTTTCTGACAATGCACAAGTGGGAACCCTATGCAAGCAAGGAAGGAATGCTGCTTATCTTCAGAACTATTGCTGTATTCCTATAGGCATATAATGACATTTGGGACGCGGGTGGCGTTGTGGGTTAAACCACAGAGCCTAGGACTTGCCAATCAGAAGGTCAGTGGTTTGAATCCACATGACGGGGTGAGCTCCTGTTCCTCGGTTCCTGCTCCTGCCAACCTAGCAGTTTGAAAGCACCCTTAAGTGCAAGTAGATAAATAGGTACCGCTTTATAGTGGGAAGGTAAAACGGCGTTTCCGTGTGCTGCGCTGGTGCTGGCTCGCCAGAGCAGCTTAGTCACGCTGGGCACGTGACCCGGAAGTGTCTCCGGACAATGCTGGCCCACGGCCTCTTAAGTGAGATGGGCGCACAACCCTAGAGTCGGACACGACTGGCCCGTACGGGCAGGGGTACCTTTACCTTTACCCCCCCAAAAAGGTGAGGGTTGGAGAACACTGAACAGGATAAGAGAATATGGTATTCATGATAGCATTTAAATAAACATACAAACACCTTGCAATATTTGATTTTCAGGAAAACAAAATACCAAGCATTTATCTGGAAGTAAAAAAACCCAGCACTGTGCAATGATTTATTCAGTCTATAATGGTGCTATAATTGAAAAGATGTGTTTTTAAAGCACCAAACAGCCATTTAGATGCTTCAGTCCTGTCTTTCAGGCCACTATCTGCTAGGAAATCTCAGGAGCATCTTGCTGTCAAGGAACATAAAGACATCATCCTATCCAGAAGAATCTGAGGTGGCCCTGGTCTGCTCTTCCTAGATGGCTCCAGGCACTTTAGTCTTGGCTGGGATATTGACACTGGATGTCCCTGATGCTTGAATAAACTACCTCTCTCTTGGGAGTCAGAAGGGGCCATTGCAATAGGAGGCAATTGTAAGGAGAGCAAGAATACAAGAAGGAGAAAACTAGTATTTGCAAGATCTCTATAAGAAAGGACAGGGGAAGGATGTCAACACTAGAAAACAGTGTATTATGATCAATTCAGACAGCCCAAGTTTCCCCAACCTCCCCAGATTTATGACTCAGTTTACCTGGACCCTGTTGAGATGCTCACCTTTAAGACACTTCATTACTATTAATTTTGAAAGATCCTTTCATGTCCACAGACAGAAATGTGGAGTATGGCTACCAGTGACATCTAGCAATAATGGCTATTCTCTACCTCCACAGCTGGAAACAGTAATTCTTCTGAATATCAGTTCCTGGGAATCACAATTGGTGACTGCAGTTGTACTGAGGTTTGGCTTGTGGGCTTCCTATAGGCATCTGGTTGGCCATTGTGAGACCAGGATGCTGGATTAAGGTCACATCACATGGCTTCCCCTAGAATCCAGGGAACTGTAGTTTGCTAAGGGCAGTTGGAATTGTAATTCTGTGAGCAGTAAACTACACTCCCCATAATTCTTTGGTAGAAGCCATGTGACCATGATGAGTCATTGGTCTTAATGAAAATTGTAAATCATGCCAAGCCACTCTAATTTTCGAATCTTTGTTGCCAGTTGTTCCCATACGTTTTTCTAATCTCCATCCTATTTCACAGGTATCTTCACTTGTTTCCAGAAAAATGCCCCAGGTTGAATATGACACCCAGATTTGGGGTGGCAAAGTATATACGATCACTTTCATGATTCCCGACCACTTTCTAAAGCAATTAAACCTAAATTAAAATTCACCTGGAAGCTTCTTGGAGCAAGCCTGTGAACTTTAAAAAAAAAAAATGTGCTGTGAATAGTGGCAAGCACTGTTGATATTGTACAAATAAAATCAAAGTGAGGTAGCTGTTATCATCATTATGATATAACCCAACAGTAATGTTAAAAGCTTTTAAAAACAACAACCACCTTTCCACCTGAGCATCATCCCTGTTCAAAGATGGCTTTGAAGACCTAGCATAGCCAAACCGGGGATCACTTCTATCCACAATGTTGATTTCTCCATCGCAAGACAAGCACACTGAAATTCTTCCCACCTGGGCTGACAGGGAAGCCTCTGCATCAGTGAGGGCTAATTAATTTATTATTCTAATTGAAATGACTTTGTCGAGTTAATAAATAAATAAAAATCAGAAGGTCACCGAGTTGTGCTTGGAGACCAGTCTATTAACATACATCTGCATACTCATTAAGAGGGGTGGCGGGGCGGGGAGCAATTGCAAAAAAAGAGAGCTGGCAGCATACGTTTCCTGGAAAACTTCATTACCTTTAAAGAACATTGCACGTTAAGCACTGATTCACACCCTTAACTACCCCAACACAGATGGCAAATAGGGGCTTTGGTCGATTTGCAGTGATAAAAGGGAAGGTGCCCTCTAGCTTTGGATGGAGGCAATTGGAAGCTCTTGCCAGGAACTCTCATTGGCTGCAGATTCACACACACACACAAAAAAAGAACTTGGCACAGGAAATTTTCACCCAGAGGGATCCCCCCTCCCTGCTTTCACTCAAACTTTTTAAATTACCAGTTGCAAAAAAACAGTCTTGGAAATCCCTGCTCATTGCTGTTCTGAACTTTCATGGGCAAAATGTTTTCAGTGTGAAAAGAGAATTCAAAATGTTCTCCAAAAGCCCCTCCGCCCTCCATGCTTTGGTGGACGTGGGGCACCATTTTGTTCCTGTTCCTGTTCAAAACTGTCCTCCTTGCTCTGAATGTGTTCCATCCATTCAGGGATCATGTGGCCAGTTTGATGCTATCACAGTGCTATGCAGCCAGGGCTCAGAAAGACTTGCTGACAAATTCATGGAAGGAGAGGACTATTGATGGCTACTAGTCATGATGGTTATGTTCTGCCTCCACTGTTGGAGGTAGCAGTGCTTCTGAATACCAGTTTCTGGAAACCACAGGAGCAGAGACGGCACTTGCGCTTGATTCCCGCTTGTGGGTTTCCCATTGGCCGCTGTAAGAACAGGATGCTGGTCTTGATGGGCCACTGGCCTCATCCTATGTTCAAAGCAAAGCACAGCTAAGAAAGAAGTCCTCCATACTCCTTCCTGCCTAGAAGGACCCAAAGATTACCCCAAGTGGGTGGAGTCAGTCCAGAAAGTCCTGCCAACTGCAGTTCACTGATTCGCCACATGGGGCAGCCACACCCAGGTTCCAGCAGCTCCCGACAGCCACATTCTATACCAGCCAAGTTTTCTTTCAGTAACAATGGGCAGCGCATTAAACCTATCTGGCAGAAAAATTCACCCATAGCACCTAGTACTCATTTCACACCTGATTTGATCTACACTGTCAAGTGCTGATCGTGACAGTAAGTGAGTTAATGAGCAACTTGTCACCTTCTTCCTTATGATTATGGAAGTTGACAGTCAGCTCTATCCATCTAGCTAGGGAATCTTCAGTCAATGTAATAGCACAAAAGAATAAATTCAAGGCTAAATGGAAAACAATTTTTACAACTTCTGTTCCTCCCGTTATCTAATCTGATGCAGGATGGAACTGATTTGCCAAAGGAAACACAGAGAAAACAGCCTGGCTCGATGGTTTATCTAATTTCTGTGTTATCCCTAGAAATTGAATCATATTTTGTGGACAATCACAACGTATCTTTACTAGGTCAGCTGATGAAGGAAATACCCAAAACAGCAAAGAGTTATATGCAGGTAATTACAGAGAGGAGTATGTAAGGAACATGGGAAGCTGCATTATCCATGGTTGCTGACACATTAAACCAGGCAAAGGTAGAAGGTGTCTCTACACACGTACAAGTGTTTGCAGAGGCCTTCACACATTTCATTCAATGCATGTACAATGCATTGTATGCCTGTGCACACAAACGGTTGGGATGTACATTCGTCCAGTTGTTCCAATGTGACAATAACGAGTGTACAATCTGTGAACACAATAGCTGAGCTGTACGAATCAGCAAGGGTACGTGCTTTCACACAAACCTCTGTACATGTGAATCTGTTTCAGTGCAACTTGTGGAAGTCTTCTGAAAAAGGGTGTACCTACGTACACAGATGGAACATGTATTGCATGTTAAACATGAACATATGAATGAGTGCACAGCTCAACTATTCAGCTCAGCTATTTGCAAACACAGTTGCACTGATTACATATTCCAGCATATGAACATTATCACTGATTCAGACCTTTGGTCCATCTAGCTCATTAGTGACTACACTGATGGCAGTGGCTCTCCAGGGTTGCAGGCACAAGTGTCTTCTAGTCCTTGCCTTACATGGGACCTTCTACATTCAAAACAGAAACATCTGCAGGCAGCCCTGTTTAAGGAAGTTTTTAATATTTGATGTTTTATTGTGTTTTTAATATTTTGTTGGGAGCCACCCAGAGTGGCTGGGGAGGCCTGGCATAAGTTAATAATAATAAAAATAAATAAATAAATAAATAAATAAATAATAATAATAATAATAATAATAATAATAGATCCTGATCTCCCAAGTCTGAGTTCAACAATCTAACCGCTACACCACACGAGTTTTCTGGTTACACCATTGCAAGTTACCTGATGTTCAACCTGGCTTCCTGTAAATCCCTGAAATTATCTCTCTTCCTCCCTAAATTCACTGGCATCAGCAAAGAGGCAGGGAGGTGGAGAATGGTGCCCTCCCTGACTATTTTCAAAACCAAGCAGAAGCAAAGCTCAGAAATGAGAAACAGGAATGAGGGAGATTTTTGTGGAACTATTGGATATGCAAGAAAAGGTAGGAGGTGTGCATACTACATCCTTAAGTTTAATCACACTTACACCTACAGAGGTAGAATTGCCAGCACACAGAGGCGGCTTCCTCCTAGGGGACCATTTGGGAAGCAATTTGAAGCACCAATTGCACATACAGTACTAGGAAGGATGCAGTTCCATCACGTGCCACCAGAGGCCGCAACAACCCCGATGTTTCCAACACCCACCCCCCCATTTCCCATTTTTATGCAATTCCTAGTTTTTTTTGTGTTTGTTCTGTGTATATTTATTTTCAATGAGGTCATGAGTATCAAGGTGATAAAACAGATTAATTTTTTTAAAAAAACAACTTATTTTCTTCCCAGATCTCATAGAAAGTGCTTCTGGGGACAAGCTTGTTTTCTCCTGCTCCGGAGGGCAGGACCCAAACCACTGGCTTCATGTTGCAAGGAATGAGATTCCATCTAAGCATCAGGAAAGACTTTCTGACAGTAAGAGCTCTTTAACAGGGGAGGCCGTGCTCTCTCTTTCACTGGAGGTTTTTAAGCAGAAGTTAGATGGCCATCCGTCATGGATGCTTTCCGTTGAGATTCCTGCATTGCAGAGGGTTGGACTAGATAACCCTCAGGGTCCCTTCCAACATTAAAATTCTATGATTCTATTGTCTTCTGGAGATTGTTCCCACCCTCATCTGTTCTTCCTTTGACAACCCTTTTTCCCAACTCCCTCAGGCCACCTCTCCTGTTTTGCCTCTGGCACCAACAAGCTGAAAAAGAATGGAAGAATAACATTCTCCTTCCTTGAAAATTCCCACCCCCACCGCCTGCTGACTGTGTCCAAGACACTTTCCTTGTTAGAGGTTGTGAAATCTCCGCATCAGCACAAGGTTTTAAAATCGAGGACTTTTGATTCTCTCTCTTGGGCTTGCCCAACATACTAAACAGAGGTATATTTCTATATTGCGTGTTCAAACCTTTAAACCTCCCCCTTAAAGACTCAGGTGTTGGTTTGATTTTTGGCAGAATTTAGGCCACAACTTTATTGATTACAGCAAGTGAGTGGTTGCATAGGCTCTGGTTCAACTAGCTCCCTGCACCATTGCAGGTAGCACTGACCCAGGGCACCAGCATAGGTCAGCCTAGGGTGAACACCCAGATAGGCGGAAAGCCGGGAACAGGCTATATCCACCACCCAAATGCCCCCCTGGACTCAGGCACGGGCACAACCCCCTCACAGGGTTGACCAAACCATTGAGTCCCTGGATTCCTTTAACAGAATACCCTTCACATAGGGATGGTGAGAGTGTTCTCCCATCCCTATCACCTGAACCAGAGCCTATCTGCAACCTTACAAGTTGTGACGATTTGCTACGCGGCAGGCGTAACCCAATTGGCACCAGCCAATCAGCCAAGTGGGGAAAATTCCTGCCGTGCCCCTGTCCCAACGACAGATGACACACAACGGCATAGCAAGGTCAAGCGCACAGCCCTAAAAGTAGGGAGAGGTGGGCGGTTGTTCCGATGCACGCACCAAAATAGGAAGCTCTGGGTCACGTGCAAAAGTATATATAGGTCCCTTGATCCATTTAGCCTGCGTCCCATTGGCCTGATTAAACCCAGCAACGAGGGACCTACCAATCGGGTGTTGTGGCTATCAAATCATACCCACCCACAACTCAGGGTTTGGTTGCCAGGTCTCACCGCAACATGTGCCCTCTTTAAGGGAGGACCCAATTTATCAACCTCCACCTGCATAGGGTAAACTAACATGGGTCTCTCCTTGCTGGCACACGTAGCCTGCTACAAGAGCTGGATAGTTCAACTTAATCATGAATCCCCACATCACAGAATCATAGAATTGTAGAGTTGTAAGGGTCCCAGGGAGGGGGGTGTCATCCAGTTCAACACCCTGCAATGCAGGAGTCACAGCAAAAAGTCCCTGGCAGATAGACATTCAACCCATTTAGAAACCTCCAATGAACGTGCTCCAATGAACCCTGGCAACTGAACCTTACACTGACGATTTCTCATAATATGAAAGTTATTCAACGAATACATTCATAAGAAGGATAAATCTATGCCACGCTTCCTCAACCTTGGTCCTCCAGATGTTTTTGGCCTACAACTCCCATGATCCCTGGCTAGGAGGACCAGTGGTCAGGGATGATAGGAATTGCAGTCTCAAAACATCTGGAGGGCCGAGGTTGAGGAAGCCTGATCTATGCATTATAAAATTAAGAAGAGGCTGGATGTCCACCTCTCAGGGATGTTGTAGTAGTGAATCTCCTGCATTCAGCAGATACTTGGACCAGATGGCCTTTGCAGTATCTTGAAACTATGAGTCTATTTAAGGGCATCTCCCATAACTAGTTTAGGAGGACAGGCCCAGGCAAGAGGCAGGGCGAGAAGCAGAGTGAGAAAGGAGCTAGAATACCTGTTTAAGTGATGAGCAGGTCAGAGGAGCTGGAAAAGTAATAGTACATTAGATCTATAATAAACTATTATTTTTCCAGCTCCTCTGACCTGCTCATCACTTAAACAGAGAACATTACAGTATGCGTTTACTTAAGCATCATTCAGCATAATGTTCTGCAAAGCTTCTCCCAAGCTCGTCTCCAAAACTGTTCCACTTTTCAAGTATCCCTATGGAAAGGTCAGAGGCAGTAATGCTTCTGAATACCTGTTTCTGGAAGCCACAAGAGGGGAGAGGGCTCATGTGCTCGGGTCCTGCATGCAGGACATCTGGCATCTGGTTGGCCACTGTGAGAGCAGAAGGCTGGACTAGATGGGCCCCCTTTGGCCTGATCCAGAAGGCTCTTCTTATGTTCTTAATGTTCAAAAGACTTTGAAGTGAGTTTCAAGCATTGGATAACAATTCTCCGTCAGACAAGTCTCCCTATCTCCAGTGTGTACCTTACCTTGGGGAGGAGGAGGGGCAGAGAGGACCTACTGCTGTAGAGAAGAGGCCTTAATTGCTCTCTCCTTAGCCAGAAAGAACATACAGAGCACCATATGCTGCCTAAGGTTGATGTGCTTGTAGTTTGAAAAACCCACGAGAGACACGTGCAAGTGGCGTTTCAGTATAAATGCAAAGGGACCCAACAGCTAGATGACATCAAATGTTGGATTGTTCTTTGGAATGCAATTGTTCAAGCATTTAAAACAACAACAATAATTTATCTTCCAACTGAATGCTGACTTGCTCTATTCTCCAACATGAGTGCCTAGGGAAAATATGATATCATAGTATAAAGTTTCGACTGTGGGGGACGCCCCCCCCAACCATTGTACTCTTTGGATGATTATCATTGCAGAGCACAACATAAATTTAATGATATGATAGAGAGCTCATTACAGCTCCAGCAAACTGTGGAATCAGTGAAGATTAGAAATTATTCCTTATTAATTGTTTCTTGCTCTTTCTCTGCCCCCATCTTCCCCCTGTTAAGAGTGTGTCACTCAGAAAGGGGGAGGGGTTAATAAGTATGCAGAAGATGACAAACACGTGTGGCTCATACGCCTGAGTAAAACTGTCCCTGAAGAGATGTGCAAAAAAATACCTTCCCAATTATTTCTGTAGGTATTTCCACCTCTACAAAAATGCTACTACACTGCAAAAGCAGATTATACATGTATGTGTGTGTAATATATATATTACACACACACACACAGAGAGAGAGAGAGAGACACAAATTTTGTTTTGTTTTTATTAGCCAGCATATATGCATAAGTGCACATCTTACTCTTTTCAAAGTGCTGATCAGTGGGGATGTTGGAGAATTCTAACACAATCATATATTACCCATGTTTGCTTATTCATCTTGTGCCTGGAACAGAAATCAGTCCAGTGAATACAATCATAGAATTGGAAGGGATCCTGAGGGTCATCTAGTCCAACCCATTGCAATGCAGGAATCTGAACTGAAAGCATCCATGACAGGTGGCCATCCAAGCTCTTCTTTAAAACCTGCAATAAAGGAGAGTTGACCACCTTCGGAAGGAGTCCATTCCACTGTCAAACACCCCTTACGATCAGAAAGTTTTTTCCCTGATGTTTAGTCAGAATCACCTTTCCTATATTTTGAAGCAATTGGTTCAGGTTCTACCCTCTAGAGCAGAAGACAACAAGCTCACTCCATCTTCCAGGTGACAGCTCCTTAGATATTTGAAGATGGCTATCATATCTCCTCTCAGTCTCCTCTTCTCCAGGCTAAACATACTCAACATCATCAACCGTTCCTCATAAGGCTTGGATCCCAGACCCTTTATCATCTTGTTCGCCATCCTCCGCACATGTTCCATCTTACCAATATTCTTCTTAAATTGTAAGGCCCAGAAATTGGCACAGTACTGCAAGTGTGGTCTGACAAAAGCAGAACAGAACAGCACTGCCATCAGAATTAGCAGTTGTTGTTGCTTCCAGTCTGCAAATGATTACATCCCACACATTTGCCTTGCAATAACGGGGTGGAATAATATAATGCCAATATAACTTACACACTTTATGTAATTTGCATAATCCATTGCATAAATTATATTAATTACATGTTTTTTGCCCTATGTGACAGCAATATGAATAAGTTAGGTTTGGGTGAAAGTAAGACAGAAATGGTTTTGCATGCAGCAAATACAAGGTAGAATGGAAATTGTATGAAAAATGATAACCAGCTATTGCTTTACATGGCCCTGGGCTTCTGTTTATTGTTGTTCCTCCTGTAAGTTCTGACCAGTTTGCTTAGAATCTGAAGTGGCGGCCTGCCTGCTGCTTCTAATCATTGCTCCCCCACAATTGCTAACCACATTGCCCCTCTCAAATTCATTCCTCTAAAATTACAATTCAGCTTCCCACCACTTCTTGCCATTTCCCTTCACAGGCTGACTAGCCAGCTACAAAACTTCTCATTTGTCCCCTCCCAAGCACTGATTGGTGTCCTGCCATTTCTCTCCATTTTCTATCCAGAATGCGGCAGCTAGACTGGTGACTGGGAGTGGCCACCAAGACCACATAACACCGGTCCAGAGAGACCTACATTGGCTCCCAGTACGTTTCTGGGCACAATTCAAAGTGTTGGTGCTGACCTTTGAAACCCTAAACAGCCATGGCCCAGTATCCCTGAAGGAGCATCTCCACCCCCATCATTCTGCCTGGACACTGAGGTCCAGCACTGAGCACTGAGGGCCTTCTGGTGGTTCCCTCACTGTGAGAAACCAAGTTACAGGGAACCAGGCAGAGGGCCTTCTCGGTGGTGGTGCCCACCCTGTGGAAATCCCTCCCATCAGATGTCAAAGAAATAAACAACTATCTGACTTTTAGAAGACATCTGAAGGCAGCCCTGTTTAAGGAAGCTTTTAATATTTGATGAATTGTTGTATTTAAATATTTTGCTGGAAGCCACACAGAGTGGGTGAGGTATAAATAAATTTATTATTATTACTACTACTACTATTAGTAGTACTACTACTACTACCTAAGGTTGATCTCAGTGTTGTCCACGCTGACTTGTAGTACCTCACCAGGATCGGACCCAGAATTCTCTCTCTCTCTCTCAGGCCCAGCTGAAGATGCTGTGGAAGACTAAATCTGGGGCCTTCTACATGCCAAGCAGATGCTCTGCCCCTGAGCTACGACCCCTTCCATGGCATCTCCAATGCTGTTAGATCCCTTGAGCAAAGGGACAGATAAAAGAAAGTGCTTATTCATCATTAAACTAAGGAATTCACTCCCCCGGGAAGCAGTGATGGCAACCAACTTAGATGACTTTAAAAGAGAATTAGGCAAATTCATGGAGGAGAGGACTATTGATGACTTCTAGCCATGATGCTTAGCTCTGTCTCCATGGCTGGAGGAAGTCATGCCTCTGAATTTCAGTTGCTGGAAACCACAGGAGGCGAGAGGTGCTTTTGTACTCAAATCCTGTTTGTTGGCTTCCTTCAGGCATCTGGTTGACCATTGCGAAAACAGGATGCTGGACTAGATGGGCCATTGGCCTGATCCAGCACGACTCTTCTTATGTTCTTATGAACATTACAGTTGGAAAGGCAGGCTCTAAAATATATCATTCCCCCCAATGCAAATCCACCCTGTTGGTCTTCCTTTTTTCTGTTCCCTTTCTCCTCTGCACTTCTCAGCACCCACCCCACTTCCACAAGCGTAGAAAGCATTTCCCCATATTGCTTGCATTTCTCTCTCACATGCACTCTTTTGCAAAAGGAAAGTGAGGGAGGCACTGTGCCAAATAAAGGTGCATTGTAAAATAATTGTACCTGGAAGGCGGAGGAGCAGCTGTGACCAAGTACCACTCGTTGGCTCTTTGAAGCCGCCTGTTATAAGAAACAACAAAGGAGGAGAGAGGAAAAACGGGGGCAGGCAGCCTTAATACGGTAGGCAGGGCACTGAAGCGAACTTGCCAGCTGAGAAGGGAGAGGAAGTGAGTGAGGGCTGCTTCTTATTACTCTCTCCATCCTGTTGAGTTTCCAGCTTTGCCCGCTTCAGAGCGTCAGGGTCCCTTTCTAGACTTGTAGGGTTTTGACACTCATCCAACATATGTATTTGACTTGGCTCACATTGGCAGCAGTGTCAAATGGGTTCAGCGTAGTACAGCATGGGTGGGGAAGGTTTTTTTCCAGCTCATGGGCCACATTTCCCATCAGGGCAACCTTCTGAGGGCCATGTGATGGGGTGGGAGGAGCCAGGAGCAAAAGTTGGTGGAGCAAAACGTGTTAATTGACTCACCCCTCTCTAGCCCGTTCAGGCAAGCAAGAAGCACTATCAGACACAATCTAGACAGACAGAAACACCCAAGGAGGCCGTGAAGTGAGACTAATGAGGAGCGTGACCCAGGGTTTGTTCCCAGGACCAAATAGAGAGGCCTGGAGGGCCACATGTGGCCCCTGGGACTGATGTTCCCTATCCCTGGAGCATGGCTTTGCTGCACTTAAGAGGTGACATTTAAATAAATGCATAGATGATTTGATTTAGGGTACCGGAGGAATTCAATCTTTGCAAATCCCAGCGCAAATTGACTCAATCCATGCCTACAGGGCTAATGTGAGAATTAGACATCCACTGGCTTTCACACATCCTAAATATTCCAGTGCAGCCCTTGGCTCAGAAAACTATAAATCAAAATACACTTAAAAATGAGTATTTGGGGAGAAAATGCACTTGGAGATGTATAGTTTAAATGCATATTTAAATACATATTTAAATGAGGGACCATGTGTCCTTTTGTTCCAGGACACATCCTCTTTCTCATGGGTATGTAAAACGAGAGTCGTCATAGCGATCCATAGTTAAAAGTAGAAGTCGGCAAATGTGTCCTCTTTTTTGCTCTTCAAAATATGGCAACCCTAACGCAAGGCTATGCTTGAAATGAATCTTGCAGATGAATGTGAAAATGGCAAGGAACGGATTATGGAGCCTGTCAAAGTGATAAGGATCAGAAATAGACTGCTTTATCCATCCCTTGGGAATGTTTCCTTAACATCTGAAAATACCCCACTTGCTTGTCTGGATGGAAGATGGAGATGGGTGTGTGAGTATTTTTAGAAACTAGCACAAGGTTAAAATGTGCATTCATTACTCCACCCATTTTTCTTCTGGTCCTGCCCACCATTGGCATGTGGCCCTTGGAAGGTTGCCTGGAAAGGAATGCAGTCCTCAGTCTGAAAAAGGTTCCGCATTCCTGACCTATGGCTACTCCCTGTGTTCAACCAGCCCTGAACCTTGAACCAAAGTGCAACGATTTGCACATCTTACCACTTCTAAGGTGGCTCCTATCCATGTAAGGATTATGGAGATTTGGGGTTTACGGGGGGAAAAGATTTGTGATGCATTTCTGCACCAGCTTCATAATTAATGTTTGCATCATTTATCTTTTGTGGAGAGATTATTCTGACTAACGAGGTTCTGGGCCACTAATTCATTACAGTGCCTTGTCACTTCCTGCTCCTTCTTATTACCCAGAAATAGACTCATTAGTCAGAGTTCAATGACAGGGAGAAATTGTGTTCATTAATTTAATTCCCTTCTCTCCTTTTCTGGGTCTGAGCTTGTCCAAAACCAAAGGTTTTCATATGGAGGTGGAGGGATGGGGCTCGGCTCAGCACGCAAGTCTCGTTTTGTGCCACACTCGGCCACCTACTGGTGAGCAAGGGTACTGTGGAAGAGAACGGAAGCCTTCCACTGTCCATACTCTGAGGTCTGAGCCATATCAATGCAGTAGAACAACCTGAAGAGTGACCAGCTACTGCCATCATCTGCATATTTGGAGAAGTGTTGGTGAACTTGCGCTGTACATCCGGTCTGGACAAATCCCGAATCTTGAACTGAATGGGGTCCATCTGGGACATTCCAGGATTTGTTCAGAGTGGGTGGACATAGTCTTGGGTCATCCCAGGTCATGTCTATTTAGAGCAGGGGTAGGCAACCTAAGGCCTGGGGGCTGGATGCGGCCCAATCGCCTTCTCAATCTGGCACGTGGATGGTCCAGGGATCAGCATGTTTTTACATGAGTAGAATGCATCTCTGGGTTATTTGTGGGGCATAGGAATTCATTCATTTATTTATTTTTTTCAAAATATAGTGTGGCCCACCACACGGTCTGAGAGACAACAGACCGGCCCACGGCTGAAAAAGGTTGTTGACCCCTGATCTAGAGCAATCCAGTGCTGTTTAAACAGGTGGTGGTGAAGAAATCAAGTGGCAAGGAAGAGAGAAGAGGAGACAGTGCAAGCAGAGAATCTTACCCCCAACACTGCCTTCTCCCTCCTCTCTGCCCATTCACATATTTAATCGGGGTTTGAAACCCTAAATTTATTTATTTATTGCATTTATATCACCTTTTTTCCCTTGAGGGAGTTCAAGATGGCCTACAAGGTAGTTCTACCCCTCCCCAATGAATCCCCAAAACAAACCTTGTGAGGTAGGTTAGGCTGAGAGGCAATAACTCGCCCAAGGGTCATACAGTAGCTGAGTGGGGATTTGAACCCTGGTCTCTCCCAGGACCTAGTCCAGCATTCTAACCATTCTAGCCACACTCATTCTCACATGTAATCAGACGGTCCGAATGATGTAAGCATCTGCCCATTGTCTCTTTCCCTTCAACCACCTGGCCACATATTTAATTGGGGTTTAAACTCCTGGTTAAGGCTGTGAAAGGCCCCGAGTCCAAACAGGAGAGCCAAATTGGATCCTGAACTACCTTGGGGGTAATAAGCCCATTTGCTGCTTGGAGAGCAGCTATGCAGCTTTCCGGACTGGCAGATCCATTGGTCTGCGGGGCTTCCCTTTCACAAATCTATGCAATTAGGATTTGCAAAACTTTCCCATCAATTTCTGTAGGCATTTGTGCCTCACCTGAAAGCATTGTTGCATGATGGGCTCTTATCTGAAAACGCGGATATCGCCTTTTCAAAAGGATGCAGCTTTCAAATTAGGCCTTTTGCCTATTATCCTTTTGGATGATTGACAGTCAGTTCAATCATCACCATTTCCCATTCAGATTCCTGAGCAACTTGAATTGCACAAGTGCCAGCCTTTTTATGGAATCACAGAATTGCAGGAAGGGACACAAAGGGGCATCTAGTCCAACCTCCTACAGTGCTCATCATTGTTTCTCATAATAACTCCTGACCAAGTCAATATTGGCTTGTTAATGGTGCACTGCTCATAGCCATTTCCAATTCAGGTTGCAGCTTAGTGTTTCACAAGGTCTCTTAGTATTCCACTGAATATTTTACCATACACTTTTCCATCCTGGGCAATTGGCTTAACAGCATGACATCTTGCGCAATTGGCCCCTGCTTTTGATTTCCTTTTGCAACTCTTCAGAAACCTGTCCGCATACGCAGGACACTTTCCCTCTGAGGCAAATACACAATTGTCACTCCTGGGAATGCAAGTCATAGGCTGGCATTCAAAGAAAAACTTTTTCAAAAATTAAAAGCATTAAGAGGGTTAACAAAGAGAGACCCATTTTTGAAATGGAATGGTTTTATGAGGTTCATTAACAACAACAACAACAACAACAACAACAACAACAACAACAATCCTCCATCTCATTATGTCAGAATATGGAATTTGTGAAACTGTTGTCTGTCTAAACTCTGGCCATGTTTCAAATCTGTGTTCCCAGCTTTTCACAATGACAAGTGTGATTTCCTTTGCTGGATGTTTCCATTGGATTGCTGTTGTTTTAATTCACACATACACTTCCTTTACTGGTGTTCCATTCATTGCAGGGGTTAGACTAGATGTCCTTAGGGGGTAGCTTCCAATTTTGCAAGTATATGATTCATATATTTGTCAGCTTACACTGCATAACTGATTATTCTTTGCAGTTCAAAGGACTTGGTTAATGAGCTGGTGATTACTGTCACTTTCAGTTTTCACAGACTCTTGGAAATTGTTTTTAGGGTGTTGTGTTGTTGTCTTCACAATCTTTGTATTTATCTCTGAGAATCCTAATACTTTTTAGGGAATATTTATGAAGAACCACTACATTCCTACCTATAATATACAGCCAAGCCATTTTCCTCCATGAGATTTATTCACTTGTCAGAACTCTGTGATGGAATCATGCCTCCACAGTTTATTGTTCTTCATATATCCTTATGCAGTGCTTTGTCTGTTGTCCAACATGACCCTTTGCTTTATTGTCATCCCCACCCGTTTCAGTATTTTGCCGTCACTTACTGCCTCCCCGCTAATGCTGATGTACAGGTCCATTGTGATGGAGGGAGCCCCAGACAATACAAATGTCTCCACCTCCTCCAAAATCAGCAATCACTCACAGGACTGGAGCAGAGAGAAAATATGATTATGTTCAGGAGACAAATCCCACTCCTCCAAACA
The DNA here is from genome assembly GCF_964270895.1 of Podarcis filfolensis. Classification (NCBI taxonomy): domain Eukaryota; kingdom Metazoa; phylum Chordata; class Lepidosauria; order Squamata; family Lacertidae; genus Podarcis; species Podarcis filfolensis. The sequence goes on along the minus strand of NC_139618.1, from coordinate 18,572,143 downwards.
AGAGAAATTGATTCAGTATGTGCGTGGGATAATTAATGATTTCAAATCCAACTGGATGGCATCTGAAGGGCAGGCAAAGATCAGCAGATTGCCTCTGGATCGAAATGAAGAACTCCCTGTTCCCATCACCAGCCAGCCAAGATCCATCCATTATAAACAGACAGAGCTTGGAGTATCCATAGCTCGGTGCTTGGCCTGCAGAAGGTCCCGGGTTCAATCCTGGGCAACTCCAGCCACAAGGTTTTCAAGCACCGGAACAAGAGAAGACTCTTGGTTGAAACCTGAGAGAGGCACTGTGCTAGGCAAAATGGATTGTGCTGGGCTGGAAGGATCAGTGGTCTCACTCAGTATAAAATAGTTTTTATGTCATTATTGTTGCCAAAGCAATACAGCAGTGGGGAGGAAGCTTTTTTGCATTCCCTTCTTGGCAACCTATCAAGAGCCAAATGGAAATTGCTGAATGCATAAAAGGTATACATTTCCTACAAAAGAGACACAAAACTTTTGATTCCTGAGTATGCAAAAGCTATCCAATATTAGCAATATTTTTTTTTAATCGCAGGTTTTTTATGGGGTTGTACTTTCTACACATTGTTTTCCTCCTTCTTCGTATTCTTCTTATGGGTGGAGTAATTACTGTGAAGTTTCCCTTTGTACAGTAGTCTCAAATAATGTTATGGGTTTGTGGGGGGGCAGATTCCCCATAAATCCTGGATATATTAAAAATTAGACTTAATCAAGGTTGGATTGAACTTTGCCAAACATGGAAACCCCCCTGGATTTAGTTATACTAAAGAGCCAAGCCAGCTCTGCAGAGCTACCTGGATGGGCCATTAGCAAGGGGACAAAGGCTGGTGATAGCCCATCAAGAAAACTATCAGAGGGCAAGACTGCCAGGCAAGCAGGTGTGGGACTCCTTCTTTGTTGTGTTCTGGAGGGCAAAGGCAAAGTCCATGTTTAGAGTTTCAGCTCTGAATGACCTAGGCTGGGGGGAGGTTAATGGAGTTGGTTAGCAAGAAGGAAAAGAACTCCATGTGAGCTGGCGATGACAGGCTGGAACTAAGAGAAACAAATAATGGTTTTATGCTGTCCTCTGAATCCAGTGCTGCCCTTAAGAGGAAAGCCAGACCCTCACAGGATATGACTGCTCTGCAATCCCTTAATCTAGGTGCAGGCTGTAGATGTGTGTAAATAAACCATATAGTATAAAGGCACCACAGTCTGCACTGTGCCTTATTACCCAAAAGAAACACAGTGAGTGTCTGAAGTCTGAAGTCTTGTGCACTGTTCAGGTGGAGATTGGGATGGCATGGTCTAGCAGCAGATTAGTTTCTACCTGCACCACTTGACATTCAGGCAAGCAAGAGGCATTATCAGAGTCCAAAGATACACACCAATCAGGCAAAAGCACTCTAGGAGGGTGTGAAAACCAAAGTCAGTGATTGTTGAGATCTGGGAAGAAGGGTGTGTGGCTTGGAGTTTTTCTCCGCAAAGGTCAAATAGAAAGGCACAGAGGGTCTCATTCAGCCCCCACATCCAAGGTCTTCCCCTCATGGCATGCAATACTGCCATCTTAGAAGGGGGTACATTTTTGGCCAGTTCATCCCAGGGACACAAAAGAATATAAGTAGAGCTTGCTGGATCAGACCAATGGCCCATCTAGCTCAGCATCCTGTTTTCACAGTGGACAACCAGATGCCTCAATGGGAACCCCACAAGTGGGACATGAGCACAAGAGGACTCTTTCCTCCTGTGGTTTCCAGCAACTGGTTTCCAGAAGTTATCAGTGGTATTCAGAAGTACTACTGCCTCCACCCATGGAGGCAGAGCATTGCCATCATGGCTAGCAGCCACTGATAGCCTTATCCCTCATGCATTTGTCTAATTATCTTTTCAAGCCATCCAAGCTGGTGGATAAGGTTGTTGGCAGCAGATACTAGCTGTAATGGCACTGCTTTACGTCCATGGTTAGAAACAGTAATGCTTCTGAGATGCCTTCAGGTTTCCCACCGGCATCTCACACAAGGACTTGGAGGTCCTGCGACTACAACTCCAGAAGCCTCATGATCAGAATCCAAAGTGGCTTCCATTGTTGATCAGGTGTGTAGCAGTGGTCACATTCAGTTCTCATGTTCAGGAATTCCTGCAGTAACACACACTCAGGCCTCCATTTGGCTGCTTAGGAAGGGTACACATCAGTACAACGCTATGGACTCATCAAAGAACAGCTTCAGTTTGACATGCCCAAAGCCTTCCAAGCTATCCCTGTTTCTGCAGCTCCCACTCTCAGAGCCCTTGATATGAGACCTTTGTGTAACCGGGGCGCTTCTGACCTTTCCTCCTTGCCCCTTTGCCGTATCTGGCAACTGAAAGATGAAGCTGATTCCTCATCAACAGTAGTAGTTACCTAGCTCAGAGGCATCTCCATCCCTAAAGGGCTACTTAACCTTCATGGCACTTGACCCCCGAGGTCAGCTTTTCCTCTCCTATACATAGTCTGAGCGACGTCCATATAGGCTTTCATGGCATAATGCATGGAGATCCAACCCAAAGGTGAACCAAAGCAAAAACATTCACAAAAGCAAAAAGAGTTGATCCCCTTGCGAGGTCGGCATTTTAAGCAGGTCGGAGCTAGTAAATCCATATGTAAAGGGCTGTGTCTCCCAGGTGGGTCCACTGCAAGCTCAAGCAGAATTAAACATTACAGGAACACACAGCCGTCCAAGCGGTAATGCTAAGCAGGGCTTGCTGGCATCCACAGTCACAGTACAAAGATCGTTTAGAAACACAGATACAACTCATTTGCAGGGTCTCAGTGGGAAGGGAAAATGTGCAGCTCATTTCCATTGGGTCTTATTATCATGCATTATGTGCAGGCTAGCATATGAATTTGCCCAGTGTGTGACGCTATAATGGTACAGCCTGCCGTGGTGCACAGGTGAACGGAAAAGGAGAGTTGGAAGCAAAAGTAATAACAGAAAAGAACCTCAACTCAACTCTGCTATGAGTGAAGAATGAAGAGGAAGGGGAAGTGGGGCTGGAAGAAGTATATATGACTGCTCTTGAATAATGAATTTGAGGCTCAACTGTGGCAAAAGTATTCCCCCAAGGAATCTGAGTCACTGCATTTCCTGGCCAGTGTACATCAGAACTACCTAGGAGCTGGTGGAGCTCCCATATCAGATCCACACACAGCTCCATCGAAGGATTTAAGGTAGAGAGGAAACAGGCTGCAGCTGCTGGAGTTGCCATGACAATTTCACCTGGATTGAATGTGGGGGATTCTCCCCAGGTGGAAAAGTGGAGATATTTCAAAGGAAGCCAAAACTCTTTCAATAAGATGAGCTCCGTTGGTTTTCCCTCCCATCTCCAGGCTGTCGCTGGATTTCATCTAATGCAAAATTTGAAATTAATTTGTTCTGAAGCAGAACCATGAATGAATTGCAAGGGGAGACCAAAAAGGGTTGGGGGAAGATTAGCAAAATGGAAGCGATCTGTATGTGTGGGGAGCACTGATCTCTCAATGTCCTGCCCCAACCCAGGCAAAATCTGCATGCCACTAACAGTGACTTCCTTGAAGTCCTCAGTGATTGGGCAGGGATATAAGGGATTGGGCAATCCTTGAAGCATCCTGGAGGCAAATTGTTGAGGGCTGAATAAACTGAGTTCTGTGTTGGCCCCATCAACAGTCTATCCACAGCACGTTGCACAGTTGAAGTAAGGCCCAAAGGCGCTTGATGCAAGAACCTTCCTGAAGCTAAGCACATCTCAATCTAGTTACTTCCTGGATAAGAGACACTGGGCAACCCTATGGGCATCACAAGGTACTTCATGGGACAAAAGGTAGGAGATGAAAAATGATAAATAAGTGTTCAAACTTAAGCAGGGAAATCCAAACCTGAACATGCCTTTTCAAGCCTCTGAATAGGCTGTGATAAAAAACCGAAGGTGGGTTTCAGAAAGAAAGGAACCCAGAATGCATTTGAATAAAGATAAATGTGAAACATTCATGCATAGTGGTGGTGGGTCTAACTACCCGAGGAGACAAAGTCAGAAACCGACTTTGGAGAATTAAATGCTTTTAAATTACACTGATTACTGCTTTTGGTTGGGACAATGCTATTGGCCTCCATAATGTAATTACAATAATCATATATTGCAATGGCTTGACAGGAGGGCAGAAAGAGGTAGGCGGGAATGGCCAGGAAACAAAGACAAGGGTAATTAGGGAAGGAAATGTAAAAATAAAACCTATATTTCTACTTTGGGCACATTCTCCAGGGAGGAATAAAGTGCTGTTTAAAAAAAAAAATACAAAAAATAAAAAATCCCCTACAGAAAGATCATTATATCACTTTTATTTATTTTTTATTTCGTTAAAATGAACATTAATAGTCTTTATTCTGAAATGTGTTATGCAAAGGAGTTTTTCTGTCAGCTTTCTTTCAGCTTCCCCTCCATCTGCATTTTAAACCCATATCCCCCATGTTCCCCATGTCCCAGGGATGCCACCTTTCCCATGACTCCCAGTTTTTCTGGGATGTAATCTTTCCGTGGCTCCTAGTATCCCAGGGATGCTACAGTTCCCATGACCCCCAGTGATCCTAGGTGATGCAGGAAGAATTTGTTGCCACCCTGTGCTTTTGGGGGGAGAAATAGTGGGGTATCACTTGATATTGCTCACTCCTTGCATACGCATTCCTAGGAGTCTTGCTCGGTACCTCTTCCACACTGTGAAGCATGAAGGATAATGTAAACTGCTCCTAGGAATGCCTCTGTAGGTACTCTTGCCTCTAGGCATTGGCACGCAGCAATGACATCATCACTACAAGGCAGAAATGAGAGCTCCAGCCTCCTCCAAACCTTCACACTTGCAGTGGGAAGCAACCACCTCTGGGGTGTCTAAAACTGAGAAGCACCTGCTGGCAAAGGGAGCCTGACTGCTGTGTTTTTGTGTGAATTGCCCTTGGGAGTGTGCATCCTGGATGGAAGGAGTTAAAGCCTGAGTAGCAACAGAGAGGCAATGGGCAACCTCCTCCGAGGAAGAGATAGTGATTCTTCAGCATCAAAATTTCAGGGGAGATTGAAGGCTGATGAGAGTCAAGGTGAGAGACCTGAATCATGCAAAGGCAGGCATACTTTAGATAAGTTAGGCACATGAAGTGCTAGTCATACAAATGGGACTTTTTCAGTGGTGGCCCCCCAGTTATGGAATGCCCTCTTCAGAGTGGATTGTCTGACACCTACTACTACTGACAACAACAACAATTTCATTACTTATATGCCGCCCATCTGACTGGGTTGCCCCAGCCACTCTTGGCAGCCACAGCCTGCTCTCCAATCAGGCTAGGGTTACAACAATTAAAACATAATGTTAAAAGTCAGTGTTAAAACCAGATTAAAACCATTTACAGAAACTGGTGGATGCTAAACAATATACATCCCAGGCATCAAAAGCCAGGGTAGAGAGCTATGACTTTTCAACACCAGACAGAGACCCACTTTGGTTTTTTTTATTTTATTTTCTCACGCTTTAAAAAAATATTTTAGAATTTCCAGCCTCTGCCTTTCACTTTGGTCTGAGAATAATGCCTTTTGTGTTGTTTTGTTTTTAGCTCTGCAAGGATTGTTCTTTTGTCTTCCTCTGCTAAATGAATGCTGCTAAAGCTGTGTTAGCCTCTCCCTTTGATAGGACACCTTGTTTTGTGCTGTGTTCGCACTCTTGATGACTGCTGTTTTAAATGGTGATTTTAATGGGTTCTAAAAAGCTCAAATGCTTGCACAACATTTTGCAGCATTCAGGATGGTGTTGCTTTGGAATTTGGAGCCTTTTCCTTTTCCTTTGCGGCCTCTGTTTCTAAAATATGGACACCACAAAGCAAATGTATAAATACCAGGGGCTGCTGCCCCTGCTCACGCTGCTTGCTAACCTTACCTACCCTCTCATCACTAGAACCCCTGGTGTTGTTTCAACCAGTAAATAATTGTTGTTTACCATGTCACCTCTGCAAATGTTTCCTGACCTAACATATACCCCACCCCTGTTGCCAACCCCAACCCTTCCCTTTAGACTTCACCCAAGCCTCCCATCTCTTCACAGCTCCTTCAGACTATCTGCCATTTTAAAAACTGCTTTCTCATTTACTCTTCTCCCTCACCATAACATCTTGCAAAGTCAGGGTTAGGATTAGGCACTGCAGATCCTCCAGTGAGAGCTGTGTGATGACAGCCTTACAATTAGATATAGATATACAGTATAGTTAAAGCCATGTTTTTCCCAGTAGTGATGTATGGAAGTGAGAGCTGGACCATAAAGAAGGCTGATCGCTGAAGAATTGATGCTTTTGAATTATGGTGCTGGAGGAGACTCTTGAGAGTCCCATGGACTGCAAGAAGATCAAACGTATCCATTCTTAAGGAAATCAGCCCTGAGTGCTCACTGGAAGGACAGATTGTGAAGCTGAGGCTCCAATACTTTGGCCACCTCATGAGAAGAGAAGACTCCCTGGAAAAGACCCTGATGTTGGGAAAGATTGAGGGCACAAGGAGAAGAGGACGACAGAGGATGAGATGGTTGGACAGTGTTATCGAAGCTACGAACATGAGTCTGACCAAACTGTGGGAGGCAGTGGAAGACAGGAGTGCCTGGCATGCTCTGGTCCATGGGGTCGCGAAGAGTCGGACACGACTAAACGACTAAACAACAACATACAGTGGTACCTCGGGTTACATACGCTTCAGGTTACAGACTCTGCTAACCCAGAAATAGTGCTTCAGGTTAAGAACTTTGCTTCAGGATGAGAACAGAAATCGTGCTCTGGCAGCGCAGCGGCAGCAGAAGGCCCCATTAGCTAAAGTGGTGCTTCAGGTTAAGAACAGTTTCTGGTTAAGTACAGACCTCCAGAACAAATTAAGTACTTAACCTGAGGTACCACTGTAGAGATATAGGGATAGAGATGATAGAGATAGAGATAGAGATAGGGCCTTCTCAGTAGTGGCACCCGCCCTGTGGAACACCCTCCCACCAGATGCCAAAGAGAAAAACAACTACCAGACTTTTAGAAGACATCTGAATGCAGCCCTGTTTAGGGAAGCTTTTTAATGTTTGATGGACTATTGTATTTAAATATTTGGTTGGAAGCCACCCAGAGTGGCTGGGGAAACCCATCCAGATGGGCGGGGTATAAATAAATAATTATTATGTATTATTATTATTTATTATTATTATATGAGTTAGGAGAAGGGCCCAGCTGCTAACCCCATCTTGAACATCGCACCCACCCTCAAAAGTCCTGGATTCTGAATTGCATGGTGCAGCCTCTATGACAGGTGTGGCGAGGAACCTCTCACCTGGGAGGGGATCAAACACAGCCCTTTGTCCTTGGGACTCTCTGAAAGCCACACCTCTTCCTGAGACCACACCCATCTCTTGTCCTGATCTGCACCCTCCTCAAATGTTTTTGTTTGCTGGGATTTGTCCTTGAACTGTGAAATGCTTCTCCCTTTCCTGGATGAAGGCTGGAGAGGTCTGGGGGTGTGGATATAAAGAAAGTTTTGGCATTTGCATGGCTGGAGTGCAGCCTTAGTGTAAAAAAGGTAAGAGTCACATCCCTTGCTTTATGGCCCCAGGAAGGGTGATCTCTGGGAAATGGAGCCCCCTGGTAGAGGCACAGCCAGCTCTGCCTTCAGGCATTTCAATGTGTGGAGCAGAGTAGACTTGCAACACTAGGGGCAGGACCGGGAAAAGTCCTACTTCATTCGGAGACCAGGATTCAACATCCCCAGTTGCCCATGGAACTCATGGGTGACCTGGGGCTGGTTCCAGGTTCTCAGCCTGATCTACCTTCCAAAGTTGTTGTGAGGATAAAATGGGGAGGAAGAGAGCCACATACACCACCTTGAGCTCCCTGGAAGAAAGATCAGATGGAAATGCAATAATCAATCAACAAATACTGTAAAGGGACTACAGTGATCCTTTGGTTACTTATATCTTGCAGCACCCTAGCTGTTAGTTCACAGCACATGGTTTTGGGGAACTGCTGTTTCTGAAAAAATGCATCTCTTTGTATGTGTGTGTGTATATATTTTATAGCAAAGCACAACACAGAGGGTTTAGGAAACATAAAGGTTTCCAACTGAGTGAACACCAAATGGAAGATTAAAGGATTCGTCATTGACCCAAATTAAACCAGTCATCTCCCCTTCCACAGCAAACAGGACTGCCTGTTGAGCTAATTGGAAGCTCCTCCTTTGTTAGGATAATCTGATTTGGAGACCTTGTGTTTCCTTGCAGAGATCTGTCATCCAGGTATTGTATCTCCCCTGCCCCTTACAGCGCACAAACAGGAATCTAACACTTCACCAGAAATTTGTATCTCATTTCTTCAGTTATGGTTAGATTTGGCTCAGGCAAATCATGCCATCTATGAACTGTATTTCCCAACACACAGTTTCGACTAGTGTACTTTTTATAAAAAATGTATGCAGTTCTGACTAATCTACACATTTTTGAAAAGCATCTTCCCCTAATATAATGCATAGTTGTATGTTATTTTCCTGAATATATGAATTATTACCAGTTTTCTTGTTGGATTGCCTTACCCCATACGTGCCCACTCAACCGCTTTGATAACTGGAAATGGCACTGTTACAGTCACCACACAAAACCTGTCCAAACTTGCAGTGAACATGTCTCTTAGTGTGGCAGCACCTGCACATTGGAACTCCTTGCCTATTGACATCAGGCTATCACTTTCGCTGCCATCTTTCCAGTGTCTGGTTAAAACATGATTATTTAGGCAAGCCAGCCACATTGATGCTGATTTTAATTGTTCTTTCAAACGCTCCAACTACTTGTTATTATTGTTCATTCAAATTACTTGTAAACCGCTTAGAGGATTTGTTGTAATCATGCAGTATATAAATTTTGATAAATAATAATAATAAAAATATAAAAATTGCATGCATTTCTGCACATGTTACTTGGCTGGAGGATTGAATGTGAATTTTCAGAGAAGTATGGTTTTTAGAATGGCTGTGTCTTGGTTCACATATTGTTGGGGAGCTGCAGATTATGTAGGCTGGCCTTTAAATGGGAACAGAATCAAATTTCTCCTCTGTCCCTATCAAAAAGGATGCAATGGGCAAAGTCTCCAAAGCTACATCTAGTTAAGTGTATGTGATGTTCCTAAGGGGAAAGAGCGAGATTCTGAAAATCACACACGCACACAGTCCCTCCTCTCAAGCATGTATTTGCAGGAAGCCCCCCTCCCCCATGGGGGCAGTTCAGAACGTCAGTCTCCCCTCTCTAATCAGTACATGGCAGCAACATCTTGTAACACGGCTTCTCCCCAATGGTATCTGCTATTAACAGCTGACACTTCATTTCAACAGAGCCTCGGGACTGTCTAAATATTTGCCACAAATACGTGCCGTTCTTTCGTCTCACGATGCGGCTCAGCTGCCCCCCTCTGGGGTGGTGGTTTTGACTTTGATTTCTTTACACACTGCAAACACAACACCTGCTTAAGTGAGAGGCTTTGCCAAGCGAGATTCAGCTCAGGATGCAGGGAGGATTTTGACCGGAAGGAGAAGGAGAAAGGAAAAGTTTTGCCAGAGGAGTTTGTCACTGTGACTGCAAACACTTAGAATCCTAGAATCAGAGAATTGTAGAGTTGGGAGGAGACCATGAGGATCATCTAGTCCAATTCCTAGGTGGCTGTCCCATACTGGGATCAAACCTGCAACCTTGGCATTATCAGCACCATGCTTTAACCAACTGAGCTATCCAGTCTGACCAGAAGCACTGAGGCAAGAGGCCACAGGCTGAAAAGGTGGCAAAGACGCAGGTCTTTTAGGAAATGGAAAAATTATAGGAGCATTCTGGGGAATGGAAATGTCAAGGGGATGTTCAGTCAAGAAAGCCAAACGAAGCCAGCCATAACCTGTATGCAACTGCATATTTCCCAGTCTGGGATGCTCCTAACCCATGCAAAATCTATCAAAATCAACCTTACTTCCTTGGTGTCAGGCATTCTGGAGCTAAATTTAGGAAACACGCTTTGCTTTTTGTACAACATCCCTCAGTAGTGAGATGTAAAGGTAAAGGTACCCCTGCCCGTACGGGCCAGTCTTGACAGACTCTAGGGTTGTGCACGATGTAGGGCTGGGCAATATCTAGTTTTCAACATTGCAACATATCACCACTTAAACATCACAATCTACTGATATATCACGATGTCTGAAATAAGGATGGAGTTATGTAGAGGCGTTGGCTGGCTTCATGGTATTCCCTGCATCCTGCTTTTTGCATGGCGCATGAGCGCGCGCGCACACACACACACGATTCACAATATATTGCCAGGTCATATATTATGAAACCGGTCTCACGATATGGACTTCAAACTGGTTTTGGACGGTATATCGGTATATCACCCAGCCCTAGTGAGATGGGGATCCCATTGCTCTTAATATATTGTAGGACTCCATCAGTCCTACCAGCATGCCATGGTCAGCGATTATAGGAGTTACAGTCAAGTGACATTGCCATCACCACCACCATTGTCATTTTCATTCTACTTCATATAGTAACATATCAACGTGGTTTATATGACAACATCTCAGGTGTCTCAACAACAAGGGTGACTGAATGTCCTACTTTACAGAGTAGACTCCTCTAGAGGAAGTCACCCATTTGAAGGGCTGCACAGTCCAAGTCTGGCTTAAAGATAAAATGGGATGAATGGGACCATGCCAGGCACAGGTCACTGCCTATTGCCCTGTGGCAAGAGTTCTTATCCCTGCCCCCATCTGAATACTTCTGATTTTAATGTTCAAAACATATATCAAGGTGGCTGGCAACAAAGCTACAGTAAAATCAATCAATCAATATCTGTAAAACACAAATAGAAACGTAAAAAACTGCAATAGATACCGGTTAGTTAAAGAGAAAGAAAACTCATACTGTAAAGGCCTGTCTAAAAGGCACCATTTTAAAGAGGTGCTTGAAAGTTGTCAGGTTTGGTTCCTGCCAAATCTCTACAAGCAGGAAGTTGCACAGGTCACTCAAGCGAAAGCCTCAGTCCCTAATGAAGAGCACCTGAACCTGCAGGGTGTGGGGAACCAGCAGATATACCCCATCAGAGGATCAAGGTAGAGTATTAGGGATCAGGTGGTCCTTGAGGACTTTGGGTCCAAGCTGTTTGGAGCTTTAGGAATTAACACAAGAATCTTGAACCTGGCCAAGCAGCAAATTGGTATTGAGAGGTGTTGTGTTTCTAAATTTGCACCTGTGCCTACAATTTAGCACATGCATCTTTTATATAAACCTGCACCATCTATATCTCCTCTTTTCGGCAATGCATTCCCCCCCCCTTTTGGACAATGCTTTAAGATGCTTTAAGGGCATGGAATTAAGTACTCACTGCCCCCACTCAACAGCCCCATTGCCCAGACATAAAGAGGCCGTTCCCCTATCCCAGTTGGGTTTATTTATTTATTTACTTCATCCATTTAAGGCTGCATCAAATGCTCATCCCACTCAGAGCAGATGCATCAGAGTTCATGGGCTTGAACTTAGTTACATTCATTCTAATGGGTCTGCTGTGAGTGATGGTTAGTTGGATTGTTAGCTGGCTGCAAACCCATCATTTCCCACCTTTTAGAACCTTTTAGAACATTTCTCACAAGGTAGCGAAGAATAGAAAATTAGACGTATCACTATAATCCATAAAACCTTCCAATAATACTTCAAGCAACACCCGAGCAACAGCAGGTCCCTGCAAATCTCCAGTCCTTATCATTTTATTTATTTGAAAGCAAACAGAATGAAAATCTGGAAGTAAGGGCCTGGTCTCTCTTCTCAACAAGCAAACACTCCAGCCCCATCTGCATCCATGGAGAATTAAAGTGCTTGTTTGTTTTTCTTTGTAATGGTCAGCAGAATGGCTGTGTATAAACTTGATGTCTTAAGGGCCCCTGCCACAGGCTCTCTTTTGTATTTCAAATAAAAATGACAGACCTCGTTCGTCCCCAGTCAATGCCACACCTGGCACCAAAGTCCAGAAAAATCCATCCCTGGGCTTCATTCCACTTGCCCACCAGCGATTACCAGAATGACAATTTATTTTATGACAATTGGGGGTGGGGGGCGTGATCGACAGAGAGGGGACCAGATTGCAAATGAGACAGCCTCGTTGCATGAGGGTTTGCCCACCTCAGTTGTTATTTGACTTCCCTTCCATTGTGTGAGAAGTTAAACCATGTTCAGCTGCAGAATTAAAGCTGCCTGTTAGCAATGGCCCAGGTTTTTGGTGGAGATAGAACTGAATAAACATAGCAGAAGGTAGCGAGATAGGATAATTAACCAGTGTGCTAAGGAACTTTCCTTCTGTTTCGACAGTGCAACATTAAGCAGAAGTTTAGGGTCACAAAATGGACAAAACTGAAAAGGATACTAAATGCACGGGCTAATCCTGAAACTCCCTAGCTCTTTATTATTTCCTAGAACATCTTATTGAAATTCTCTTTGTCTTGATGCAGTTCCTGCTTGGTGTTTCCTTACCTACCATATTCTCCTCCCACCCCAGTGGCACTGAACAGGGTCAGGAAAACATCAAAAGCAGCTAATCCAGTCGGGTGGAGCCAGACTAGCTTTTAGCAGCAGGGTAGCAGGCAGGTCAGCATAGTGCAGGTGCACCAGTGGAAGCACTGGATTGGCTCCTTGTTTATTCTGCCCTCAGTTAATTCCTGCCATTATACATACCCTGTTGCATGGGTGAAATGCATTATTTATTGACTCTTAGATCCTACACAGTTTGCAAGGATATCAACAGCTTGTTGTTTCTGTGCAATGGCATAGAAAAGGAACAACTTTTTGTGACAACAAATATTGTGATAGTGAACAGCAGTTGCTGCAGCTAACAAGCATGTTGCAAAACAGAACAAGAACCCATCGCTGTGGTCCAAAACACTCATCACCAAATTACCTTTTCAAGCTCTCTTGAATTCTGGAATGTTACCCACTTTTACCATCCCACTCTCACCATTCATAAATGTGACTATTGCACGAATAGCTACATAAAATCTGTTAACAGCTTTCATTTATTGTGGTCATTTGAGTGTGATGCTCATAAACTCTTGTAAGGAAATCATTGCCATTACATTGCCATTTCAGCAGGTAAAACACACACCCACACACACCAATGAGCGCAGTTACAAAAAGTCCTTAGAGGTATGGAAAGAAAAGATCCAGTGTATTAGCAAACATTAACAACATGGGCACAAATATTTTCCTCCAAAAATGCTGAGCAAGAAGCACATCAAAGACCTGGGATCAGCTTTTGCAAACTTGGTGTCCTCCCGATGTTTGGGGACTACAACTCCCATCAGCCCCAGGCAGCATGACTGTGATGGCTGGGGGCCAATGGGAATCGTCATCCAAAATGTCTGCAAGGCACTGAGTTGGTGAAGGCTGCCTTGAACAATGGTCATTCATCCCTCTATCGGAGCTACAGAACAACTCAACGCTCAAGTCCCATCTACCTGCTCTGTCTCTGCTTTGCAGTACAGAGCATCCAAAACAACTGGGATATCCATTTCAAAGGCCTCTCCTTGAACCTCTCCTCAAATTATTAAAAAAATAATAGTCTAGTAACACCAACTGTAAAGAAAGGCACTTTCCACCAGTTCCAGGAACATCTCCTTCAAAAGTCCTTCCTCAAAGGAACCACAACAACAGTGAAATCTCTTGTCAAGGTGATGCCTACCTGAGCCATCCTTTGTGGATCCACCTCTTCCCTCCTGATCGTCCTCTCTGCTTTGCTTTGCTTTCTCACGGCAAATGTCTCATTCTAAGTTTTTATTTTTGCCACTTTAAGAAAAAAAATATGGATAACCTGCGCAGAACTCTGCCGTAGGGATGAGCAGAATAAAATGTCACTTACCTGAAAGAGAGAAAAGGGGAGGGGGGAGAGGAAAGCAAAGCATTAACACGAGTTCCTTTGAAATCAGGTCAACATCAAGCTTTGAAATTGCAACAATGATGACAATTTTCCCTGCATCCCCTTCACTTTTTGATGAAATCCTTTACTCTTCAAAACTCATTTCCCAAGGCCAAACATTCCCTTCATTATCCCTCTTTTTTGTTTCCATTATACCGACACCCTTCTTGTTCATCCCTGGAGAGAGGAGGTCAAGAGAGTGGGGCAGAGAAAAGTACATCAGAGAGACTCAAAAACAAAAAAACAAAGGGAACTGCCAGGTGTTCACTGTATGAAGGAGACAAATGAAGATGAGCCATTATTGTTTTGGGGAAATTAGAATGGAGACTTCTCTTACACACATCTTGGAGTGAGTAAAGAGCAGCAAAAGGTCCTTGCCTTTGGTTGCTTGGGGTGAAAATGGGGCAGAAGGGGTTGGGGCAGAAGGAGATCGAAGCTGGGACACAGGACCAGCTAGGACTGGAGGATCTGCGGCCCTCAAGATGTTATTAGCCTCCAGCTCCCAGAATTCTTGACTGGTCATGCTTGCTGGGGCTGATGGGAGTTGGTGTCTAACAACATCTGGAGGGCCACACACACTTCATCCCTGAGCTAGGACAACTGTGAACAGCCAAGATGGGTGAAGATCACTGAAAATGAGCCACCTGCTTTTACTGCCTGCTTGGTGGTGCATAAGCAGAAGTCTTCAGGTAGAGACTAGACAACTATCTGTAAGGATGGTCTCACTTGGCATTTCTTGCATCAAGCAAGGGGACTAGATCACTGATAGGGAACCAGCTGGATTCAAAATTCTCCCATATGTGCAGGTCACTTTGACAAGTGGGTGGGGCTGCCCACTTGCTAATCACATGTCACATGAATCAGGTAAATTCAAGCTGGGCTGCAAAGGAAGAAAGAATTGGGAGAGAACTTGCTTTCTCACTCCTAATCTTCCCAATTCTGTTAAGCCCTGGAGGTTTATCTGACCCACAGCTGATGCCATGTGATGTAGGAGGCAGCTGTTGTGTTCATGTCCTGCTTTGGGCTTCCCATTGTCATCCAGTTGGCCACTGTGAGAGCAGGAGACTGACCTAGATGAGCCATTGGTCTGATCCAGCAGGCTCTTCCTTTTTAGGGGGTTAGAAAAGTAAAGGGTAAAGGGACCCCTGACCATTAAGTCCAGTTGTGACCGACTCTGGGGTTGCTGCGCTCATCTCGCTTTATTGGCCGAGGGAGCCGGCGTCAGTGGCGTAGCGTGGGTTGTCAGCACCCGGGGCAAGGCAAGTAATTTGCGCCCCCTAGCCCATGGATTTGCGCCCCCTAACCCGTGGATTTGCGCCCCTGAACCCTAACCCCCAGATGTTGCGGTCGGTGCGGTCGGCCCCCCCCTGCACCCCCCACGCTACGCCACTGGCCGGCATACAGCTTCTGGGTCATGTGGCCAGCATGACTAAGCTGATTCTGGCGAACCAAAGCAGCACACGGAAACGCCGTTTACCTTTCCGCTGGAGTGGTACCTATTTATCTACTTGCACTTTGACGTGCTTTCGAACTGCTAGGTTGGCAAGAGCAGGGACCGAACAACGGGAGCTCACCCCATCGCAGGGATTTGAACCACCAACCTTCTGATTGGCAAGTTCTAGGCTCTGTGGTTTAACCCACAACACCACCTGCGTCCCTTTTAGGAGGTTAAAGGGAAAGGTAAAGGTACCCCTGCCCATACGGGCCAGTCGTGTCCGACTCTAGGGTTGCGTGCTCATCTCGCTCTAGAGGCCGTGAGCCGGCGCCGTCCAAAGACACTTCTGGGTCACGTGGCCAGCGTGACGAAGCTGCAGCTGGCGAGCCAGCACCAGCGCAGCACACGGAAACGCCGTTGACCTTCCCGCTATAAAGCGGTACCTATTTATCTACTTGCACTTAAGGGTGCTTTCGAACTGCTAGGTGGGCAGGAGCTGGGACCAAACGGCGGGAGCTCACCCCGCCGCGGGGATTCGAACCGCCGACCATACGATCGGCAAGTCCTAGGCACTGAGGTTTTACCCACAGCGCCACCCGCGTTTGGGCCTGGCCCAAATCATGGCACAGGCCAAACAAGGATATTTAGTGGCTAGAATGTCAGGCTATGACCTGGGAGACCAGGGTTCAAATCCCCACTCAGCCATTATGCTCCCTGGGTGTGACTTCGGGCCAGTCACCTCCTCTTACACTAACCTAACGTGCAGGGTTGTTGTAAGGATTAAATGAGGAGAGGAGAACCATGTATGCCACCCCAAGCTCATTGGGGGAAAAGGTAGTATATACATGCAATAAATAAAATAAAATATATTGGAGAGGCAATCCAATCGTAGCCTTCTTCTCATTACCTTGCTTTTCTTTTCTTTTTTTGCAAGAGAGAGCTTTAAATTTTCAACCCATGTGAGGTGTCAGTGGCCGTTAGGGGGAAATCCAGTCCCCTTCTGCAGAAAAAATGAAGCCCACGCACTAGAGCTGCATTTAGCAATTTGCTCAAGGCCACAGAGGAAATCTGCACTTGGTATATAGACACTGGCGGAGATAATATCAAGTTCAGCAGAGTAGCTTACAGACAAGGTTATGCAGCATTATTAGTACCTTTCCGACACACGAGCATGCAGACTTCAGCTAATTCAAAGCACATTGCCACAGAGCTAGGTCCAGTCCAGTTGCAGTGAATTAAAATGATGGACAAGATTTCCCCAAAGAGACTATCTGGAAGATTAAAATGTACTTTTTGCACAGGTTTCCTGCCATGCCTTCTCACCTTCCCCAAAAGCAGGCCATCGCCCAGCTTCAGAGAGTCGGAAAGGTCTACACATTATTGCTTGCTCAGGAACCAGATTAACAACCACAGCTCTTCAGAGAGATTGTTGGGACGCTCTTCTGTCCTTCCTACATGTGCTGGCTAGGCCAGAGCTACTCTCTGTTAGGGGTAGCCGGATCAGCCAATTTCAGTTCTGTGTCAGTTTCACATGAGAGTCTGTTCCATCCCTCTGGTTCATCCTGGATAACTCCATTGGTTAGAGCATGGTGTTGATAATGACAAGATTGCAAGTTCGATCCCCGTATGGAACAGCTGCATACTCTTGCATTGCAGGGGGTTGGACCAGATGTTCCTCAGGGTCCCTTCCAACTCTATGATTCTATGACCCACACTTTCTTGCAGATTCTTTTATCTTTTTTAATTACAAAAAGTAACAGTGGGAGGAATCCAGGACCACACTGTTACAAACCTTCTGTCTGTAAAAGCACATCTCCTTGCTCAATGAAACAGTTTCTCTCCTCTCCTCTCCCTGTGCATTGTTCTGGGGGCAGCAGGCAGGGGCGGGGTTGGCAAATGTCCTGGGGGCGTGCCACCTGCAGGGGTGTGGCACGCATCCTGGGGGCGTGGCACACCATCTGCGGGGGCATGGCACCCAGCGCGGGGTGGGGCAGCCGCAATGGCACCCCACCGGGATCATGCTACTAGGAGCAGTGCGCTCCCCACACACTCCTCTTCCTCCACCAGTGTCTGGTGGTTCTTCAGAACAACCCCATACATTCTGAGCTCATTTGGGGGTGCAGGTTGGGAAAAGCCCCATTCCACTAACAGAAGTCATTGCACTGGCTTTCACTAGCAGGGCCAGTTAGTAGAATCTGGCCCAATGTTTAAATTGTATTCATTTCCCCCTGCAGTATATATTTTATACACATTCTTCAGTTAAAATATCCATTCCTATATGCTTTCCCACAGTGCTTTTTTCTAGGAAAATAGGCGCTGGTACATTCCATCAGTGCGGGATTTATATATAAGCTAAACAAGCTATAGCTTAGGGCTCCACTCTCTTGGGCCCCCCCCCCCAAAATAAGGGGGGGAACTGGATGTACATTTCAAAATATAAGATAAAAAACAAATAAAATAAAACCTACATACTGCAACAGTGTTTTGTGTTGTGTAGGCTCCTAAGATGTAAGTAATGGGCCCCGCCTGCTAGCCTGCTCTCTAAAATATCACTGGTTTGCTCATTTCTCTATACAGTGGTACCTTGGTTCTCAAAGTTAATCCATTCTGGAAGTCTGTCGGACATATAAAGGGCCCAATTACCTTCAGTAGCTTAGAGCCTCATCAAACCTAAATCCAACCCATGAAGTTGTTACAGTAAGTGCCACACTATTTAACAACAACAAACAAACAGGTGCTTGTACTGCATACCCTTGAGGACCCCCTAATAATAATAAAAAGAGTACTGCGTTCCCTTACTTTTTTCTGGAAATGTGCACCTTGGGGTACATTTTTTGAACCAAAACTGCATTTTTAAAACAAGAAGTCCATAGTAATTAGATATGCAAATGATTAAGCAGTGTATAAATGCCTTAAATGAATAAATAATCTGCCTTCCAATCTACATCTAAATCTAGGACCGGCAAGTTAGGATGGTTAATGTTAAAATGCAGGAGAATTTCTCCTCCACCACTAACACTGCAATCTGGCTGGTTGGACACAAGTCCCCAAATCTCTCATACCTTGGAAAGGGAAGGACCCAAGCACAGAAACTTAATGGAAGAGTCTCCTATTTGATATGCAACCCTAGTTCATAGCAGTGCAAAACCAAAGTCTGTTTCAATGAATTACCGGCTGCTCTTTATAGGACTATCATAAAATCAAGAGTGGTGACAGCTCAACTGCTCCTAATCAGTTTCAACTGAAGAGGTTCTCTCGCCCTCATTTTTTTAATAACAGAAGCAATTTTTAAGGAGATTAACCCTTTGCTTCCTATTTTTATGCAAGGCTTTGGAACTGCCAGAGCTGGAAAAGTATTGTAGCTGGCAGGCAGATCAGTTTTTAAATGCACAAGGGTGGTTGCACCTTTAAGAGTCTTTTGGAATGGGAACTTTGGAAGTGAAGCTTCTTACAAAAATGTAAAACTCTGGCATTGGAAGATGCATTGGGCCAAATTTTCTTTTCTACGCAGAAATCTATTGTGGTTTTCTTTCATTAGGGGGTTATTTTACTTTGACAAGATCCATGCTGCTATTCTCAAGTTTCAATTTCTGGATAAAACTGGGCAATTTCAGCAGAGTAGAAATACCCCCCCCCCAAAAAAAAAGGTATTTGCTACTTACAGCCTGTTTAAGATGGTTGTTTACTCTGGCTTCTGGTCAATTCCTCTGATTTCCTGGATTAATTGCACGGGTGATGATAACCAATCAGGGATCCCACAAAGAACTATATGACATCACAGTGCTACATAGTAAATCAGACTTGACTTCCCAAAGATGCAACTGGGGGTAACTGAGGGCAACTGAGAGTAAGAATAAGTTGCACTTCTTTGAAAACACAGCCATGAAGGCTATATAGAATATATCACCTCTAGGAACAGAGGCATTATGCCTCTGACTACCCATCGCCAGGGAGCAACAGCAGGAAATGGCTATTGCCCTCATATTTTCTCTGTTTCTCATTGGCATCTGATTGGCCACTGTGGGAGACAGGATGTTGGGCAGTTTGAGCCTTTGGTCTGATCCAGCAGGGCTCTTCTTGTGTTTGTTTTCCTTTCTGGTTTTCTGAAGCTTTATGGGTTTCAACAATAACATTTGATTGAGCTGAGAATAAGTGCAATTCGAAGGAGTGCTGGAGAGTTTCCAAAAAGAGGCATGTTGGAATCACTGTGAAAATGTCAGCAATAACAGTGTGTCGTTTTGCCTCAAATTCCTAACACCTCCCCCCCCAAATGTTTATTTAGTAATAAACTGGATCTCTTCGTTGCTTTATATCCAAACATTTCAAAGCAACATACAAAAAAAAGTAATTCAGGCAACAACAAAAACATTATAATCTTGAAAAAATTCTTAAATATTATTAATCTAAGGGTTTTTTTTGGGGGGGTGAGGATTATTTTACAGAACAATTATATGCTTAGAACTCTTTGGGTCTTCTATCCAGGCAATAGGTTTAGGATTGCTGCATTAAGCAATTATTGCACCTGCCTGAATAACCAGTTTGCCAGATGCAGTCAATGTGATTCCCTCCAGATGTTTTGGACTACAATTCCCATCATCCCTGAGCACTGGCCCAGCTGGCTAGAGCTGATGGAATTTATAATTGAAAACATCAGAAGGGTATCATGTTGGCACTCCATAACACTAAACCCTAACAATTCACACTAACACTTTTTTCCTCCTGCAAGATGGAATCAGGGACTTAAGAAGCCAGTAGCTGCCCCTCAATGCTCTTTGTTCTGCTACACCTGACGCAGACTTAGTTCCACAGGAAAATTCTTTTTTTTTAATCATCATTTTCTCAGACCTCCATTTCAAACCATTATCCCCTAGAGGAGTGCTTTTACTTTCCCCTCATTGCCTCATATTGAGTTTTTCTGTGTATTAGATTTGTTCCCCCCACCTCCTTTTTGCAGTGAGCATATTTATTGATTTTCACATTGGGCAAAGCAGCGCGTTATGCACCTGTGGGGAATCTCCATTGCTAAAAGCCAGAAGGCTCTCGCCAGCCCATTGTGCAAAAGAATTGAGAATTAAAGACGGGAAGAAAAGAAGCAGCGGGCCTCCAAAACATCTCCAACCAGGCAGAGGGGCACAAACCCAATTGACAAGGCGGCACGACGTTCCTTTCTGCTCACCACCGATGTGTTATTTGAAACCACAGACACAGCTATTTAAGTAGACAAACAAACCCAGGCTTGCCAGCAAACCCTGGCCAGATTCCGCTAACACTGCAGTGCTGGTATTTCCACCTTAGAAGGATAAACAGGACATCTGTTCTGTTCCTATTGTTTCAACCTTTTTACATGGACACACACAAGCACAATGAGATGCTGACACTCAACAATGGCTTAATCTAGACACGGGGAACCTGGAGCCCTCCGTATGTTATGGGACTACAACTCCCATCACCCCCAAACAGCATGGCCAATGGGCAGGGACAATGAGAGCTGTAGTCCAGACACATTGTAGGGTCACAAGTTTCTCCATTCCCAAGTTAGAGCAGTAGTATTCAAATGTCCCATGCTGCTCAGGGAACACATCCTGTATCACATACCCGCCAATATTTTTCCTGATGAAAACAGAGATGTCCAATTCAATAGTAATAATAGTAATAATTTTATTACTTATACCCCACCCATCTGACTGGGTTGTCCCAGTGACTCTGGGTGGCAGTATATATATATATATATATATATATATATATATATATATATATATGACATAATAAACATTTTAAAACTTCCCTATACAGGGCTGCCTTCAGATGCCATCCAAAGATTGTATAGATACTTATCGCCTTGGATCCAACATTTCTCCCATGAAAATAGGAACGTCCTAAGGAAAAGTGGGACATTTTGGGATCAAATCAGAAACCAGGATGGCTTCTGAAAATCCAGGACTGTCCCTGGAAAATAGGGACACTTGGACGATCTGGTATCAGAACTAGTGCCTGTAGTCTCCGTGGACCAGGCAAGGACAGAATTCCAAGCTCCTAGGAGTTACACCAAATCTGATCAATCTGGAAGCTTCCTACTGCCTGCCAATCACACAAGCAGATAATTCATTCCACTATTCCATTCTTGTTCCCAAAGAACGCTCCGAGACCCAAGTATGCACAGCCAGGCACAGCTCTGTCTTTTATTTTGAAGGGAGTTTGGGTAGTGGCTCTGACCAGGGCCTTCCCCCAGCATTTGGTGGAGGTTACAGCCTATTTCAGGACCAGGATTCCAGGCCTTTGCATAGTTCTAATTTGTTCAGTTTGCAGAATCACTGGATGCAACAAGGTAACAAAACACCCACACAGCTGCTTTGAAATGACAAGGAAATTGCAAGCCCTGCTAATTAACTGTTCCTGCATATTAACTTTGGAATGGTTTTGGATGTTGCTGGATAAATGCTCAATAGAATTCTCTGAATGATCTTGGGGGCTTGGAGATAGAAACTCCCCAACTTTTTTTTTAAACAAACCTTTTTGGTTAATCACATCTTCTCATAGCAAGGAGGAATAATTCCTTCAATTATTGGCTGCAGGGCCACAGATGGAAACTCAGCATAGTGAAGAGAGACCAGATCCCTCCCTCCTTAGACAACTTCCTTGCACAGACTAACTTTTCACTCAGGTGATTATGAGTATTTAGTTGTTTGCAGACCTTCTATGCTGTTACATTTGAATAAAAACAACCCTTTTCATGAGCTATGGTTTATTGAGTCTTTTTTCAGAGTGTAACCAAATTTTGCCAGCACAACATCTCGAGGAGTGTCCGATGCATAGAGAACAGGCAGACAACTATCCAAAGAATTATAGTAGTTGATCAGAGGGCGGATGTAAATTCTCATCAAAGGGAAGGTGTCATGCAGCCAGTAGCAGTGCTAGAGAAATTTATACGTGTCCATTCATGAAAAGCTTTTTAGAACCCCAGTATCGATATATATATTATTCCTCAAACAGTAAACAAGGCAGGGCAGCAAATGACCAGACCAAGGCCATGCCATGCATCAGTGGCAAATACAGGAATAGCTCAAGCCAATCTCCTGCCTGCAGACTTGTCTGCCATGCATGTTCTCTCGCTCCACTGTCCTTCCTTGCACTGATTGATGCTGCAGGCTCCACACCCACCTCCATTAAGGCATTCAAACTTTCGGCCTCTTGCTCAATGACCTGACTTGATGATACTTAAAAGTGGCAACTGAATGGATCGCCTCCTTTCAGAGCTTTACGGCCTGTCATTTCACAGTCATTACATACTTATCACATGCGGCCTCTCGTAAAACAGGATGCTAAGGACCAACTAGTAGAATCTCCTTCCCCCCTTTAAAATATATCGAGTGACTTCTGGAGGTCCTACGATATTGGGGTTGACTGCCATTTCCAATCGAGGCAAGGGAGTGTTCCAGGTATGCGAGCAGGAGACAAAAAGGGATTTTTGACAAGCTCAGAAAAGTAGGAAAAAGGGTTGATGCTGGTGTAACAACTGCAAAGCAAGGACATAGATGCCCAAGATCCCCTTACTGCATATGGAAGCACCAGTCGCCATAGCATGGCTTTTGGATGTCTTAGCTGAGATGGCAGTTGCAAAGGAACAGGATTAAACAATAAGCACATAGTTCCGTGGCAAAGGTTTTCTGTTTGTGACTATTATACAGCATTTTTATAGAGGCATTTCTTTGGCTCCTCTCAAAGCTTAGCCCAAGGAGGAACCACTCGTTTACATTGCTGAGATACCGTGGCAATGCTACACTGAACACATTTTCTATCTCTGGTCCAGAGGAAACAACCAGTGATGCAATCTATATCTTCCAGATTAGGGAGTGAGAAATTGCAAGCTCAGGCATGGAGCCATCTGCTTCCAAGAGGCAATGGCAGCAGCAGAAAGAAACAAGCTTTCTTACTTCACCACTTCTCATTTGGCCTTCCTGCAAACCTCCTGCAGAACACAATGACCCTTCAAAAGAATCCCAGAATTGCTGACATTTCACAAAGATTCCTGGGGGTTTGGTGGGACGTTTCTCTACCCTTGCACCCTTCATCTCCCCTTCCCTCCCCATCACTATTGTGCTCAGCTAGGGAGGTGTGAAGTGCTGCAGACCTGCACATACAGCCTGTACTTACAGCATGCTAACAATCATTAAATTTTTACAGATCACTAAATGAAGAAAAACCGCAGATGCTATCAGAACTGACAGCCCCCCGCCTGGCTGCTTGAGAAAGCCTGATCTGGGGAGCAAGGCAGTCTCGGGAGCTGAAGGCAGATTGACTTTTATATGCCTGGGATTCATCCACGTACCTCTGGCAAGAGAGAATGAAATTGCTTTCTGGTAAGTGCTCTCCTGCAGCTATAGTTAAATGTGGGGATCCTGCTGGCCAGGGTAATATTAGCGAAAGCGAGAATGGAGTGTGGAAGCTATACCCGCTGGCAAACATGCCTACGTTCCAACAAATAAAGGCAAAACAGAGGGTGCTTGGTGCACATTCTCTCTTACACACACACCCTAAATATACATACTCAGGCATTCCTTGAGAAGTACAGCATGTGTGAATAGACCTTTTGCAAAGAAAAGGCATTCCAGCTCAGGGGCATAGCGTGGGTTGCCAGTGCCCAGGGTCGCATGCAGGGGGTGGGTGGGAGGGAAATGGATGGAGTACACATGCACATTCAACTGCCTAACAGCATCTGCGTCACTCAGGTGATCACAGCTGCAGAGATAGGAAAAGAAGAGTCATTCCGTTGTCTGGAGAGGTCACTTCCTCGTTCGCATGGAGAAGCCATTTTTAATGGAGCTCAGGGACAGAAACACCGTATTTAGGTTTGATGGGGCCCTCAGCTACTGAAGCAATTGGGCCCTTTATATGTCCAGCTGTCCTTTGTCAACAACAAATTGTCACGGGTTTTTTGTGTTAAATATATGCCATATGTTAATTTATGGACCTAATAGGTATCTAAAGCCATTTGCACATAACAAAATATGTATTTTATCAAAACAATTGTCGAACTTATATTTTGGAAATGTACATCCAGGATTTTTTCCCCCTTTGATTTTTTTTTGGGGGGGCCCCAAGAGAGTCGGGCCCTAAGCTATAGCTTGATTAGCTTCTACGTAAATCCGGCACTGAG
Organism: Podarcis filfolensis; assembly: GCF_964270895.1. Lineage (NCBI taxonomy): Eukaryota > Metazoa > Chordata > Lepidosauria > Squamata > Lacertidae > Podarcis > Podarcis filfolensis. Next base: position 18,547,554 of record NC_139618.1, on the reverse strand, counting down.
CACCGAGTGTTGAAATTTTGCGCTCCTAACAATTTTGCACCCATGCCCCCCCCATGCTATGCCATTGTTCTAGCTGTGCTGTAGTTCTTTTCACAGAGCATAGTTAAACTATGGAACTCACCCCCATGGGAGGCAGTGATGATCACCAACTTGGGTGCTTTTAAAAGAGGATTAGACAAATTCATGGAGGTGAGGGTTATCAGTGGCTACCAGCTATGGTGGCAATGCTCTGCATCCATGGCTGGAATGTTCCCTGAATTTGCAGAGTTATGTGCCCTAGTTATTTTATTGGGTCATTTTCTATGAGTTTTACATGTTGCTTTTAATTAATTAATATTGGTTGTGTTTTCTCGTTGTCTATTATGTTTGAACTTACTTTTTGGTATTAGATATTGCACTAGCCACTCTGCAGAACCTCTGCTTGGGTCAAGAAAATGGGATATAAATTTTAAAATAAATATTTAGGTGCTGAATATTTTTGCTCCCATACACTCCAAATTACATCCCCTCTAACACTGGCTGGAAAATGAGCTGGTTATTTAAACGCAGAACTACAGCAAGATCCATATTTATATTGGATGCTAGTATAATCCTTAGGATTAAGATATCAGAAGCAGGTTATTGGATCAGCTCCCAACTGAGGACAGATCTAGAATATATATATATATAGTTAGGACTTGGTGAAATGGAATTGGATTTAGGAGATGTGAAAGGTTTTACTGCTGCTATGATTAATAGTTTTCTTTAATATTTTATATGGTTTCAAATTGTTCTTAAATGTTTTAAACCACTGTGGAAAGATAGCATATTTTGAATGATAGAATATAAATTAATTAAAGAAAAAATAAAATAGGCAATGAAAATTGGACAGCTGGCATTTAGTTTGAACTGTAAGTGAACCATTTTGCAGTTCCAGTGGGTTTATTGAGCCTCTTTCTGATTTTGTCCCTAACTCATCATATTCTGCTTCTGCCCTCTAGAGATGGATGTATCTGTCAATTTCAGTTTTTCTCAGTTTCTTTCCCTCCCCCATCTCACGTTTAGTTGGCCCCTTTCCTCGTGTGTTTGCAATAATATTTTTTGCAATAATTTCCTAACACGATTCATTTCTGCATGTTATTTTTTCTCTAATGCCTGCACTATTATGCACACTTTACCCCAATACATACATTTTTGTACCCAGTTTTTGATTCAAAAACTTAATCGCAAAATTCAAAGATGAGCAAATTACAAAGCATAGCTGCCTTTCCAAGGATGCTGCCCTACACTGAGTCAGAGTTCTGGTCCAACTATCTCATAACTGCTAGCACTGACTGGCAGCAGCTTGCCTTGGGCTCCAGGCTGAAGCCTTTGCCATCCCTACCTGGAGATGCCAGAAAGTGAACCTGAGACCTCCAGCATTCAAAGTATATGCTCAACTGCTAAGCTATACCCCTCCCACCTCTCCAGAGTTTCAGGCAGAAGTCCTTCCCATCCCTACCTGAGATTGAACCAGAGACCTTGTTGATATAAAACATGTGCTCTACCATTGAGCTATGACTGATTCATGTATTGTTTTGAGAATTGCAACTTGGGTATATATTTGCATTAAAATGCAAACCAAACTGAATTGCTCTCCCATCCCTACAGCCCCCATCCAAAAGGTCTGCGTTTTTCAAACTGGGAGTTGGCAATCCATCAAGATCTTCTTCCTTTCTCCATCAGCACCAGCTGCAGACCTGAGAGCTGAACAAATGAGACCAGAGCAGCCCCTTCTCTCCATTGCTTCCACCGAATGAGGTGATTAGCTCCCTGACCTGCACAGCTTTAAAGCGACCTCTGAGAATAGATAGAATCTTGTTATCTTGTAATGAGTTTTATGGCTTATTTCAGTATATTTCAGCCTTGTTTCTCCAGTGATTAGGTGGCAATTATCAGCCCCCACATTGCAGGATTATGAATTATGGAGCTCTCAAGATCTTGTAAGGAAAAAGAGACAGAGAGAAATGCTATCCTACAAGGAAGGAAGATTGATCATATCCTGAGAGCCCTTCTATGGTCCCATCACCAAAGTAAGTGCTTTTGTGAACTTACTTAGCTGTGGAGGTTGCAGGGAAATGATCGTGGGGGGCAAATAACAGAATTCAGCACTTGGCACCAATCAGTTGCACAGTGATTTGCAAAATGAGTATGGCAATTTTTAACATGGGCATATCCAAACTGGCATGTGTGTTTCTTTTGGTGGGGACTGCAGAAGCAAATTATGGTCACAATCACAATGACTGCTCCTTGCTCTAAAGCAGGCATGGCCAAACTTGGCCCGCCAGCTGTTTTAGGACTACAACTCCCATCATCCCTAGCTAACAGGAGCAGTGGTCAGGGATGATGGGAATTGTAGTCCCAAAGCGGCTGGGGGGCCAACTTTGGCCATGACTGCGCTAAAGAGTCCTGATACTACCAAATTCTTCTGAAATAAATGTATCAACATATTCAACTTTAGCCAGCATGCTGAATCAGCCTCAATATCCCACCCATCTGACTGGGTTACTCTGGGCGGCTTCCAGTCTAATAAAAAAAAACAGTGAAATGTCAAACATAAAAAACTTCCCAATACAGAGCTGCCTTCAGGAGTCTTGGGAAAGTTGTGTAGTTGTTTATCTGTTTGAAATCTGATCGGAGGGCATTCCACAGGGCGGACACCATTACTGAGAAGGTCCTCTGCCTGGTTCCCTGTAACTTCACTTCTCACTGTGAGGGAACCACCAGAAGGCCATCAGAGCTGGATCTCAGTTTCTGGGCTAAACAGTGGGGGTAGTGGTGCTCCTTCAGGGATACAGGGCTGGGGCTGTTTGGGGCTTTAAACACTTTGTATAGTGCTCAGAAACATACCAGGAGCCAATGTAGATAAATAGATCGATTGCACAACATGCTGTGCTTCACACCAACATCTCTCCTCTCACATTGCTTGGCTCCTATTCTCCGTTGCCACACCATTGCATGACAGCTGGGATATTTGAGCTCCCACATCTCAGGACTGTGCATATTTGATCTCTTTATCTGTCATGGACATGGGCCGGTTGAGACTGCTTTGGGCCAATTCTCTCCCCCGTCCCTCCGCACCCTCCGGGCTGCCTTAGAAAATAGAACTGCTGGACCAGAGTGAAGCTAATGATGCTACAAATCGAACAATCAAGTGCAAAAGCAATAAAGGTTTCCATCTCTGCAAACGCTCCTCTCCTACATGTTATATATATATATATATATATGTATATATTCTGGATTAGAGATGAAAGACCGAACCTCAAGTAGCTCTGTGTCAACCTCAGAGTTTTCAGATCAAAACGTATACAGAAATAACAATGGTATTCTCACCACTATGATTTGTGGGGTAAGTGATGTATGTTCATATATTGTGTGTCCCTGCATAGCAACTAAACTTTAATAGGGCCCAGATTTTTGATGAGCAGGGGTTGATGAAAGTTTGGGCTCCTCCCACTGACTCATTCCCACAAAAGCCGAGGCAGTGGCAAAGGGCTTCAAACTCTCCTTTCAGGTCATAGCTGTCTCTGCTCTTCTGGGATGTCCCCATTCAACATCAAGAAGGGTTATTTTTGGCTTCCCAATCAGGCTTAATCCATCCTATTTGTGGCCCACCCATGTGAGCTGCTGCTGATTTTGTGCACACACGTAAAGCCACTTACTGGTTTAGCTCTTAACACATGGCAGGAACCGCCCCTAAGGTGAACTGGGAGTTTCTGGGTGAGCGTGTCCAGCTCATCAGATAAAGCCTCTCCCTAGCAAAATCCAGTATTGCATAACCTCCCCCAGTAGCCTGGCATTGAGGAAACATTTGCCCTTCATTCAGGCCACCCAGAGAACACATGGGTGATTAAGAGCCCCATGCAAACAGTGTGACGCAAGCAGAGTTTAATCACAGATTTAAGCAGGTTCAGTGCTCACACAGTTTGGCTTGCTTGAGTTCTCCCTGCAATTTCCCTTCAACTGTAATTAATCACAAATTTAAGGTCAGCTTTTGTTACTTAGATTGTAGCTCAGAGCAATGGGCTTAAAGGGTGTCATCAACCTTGTATAGGGCACTCTCTCTCTCTCTCTGTCTGTCTGTCTGTGTGTGTATGTATGTATCTATGTAAAAGAGATACTGGCTGATCACCCTGTATTTAGATTCAGAGCATGATGACCTGGCTCAAAACACAAGAGTGTGGTAGTGATGGGGGGAGTGCGGGAGTCCAACATGCAGTTTCTTCCAAATTGTCTATTCCTTGCGACAACAGAATGATTCGAATTCATATTCCAAGAGACGGAAAAAAGGTTTACAACTGCATTCTCCTTTCAGTTTAATCACCAGATTAATCAACTGGAGTTTAGTTGATTAATCAGTGAGGTGAAATTTTAATCAGCAAACTGCATGCTTATTTTCTGAAACTATGTTGACCCTGGTAGGGAATGAGAAAGAAGTTGAAGAATAGCTTTTCATGGTTATAGTTGTTGCAATCTGATGCAGAGGCAAGCACTCTCAAACTTATTGGCTATGGTCACTGACCGGTCACTTTTTTAAAATTAAACTGTAATTTGTTTTAGCCTCCCTTTCCTGTCTCAAAAATATGTCTGATTTGGAGGCCTCTGTCATGTGCAGTTTCATTTACTGCTTCCTCCTGCATCAGTCACCTCCTGTATTAAGATTAGTAGGAAAGGCCCTGCTGATAGTCTTGCCACCATGTGAAGGACAGGGGTGCTTGAGAGCCTCTTCTTGGTGAGCACTTTTTCTGCAGTGACACTGAATGGCAAAATATGAAGAAGTGTGTATTTCAGCTGGGAGTTGCATTCCGATCCATGAGGAAGCCTACATGGATATACAGAGCGCTTCTAAAAGTTTTTTTGCCAATAAATTTATTGTTTTATTATTTTTGTAAACTGCTTTGCAAGTTGTTGTTTTTTATTACAATCAAGCAGTATATATATATATTTGTCATGAACTGGCAGGACTTCGAAGAGGAGGAAGAGGCAAGGGGTGCAGCTGGAAGTGGGTCACACAGGAACAAGCTGGGGATGGGGAGCCACTGGTTCGTGTAGATAATACTCACAGGGTGACAGAGGATGATGAGGGGACAGGAGCTAGTGCACAGGAAGCCCAGCAGCAGGAACCATCGCCAGAGCCAGAGCGACCCCCATCCCCATGAACACAGTGGGTCCTAAGATGTAAGAAGAAGCAGGCAGGGAACTCCATGAAGCAGAGGCAGGCCAGGGCCTGCAGCCTAGTTCACTAGCTGGCCAGGTGGGGAAGGAGGAAAGTGATTCCTCAGCTGGGGCAAACTGAGAACAGGTGAAGGTCACATGCCTCATCAAAACCAGATGCTGGAATCAGAAGACACAGTATAAGGCGGCAGCAGAGCTGAGGTGCTGTGTCTGCTCAACTGCCCATGTTGAGGGACTTCACATGGGATTCTCCTTGGACCTTCATGGGTTTCTACTTTGAGATTGACTCTGGACTGTATTCTGGCTGCTGAACTCCTTTCTTGGCATACTTGGACTCACTGGCAGAGGAAGGGGGTGTGGATGATGCGGTCTGACCCTGGTGTCATCCCTGAGGGGGGGTGACATCGCTGCCCCGCCCTGGGGAATGCTCACCCCACCCCGGTGGGACACTTGCCCCACCCCTGGGTGCAGAGCATGTGTACCACTCCGGGTGCCAGAGCAGCTAGCTCTGCCTCTGCTTACACTGACACCAGACTGTGTTTCCTGATTTTTGGACTTTGCTTGTGTGGATTGGTTTCTGGACTTAGAACTTTGTCTTGGCACACTCTCTTTCTGCCAGGTAGGCTAGGGGATCAGGACAATTTTGTGAAATACAGTGGTACCTCAGGTTACAGACGCTTCATGTTACAGACTCCTCTAACCCAGTAATAGTACCTCGGGTTAAGAACTTTGCTTCAGGATGAGAAGAGAAATTGCACAGTGGTGGCAGCAGGAGGCCCCATTAGCTAAAGTGGTACCTCAGGTTAAGAACAGTTTCAGGTTAAGAACAGACCTCCAGAACGAAATAAGTTCTTAACCAGAGGTACCACTGTAAAACAAATAAATAATAATTGGACACAACAAATTCTTCCCCTATCCCTAACAGTGCCGCAGTTCCATTCATTTCTCTCAATACACCAGCTGCCTGCATCCAGGGTCCTCATGCTTGCAGCATCAACAGGCTGGTGGCTCATTTTGCACACAACCTCATTTGCTTGAGGCATTTGAGTTTATCCCGTTTAGCTTGCTGCTTGACCTCTGACCACCTGCAACACAGTGCACCCTGGTTCTTCCTTGGGCTGTGCCTGAGATGCTCCGTATAATCTGGATAACTGTAGGCGGTGTTCTTTCATATGTGCTAATCTGTTAGGAATGTGTCAGGCACGATTGTTCCTTGGGCAGGGCAGGGTGTCTATATGTCTGCACAGGAATGTGCAAGGAAGAGAAGGGTGACCTTCATATTGCCTCCATCTTCACAGTTTAACGATTTACGTACAGAAATGAACTGTCTCAGTGTGTTCCAAATCCCTGCAGCCCATTGGCAGTTCAGTCTCAGATGCCATGTATCAACTTGGGTAAAAGACTCTTAAATCAGAGAGGAGAAAAAACCAGGCCAGGTCCTTTTTTCATTTACATGCACTTCTAGAGATCATCTTTCACCAAGTTCATCTTGCCATGTCTGATTTCCCAGATGTAGCTCTTATAAGGCACACTATGCACCAGAAGTTACATTTAAAAATGATCCCTTAACTCAAAGCTGTTAGTTCTTTCCTTAGCCTTTTCTCATTTCTGTTCTCTCCATTCCTTATCCTATCTGGCACTGCCTTGAGGTTAGAGATGTTATCAAGGATTGCTTTACTGGGCTCGGAAGTATGCATTTCAGGAGCTCTTAATGTTTGCTTCATATATAGGGTAAATATTATGATCCCAAAATTCTTCCATGGCTTGGATTTTAATCTAAACCAGAGAATAATTTTGCTTCTTGTCCTCTTCCAGACAGCTAGTCCCTAAACAACATTGCTCTTGAGGTCAATTTGCTCTTGACATGATAGGCAGGGGCTATTGGGCAAATGCTGTAATGTTGAGCTAACCTGAAGAGGAGCTGTCCAGAAGACTCTCAGGCTAAGAGCAGGTGTGTGGAGCTTTAGGAAGCAGCTTCCAGGCAGCAACTAAGAATTTACATAACCAGCCTGGCAGAGTAATCTCTCCAGGAATACTAGTAGAGTTTTGAGTAGAACTCTTGTGGCAACTTAGGTCCAAGGTATCTCAAGGATCACTTGAACCCTTATAACATCCCAGCTCATCACTGAGGTCACCTGCAGGAGCAGCATTTGTTTTTCCCTGAGTTGGTGAGACTCATTTGACAACAAGACACTGAGCCTTTAGTGCAATTGGCTCAGTCCTGTGGAATGCTCTGCCAATAAGCCTCCCTCCTGTTAGAGGGTTTTTGTTTTGTTTTTTGTTCTAATATTTGAGGGTTTTTGTGTTTTTATATTTTGTTGGATGCTACCCAGAGTGGCTGGGACAACCCAGTCAGAAGGGCGGAATTTAACAATAAATATGACAACGACAACAACAATAAATTACTACTATTATTACTACTATTATTAAGCAGCTGCCTTCCATGCCAGCTTTTAAAGACCTGCTGAAAATGTTTCTATTCCACCAAGCCTACACATGTAATTAAGAATGCATCTTTCCACAATGGTTATTTGATGTCTGGTTTTTTAAACTTTTAATATGGTTTACATTGTTTTGTTTTTTTGTATTATTGCTGTAAACTGCTCTAAATAAACTCAGTCTTGTGCTACCATGTGAGCACTGCAGCATTGACACTGAACTTTAATTTGCTGCTGTCACTGTCACTGAGACCACAGCAGCCATTGTGGGTGTGTTCAGAGCCAAGGAGTGATATCAGCTGGGGAATACTAAGGGTCTGGGGTACACTATGGCCTTGAGGTATAATATCAGGGGTTTGATTCCGGCTGCTCCTGGGTTCATGATGAGCTCCTCCACTGATGAGGTCACATCCCATTCCAGCTCCAAGACCTAGAGCTGCCATAATGGGGTGTGCATTTTAAGCAGCTCCAGATTTAAACTGTGGACCCTTTGCCCTGATTTGGCAGGGAGGGGAACATGTAAGCATAGGTGCATGGTAGGAAGGACAGTGAATAATAAGTCTTGTTACCAAACAGCTGTCTCCCTTCTTTGGTATGTCCCAGAAGACAAGCCACACACACTACAAAAGGTCAGTACATCTAATTTACATGCACAGGCATTAAACCTTCAAACTAAAACTGAACAATATTTGTTCATGGGTTTCTGATATGTATGTGAAATTATAGGAGCTGGATCATCATGCATGGCACATGATGAATGGTTACACGATTCTGTAAATTTATTTCTGTGAAAGGTGCAGCTAAATAAGTTATCCATATGTTATCATGGTCAATATTTTCGGGGGCTCTCATTCTCTTAAGATGGAATCAAGGTAAGTGAGTTACCTGGCCCTGCATATGCTTACAGGCTCTCCTTACCACAAATGATCAGGCTATGGTTGTGGTCCTAAAATAAATGTGACCCTTGAAGCCTCTCTGATTGGTCCTCAGGGCTCTCCCCAGTCCACATGCTCCTTCAGGTTAGTGTGTGTGTAGAAATGTCTGGCTTTAGCATGGCTGGGATGTAATTTACTGTACAAAGGTGACATTTGTATCCTTTACTCTGCCCACTGTTGCGTCTAACCCTTACCACCAATGGTTTGTGGCCCCTAGCATTGAACTGGTAGGTTTAAGAGCAGCTTGGGGCTCTTGCCAAAAAGGCTTCCAAACAGAACCCCCTCCGCCTGCACTTTGAAGCCCCAGCCTCTGGTACATCAAAGCACAGGGCAGGCCTTTCTGAAAGTCTTGCCCTGTGCTTTGAAGTCCCATAATTCAGGGCTTCAGAGCATAGTGTCATTTGATGTCATAAGGACCCTCCAGGTGTGGAGAAATAAGGATCTGACCTGCTGACCAGAAAAGGTTACTCACCTATGCTGTAGTATGAAGACAAGGACATTGGTCTTCTGCCCTTGCAGTGTCAACAGTGGAGTACTTCTGCCTGCTATAGTTTAGGCAGCAGCTTAAGCCTCCACATCCAGTTCCTAACATCAGAGACCTAGGATGATGTATCAGCCTATTTCCATTCCCTATCAGTTTTACATGCACTCAAACTTCTTTCCTTGTTTAAAATGCACGCACACTCAAAAAGCTATACACATTTTGCATCCATTCTTCCCCCGAAATCCACATTTGTGTAGGCTTTTCAGTGCATTTCCCCCTAAAGTATTATATTTATTACTTATATTTCCATTTATATGCTACTTATAATCTAAAAGGTTTTGAAGTGGTTTACAAAAGGTAAACACATAAGTGTGTATATAAATAGACATATGCAGAAGTACAAACATGATCATGTCAAAATTCATGAACGATATCCATATCCATAAAACACATAAAACCAGATAGCATTAGAAAGGAGTCAAACAACACAACATTCATACAGTTATTCATCCAATCCCACTTACCATCCATTTCATATGGCCCCCACAGCCATTCAATGCTTGAAGCATTACTTTTACCAAGCACTCATGCAAAAACCACTCACACTCAATAATATTCTATACCCTGGAGTGTATAGAACTACTATGATTCACCCACTCCCAAGATTAGAATCATAACATACAAGATACAGCAAAACCTCCAAACCTGATAAAGGAACACTCAGCACTGGTAGCAGACATATTTCCCCCTAGAAATATGCATTTTATTTGAATTTTTCTAGCAATTTTCACATTTCTCTGTGTATTGTTTTTAACTGAAACTGGACTGCAAAATTAGGAGAAGTGATTGACAGGTGCATTCCAATCAGCACCTAAGTTCAGGTCTGGTGTATTAGATCAGGTCACTTTAAAATGCAGACCTTACAAATTTATCCTCCATCCCTACAGGGACCCTGGGATTCCCTGGCCCAAATCCAACCCACTATCTGCAACACCTCCCTGGCTCAGTTCCACCTTCCCTACTCTCAAAGCAGTTTTTATGCATGGAATGCTCATTCTGTATCATAAACCTTAGTGGCTTTGAGTACAGACTCAAAGAGAAGTAGCAATCGTGGATAAATGAATCAGGGTTTTTAAAAATTATTTTTCAAAGGAGTGTATCATGGTTGTGTACGTGTCCCGACGCGCAAGTTGGAAGGGGCCCATTGTGCTGACATAATCATCTTCTCTTAATTTGGCCTGAACAGCACTGTTTTAATTATATTGATTCATGCCTTGTTTTCTGCCGAACAAGCACTGGAAATTGAGTACCGATCGCCGAAACTACCGACGACAGCAAGAGGGCTTCCTTAATGGGAGCAGAGATACGACCCTGGTCCCATCCGTCTCCCTGTTGTCTGTTATTATTTCTAAGTGCAAAATATTAATTCTGCATAGAAATAAAATTGAACTCTGGAAATGGGTTCCAGGAAATAAAACTGTCACTTGGCTTAATTAAGAAGCCATTATGTTTCAAAAGCCTGCCGCAATAAGAGTTTCTTACAGCAGACTGGTCTGAGCTGCCAGTCTTCACCATCCTGCACATGGGAAATGGGCTTTTAGGAATTGGTTCCTCCAGTACACTCGGGGGAGCATACAGAGTTTTTCTTCTGGTAACAATCCTGTGTGGTAGGCCAAACTGAGGCTGAGAGGTGCTGACCGTCCCAGATTCACACAGTGTGCTTTGCAGCTATGTGAAGATTTGAATTGGGGTCATCTGAATCTTAGCCCTGGCATCCTAATCGCGGTACTAAGAATAGCCATTGTGATGCCCTTTGGACTACAGTTCCCATCAACCCCTGCCAGAATGGCCAGCGGTATGGAATTGTGGGTGTTGTTAGGTGACGGATACAGCATTAACTACACCCTCGAGCAAGAGTCATCCATCGTGAACATTTGGAAAAGTATGCAACCAAATTTAGTTTTAACCATTGTGAACTTTTTTTGGGTGGCGGGAAACTGCCTGAGATTATTGTTGCTGTATTGATCCTAAAATAAGACAATAGCAAGGGCATGGGGGGTATCAGGTACGGTTATAGCTCACGTTTTGCATATGTGAAAGGTTTCCAGTTAAGGATTATTCAGAAGGTGGAGCATGTGTACAGTGCACACACACAAGGGGCAGGGGGGTTGCATCAGAAAACCACAGCATCTCGACCATGCATTTGGCAACTCCTATTCTTTCCCAGCAGTGATCTAATCCAGGGAACAGGGTTCATATCTGCATGCAGAATCTGGGGACCCCAGCTGTGGTACAGTATTTTATGGGAAGTATTAAAGTTTCCCATCCATTTTCTCCAGGCCACGTGTAGTTATAGAAACCTCTATCATGTACACACACACAGGTCAGTTATGTCTTAATAGGCCATAGACTGCAACCAGCAGGGTAGCTAACTATAGGGGGTGGAAAGGGCTTTGGCCCCCTAAATATTTGTGGGCAGGGGACTGAATCCCCCCAGTATTGGTGTGCTGTGCTGGGCAGGGAGAGACAGGTCACATGACACTGGGCCCCCTCAATGTGTGTGGGGCAAGTCAGTGACCCTGGCAACCAGTCAGAGAGCTTTCACCACTGTGAGTCTAGCTCTTTGGGACTCACTTGCTAAAGGAGTCTTGGCTGGTTCCTTCCCTGCCTTGGTTCAGGCAAATGATTAAGACTTTCCTATTTAAGAATGCTTTTATGACCCATTTTCATGGCATCTGATCAGTTTTATGCTTCATGCTGACTTTTCTTTATCTCTGTGTTTTGTTTCTCGCTTTATTGTTCCTTTTTATAACAACAACAACAACAACAAAAACCAACCAACAAACAAGCATGTATTTTCTTTACCTCTTTTTAAGCCACTTGGGGGAAGTACACTTCCTTGCCCAGCAAGAAAATCAATGAGTGGTGTATAAATTAAAGTGAAAGTAAACAAAGAAAGTAAAAGTGGCAGCTTTATGCCAGCCTTCTCTGTGCCAAAATGGATTCAGTGAAAGTTGAAGCATATAATTAAAACCTCACAAACCCAAATTAAAGCTGACTGCAGTCTGTCCGCAGCATAAACAAACATGATGGGAACCAACAAACGCAATAAAAGCCCCCAAAATTCTACGTCACCAACAAGCCTGCCAACCAGGCTGCCTGTGGCATGGAGTTCCCAGTGCAACCTTGCAGTACAGCTTGGGGAGATTTTCATTCAAAAAAGGGGGGGTGAGGCAAGTCTCAGCACTTGATCTCAAAACCAAGTGCAATCTAAGAACACGAGAACCTCGGAAGATCCTGCGGGATCAGGAAAATGGTCCAGCATCCTGTTCTCACAGTGACCAAGCAAATGCTTATAGGAAATCTGCAAACAGGATTCAAGCCCTTCTCCAAATTTTGCAATGCTGTTCTCAGATGAATGCATATCTTAACAAACATACAAAAACCCATTATTTGCATAGCTGTCAACTTTTCCCTTTTCTTGCTAGGAATCCTATTCGGAATAAGGGAATTTCCCTTAAAAAAGGGGAAAAGTTGACAGCTATTATTATTTGGGGAGGGGGCATTCCTTTGCAAAAATGTGCATATGAGGTAAAATTGGAGGCCAGCCTGTGCACATTAGAGGATAAATTTGCACTATGCTGATGCTTTTGAGCTTTTTAATTCCACCACCCCTCCCTGCAAACTGATGTGAAAATGTGAGGAACTGAAATAAAAGGGGAGGGGGCGCGAATGAGAAACTGAGAGAAATCAAAATGGACAGATTCACCCATCCCTAGCTCCTACACAGTCCTCTGTGCATGTATAACACAGCCTGGCTAGAGCCTCTCATCTCTCTGCTGTTCCAATCTTCCTCAATCCCTTTCCCCCTCCAAGCTGCCTATCGCCTTTCCCACTTGCACTAACGCCTCTCCATCGCATCCGCTTGCAGCAGCCCCTGCCCTTTCCAGTTCATCTCTGCTAACAGGCCTGTGTAATAGGCTGTCTAAAGGGATCTGCTCATCTTAAGTTCACCTCTGAGCTTGATACTGCTGGTTAGTCGGTTAATATCACCAAAGAGAGAGAGAGAGAGAGAGAAAGAAAGCATTAGATGAGAACGGAATATGCAAGAAAATGTTGGGCTCCTTCAGCCTTCCACAGGATGACAGCTATGATACCCCCCCATTCCCAGTTACGAGAGGAAGGTAATTTGACATAACAGCTGTTCTGACACTTTCTCCCTGCAGATGATGCCAGGCAATAAGAATGCAAATAAGGAAGCTTGACGCTCAGCTCCTGCTTTCACCTGCAGAGCCCAAAACTGCTTTCAAAACATGGGCTAATTAAGTCTCACTTCCCCTGCTGTGGAGGCAGCATCATTAGACCCATTTCCCTTGCAGTTAGAAAGGCATAGGAGGAAGAAAGTTGATCAGAGGCTGGGAGTTCCATATCAGCTGCAGACAGAGGCATAGTTAGGCTCCCTAGTGCTCATGGTAAAGACCTGTATCAGTGTCCCCTTCACTCCGGCCCATAGCTGTCAACTTACAGATTTGAAAATAAGGGACCAGCAGCCTCAAAAATAAGGGATCAGCAGCCAAAATAAGGGATTTTCCAAATACAGGTATGTTCAACTTCTGAGCCCCTCCGAGCCAAAGGCAGAAAGCCGAGCCAGCAGCCAAACGAAGCCTCAAGCGGTGGTTCCCACAGTGCAGCAACCCGGCAAAGGGGATGCAGCAAGGAAAACCACCGTCACCTCTCTGCTGGGAAGCACTGAGGAAAGGCGAGTTCCCAGGCAACGCAGCCGATTTGATTGGCACAAGGCATGCAAGCTCCACCCGCCCAGTTGTTCTTAGACTCCTTATTGGGTGAGCAACACAGCCAAGCAACACAGTTGGAGCCTCCCTCCTCCCTGGCCAGCAGGCAGGGAGGGAGAGGAGCTGCTACCTTTGAAACCCGGGAAATTTAAGGGACATCATCAATAAGGGACAGCAATGGGACACGGCGCTGGGATAAGGGACTTTCCCGCCAAATAAGGGACGTTTGACAGCTATGCTCTGGCCCTTTTGCCCTTGGCAAAGAGATGTATTGGTGCCTCCAAAGTGGAGAGAGACCATGGACCAGAAACTCAAAAAGGTTGCTTTTTGTTGCCACCAGTGACTTCCTCCAGGGCCATTGGGGTCAGGTCTGCTCTACTCCACCTCCCCTCCTCCTCTGTTGGTCCATCTCCCTGCCTTCCGGCCTCCCTCTCTCTGTATTCTACATTTCCTTCTGCCTCCTTCCTCACTCCCTTCCTTTTTCCTCCTCCTGCAAATCTTGCCTCTTTCTTGCCTCCAAGCTCCACTGGCCAGTCCTCTTCTAATAGTGCCACCGGCTGACTGCGGAGGGGTCATGCCTGTAACCAGATTCTTTTGCTGAGACACCCAGAGGAGTTTGCCATCGGACAAAATGACCCCAAATGGAGACAGTGGTAATGTATTATTATTACTACAACTGATATAGCCACCCATCAATAAACAAAGTCTTACAACAAAATATTTAAAAATACAATATAGAATACAGTGGTACCTCGGGTTACAGATGCTTCAGGTTACAGACTCTGCTAACCCAGAAAAAGTACCTCAGGTTGAGAACTTTGCTTCAGGATGAGAACAGAAGTCGTGTGGCGGCGGCACAGTGGCAGCAGGAGGCCCCATTAGCTAAAGTGGTACATCAGGTTAAGAACAGTTTCAGGTTAAGAACGGACCTCCAGAACGAATTATGTTCTTAACCCGAGGTACCACTGTAATAAGAAACAAAGATAAGCGGGGGGGGGGGGGCAATGGAGACCACGTTTAAAACACAAGACTATAACAGTAGAATAGGATTGCAGGCCTCTCTCTGCATCAGCTTGAAATACCAACAAATGTTGGCTATCTCTGGTCTTTTACTCTTCCAAATCCAGCTAGTCATTGTAAGAATATTGGAACTAAGAACCAATGCTAGTGTTAGCCTTTTTTCCTCCTCCCTCCACATCCCCTTTCCTTTCCTGCCATGTCTTTTAGATCATAAGCCTGAGGCCAGGGACCGTCTATTAATGACATTTTAAAGGAGCTCTGGGATTTTTTTTTCCAGCCAAAGAGCAGGATTAAAAGAAATGAACAACAAACCCTTAAATAAATGACAGGTATGTGTAACAATCCCTCTCCCTCTTCGAAATTATTTCCGAGTCTGGGCACACGAGAGGCTGTGTGGCAAAGCACAGACATCTGTTGGGTAGTGTCTCCTGAGAATATAGATCTTTGGCCACCCGTACTTTAAATCTATGCTCATCATATATAATGAATTCTATGGCTGAGAGCAAGGTGTAAGGGTCAGCTGTATGCGGGCCTCAAGGGGTTTGGAGAAGGCAGAGAAAGAACCTTGAAGCTGAATGTCATCTGCATTTTTAGTGCCTGCCAAGAGTTCTTCTGCCTAATGTAGGCAATGAAGCTGTTCAGGATGAGACTGAGGAGAGGGTGCACCTGCGAGCAACTATCTTCAAGGCTGTGGAACCTGTGACCTTCCAAAAATTGCTGGACATACAGTTCCCATCATCTTCAGAACCCAAGAACATCAGTGGTCAGTGGCCCATCTAGTTCAGAATCTGGCTATCACACTGGCCAACCAGATGGCCAAGAGAAGCCTGCAAGCAGGATTTGAGCACAAGAACTTCCTCCTGGCACTTAGTCACCCATTTCAGATAAAATCACAGATTTCTCCCCCCCCCCCCCGCCGCTTGCATTAACGTTCTGAAATTTTGCAACATCCACGTTCTATTTATTGCCCTATTCTGTAGAAAATCACTATAGTAAATCAATACATGGGTCATCAGAGGCACACTTGCTTAGGAGCAATCCTGACTGACACCAGTGGATTTACTCCTGGGAAAATTTATTCAAGATACCCTAAGTATGCAGAGGGCCAGTCCCATTGAATTCTTGGGGGCTTCCTTTTGAGTATAGGCAGCAATTGTTTGTGGCATGTCCAAATGATGTGCGGTCCCCGACGTGTGGGTTCTTTTGGATCCGGAAGAAGAAAGAATGGTATGCTGGGGTGGCGTAATGATAGGTAAAGGGACCCCTGACCATTAGGTCCAGTCGTGACCGACTCTGGGGTTGCGGCACTCATCTCGCTTTATTGGCCGAGGGAGCCAGTGTACAACTTCCGGGTCATGTGGCCAGCATGTCTAAGCCACTTCTGGTGAACCAGAGCAGCACACGGAAATGCTGTTTACCTTCCCACCGGAGCGGTACCTATTTATCTACTTGCACTTTGACGTGCTTTCGAACTGCTAGGTGGACAGGAGCAGGGACCGAGCAACGGGAGCTCACCCCGTCGCGGGGATTCGAACCGCTGACCTTCTGATCGGCAAGTCCTAGGCTCTGTGGTTTAACCCACAGTGCCACCCGCATCCCACTGGCGTAATGATACCCCCACCCAAAATGGTCACTGCCTGTAAGCATCTTTAATGATGAAGGGTTGACCATGACACACATTTCATTTTTAAAACTGCTGTGATTTAACGGCACACTACACTGTGGTCCCCATTAGCTAAGCTGAGCCCCAGGGATCTGAAGCATCATCATTAACAGAAATTAGATCCCACATTTTACCTATAGGGGTGCACTTAAAGGAAAAAAACTGTAGCTTAGCAGTAGAACATCTACTTTGCATGCAGGAGGTCTCAAGTTCCATCAATCCCTAGGATTTCCAGGAATGCCCCTGCCTGAAAACATGGAGAGCAGCTACCAATCAGTGTCAACGCTGAGCTAGAAGGACCAAGAATCTGACTCAGTGTAAGACAGCTTCCTATGTAAAAAACAGATAAAAGTGTGCTCTGTAACTCTCTGAGCTATTTCCATTGAAGAGGCAGGAAGAATTCTTGGAGCTAAGATGCCTAGACTGTCTCCATGACAGAGCTGGTCCTAATCACAGAGAGTGACGGATGGCGAATCAGAACTCAAGCGAACACATGCAATGTCCTGTTGCTTCCTATGTGGCAGCTACTAATTATCCATTGAAATTTATAGGCTCCTGGGATGTAAGCAGATGGGTATTTAAGTTAACCGCAGACTTGAATTGTCTTCCATTAGTTCCAGAAACATACCTGGTTTCATCTGAGCTCTGCGTGTTCCAGATTAACTACCCGTTGAGTAACAGTGAGTAAGCCGGTTATTAACACAACAATGGCACCATTAACTACATCCCTCATTTTCCCTACAAAGGAAAGCTGGGTGTGGCTGAGTTAGGGATGGATAATTTAGTTTCCCCTGTTTCTCTCTTTTTCAAAAGTTGTCACTTTCCCACATTTCTGCATCAGTTTTGTTTCTTTGTTGTTGTTTTAAAAAAGTCTTCGTGAAAATTCACCAGCAGTTTAATGCAATCTTTTCATATGTGGATTTGTGGCTGCTTGACTGGCAGAGGTGATCTGGAAACCAAGACTTAGGCAGAAAAGTTGAGGGAGTTGGGTATGTTTAGTCTGGAAAAGAGGAGCCTGAGATGGTGTATGAGAGCCATCTTCAAATATCTAAACTGCTGTAGCACATGGAAGATGGAGCAAGCTTTTTTCTCCTGCTCCGAAGGGTAGGACCCAAAACCATTAGCTTCAAGTTACAAGGAAAGAAATTCCAACTAAACACCAGAAAGAACTTTCTAATGGCAAGGACTGTTTAACAGTGGAATAGACTCCCTCAGAAGGTGGTAGACTGCTTGATCACCCTTGGATATTTTAATTTCTTCTGTGTTTGCTATCGTTTCCACTCTTTTTTGATAAGTTGCTTTGTTTCTCACTTTATTATGAATGTGAATTGTCTTGTGGGGCTGATTTAGGACAGGAAGGCTGTTCTAATTTACCAGTTACAGGAAGTCGCAGGAGGGGAGAGTATTCTTGTGCTCAGATCTTGCTTGAGGGTTTCCTACAGGCATAGGTTGGCCAACTTGAGAACAGGACACTGGACTAGATGGGCCATTGGCCTGATCCAGCAGGCTCTTTTTAGGTTCCAATGGCAAGACACCAAATTTTAATAAATCAGTATATTCTGCTGTATATGTCCATTAGATATTTTTATCAAATATGCAACTCTCTTTCCTTCCAAAAATAGTGGGAGAGGGAGCAGCCTGACTTTTGTTGCTAATACTGCTTCAGGTATAAGGAAAGAGATCAATGTTTCTGCAATTTAATATTGATTGTAGCCGAGAGCATGCCTTTAAACCTTGCTGTGACTCTTGCCCCAGTTGCTATGCTGAAATCTGAGTTCCCCAAATGCTGTATTTCATATTTCATAGTGCTATGCATGTGAATCTACTGGTATCCTATGAATTAGCACCCAGTAACAAAATTTTATAGTACAATCTTATGTATTCCCAAAGAGCAATATTATGCAATGCGATGTGAATCCCATTGTATTTAAGGGAAGATTTCTAGATACGCATGCATGGGATTGCAGCTATGCAGCACAGTCCTATGAATGCATTGTTTAAAGTGCATCCCGCATAGTTCAATTGTTTTACTGACAACTAAGTAAGGATAGGAAGACAGTCTTAACTGTGCAGTCATACACTGTTAACTGATTAATCTTATGGGTTTCAGGCAGCAATCCTAAACACACTTACTAGGAAGAAAGCCTAATTGAACAGAAGTGGGACATACTTCTGAATAAACATGTTGTTAGATAGTTGATTAATTAATTGGTTAAACTTGCAGCATCAATTTGCAGTTGAGTAAATAGAGGCGTTCTGAAGCAAAAAGCAGAATTTCTTCATTCTGAAGTGATGTGTCATAACAGGCATAAATTTAGATGTTGGCCATCAACAGTTTTTTCTTCTCTCTCTCTCTCTCTCTCTCTCTCTCTCTCTCTCTCTCACACACACACACACACACACACACACACACACACCATCTGTACACACACATTAGCCTGCAATTTGCATTGCAGAGAGAGAGAAAAAAAACTCCCATTCACTGCAATGGAACTTTCCCCAACCCCAATACAAATGGCACAAACAGAGCCTCCCATCAGGATTGGGATCCAGACATAGAGGGCAAGGGCTTTAACCCTTTGTCACAGTAATAGCCTGCAAGCCAGCACAGGGTGGGGACTGCACTGCTGACCTAGCTTCCGAGCACTGCACATCACTGCTGCCCAATAGGGGCAGGTGGAAGGGCAAGACAGCAGAGACCTTGGTGCAGTGTGAGTGCAGGGGTATCCGAATGCTGTATCTGTGCCACACCAAACTCCCCAGTGCCTTCTCTCTCTTCTTCTTGGTAACCAGAAGAGATGTCCTGTATTCAGAAGATTGGCCAACAACACAGTCCTGTCCCGCCTCGCTGGCTGCTACAGGTTTGCCAAATAATTTGGCAACTTCAGTCCAAATAATTTTATATAGATATAGATATATTCTTTAGTTATGGTTTCTACTTTGCAGAGGGTTGGACTAGATTGCCCTTTTGGTCCCATCCAACTCTACATTTCTATTATTCTCTATAGACAGATGGCAGACAGACAGACAGACAGATAGTTATTGTACATAGATATGAAACCTGTTGTCCAATAATTGGTGGCCCTTCTTTGTTTAGATTTATTTCCTAAAATTCATATAGCATTTCATTGCAAATACAAAAAACATCAAAGCCGTTTCAAAAATAATAAAACAATGTAAGTATCACAAACAGAACCCAACAACGCAAGAAAACAAACAAATCCGAATTAAAAACAACAATGTAAAACCTTCAAAAAAAGTGATTAAAATCAACAATAAGCTAAAAAAAACCCCACCAGATTAAAACACATGTCAACATTCTGCATGTCTGGGTTGGCTTGCCTAAACAAAAAAAACTATTTTTAGCATGTGCCAAAAAGAGTATAGTGAAGGCGCCAGCCCAATGTCAACATAGTCAGCCAAAAGGTTTTAAGTTGGCAGATCTAAATGATTAATTTGAAGTTTATAGCCTTAAAAGCTAGCATATGATTATTTTTAACAGACAAGAAAACAGGGCTTGTCCAGACTTTCTTTTGTGGCATGTTTCTAAGCATAGGTCCTCAGTTTAAAGTGCTGTGTCTGAGTGCTCTCTGACTTACTTAAGGACTCTTATAAATCCAGATACAGTGGTACCTTGGGTTAAGAACTTAATTCATTCTGGAGGTCCGTTCTTAACCTGAAACCATTCTTAACCTGAGGTACCACTTTAGCTAATGGGGCCTCCCGCTGCCGCAGCACCGCCACCACACAATTTCTGTTTTCATCCTGAAGCAAAGTTCTTAACCCAAGGTACTATTTCTGGGTTAGCAGAGTCTGTAACCTGAAGCGTCTGTAACCTGAAGTGTCTGTAACCTGAGGTACCTCCGTAGTTCCAACCCTTGCATAGCAAAATCAGGTCTATCGGTACTGACTTGGAACCCTTGTATAATTCAAGTGGGCAATATATTTATTGCAAAATTCAAACCAGATTAAGGGACACTGAAAAACAAAACATTGAGCCAGCTGTAAATAAAATTTCTTTCCCCAAGTTCTATGGTTTGAATACAACAGATGACAGAGTCACTTATACTGTATCTCAAAATTATTGAATTGAATTTACTTTATTACGGTCACAGACCAGCATAAGCAAAACATCTAAATAAATAGCATAACAATATCTCTAAGCGGATAATTATTAAATTAATTGGGAACAAGAACCAAATGTAGATTAAAACATAGACATAGAATACTTGATTAAGTGTAGGTAATGGATGAATAAAAACTGATAAGGAAAATTTAAAGGAGATCAGTTTAAAAAGAACAGCTGTATGGGGTGGGGCTTCAGAAGTGCAGATCTAACAATATGGGCCTTCTATTTAGGACTGATTTGTAGCATAGACCATCCTTCTATCTATCATGGCAGCGCGAAATGTGGTGACTAAATATGTGACTTCTGGGCTTTCGTCTGTACTAATACGGAGATGTAGTGTTGTTCTGAACACCCAGGGAACTTATATAGAATGGCCTGGATAAACCTGGCTCAAATGTCTATGTAATACTGGCAATGAAGAAGGGCATGCTCCGTTGTTTCCTGCTGCCCAGAGCCACATGGACATTTCCTCTCCTCATATGGTATCTTCCTATAACGGCCTTCCTGAACTGCTGAAGGGAGGGCCTGACAATGGGTCAAGGTGAAAGCCCTTCGTTGTTTTGGTATTTCAAGATTAGCTATGTACGGCATTTGGGAAGTCGAGTATCTTCTAGTTTCGCTAATTAAAAATTTTGGGGACCTGTCTAGATCTGCCTATCGTTCTATGTCTACCACACACTGTTCAATAATTTTTTTGGCTTGTTCATTCCCCATGTTAAGTGAGAACTGTAGACTGAATCCTAGAGTTGTTATTATATTATCCACTGCTCATTTCCATATCGATTGGAAATCGTCTTTGATAGTCAAGGAAGGAAGGCAGCTCGGAAGAGAGGCTAGTCTCAGCCAAAAATTAAGAGTGGTGAGCCGCACTCTGGCCTCGATTCTTATGAATCCAGTTTTGAGGCGTATTGTAGCATTGGAGACATATTTAGGTACTTGTACTCATTTTGGCAGCACATATACTATCTCAAAATTAATAATTCCAGTCCAACACAGGGCCTTTATGTCAGCCCGACTGAACATTTCATCCTCAGCTTTTGTCAAGGGCAGATATTTAAACCGCCCCAGAAATGATAGACATTGCAGATGTTCTTTAAATGTGCCGGACACAGTTGAACATAAACTTTTCCACTTTCCATTGTACAACCAGCTAGGCAAATACATGCTATCCCCTTTTTTGGGTATTCTCACATCACGGCACAATGAAAATATCAGATTCCATCTGTCTGACATCAACCCAGAAGTAAATGCAAGGGGGGGCTGAGGTTTTTGTCAATAGTATCTCTTAGAGTGGTGAATGGCACTATTTAGCGGAACACGGCTGTTTATTTCTATATATGATATTTTTTGTATATGGATGTTTTATGATGGCCTATACTTGTAATGCCTAATCAAGGTTCGGCGAAATAAGTAAGAGTGCTACCCCTTCCAGTGCCTTCCCTATGAAAACTCACTCTTTACTGCTGAATCAGAACAAATGACAATCTGCTCAAAACCTGAATTGTCTTTTGTTCTGCTTCAGAGTTAAAGACAGGGTTTTCGCAGGGAAAGCACCGGGACAAATAAAAAAAACTGCTCGGATACAGCACTTTAAAACACGAACCTGTGCTTAGAAAGTGTGTGTTTCTCCCTTTCCCTGTCTGCAATTTTGGGAAGCGCTTGGCCTCCGCTTTGTTTTATACCAGCAAGCTCTGCAGGTTAGGGCTCCAATGTGGATTTTAAAAATGCATTCCCTTTCATTGGTTAAAAATTTGCCTTTTCATTCTGCTGGTGTCTTCCCCCTGTCACCATCCCACCTCTCTCCACCTTGTGCTTAGATCACGGGAGAATAAAGCAAGATCTTCTCCTTTTTTTGCTCGTTCAGCAGTCTCTACCAGGAATATGAAGAATGGGCCACAAATGCTCCTCAAAAGAGCTGAAATATTCAGCAAACAAGACCCCAATCTCTCTGGCTGCCTCCCTGGGAAAACAATGCAATAATTCTCTCCCAGATCCAAGGTATGCATCTTATCTGTTTCCAGGGCTGTCTGCTGATACTTGGCTCCAGTTCAGGGGAAATGATGGCTCAGAACAAGGGAAGGAAGAGAAGGGAGGGGAGGGGAGGGATGCAATGAACACACAAACTCTGACAGTCAGCAGGAGATGCAAGACAAGAGCATCAATTGCATGTTGATGGAGCAAAAAAATGAATTCAGAATTGCAAAAGGTAAATGCCACCATAGGAAGAAGAGGTTTGCACAGTGGGATGGAAGTTAGGTAGGTTGGTATGAAATGTTGATTCTGGAGCAGGGATGGGGAACCTTTAGATGTTGATGGACACCCATCAGTCCCAGCCACGCTAGCCAATGGTCAGGGATGATAGGAATTGTAGTCCAGCAAAATCTGGTCCTCCATCTGTGTTGTTATTATAATTAATAACCTGCCATTCACTTTAAGGGCCAGATACACCAACTCCAAGGGGCCAAGCATTTTTAACCCCCCACCCAATGTTTCCTACTGTCAGGGGTGGAGGAGGCTGAGCGCAGAGCTCAGCATGGCTTGAGTGGCTGGTTCCTCCTCACCCTTGCCAAGCACAAGAGAGGAAGAGCTGCAGGCCACTGTGTTCGGCTCTATTCCCTGGCTCCTCCTGAAGTGTTACTCAAGGTCACATGCGCAACCCGTTCCCCTCAATCTTCAGTGCTTGTTGGCATCTCTGGTAAGGGCTGTCAATGGCCAAGACTACTATCCTCTAGCTCCACGGTCAGAGGAAGCAATGCTTCTCAAAACCAACTGCTGGAAGCCAGAGGTGGGGACGATCCTCTAGCGCTCAAATCTTGCTTGTGGGTTTCACACTGGAGTGTCTGGTAGGCCATTGTGAGAACAGGATGCTGGACTAGATGGGCCACTGGCCTGATCCTTCAGAGTTGGTCTTATGTTCTAAGGTCCCAGGGTGGGTTACAACATTAAAACACAATATTAAGAACAGTTTAAAGGAACTCACAACTTTTAGAGTGATGCTCATAATTTCTATTTTGGCCACTCACTGGAAGTTTGGGGGCAAGCTTAAACTTTCCTGAAAAAATTAAGCTCTCCTGAAAAATCATGGCAGAAAGAAATTGTAGCACAGATCTCTCTGTACTTTCCTGTCACCCACACTTCCTGGAACGCCCCTGAGGGTGCTGCAGTGTCATGTCACACTGTACCCAAGGCATTATGGGAACTGTGGGTGGCAGGAAGTGGGCTATGGCTCCCTCTCACAACTTCCTGCTAGCCAGACTTCATGGTGAGAGCCAGGAATGGAAGCATCAATCTCCTTGGAGAACTAAGGATCAACCCCTGGCATAAAAGTTTCTGAGATGCTTCTGCCCCACCACCAGGAAAGTGGCAGAAAATTGGTTTCTGTTTTCAAAAGGGAAGAATATTTGTGGGAAAGTGGAGAAACTACAACTCTTATTTCTCTTAGGCCACCTTCACACCATATATTTAAAGCACAATGGTACCACTTTGAACAGTCAAAGTTTCTCCCAAAGAATTCTGGGAGCCAAGAGAACCCTATTCCCCTCCCAGACCTACAATTCCCAGAATCCCCAGGGAACCCACCAGTTTCCCTCATCAAGGATGGAGAGAGGGAGAGAACAGGAGCTCGCAAGCTCACTGAGTTGCCTTCCATTCAGAACATGTCATGCTGTGTTCTGCTTTATGAGCCCCTTTCCCATTGCTACTCTATGCATAAGGGAAACTCACGGGGGTGGGGGAATAAAGGGTGTAGAGGAAGGAGGTTGTATTAGTAAGTCCTCTTGGCAGCTCTTTTCAAGAGGAGTTATTAGAATTTATTTTCAATTATACACTAGAATAAGCCGTCTGCAGTATAGTTAACTTTCAATTTCAACCAATTTTCGACGCAATCATAGATGCCTCAGTGATTAAGAATCTATGTTGCAAAACAATTCCCACTTTGCAACACAATGCAATCAAACAGATCTACAACACATAACCCATTATCCAATACTTTTGCAGCTCACTGGCGAAGTGAAATAGGATTTGCCAAGCATCCACTTTTATACCCAGAGAGCTCCCAGCCTCATTTGCAAACAGATCTGCAAACTCAAAAACAGCACACAAGAGGGGTGGTGGGTTTTTTTTGGTTTTTTTGCTTTTAGTCTCGCTGTTTCTTTGCAAAGCCACAAATCTGATCACATATATAAAAGGCCACTTTTGTTACACTTGACTTTGAATGGTTCTGTTCTGTATCTTGCCCATCAGCCTCCTTCCCTCACACTGCCACCCCCTGTAGCAGATATGGCATGGGATTTAAGTCAGTCTCAGGAACATAGGACAGCAACTCATTTAGATGCATAGAATATTTCAGGTTTATTAGTCTGAAAACCTGTACCAAAAAAAAATCTACTCACTTATCCAGATTAAGGAACTGCAGTACGGAATGAAGAATTCAGCCACCCTAGCATACCATCCGGTTAAACACTTTGTGGGTCTCATTTACAGATGACGGGGTTTGCGATCCAGCATGCAGCTCCTGCCTACCTCAGTCCCACAAGGGATTCCAGTCAACCAGGGATCACATAATGAAGCAGCCATTGTTCCCATACCCGAGCAGGCTTGACTACATGATGCAGAGGGAACTTGAATGAAAGTCATATTGGTGATCCCAACCAATCAGGGACCATGAAGGATGACATTATGCCTACCAGATTTCACTACGTGATGAAATAGCTACAACTACGTGAGGGAGCAAGTCAAAGCTACAGAAACCAACACAGGAAGCTGCCTTATACAGTCAGAGCCTTCATCCACATACCTATTTATTTACTTTTTTATTATATTTTTATACCACCTTTTCCTCACAGGAGCTCAAGGTGCCATTCATGGTTCTTCTTCCTCTCTGTTTTATCCTCAGAACAATCCTGTGAGGTAGGCTAGGCTGAGGGTGACTGGTCTGAGGTCACTCAGTGGGCTTCGTGGCTGAGTGAGGATTTGAACACTGGTCTCCCAGATCTTAAGGCAAGACTCTAACCACTACACAACATTGTCTGCACTGACTGGTAGCAGTTCTACAGAACTCCAGGTCTTTCTCAGCCCTACCTGGAGATGACAGTGATTGCAAATGGGATATTTTGTGTGCAAAGCACATGCTGTACAATGCTCTTCCTTATAGACCAGCATCCCCCCCCAAAAAAATAACTAACAATAAGCTTCTCCTCCTCCTTTTTTGGACAGCTTCAGTCACTTTCACAAAGAAGAGTGAGTGGGCTCAATGTATGCAATTCGTGGAGCCCACTGCATTGGCATAAAGAATAGTTTCATATTATCCGCAACATGCATGCAGTTACAGAACTGGTGATACCGAAAGCAGATAAAGGCACCCTTTGTTTTTGTTTTCATTTCAGGGGTCTCCATTTCCAGAAGTTGCCAAGTACAATGCACAGAGAAGGCAAGTGCAACCTGTCATCCCAGCCCTTGCATGGCGAAACCTGCCTTGTGCCTCTCCTATTCCCCTAGTAAGACCTTTCGCAGCCGCGTAGCCCTTCCTTTCTTACACAACGAGATGCCGGGGAAGAAATGAAGCTCCCTTTATGCACTGCTAGATGGAGCAAACAGAATGCAAATCATGCCTCTGTATTGCAAGCACGCTGTGGCCACTCCACAGGGGCAGCGCCTCAGAATGCAAGCCACTTCCTCTCTTGGGCTCCTGTTGGCAAGAGCAATTTTAAACAGATAAATATGATTTAAGGCGTCAGAGACTCTCGTCACAATTCCCCAACGAGAAGAGAAAGCAATTATTCATGTGCCTTCTGGATGCCTGGGTGTGCATCTTCGATTCAGTGCACACACACACACACACACACACACACACACCCAACATTATTACCCAGGATTTTGTCAGGGCTATCTGCTAGAAGAGAAGCTCTCTCCTCTCCTTCTGCCCACCTGAGAGGCTGCAGTCAATGCCATCAGGATGGTTTTGGGGAGAGTCAGTAGGTTCTCCAATTGGCACAGGCTTTCATATGCTTCTTCCCATATCACCTCCCCAGAAGGGCTGACCTGTGTCCTCCCACTGTTGTTGGACTCCAGTTCCCATCAGCCCCGGCCAGCATGGCCAATGGACAGGGATGATTTTTTAAAACAAAAGCAAGGGAATAATGAGTATTATGTGTGCAATAGTGTGTAACATGTATAGAATCTTTCGAGGAGTTGGAGATGGCGTTTATAAGTGGTCCATGTTTCACAAGCATATATGCACAGTCACTTACAGACTCATTAATAAAGCCTTGTCTATGGAAGACAATCTTCCTCGGCTACAAGTGATCACCAAAGAAGAAGAGAAGAAAGAAGAAGAAGAACATGTATGCATGTGTTCAATGATGGTAGTGTGTCATAAAACAATTTTGAAAATCCTATCATGATCCTATCATGAAAAGTCCATCTATGCTTTTGTGGTTACTCCTGCTCATGTGTTATACATGGGACGGTAAAAATGTATCGCGGAAGAAATGGGGGCATGCTTCTAGCTCCACCTCTAGCATCACATCTATTGCTGTTGTTTTAATTCATAGAATTGTAGAGTTGTAAAGTGAGGAGGAGCCCCAAGAGTCCAGTCCAACCCGCTGCAATGCAGAAATCACAACTAAAGATTCACTGACAGATGGCCATTCAACTTCTGTTTGAAAACCTCCAATGAAGAAGACTCCACGACCTTCTGAAGTAGTCCATTCCACTACTGAAGAGTTCTTCCCACCAGAAATTTATTCCTGTCATGGTGCTGTCAGCAGCTCCCAGCTGGTTGCCCAGGAAACTATAAAGACAAGGAAAAGTTTCTTCACAGAGAGAGGCTATAGAACCCAGCCTCTTGGATAATGGCATTGCCCCAAGTGAATCTCCACCCCCCCTTCTCTCCCACTTCCTCATTCGTCATCAGCATCAGCATCTCTACGGGTGCTGCTACGTGCCCTCTGTCTTTGATCTCTTTGCTCTCCTACTTTTAAGGCTCACCGGATTCTGGTAGATGGTGGGTCTGGAATGCTTTCTAGTGACAATGTTAAAGCCAGCTGCTGCTTTGGCTCTGCCTGCTCCTCTCCCATTATTTCCCAACTTTCCCCCTCATTTGCCTCTGAGCTGTGATCTCCTGCAAACCACTGTTGTAAATCTATACTGTCTTTCTCCTCCTCCTTGGAAGGGTCAGGATAGGGATGAGGTCTCCACCACTCCTCCTCCTCCTCCTCTTCCCAACCCCTGACATCTAATATTTAGTTGGAATCTCTTTTCTTGTAATTTGAATCCATTGCTTTGGGTCCTGCTCCAGAGCAGCAGACAGCAAGCTTTTCCCATCTTCCGCATGTCAGTCCTTTAGATATTCAAAGATGGCTACAATGTCACCTCTCAGAAATGCAATGCTGGGGGCAGGACTTAAACCACTGCTCCACTCCTTTCTGCACAGTTTTGCCCTAAGCAGGAGTAACATGTGATCAAGGACGATACATGTCTTGCACATGTGATGACACAAGGTGGCATATTAACAGATTCAACTATGAACATTACACATACCCCTAGAATTTTCTCTCTTGGGCAGTCTCAATACTAAGATGGGGGGTGTTTAAAATCTGCACTCCTTTAAATATCATAGGAACATAAGAGCCCTGCTGGATCAGACAAAAGACCCATCTAGTCCAATAACTTATTCTTACAGTGGCCAGCGGCAGACCTACATTTTTAGGACCCTGGAGCTTTAATTGTCATGGGGGGTCCTTTGCAACCAGCAATGAGGTCTGGGTAACCACTGTTATATTCTTCAGTGGGGATGATCCATGACAGATCATCATAGCTTTACAACATCCATGCTACTGACTCTCCAATTTTGGGATTGTTGAAATACATACAACAACAAAATAATCAATTTGAGTTGAGTGACTCAAATTGGGTCTACCAGACCCCCCAAAATCAAGCAATGTAAACCAAAGACTCAGGAATTGGGGGCCCTGAAGTTTAAGCTTCATTAGTTTCATTGGCCCCTGACCGTGGCCAATCAGATGTCCATGGGAAACCCACAAATGGAACCTGAACACTACAGAACTCTCCCGACTAAGGGAGCTGGGCATGTTTAGCCTGGAGAAGAGGAGGTTAAGGGGTGATATGATAGCCATGTTCAAATATATAAAAGGATGTCACATAGAGGAGGGAGAAAGGTTGTTTTCTGCTGCTCCAGAGAAGCGGACACGGAGGAATGGATCCAAACTACAAGAAAGAAGATTCCACCTAAACATTAGGAAGAACTTCCTGACAGTAAGAGCTGTTCGATAGTGGAATTTGCTGCCAAGGAGTGTGGTGGAGTCTCCTTCTTTGGAGGTCTTTAAGCAGAGGCTTGACAACCATATGTCAGGAGTGCTCTGATGGTGTTTCCTGCTTGGCAGGGGGTTGGACTCGATGGCCCTTGTGGTCTCTTCCAACTCAATGATTCTATGATTCTATGATTCTATGACTTTTGGTTCCTACCAACTGATATTCAGGGGCATACTGCCTCCAACATTGGAGGTAGAACATAGCCATCATGGTAAGTTACAGAGATAGCATTGATGTTTAAGGGGTCTCAAGATAGTTTGCATTCTGAAGAAGAGCCCTGCTTCATCAGACCAGTGGCCCATCTAGTCCAGCATCCTGTTCTCACAGTGGTCAACCAAATGCCCATGGGAAGCCTACAAAGAGGACCTGAGCACAGCAGCACTCTTCTCACTTCCAAATCCCAACAACCAGTACTCAGAGGCATACTGACTACATTCTTGGATACGCAAATAGGAAATGGAGAGCCTAAGACCCTGGGGAAGGCAGTACCCCAATTTGACCAGGTTCAAACCAGCAGGAGCATAAAACTGGCAATGGGAGTGTTCAAGGCTGAAAGTTGAGCTATGTAGCTTCCTTGGGACAAAGTCACCATAGTGAGCAACAGGTTTTCAACCCAACCAAAAGATTTGTTTTCGAACTAAAAGCATTTGGTTCCACAGGCTCCTGGCTCTTTGTCAATTTCTAAAGAGAAAGAAAATGCAGAGGAAAATGTAGCCTACATATCTGAGACTTAGATTTTTAAGGGCAGATAAAGAGCTTGGGCACAATATAATGAAAGAGGATTGCCTGGGGTCATAAAGCATGTCTGAAAACCTGACCTCTATTTATATATAACTCTGTATATTGGCTTTCCAGTAAGGATTCAGCTCGTGTTGCCCTTGCTTAGAGCCCTTTCCTGAAAGAGAAGGGAAGTCTAAGGCTTAGAAGCTGAACATAGGCTGCAATTGTGGGTGATCTCTATTTACTTCTGTATCTTGGCAACCTACAAGGGAGATGTTAACCTAAACTAGGACTGGATCTCACATCGGTTGGTTGCACTACTCTTGATAGCCACATTTAACAACAGCAGCAGCAACAACAGGCTGGATTCAACTAATTGGTCCTACTAGTGGAAGACCGCATAAGGACTTCTGCTTGTGCAAGGTGTACCCACCTCTTCCTCCCTCCCCCACATATACCCCAAATTGGCTCAGTAGCTTGTGGAACCCCCAGAGCAGCAGGCAGGGAGAGGAGAGGGGAGATAACAAGCAGACATTTAAACTACAGTGCAAGGGAAGAATCAAATCAGAGGAGAGTTTACATCCTGCTTTCCAGCAGGCGACACCAGGGTGAGGGCAATAAGTGGTACAGTGGTACCTCAGGTTACAGACTCTTCAGGTTACAGACTCCACTAACCCAGAAATAGTACCTCGGGTTAAGAACTTTGCTTCAGGATGTGAACAGAAATCGTGTGGCAGCGGCACGGCAGCAGCAGGAGGCCCTATTAGCTAAAGTGGTGCTTCAGGTTAAGAACAGTTTCAGGTTAAGAATGGACCTCTGGGATGAATTAAGTTCTTAACCCAAGGTACCACTGGACTTCCTCCCTCTGCTTCCTGGTTTCAGGATGGCACAAGCAGAGCAAAAGCAGAAGCAGGAAATGCTCGGAGCAGGAAGGAACTTCAACGAAGAAGAGAAAATTAGTACCCCTTAGGTGCGATTGCTGTGGACAGGTTCACAGATATAGGTGACAGTAGAGAAAGGTAAATGAGTGGAGGAAACAAGGTTTTGGGAAGCTCAAGGCAAAAAAAATTATTAAAGAACCTTCAGTTCAGATCTCAATAGAACCAATTTTAAGACGAAAACTCACCTCTGCTGTATTGATCTTGCTAAGATTCTACTCTCTTTAATAAATCTCCTTCTAAAATGTCTTCTGCCCTAGACTGATGGAGCATTTCCACTCTAGTCTGCTGTCTGGCGACCAGCACAAGGAATGCTGGAATGAAACTGGGGCAAATGAGCCAGTCCTATGCAGTGAATGCTTTTGTTCAACAAGAGAGGTTAACGTTCTCAGAGTCCCCCTCATTAATCTGGTCTCATCTCAGCAACGCACACTTTAAAGCCAAAATAGTAGCCTATTAACCCATCATGAAATCTCAGCTCAATTTTTCATGAGACCCTTTGGTCCTGCAACTTGTTCAAATTCCTTCATCTGAAATAGCTTCTGATCTATTCATTGACTTGCAAGGCACAACATGCAGACTGTCTTCCAAGGTCTAGGGTTAGTCGGGTTGGCTAAGAAAGGCATTATTTTTTTTTAAAGCAATATGGTCCTCACCATAAAGTATTGCTCAGCCCATGCTACCTTTGTTCTGAAGCTTCTTAGAGCTCAAAAAGTTTGGGTGTGGCTTATCTGTCTAGCACTTCTAGGAGAAAGTTTCTATTTTCAGTTAATCACACAGATTCAAAAGCAACCATGTGCAGCAACCCAGCATTGTGTACTTTTAGTTATCTGTATCAATGCAACACTTCAAAAATGCAATCTTGAAGCCTTGCAGTTGGCTGCAGCTTGATAGTGTGTGGTATTTTATCATTGCATGGGAACTGCAGGACACTGCATAAGAAGAGTCTCAAACCATGAATGAACTATTTTAAAATGAACTTTTACAATGTGTGTGTGTGTCTTCTCAGTGGAAACCTGTGCACTTTTAATGTGCACAAGTGAGCAGAAGGAAGTAAAAGCTGTAGCCCAGTGCACATGTGTTGATTCCAATTTTGTGAATGTTCTGGTTACTACAGGGAGTTGGGGATCATCTCGACTTCCTTTTGTGCTATGTTTCTAGGCACAAGTCCATGCTTTAAAGCAGCAATTCTCCCACAAAACCCCCCTGCTCTTACCGCTGAATCAGAACAAACAGCAATTCGCTGAAAAACCGAATTGCTGTTTGTTTGATTTAGCTTTAAAGAGCAAGTTTTCATGGAGAAAGTGCTGCTTTAAAGTGTGGACTTGTGCCTAGAAAGTGTGGGGCAAAAGGTAAGTGTGGATGTGAGCCCTTAGGGAAGTGGGACCCAAGGCTGAGCTCAATAAAGCAACAGCATCAGAGAAGTCCACTGTCTTGTTCCTTAGCTCTCTTCAGATACCTGAAGGACTGCCAAACAGAAGAGGCGAAATGTTCTCTGCTGCTCCCAGGAAGGCAGGACCAGATCCGATGGGATTATGTTAAAAGGTAAAGGGACCCCTGACGATTAGGTCCAGTCGTGACCGACTCTGGGGTTGCGGTGCTCATCTCGCTTTACTGGCCGAGGGAGCTGGCATACAGCTTCCGGGTCATGTGGCCAGCATGACTAAGCCACTTCTGGTGAACCAGAGCAGCACACGGAAACGCCATTTACCTTCCCGCTTATTTATCTACTTGCACTTTGATGTGCTTTTGAACTACTAGGTTGGCAGGAGCAGGGACCGAGCAACGGGAGCTCACCCCGTTGCGGGGATTCAAACCGCCGACCTTCTGATCGACAAGTCCTAGGCTCTGTGGTTTAACCCACAGTGACACCCACGTCCCATTGGGATTATGTTACTCGAGGGTAAATCTTGATTGACTGTTAGGAGAAACAACTTGATGGTAAACAACTGGATGTTCTTTGGGTGGGCATCCTCAAGCAAAGACTAGATAACAGTCTTTAGCTGTTGTTCCTGCACTGCAGGAGGTTGCATTGCAGGATTGCCAACTCTGCAGTCCTGTGTTTCTGTGATCTGTTCAGGAGGCTCTAGCCCTGCAGTTCCTCCATTGAGCAAAACATCCTACAAGGGTTCCAACTATTTGATTTCATAGTTTGAATGCCCCCACCCCTCTTATTGTAAAAACTAGAAGATCAGAAATAAGACCAAACTGAAACAATGCTTTCTCCCCGACATACTACTTAACAGCTGTGAATCCACAGGTGGTTTTGACATCATCGTGGCTGCCTCCACTCTGATGTGGTACCAGCCGGGAGAATAGCATCTTACACCTTTTTGTGACTAGGTAGATCAACCCTCCAAAGTCTCTCCCTGTTCACATCAGCTAGACACTTGTTTCCCTTAAGCAGAAGAGGGTGGATGTATCACTGGGGATCATTCCAATCAATGTTAGCAAATAATTTCAAATAAATCAGATTTCTTTTTAGGCTTGGGTTGGGGGTGAAAGAGTAGCTGAAAGACACCTGGAAGTGACAAGGCGGTTGTGCTACAAGATAATTAGAGATTATTATAATCGAGATTTCATTGCCACATCAAGCGCTGTCTTTTAGCATTAATTAATCTCTACTCTCAGCTTCGGAGAACTCTGGGGCTCTCTCCCGCTGTAGGACAGCAGCTTGTCAACACACCGAACATTCACATCTCATTATCTTATCAGAAGGGAAAGCGGGAATTAGGAAAGC
This sequence comes from Podarcis filfolensis, assembly GCF_964270895.1. NCBI lineage: Eukaryota > Metazoa > Chordata > Lepidosauria > Squamata > Lacertidae > Podarcis > Podarcis filfolensis. The sequence continues at coordinate 18,514,170 of NC_139618.1, read as the reverse complement.
ACAAACAGATGACTTGAGTTTTCAAAGATGCATTGATGGGAAGAGTCATCTGTATTTTCAGAGAGTGATTTGCAAACTTGAGGAAGCAGACATGTGGCTGTTGAAGTGAGGAACAAGATGTTCCTCTTTTTCCCCACAACACTTCCTCTGCGCAATTAGCCTGTAAAGATATTTTGCACAAAAGTCTCTGGGTGACCTTGGGCCAGCAATACTCTCTCAGCATAACCTACTTTGCAGGGTTGTTGTGAGGACAAAATGGGGAAGGGAAAAACTGTGTGTGCTGCCTTAAACTCCTTGGAGGAAACTGGGATGTAAATGTAATATTTTGTTTATTTATTGTTGTATTTATATCCCACCATTTTTCCAATGAGCTCAAGATGGTGGCGTGCACACCCCTCTCCAATTTTATCCCCACAACAGCCCTGTGAGGTAGGTTATGGTGGGGGAATGTGACTGGGCCATGGTCACCCAGTGAGCTCCAGGCTGAATGGGGATTTGAACCTGGGTCTTTCAGGTCCTAGTCTGACACTGTAACCACTACACCGCATTGGCTCTCACAAAAAACAATAACCTCCTCAACCTTTCCAAGGGGCAAACTGGTAATGCATAACAGTCTTCCAAGCTTTTTGTGAATGAAAAGCACCCCTAGGAGACTGAGAGCAGGAATAAATTCCTCCATCTATTTCTTGTCTGTGGCACTTTTGTATGGGACAGAAGGACTGTGGCTCAGTGCTAAAGCATCTGTTTTACATGATAAACATCCCAGGTGCAAGCAAGAGCAGCTCAAGCTAAGGATGGGAGAGATCCACTCTGAAATCCTGAACAGCAGCTGCAAATCGGTGTAGACAACACAGAGCAAGATGGACCAGTGGCCTGACTCAGTTAAAGACAGCTTCCTGTGTCTTCATCCACTTGCATATTCCCAATAATTTCTGCATTGATGTTTGTTTTTTAACAAAACCATATGGAAATGTGCATAACAATACACAATTAAATGTGCATTTTTAAATGGATTTCATCGAAAAAAATGTTTTTCTAAAAAAAATGTTTTCCCAAAATCCAAATTTATTTATATTTTACAGTTATTTATATCCTGCCTTTCAGAATGACCATCTTTCCAAAGCAGCTTAATGAGAAACTTCAGGCTGTATCAAACACAACTCATACTCAGAGTAGACCCATTAAGAACATAAGAGCCTGCTGGATCAGGCCAATGGACCATCTTGTTCTCACAGTGGCCAACCAGATGTCTGTGGGAAACCCACAAGCACAACTCAAGCACAATAACACTCTCCTCTCCCGCAGTTTCCAGCAGCTGCCTCTGTCTGTGGAGGCAGAGCATAGACATCAAAGCTTAGTAGCTTTCTCCTCCATTAATATGTCCATCCTCTCTTAAGGCCATCCATTGCTGCCTCCTATGGAAGCGAGTTTAAATATGCACTGGGAATGAATTTATTTTATCTGTCCGGAATCTTCCAAAAATTCAGTTTCATTGGGTGTCTGTGTTTTAACGTTATGAGAGAAGTGGGGTGAGAATCTTCACTCCCTTTCTCTATGTCATGCATAATTTTATAAACTTCCATTATATCACCTTTCATTCACATTTTCAGTAATCTAAAAAGCCCCAAATGCTTCCCTCTTAGGGGAGTTGTTCCATCACCTTGAACATTTGGGTTTCGCCTGTCTGGACTTTTTCCAACTCTACAATATTCTTTTTGAGTTGAGACACCAGAATACTGAAATCAGTAAAAATGGAGAACTTGGGGGGGGGGGGCATTAATTGCAGTGGGTCTTCTCTGAGTAGAATTTTGTTGAATACCACCCATTAAAATCACATTTTTAAAAAGCACACAATTAATAATATTAACATAATCAAAGCCATCATAATCCTTCCCCCAAGGCAGCTGATTGTGGAATAGCCCTGTGTTTGGGAGGGATAGGTCAAATGGAGCAGCCTCCACACACCCTTTTCTCCTGAAATCCTCCCCACAATTTAAACACGTGCAAACAGAAGTTTAGAAACATGTATTCCAATATAAAATATAGCCAGAAATGCATATTTTAAAACACATATTTTAATGCAGAGAAATGCATTTTGATGCTTTATTCAAGCCGAGACCTGTTGGAATATTTGAAGAAATGCAAAATCTGAAGGGTAGCTGCATCCTGATTTGCACCTCTGTCTGGGAGGCAAGATCAAGTGAGTTCCTTTTAGAGCTCACAAATACAAAATTCCTCAACCAACCATACAGGTGGGGAAAGTTGACTAAACTCTGTTTTCTATACAAACTTTGCATCTGGTCATCTTTCTTGGACGGGGGAAAAATACATAGGGCCAGTAAAGATTGTTCCTGGCTGGTTCTCCATCTCCTCTGTGTGACATCCCCCATGTCTTGCTGCAGTTTCCCTGCTCACTTGCTACCCGTTATGGATTATTTTTTCCCCTCCTGGAGGAAGGCTTTAATTTATTCTCTGTGCAATATCTTCACGCCACTTTTTTCTGTAACTTACACCATATATTATCCGCCGTCTTGTATCATTTAACTCTGGAAAGTGTTTGGAGATACCATTTACTTGAAAGATGCCCTACCATCAATCCTTATTCTGCAGTCCTGCCTCTTGCACTAGCTCTGTTGGCAATTTTCCCAGTGGGAACATCAAGCTGGATTTGTATCATGCCTGGACAGGAAAGAGGGAAGACAGCTTTATGGGGTCCTTCTCTTGCCCCTGCTTGGAAAGAAATCTCTCGGGGGTGGGGAAGAAAAAGTAACATATGCTGGTTTATGTGCATACAGACATTACAGCCACCAAGTCTTGCTCCTCCAAAACTGAACTTTGGGATTTGGTCAGAACCCACTCTGCCAGCAAAACTTGGGTGAATTTGGCACCACTTAAAAAAAAAATATGTAACCAGGTATCTTGTTGGGCTGTTAAGGCAATCTGTGCTGCCACTGTGAAATTATGGGTTTCATGCAATTCTGGTTGTATTCAGAGTACCAGTAAACATTAATGGGCATTACTCACATTCATTCATTAATTACAATGGGTCTACTTTGAGTAGAACTTAGTTGGAAGCATCCCTGTATTTTCTATGTTCTTTTTGTGGCCCCCTTTTGTACTATGTGTTGTCTGTTACTTATTTGATGCTTTTATTCATTTTAATGTGAAAGTCATTCTGAGTTGTTTATCATTATTTGCCACTGCTACTCATGAACCCAGTGCTGAGGTGCCTCCAGCCCAGTTAAAACCTCAGCTTCAGAGTGTGCTCCTGATTCCTTTGTTGTAGCAATGGTCAGAAATTTATTGAACCTGACCTAAATATGGTGCCAGATGACTGAATTGTGGGTTGCCCCACCCACCTGCTAGAGTGGCCCACACTCGTAACCACTAGACAACCAACCAATGGCTCCTACACTGAATGAAGGCTGGAGTCCATTGCCCTAACCCCCTCCAGCATGGTGGATCATAGGGTGCCAAAATATTGTGGGGGCCCAGGGAAGCCCTGCATCATCGATCACATGATGCAGTGCACACACATGATTTGAATCGGAATGCCAATCAACTTTGTGGGGGCCAGGCCCCCTCAAATATTTTATTGTGGGGGCCGAAGCCCCATAGACCCTAGGAGTTGGCTCCTAGGAGGTCAGATTGCTCTATAAACCTGGTAACTCTGCCCCAGGAGCTTCTCACCACTAGTAAAACTGGGGAGCATGTAGCAATTCAGTACTTTTAGGTGGAACTCCTGCGGACATGTTGGAAGCTTAAGAGGGGTCTCTGTCAAAGTCCATTGCCATCAGCCACTCAGAAAGCATTCCAAACAATTCCCTTAACAAAGGCTGCCTGTCTGCCTTGAGACTCAACTTAGAGGAGGACTTTCTAGCACAAAGACAGATCCTAATTCGAAAAAGCTAGCTGAATCTTTAGTTGCAGCTTGCCAGTACTTAGTATTTTGATTTTTATCCTGAATTTGCAGGGTGGATTAGCACTGGATCATCCCCACTTGGTTCCTGAGCCTCTTGCAGACAGTATTAGAAGTGATTTTCCATGATCACATGGCTTAGAAACTTGCCTAAGAAATTGCAACTGCTATGCCGGGGGATTTCTGATTCAGCCTCATCTCTCCAAAGAGCAGAATCACACAGCCTTAATTTTGCAGTTTCACAAACTTAATTCCCTGCTAGTTCCTTTGACAACACACAGCAAACTTGAAATTGTACCTTTGCACCCTGCTGCATAACTCATCACATGCCATTGCTTCTGCTCGGTGACATCTTAAAGCTTTCTTTCTAAATTAGGCCAGTGAATGAAAGACAAGTTGCATCTCTAGATGACATCTTTACTCATAGAAATGTGTCTCAAAATAGCTGCAAACCAAGAGATATCCCTGTGGCGATCCAGTATCTAAGCTATAATAAATAATTAGGGATGAGTCAACACTACTCACTGTTTTTCAGGAATGTCCAAAAAATGTCCCCTTCTATTTAATTATCTCTCTTCCCACTAAAAGGTAAAGGGGCCCCTGACCATTGGGTCCAGTCACAGACGACTCTGGGGTTGTGGCACTCACCTCGCCTTACTGGTCGAGGAAGCTGGCGTACAGCTTCTGGGTCATGTAGCCAGCATGACTAAGCTGCTTCTGGCGAACCAGAGCAGCGCACGGAAACACTGTTTACCTTCCCGCTGGAACGGTACGTATTTATCTACTTGTACTTTGACATGCTTTCTAACTGCTAGGTTGGCAGGAGCAGGGACCAAGCAACGGGAGCTCACCCCATCGCAGGGATTCGAACCGCCAACCTTCCAATCAGCAAGCCCTAGGCTCAGTGGTTTAGACCACAGCGCCACACGCGTCCCCTCTCCCCACTACTGTGCGCAAAAAGGGTTCACCTAAAAGGGTCTTCTCTTGTTCTCTCTCTCCGTCCCCTTCATGTGTCCTCCATGACATCATCATCACATATCCAAGTCTGATTTGCTAATTACCATAGTGACTCAATCTTGTTCATAAGAGCCTTGCTGAATCAGGCTAAAAATCCCATCATCCAGCATTCTGTACCCACAATCACTAACCAGATGTTTAAGTGGGGAATGAACACAATAGCCCTCTCCTGCTCATGGTCTTCAGCAGTGGTGGCTGGTCCATTAAGGCAAATGGTGCACTGCCCCACCAACCATCATCTGTTCTCAGCCAGCCCCCATCAGCTTGATCTTCCTACCTACAACCAGCTCAGGGGGGTGGCCCTGGCTTCCCGCTTTCTCCTTTGTAGTCTCAGTGTTGCCCCTTATAGAACTCAGCAGAGAGGAAGAAGAGGGTAGGGACAAAACTAGAAATAGATGACCCTGCCTGTCATTTGCTATGACACCACCTACTGTTGGGCTCCCTGCTTTCCACCTTACCAATCTCAGTGGGTACCAACCATCACTGTTCTCCAGCAAGTAGTATTTAGAGGCATACCAGCTCAACTGTAACGTATCCAGGAAGCAGGAAGGAGCGATAACCTATGGGTATGTGTGAGTGAGAGTGTATCAACGCTTGGCCATGGTCAACCTTCTGGAGACAGCCAGGAGCTGGAAACCAGGTCCCAAGGCCAATCAACATCAAAGGAGGCTAAGCTGAACCCCTGGCCTACCTGGTGACAAGTTAGTATGTCAAGTCCCCGGTCCAGGGTCAGTCCAAAGTCCAAAGCACAGTCCCATAAAGATCCTGGAGCATCCAAGCTGAGGTCCATCAACATGGGCAGTTGAGCAGACACAGTACCTCAGCTCTGCTGCCCTCTTCTATATTGCATGCTGATTGCAGCATCTGGGCTTGATGAGGCATGTGACCCTCACCTGTTCCAAGCCTACTCCAGCTGAGCACCTCTTCCCAGAGCTAGTGAGCCCCACCTGGCCAGCTACAGAACTGGACTGTGGGCCCTTCCCTGCCTCAGCTTCCTGGAGCACCCCCCCCCGTTGCTCCCTATGCCTCAGAGCCCACCGTGCTCATGGAGACAGGGGCACCTCTGGCTCTGGTGATGGGTCCTGCTACTCTTGTTCCTGTGCAATGACCCACAGCCCCTCATCATCCACTGTCACCCTATGAGCACTTCCAACACCAACCTCTCCTTCCCCATCCCCAGCTTGCCCCAATGTGTCCCAGTCCCAGCTACACCCTTCGCTGGGATCCTCCTCCCTGTAGTTCTGCCAGTTCATTTCAGGTGCAGGGTCAGAGAATGAGCAAGGAGTCAAGACTGGAGAACATTCATAATAAGAGGACAAAGCCTAGTTAGGAGTCAGGAGCAAGGCTCAAGACCAAAAACCCAAGAGCTGAGGTAGATTTTGTTTTGCAAGCCCTTCCTGCCACAGAGAAGCCCAAGATCAGTCTGATCAGGAGGAGCCAGGGTCTAACCTGAGAGGAACATCAACAGGAAGCTGCAGGTACATGGTTCACCATTGGTCAGAAATTCCTGACAAAGGGTAGCGGTGATAAAATAGCAGTTTTGGTTGGACAGTTCCGTTGAACAGGAACAGGATACACAAAAGCTGAACAACTAAAGTGCTTTTCAGAAAACATTTCTACTCCCTCCATCTGTGTTTTCCACCCCAAAATGCAAATGGGAAATTATCCAGCACAACCCCTTTTTAAAAAGCCTACCATTATAACATTGGCAAACAAGTGACTTATACTTTTCTCTCATTTTCAAAAACTATACACAAACTCACATTTTCACATTATTGTTTGAGCACAGAGAACTCCCAGTAATGGAAATACAGCTGTCTCGGAAACCAAAAAGGTCCTATATCTCATTTGCAATTTTCCCAAGCCCCCCTCATGCACCCGTTGGTATAGGTGACCTCTCGCCAAGACAAATATAAAGGCTGGGTGGTACACATGAATGTTTGTGTATATTTCTAATGCCATAATTTAAAAGACCAAAGCATTAACAAGAGGCATGGGGGCATGAAGCGACAGCCGTCTTGGTGGAAAATGCAAAATTACCATTTTAATGGATGGTGTGTTGACTTGCCACTACTCCCTGGGGGAGCCTGTTTGATTTCATTTGCTTGTTAGCGTAAGGATTTGACATAGGCGATTAATGCAGAGTTCATTAAGGTGTTTTTTTTTTCCTACTGGATTAGAAAAAAAGACACACAAAGAAAGCAAAATTACATTAACTAAGAGATGGAGGTTTAACATGCCCTCTATTACAAGCACCTAGGCCTCGTCATAAAGGCACCAGGAGTCTATCAAAAGAGCATCAAAGCTTTTCTAAGGGGGAGAAAAAAAAGCACAATGAACTTGATATGCAATAAAGAAATCACTAATTAGATGTGACCTCTTCTGTACCCTCAAAAGAGGGGGGGAAGCAGGGAAACAGTTGCTAAAAAATTTAAGCAAGCTTTGTCCAGCGTCTACAGAGATCTGGGGATTAACTCTCACATCACCAGAAGCATTTAAATGGCAAGTAGAGGGAGATCAATCCACATGAAGTGGGTTACACTACGAGACTGTAAGCAATCAGGGCCAACAATGGTAAGGGGGAGACCAATACAAATTACTGGGACTCGTCAATCAGGGAGAGGGCCCAGGGCTCAACTGTTTTGCATGTTTTATGCAATTATTAAGAAAATATAGATTTCATATTCAATGCACAAATGATTCTGAATAACCGCTTGCAAACTAGTGCCACAAACCCAAGTATTTCTGAGCATTTCCAACTGTATATGAACTTTCACGTTGTGCTTTGATAGTATGACAGCATAGCCTCACCTTTTTCTGCATTTGTGCATTTTTGTAAGTGAACGCCAGGTAACTGCAACCAAGTTCAGGTGCAATATACACTGTGTTGTATTGCACATACAAGGTTAACATTTAAAGCACATGGCTAGTTCAGCAATAATTGTAGGGGTGCTTATATTACTGATATTAGTAATTAGGATATTCATATTCTGAATAGACACAAATATATATTTCCTAAAAAATAGTTTTTTATTAAAGATTTTCTTGAGTTACAAAACAGACAAAAGGGAAAGTGCATGTCATTTCCACTTTCAATTCATAGCCTTTTCCACAGTTCTTTTACATGTAGTGAGAGACACTTTTATCATAGACATCTTGCAGTTGAGGGGAAAGAGAGGATTGTGAGAGGGAGGGAGAGAGATGGGGTGTTGTTGTTCTTTTGTTCTGTTGCATAGTGTTAGTGTAGGGAGGGGTTTGTGTAAGCTAAAAAGGAGCTCATATATTTATTTTATAACCCATGGTAAAAAAATAGCTATTCTGCCCTGACTGGGAAGGCCAACATCTCCCCACCCCCAAGTCTGACCCAAACCAGCACTTTGTAGCTCTGCAGGAAATTAACCCTTTTAAGTCTGGCCCAAAGATAGAACAGAATGAAGTGGTACAGGCCTGAATAAGTCAAGCAGACTGTACCAGTTCAGAATGTAGAAAAGGCAAGATGGATCTTTTTTATATGATAAATTATACAAGGGTGGGGAGGATAGCTGCAGCTGCTGAAATTCCACTTTTATACTGACTTTTTGTTATGGGCACAGGATCCCCATATCCTTTTGGATTTGGTCACCCAAAGATGCTTTTCCATTTCAAGCATCACCTCAATAGAACCAGCCAGGGAAGTCCAAAACCATCACAGAAGGAAAGACCAGAGAGATAAGCCAAATAATAATAATAAAGGCAGTCTGTTCATATATATTATATCTCCCAATTTTCAGAGCTAAATGACCCTCTGCAAAACCAACGAAGGAAGCACTCAAGCCTGAAATGGTGCTCAAATTGCTACATTGACTGCACCAGTATTGAATGACTGACCAGGAAGCAGAAATCAAACCTGGCAACCAGACTGACCAGCTGATGGATTCAGGGCTGGCACCAGCGGTCTTTAATGTCAGGCATCTGTGCCCCAGCAGAGGGCTCACTGACAAAGAGCAGCAGTTAGCAATAACAGCAGTAAAAAGGCAGAGTGACTGAAAAATGGGATCCCACAGTGGGTGTACTACCAAAGAGCCATCTCAAGCTTGGAGCCAACATTGGGGACTGCAATCCAGATAATGGAATCAAATCCATCTTATACCCTTAACTGTCTTTCCTGCTTCCCAGCAGGGTGGATTAGAAGCAAAATTGATTGTCTTCAACCAATTAGAGCAGGCCCGCTGAAATCCATGAACCTAAGCTAGCCATAACAATTAACTTCTATGGGTGGGTTTATGCTGAGTAAAGCTATGGCCCCCAGACCCCCACAGTGAAGCAAGGTGTGTTTGTGAACAACAAAGCATTGGTATGTGTGCTTGAGTTGCACCATCTCATGTACCCCATATCACTAAACTTACCCTCCAGATGTTGTTGGACTCCAACTCCCATGAGCCTCAGCCAATGTGGCCAATGTTCAGGGATGATGGGATTTGCAGGTCAACATATTTGGGAGGGACACAGGTTCCATACCACTGGTCTAAAATGGCCGGTATCTGCTATCCAGGGTTTCAAGGAAGAGATATTCCTATCTACAGATACCTAGGATTCAACTTGGCAAAGCATGAGCTCTACCACTAAGCCACAACCAGTGGTGGCTGATGCACATTGGAAGTGGAAGAGTCGAAGAAAGGGAGACCAAACAGTAAGTGGCATCAGAGTCAATACCAGGTAGAATTAACTAATTCTAGTTTTGCCTCCACCCTTCTCCCTTCTGATTTCTACAAGTTGGTGGGGCAGTGACTTATTCACCCTAATGGGCCAGCCTTCCTTGGCTACAACCCTTGATCTCTTCCCATGAGCTCGTTCTCAGTGGAGAGACCACAGAATTGTTCATGGCTCCCCCAGAGCCTATAATTCATTAACTAAGTTATTGTATCATGCTAGCTTTTTTCTTGTGCTTAAGAATTACTTGCTTGTCTACCTGGCCACCTTCCCTCATTCCTTCCATTATGAGCCCCAAGAAGAATGGGCTGTGTGTCTGCCTCTGTGATAGAGATGCAAGAAGGCATCATCTCCTGTTCTGCATGCGGCACTGTTTCTTTTCCACTGCTGCTCATCTTCAGTGAAAAAACCAACATTATTCAGCTCACTCATCTGTGGCTACTTACGTCTATTGCATTGTCATGATGTGATTCTGCCCCACTGGTTTCAATGCAAAGGAAATGCAATGCAAATAGGGCTGGGGCGTAATCAATTACACATCATTTCCAGACAAAAAGCAGAAGCGGCAGAGAATTCCGATTGTATTCACTGGATTGATTTCCATTCCCGACATAGGGGGAATAAGCAAATATTGGCAATTTCCACTCCTGTTCCTGCCAGAATTCTCCAACATCCTTAGTGTGTATGTTTTAAGTCTGTGGTTTTTTGCTCTTCTAAAATGAGCAATGTGTCTTTCACACGTACATAGGCTAGAATGATAGGAGTTTGGGGGTGTGGGGAATGCAGATCCTGGAACTTATTTCAAGGTCAATTTGTTTCAAAATCAAAAGCCATTTGCTGTTACACAGGGAAACATCAGGGGAGAGGGTGGAAACGTGGCCGAGAGGATGGAAATGCACCAATTGCCCTTTTTGAATCATTAAAAAAGAAGAAAAAACCCCTGGTCTTTCTATTTTCCTACCACCTCCTCTGGATTTTATGCTAAGCCTACCTCCCTTAGCATTTTCATATTTTATCACCTGGACAGACAGGCTGCCAAGAGACCTCCTGGGCACAGTTGTCTATTCAGCTGCTTCATTGCAAGCTATCAGGCCATTACTAAACTCCTGCCAGCTCCTTATGGGCTTGTTTTTACCCACTGCTCACACAATCAGTTTTGCCAAGTTCCCAAAGGGGAGCCTGGATGTCAGGGACAAGAGCAATTGCTACCTCCTCCTCAAATTGTTCTCTCAGATATTACAGATATCATTTGATTAGAGATCAGCTTTGGAGAGCACAATTAGCATTTATATTGCCTCGCATGTTCTAGGCGGGGCTGCCGGCTTGATAACAGAAGCCCATCAGCACAATTATGAGGCAAGGCCCCCGGGAAGGGACGCACGGATACCTCTGTGGAAAGCACAGGTGTGGAGAGTTTCAGAAAGTGGTTTGATAGTCTATCTGCATTGTCCTCCAAAGCAGATTAGGGACCTCCAACAGATTACAGGACTTTAGGCACAGGAGAAGGATGAAGAGCACTTCACTGGCAGATAAACTAAGACCAAGAAGCTTCTTGAACTGCAATCCTGTGTGTGTTTACTTGGAAGCAAGTCCCACTACGTTCAGCAGGGCTTAAGTGTACCCATAGCCTCCAATATTTCTCCAATGAAAATAGAAACATTCTAGGAAAAAGCGGGACATTCCAGGATCAAATAAGAAACTAGGATGGCTTCTGTAAATCTGGGACTGTCCCAGGGAAATAGGGACACTTGGAGGATCTGGTGTACCTAGGGATGGATTTCCTCATTTCATTCCAATCTTAAATATTCAGTATATTTTCTTTTAATTGTTGAATGATTCTGTGTACATTGCGGCAGCCTTTGGCTATGTGCAATAAAACTGACTGGCTGACTAAATATGTCTCACCACATTTTTGCATGATTGTGATTTTTTAAGAGCAGTTCTCACAAAAAATCATCAGAATTTAAGGGCACTCTTCTCCTAATATATACATTTTCAAATATAACCACTTTGTGGTTGGTTGGTTGGCTTTACAATCAAGTGGTATAAAAATTTTGTGAAAAAATAAATTGTGAAATGATTTTTGCCTCCTCCAATATATACATTCTTGTATTTTATTTTCCTTAATATATGCCTTGCTATGCACATCCCCCCATATACACTTTTTAAAAATAAACCATTTGCAGCTGTGCTTTAACAACAGCAACAACAAAAGCTATCCAGAGCTTTCAAAGGGCTTTGCGGGCAACACTTTTGAGAGCTTCAGTTCTTGAAAGCCCACAGACCTAAAGAAACATAGAAATATAAAGGGAATAGAAGCAAAAGAAGAAGGAAGAAGAAGAAGAAGACTGAAAGAGAGAAGCTTCATGGGGTTCCCAATTGGACTCAGGGATTATTAACAATGTGCTTTAACTCCCTGCAATCTGCCTCATTATTTGGCCAATGCACAGAATATAAGACCATAAAAAGAGTACCAGATCAGGTCAATGGCCCTTCTAGTCCAGCATCCTGTTCTCCCAGTGGCCAACCAGATGCCTATGGGTGACCAGCCAACAGGATTTGAACACAAGAGCCCTCTCCCCTCCTGTGGTTTCCAGCAACTGGTATTCAGAAGCATTGATGCTTCCAGTTGTGGATGCAGAACGCAGTCATCATGGCTAGCAGCCATTGATAGCCCTCTCCACAAATTTGTCTAATTCTCTTTTAAAGCCCTCTAGGTTGGTGGCCATTGCTGTGGGAGCAAATCCCATGGTTTAACTAGATGACGCAGCTTTGACAGTGCACTCTGAGGAAGCTCTACAGACTCGTCAACCATTTTGCCCAAGCCTGCAAGGAGTTCCCAACAGCCTGATGAAGACCAACATCCTGGGTCAGGATGTCACCAGCACTCCATGTATCAGCACTGCTGACCACACGCTTGAGGTGGTAGGCAATTTTGTCTCCCTGGCTTCCACCATAACCAGCAATCTCTCCACCAATGCTGCGCTGGACAAGTGTATTGGCAAGGCAGCTACGGCAGTGGCTCACCTCTCCAAAAGGGCATGGGAAAATGTGATGCTAACGTCCAATACCAAGATGAAGGTCTACCAGGCTTGAGTGTTGTGCACGCTGCTATATGGAAGTGAGTCGTGGGCAACTTACAACTGTCAGGAGCTGTGCCTTCCACATGTGATGTGTCAGGAGGATTTGGGGTATCACATGGCAGGGCATAATTTCAATCAAAGGTGTGCTCTCCCAAGCCCACATCCCCAACATGTTTGCACTGTGAGGGGAATATAAGGCTCTCCCAGCAACTCTCAGCGCCTTGAACAAGCTACAGCTCCTAGGATTATTGGAGGAAAGCTCTGGCTGTCTAGAGCAGAGTTTTCCAAACTGTTAGCAGATAGGCTGCAGTGTGTAGGTGTGTCCTGCAAATGCCCCCCCACTCCTCCTGGGGCTGGAAAGGGGTGGGTTTAACCTCTGGCTTACTGATAAAACTGAACTACTGCATCGCGAAATGATTCATGTCTGAAAAGTGTGTCACTGGCATGAAAAGTTTGGAAAGCTCTAGTCTGGAGTGCTATCACAATACTTTAAAGGTATTGTGTGAGTGTGACTCTGGTCCAGCAACATCCAGAGGGGACCCCGTTGGCTATCCTTGTATTAGGCAAACTTGGCCCTCCAGATGTTTTTGGCCTACAACTCCCATGATCCCTAGCTAACAGGACCAGTGCTCAGGGATGATGAGAGTAGTCCCAAAACATCTGGAGGGCCGAGTTTGCCTATGCCTGTATTAGGCCGATCAGCAAGCATGCTTACCCAGTACCGAATTGCGTCCTAATCTTGCGAGTGCAGCACTAAGCTTGCCTGTTATTCCACAGTAATCGACACAACACCCAAAATGCCCACTATTCCATGGTAATTTACACCCAGGGTAGGTAGCTTCCTGTAACGTTGGTGCTATATTCTGTAAGGCATGCAGAACAAAACCACGCTGGAAACCGTTCTTGTTAACAGCTGGGGAGGGACTATCACAGTGCCGACACCCTCCATAAAACAGAGACCATTATAAATGTTATAACACGTAACTGGCAGCCAGAAAAGAACAGTGGCAGCAGTAGCTGCCAAGTGTACTGGAAAGATATAGCAACAATTAGCCATACAAAGAAGGGGAGAGAATGCTTTGCTCTCCCTGTTGGTCAGGAGGTGCCACGGGGAGCACGTGCCGGTGGCTGAAAGGCCTTCTTAGCCGCTCTCGAGAGTAATTCCACTCGTAACCTCATAAAGCTTCCTCAGGCTGCCAGGCTTTGATCAGCAGCTCCTGCAGGGACTCGCCGCGACCAGCATCCTCTATGAGGCTGAGTACGGAGAGCCGTTTCGGCTGTTCAAAAGCTCTCCAAAGTTTTGTACAAGGACAGAGTCTGCAGCATTCAGGGCATCAAAGGGGGATTATTGGGGAAATGATAAGAGATTTTAATTTAGATCCTACAGGATGGGTACCAGGGGCAGGTGGGGAGGGGTGTGTGTGATGCAGGCAGGGAGGAGAAAGCTGGCTTAGCATTGCACTGGAAAGAAAAGGGAAAGGAGAGAATTTAGAGGCTGTGTCCAGCCTTTTATTATTCCAAGCATGGACTGTGAGTCTGCCTTGAATTTTGCCCTCAGCACAGAACAGAGTTTTGTTTTTGTTTTTTTTGTTCTGCATGCCACACATATCTGTGTATAAGACAAGCTGGCTGGTGTTGTTTCTCATGCATTCAATATTCCATCACATTCTGCTGTGGCCACAAAACAGGGTCCAGAATAGGACTGCTCACAGGCAGGAGCACACATGGTTGTTAGTGGCTGGTATTGCTAGAGGCAGGGAATAGCTTAGCTCTCTTTTACACAGACATACCCCCACCTGAATTTTACACCTTTCCCATCTCACCTATAAATGGATGATGCACATTTGTGGGGAGAACTTGGACTGCACTGGAGAGGCAGATTTAGGGCATTGTAACTGGTTCCCCCACACTGGGCACCAAGCCTAGAGGGTGCCACAGGGAGTCAAATGCATTGAGGAGAACAGAAAGCAAGAGGTGGGGGAGGGGGTGTGCCAACTTTTGGCCTTGCACAGGGTGCTACTGAGATTTGAAAGACCAAAGTCTACCCCTGCTCACAGATTCATTCTGATTGTGACTCCACAATATTGACCATCAGGAGCAGCCCAGACCCTGGGATTTCAGGGCCCACACCTGAGACCTGGGGGCAGCCTCTGGTGTTGTCCTAGGGGTGGGCCTTGGTGATGTCACAGTTGAAGGGGAACCGATGTCATCAGGCAGGTCCTGATGATGTGATTAAGCATGGCACATTAAGCAGCAACCACAGCAGGCCATTCAAATAAGAAGCACAAAGCTTCACAAATCAGCAAATGTGTCACTGCTTGGAAATTAAGATAGAAACCTTAGCGCACACAAGGGGGTGCTCCCAGGTCCAGGTGAAGTGACAAGATTTCTCCTCACCTGCATAGGGAGCCTGGGTAGGGAAGGTGCTTTTGCCCACCGGAGAGTGAAGCCCTCCCCCTGCCACCTGGCAGTGGGCAGGCAGACTTGGGGACTTTGCGCCAATCCTGGGTGTTTTGCAACCCTAGACCACACAGAGTGCCGACACGCTTGCCACTTCTCTAAGGAGCAGCAGCTCAACAGACAAGAGACCACAAGAGACCATACTGCTGCCATGGATCCTACAGGAGATGGATCTCTCAGAGGTCTGTGAAAGACATAAACCTGGGTCCCGGAGTTGGCATCATCAGGCATTTGGCAATGTTGGCACACTTCTAATGAGAGCCCATTGCTGATCATGTGAGGCCTCTGCTTCCCAAAGCTGCTTCTGGTCTTCCTCATTGCCATTGGTCCTCATTGCATTCCTGTGTCCCAGAAGGAGTACACAGATGAGCAAGCAACAACTTGGAGCTGTTGGGGATTGAATCTGGGAGTTTCTGCATGCTCTACCCCTAAACTGCAGCCTTTCACTATAAATTGGAAGTGGTTACATGGTCAAGGCAATGTATTCTGTAGTCAGGACTGATACCTCCATAGAGATACATGGGCAGTGGTTGCTCAGATTCTCTCCACATGTCATCCTTCCTGTGGTCACCACTTAATGTGTCAACTGTCTTAAACTTGCTTCCTCCTCCTCCTCCTGCTTCCTTGAGACACATCTAACAAACAACATGACCAGGCCAGTGTCCACTGTCATCAGTACAGCCATATTCAGATTAGCCCTGAAAGAACCTATTAATTGGCATCACTCATTGATTAATTCATTAAGCACAGATGTTGAAATGCAGATTTTTAATTGGATTTTAATCAGAGCTGGTCTCTTTCAAAGGGTGATGAGTTCTTATTGCAATCTCATTTTTTTTCCTTTTTTTTTTCCAAAGCCCACGTCCAACCCTCTATACAAATCTTTCCCTGTTCCACCAAAAACAGGCAAACCCTCTCCACTTTATACATACTAAAAATAATAATACTTGTGCCTCAGCATGGCAGAGAAATTCAGTTTGATGCATGTCTAATTTGCACTACCTGGCAAAATATGTGATTTGAAATTGGCACGTCTCCAAATTTTTCAGTGCAGTTCTCCAACCAAGATGTGTGTACAAAAAGCATGTAGAAAATGAACAAGATGCATATATCTGCAAGGAAATTATACAAACATGCATCATATTAGGGAGAATTCTTGCAAAAAATGGTGTATTAGAAAATAAATTTCCATTACTTTAAAAAAAAATCAAAGTGTAAATCAATCGCAAACTGATGCAGAAATGTGAGAAACTGAGCATAAGATTGTAAAAATGAGACTGGCAGGGCTCTGTTGAGTGTGTGGGGCAGATGCAGGGGGTCAGGGACTGATCCAGGAGGGTGGACTAGTGATTTATGGGGTTAGGTGATATTGCAAGGAAGGAGCCAGGGAGGGGAAAACTAGAAGGGTCGGAGCAATCAGAGGCGGAGAGGCAAGCACAGGATGTGTTAGAAGCAGAGGAAGAGGGAGAGCCAGAAATCTTTTTGTCTTCTTCATTTTCTTTTCTTTCTTTCTCTCTCTTTCTCTTTCCCTTCCTTACCCTCTTTTCCTTTTCCCCCTCTTTCTGTTCCTTTCAGGAGTGCAGTGTGGGAGGGCATAGTCCCAGGCACATGATTTTGATGGGGTGTGTGACAGGAATCCCCATGCAGGGATCCTCACCCTGCCTGCCACCAGGGGTCTCTGGGCCCTGAAGCCCAACCTTGCCTTGCCGTCGCACTCCCAGCCCCCACACTGAATGGCCACCCAACCATCATTGGGGGGATCTGCCCGCCATGAGCTGTGTCAGGTGGCCAGGCTCCCCCCGTGCAGGCAGGAGGTCAGCACAGCACTTCCACGTGAACCCTACAAACCCTGCACCAGCCCAGTGGTGGTGGTGGAGAGGATTGGGCCAGCGTGGCAGGTTTTGGTTACCCTCCAGACTCAGTGGAGGAAGAGGAGAAGGAAGCAAGTTTAAGAGAGTTGACATCCAGTTTATAGTGGACAGAGCATGCACGTATACATGTGCATGTGCCCCGGGCACCAATGAAGGATGCAACACCTCTGGTTCCTTTTTAGATTAGATTTTTAAAACATTTTTTTCATTCTGATGTACAGTGGTACCTCGGGTTAAGAACTTAATTCGTTCTGGAGGTCCATTCTTAACCCGAAACTGTTCTTAACCTAAAGCACCACTTTAGCTAATGAGGCCTCCTGCTGCTGCCGCACGATTTCTGTTCTCATCCTGAAGCAAAGTTCTTAACCCAAGGTACTATTTCTGGGTTAGCGGAGTCTGTAACCTGAAGCGTCTGTAACCTGAAGCGTCTGTAACCCGAGGTACGAGTATTATTAAAAGGTACTTTGTATTGGGTATGAACTTTTGTATGTCCTTTGACAAGGATCAGTAAAAAATAGATTCTAAAAAGAAGCAGAAGAGGAAGAGGCTATCCAGGCAATGAGTGTGTGACCCAGATCCCCACCACCACCCCAGCCTGCTGTCTCCTAGAACCCAGGGGCGTAGCGTGGGTTGTCAGCACCCGGGGCAAGGCAAGTAATTTGCGCCCCCTAACCCATGGATTTGCGCCCCCTAACCCGTGGATTTGCGCCCCCTAACCCTAACCCCCATATGTTGCGCCCGGTGCGGCCGGCCCCCCCCTGCACCCCCCACGCTACGCCACTGCTAGAACCAGGAGGGGATTGGAAAGGAAAGAGCAGCTGTTCTAGTGGGGCATCCTGTTTTTTCACCCATAAACACTTCTTTTGGCGCCACGATCCCATGCGGGTCACGTGACTTGCTTTGGAGTGCATCCCAGGAAGATGTGCATCCTGGTTTTTCACCTCGACGTGTTGGAGGTTATGGCATAAGGCTAACATAACTACTGCTCATGATGACAGGTATGTTACCTCTAGTTATCAACAGCAGAATGCCTCTACATACAACATGCTGGGGATCACAAGCAGGAGAGGTCTGTTGCACACATGCCCTACCTCTGGGCTTCCCACAGCCATCTGCATGGCTGTTATGACAACAGGATGCTGGATTAGATAGGCCTTTGGTAGAGCTCTTCCATGCGCAACGCCCAGCACCCTCCTCCCCCAACACCTTTGTTTTCTTGAATGCCGGCTCTGTACATCAAGTTGCTTTCTCTGTACCAAAGTGATGCATAAAAGGCAAAGAGAGTGTTTTACTGCATTTTCCCAGCAACAGTCATGGAAACAACAAGCAAGGGAATGAGTGAACATTGCTTCTGGGAGGCAGGGGGCCGTAATTAAAATCTCTCTTTCTCGTTTTATTTCCAAATGGCCGATTAAAATGCTTGAAAACAAAAGCACCCGCAAGGAGGCCCCTTACCCTATCCCGCCCCTATTTTCTGTTGTTTTTGCTTCTAAATGGAATGAAATGGATTATCTCACACCCCGAAACACCTACTCCTTCCCAAATACCATACTGGTTCCCACTCAATAATACATCGGCTACAGACAAGGCAAATAATATATATTTTAATCACTTTTCCACCAGAAAATACAGACTGTATAGGAGTCACCCTTCTCTGTGCCTCAAAATTATGAATTTTTCAATAACCCTTTTCTATTATTCATCTCGTGTTATTCCGTTAACATTTTCTGCATGAGGAATGCTCTTGCCAGACATTTTATGAAGCTTTTCTATAATTTATTAAACAGCAAGGTGTCTCCCCGTACAACCCACCCACCCCGACACAACTGTACTTCCAACCTGCTCCGTTCCCAGGAAAGCGTGCTGAAGATACCATATAAGAAAGGAGGGGAGGGATGTACAGTTCTTTGGAGGCTTATTAATAATTTCCAGTAAGTAAGAGAGATGCTGAGTCATTCCTGTGACTCAACAAGCTCAATGGCTAGGCTTATTGTTTTAACCGTACTCTGAAAGTGGCAGGAGTTTAAAGAACAGGAGAGCTGGGACAGGCCAGAGAAAACATGTTCAACAGGTAAGGCTGGCCTTAGACATTCATTCACGCCATACATTTCAAACACTATGATACCACTTTAGACAGTCATGGCTCCTCCCAAGGAATTATGGGAGCTTTAGTTTATTAAAAGTGGTGAGAGTTGTTAGAAGACACCAATTCCCTCCCAGAGCGACAATCCAAAGAGGAGTTTTACAACCAATTCCTCTTCACTGGGAACTTTGAATATTTTCTGGACAGAAGAAGTGGGTCAGAACATCCAGAAAGTGCATATAGCAGACCCTCCAACTGTCCCTATTTTCCAGGGACAGTCCTAGATTTACAGAAGCTTTCCCGATTTCTGATTTGATCTTGGAATGTTCCGCTTTTTCTTAGGGTGTCCTTATTTTCATCTGAGAAATATTGGAGGGTATGCTATAGCCAGTGGGTGGTTAAGTTCTGATCCACACCTTGGTTCTGGAGGTTTAGATTGTGTCCATCTGTATCAGAATTTGTAAAGATCAAATACCCTGGGGAATTCAACCATCCCTAGTTTTACTGCAGCCGATCTTTAAAAAATAATGCGGTGCCTATTTATCATCTGCAAGAGCAAAGTGCAAATCTATACTGGTTTGAGAGTCTTTGGACTCTAAAGGAGGACATTAAATTTTCATACTAAATACTAAACTGGCAACAAGAAACAACCAGCCAACCTTTATTGGCAGCCTGAATTTGCTGCTGCAGGTGGTTGGTTACAGCTAGGCTGCTTTTTAAGCAACATGAAGGCAAGTGGGCGGAAGGAGAGGGTAGCGCACACAAGGCTGGCCCATAAATCAGCTCTCTGCAGTTTCATGGCTTGAAGAGCCACTCAAGCAATTCACCTCTTGCCAAAGTGTTTGACATTCCTCTCCCCTCAATACATCAATTTGTCAGACAGGAGAGTTTTCACCTGACAGGTCTGAACCACCATCCGAATATTTTGGAGTATAGATTATAGTAGAATCGGAGTTGGGAAGGTAAAAAATCCAGCCCCCCTTCTATTGTGCAGAAGAACATACCTCAAATGGTCCATGGTCTACATCAGGAGTGAGGTACCTCAAGCCGTCCAGGCCTTTCTCTCTGGCACTTGGAGTTTTTCTCCCTCTCTCATAACACTAAAACTCATGGACATCCAATGAAGCTGAGTGTTGGAAGATTTGGGACAGATAAAAGAAAGGACTTCTTCATGCAGCACATAGCTAAACTATGGAACTTGCTCCCAAAGGAGGCAGTGATGGCCACCAACTCGGGTTAGACATGGAGGAGTGGTCTGTCAATGACTTCTAGCCATGATGTTATGCTCTGTCTCCACAGTCACAGGCTGTAATGTTTCTGAATACCAGTTGATGGAAACTGCAATTACCAGTTGCTGGGAGAATACACTCATTCTTGAATCCTGCTTGTGGGTTTTCCACAGCCATCTGGCTGGCCACTGTGAGAACAGGATGATGGACTAGATGGGCCATTGGCTTGGTCCACCAGGCTCTTATTATGTTCTTATTGTGGGATAACCTGTCTTATATAAGAAACTTGCTTATGTCCAAATAATGCATGAGGGGGTTAATACCATAGAGTAAGCTGTCCTGCCTGCCTAGCTGTGTCCACTTCCCTTACCTTAGAAGAAAATGAAAAATCAAGCCTATTGTTTCCCTTTTAGTCTACCTGATGAACTCCTATACCAATAATTGTGTCCCTACATCTATAATTTAGGAACTTTCACCACTTTGTAATTAAACCAGATTTTACTGCCTGTTGTATGGAAAAACACATGAACCAATCCTTTGAAGAGTTTGTAAGTCATAGAGTCATAGAACTGTACGAAACTGAAACGTGTGGTCTTTTTCCTATGCTGGGCGATGAGGGGACTATTTTGGAACTCACTTGGAAAGATGTATTTTAAAGGTCTAATGGCCTATATTTCCTTGCTTTACTTTGCTGCATATTTTGTGATTTCAAATCCCTGCTGAGATTCCCTCACCAAAGAGTACATGCCCCCATCTTGGATCTTGGCATCTCATAATTCCCCTTTCTATTATACTTTTTTTTTTCTTGGACCAACACTTAGGAGGAAAAAGAGGAGGAGAAGCATTTGTTTACCCTGAAGCTCCTCTTATATGCCTCTGGCAGCAGCAGTTCTATTGTCCTGAAGAGCCCATCTAAACCTCGAAAGCCCCCTAGGAAATCACTTCTGGAAATGACACCCCCCACCTCCTTGTATATCCTCTGCAAGTGTGATGCGTGTTTTGTTTTGTTTTGCTGGTTTTTTGTTTTTTGTTGTTTTTTTTTTTGCATTGTGGGAGTTTCAGAAGTTGCTTGCAGCCTCCTGGAGAAGGGAGGGATTAGTTTTACTCAAGCTGCCATTTCCTCTGGCTCCAAAAGCAATTTCTCCTCCTGCCAATTTGCTCTGAAAGCAGACACTTATTCTGTCTCCTCCTGCCCCACTGCCTCTTCAGAGTCAGTGAGTTTGGGTTTTATAAACCAATTACAAGCTATTTGCAGACAATCACTTTGCCCAACATCCCAAAGTACCAAAGCACAAATGGTACGAAAACAAGGCAGTGAGAATCCACTACAGTTTGGAAGGGGTTTGAGGGAGAGTGAGGCATGAATGAAAGAAGTTTCAATCCAGTTGTAATGATCAGGAGAGAGCAAAAGGAAATTGCTCTATATGTGTGGGCGGGAGGGACTTAAGCTTGGAATTGTATATTTGAGGTTCAAAACTCTATTCTTCTGTGGAATTCCTAAAATCTAGCCTGAACACCATTCAGTGCATAAGTCATGCATTGTGGCCTGCCAGGTGTATGGAAGTTCTCCCCATCCAGGGCTGGCTCTAACATGAGGTACAATGAGGCAGCTGCCTCAATAATCAAATGTCAAGGGGTACAAAGTGCACAAAAATATTCTGACCAAGGCAGAATAGAGTGGTACCATGACTTCCCTTGATCTGGACACTATACTTCTGCTGATGCAGCCTAAAATAGCATTAGCTTTTTTGCTTTTTGCTTTTTGTTGCTGCATCACACTGTTGACTCACGTTAAACTTGTGGTCCATGAAGACCCCTAGATCCTTTTCATGTGTTCCGCTACTAAGCTAGGTGTCCCCCACCTTATGTCTGTGCATCTGGTTCTTCTTGCCTGTGTGCAGAACCTTACATTTGTCCATACTGAAATTCATTTTCTTAGCTTGGGCCCAGTTCTCCAATCTATTCATGTCATTTTGAATTCTGTCTTCTGCGGCATTAGCTACTCCTCCCAATTTGGTGTCACCTGCAGCTTTGATGAACATCCCCTCAATTCCTTCATCCAAGTCAATTATAAAGACTTTTTTAAGAACATAAAAAGAGTCTGCTGGATCAGGTCTAGCATCCTATTCTCACAGGGGTCAACCAGATGCTGAAGGGAAGCCCACAAGCAGGACCTGAGGGCAACAGCAGCCCTCTCCCCTCTTGTATGGACCAAGCTATTTACTCCTCCATCCCAAAGGTCAGACTGCTTGTCCATCTTAGCCCCACACTGTCCACTCACGGTAACTCTCTAGGTTTCACTCCTTCATCTGCTTCCTGATGCTTTCAACTGGGAGTAATGCCAAGGATTAAACTTGTTATGTTATGCATGCAAAAACTTTGGGCACTCCCCTCCTCCACCTCAAAAAAGCTGAACAACTCTGGGCACTCCCCCCTAAAAAAATGTTCTACAATTCTGGGCAATGCTCCCCCCAAAAAGCTCGACAACTCTTGGCAATGACAATGGGCAGATCATTTCCAGGTTTTTTTTTATACTGGGAGTAGATCGCAGTCTGTTGGGAGTTGGACGTGCCTGCTCTAAAGCATGACTTTATCCAGCCCTGAAAAGATGCTCTTCTCCCCATCATTTGATTGACATTCATTCACAGACATGGAGAAAAGGGCAGTGCCAATTAAATGGAGGTACAACAACTTGAACCAAGTAATGATGACTTGATTGATGGAGTTAATTGAAAAGGTGCAACATGCCAAATTCTTAACACAATGTCAGAGGCACACAAGGGTGACATCATTTGATGGGCTTTGATGCTGGGAACACAGCACAAATAATATCATTTGGACCAGGCTCAAAAAAGTGTGAAAGAAATCTATATGATTAACAGAGGAGGAAGGGTTTGTAGGATACATTCCAGATAATTGAAGCGACAGTGCTTAATTGTTATCAATCAGCCTATGACCACATAGAAACTTGTCAGACCCAATATTCAGGGAAGTGGGACCCATCACCCTAGTGGACATCTGCCATCAATAAATAAGACAAGTTAAGTAGACAGCCGGAAAGTCAAAAAGATCAATATTCAAATGGATTTGACCAAGAGAAGGCTTAAATCAAACCAAATCACAGGGTATTCAGGAAGAGCCAAAGGAAAATGACTACATGCAGACTTTGCTTTATGTGTATCCTGGGAGAGGCATGATGGAATCTGGCAGAGCACAAAAAGGACTCAAGAATTGGGAATTGACTGACTTTTCACAACCAGAATTGGAACACTGTTTTACTTACATAACTGTCCCTGATAAACTTATCTAGTTATAGTGAAACTGTTCTGGTACTCTTCAAGATTCCTGAGATGTTTGATTCCCAGATAGAACCTCCAGATTCAGTAGCAAGGGAATCAACCATAACCTGCCTGAGTAATTTTGCTGTCTGAAACAGTTTCCATGAATGGTTTCAGGTGTGTGTCTCAGGTTCTTCAGCCTTGCAGAATAGGATGATGGGGTACTATCCTCATATTAGTGGCCCTCTGTGGCTCAGGCACACAGCTTGCATCCTCTAGGAGCTGTGCATTCAGTTCTGTGGGCCCAACTCTTTGGCATCGTCACTATCAGGAGGTGGTGCCAGAGTCAATGCAAATTTTATTTATCTTACTTAGTGGGTCACACAAACCACCATTCTGAACAATGCTATTCATGCAGTAGAATAGGGCACTGGAGATGAGTTTATGGAACCAAGTGGGTAGTGGCCCAAAAATGGTTTGGGAACCATTGATGCCTTAACCTGTAATGTTTCTCTCCAATTCCTATCAGGTGCACAGAATGGTAACAGGCTCAGATCCCATCTGTACTTCTGTACCATTGTTGGCATCTGTCTGCCTCTGGAGAAAATGGAGGAGAGTGCCTGTGTGGTGTTCTGTACCTGATAATAATAATAATAATAATAATAATAATAATAATAATAATAATAATATGTGTCTCATTATTGCTTCTCATACCCTACACATGTATGGAAGAACCCATTACAGCAAGCATAGAAGTCTCTTGATTTCCCCAAAGCCCTCATTAGGGGGGATTCATATTTCACGTCCAGCACATGCTATTTTTAAACATTTAAATATAACAATGCCAAAAAGAAAGTCAGGGAGAGGAAGGAGCAAAGCCACCCCCAGCAGAGGAAGCACTGCAATGCATGGAGCCTTTGTGGCGGTGGAAGCGAGATGCAAAAGAGGATATCAAGCCCGATCTTGCCTGTTGCTGCTCAGTCTTCCACACAGCGGAGGAGGAGGAGGAATGGTAGGACGGGGGGGGGGGCAAAGGGCAAAAGATATCTGGGCTTTTTCTTTCTCTACTCAGTGGAGGGGCACACTTCCTGCCAAAAGTGCCGCTTGCAAGGGCAGCTGCCTGACACCTAAGGGAGCACAGGCGCCGGCAAAACAGGACGAGATAAAATCACAAGTGACAGCTGAGCCTATGTCTGCAATTACAATGCATTGTAAACAAGGGGACTCGCAATTCCAGCTGCCAGCCCAGGTCAGTGATTGACAGTGCAGAAGATGTGTGCGCAGGGTGCAGGGAAGAGAGTTGAGGACGCTGCTCCTCACTCATCTTCCGCATCCAGCTGAGGAAGGTGGCAATAGGAAGGCAGGGAAGAGGGAAAGAGTTCTTTTCAAGGCTGAGTGGAGGAGAGCGCTCTTGTTCTAAAGGTCCCACTTGCTGGTTTCCCACATCTAGTCCAACTTGATGAGAGGGTGTTGGAATAGATGGGCCACTGGCCTCACCCAGCATGCTACATTTTTTGTTCCCATGTGGGGATTCTAAAGAAACAAATGAGAGGACAAAGCAATAAGAGGTCTGGAGGGTGGCAACATGAGAACGGGTCTTTTCTGCAGTGGCTCCCCTTTTTTGGAATGCTCTCCACAGGGAGGCTCCGCTGGCGCCTTCATTACAAATCTTTAGGTGCCAGGAGAAAATGTTTCTCTTCAGCCAGGTATCAGGCTGATTACAATTCTGTGGTTTTTAAAATGTGTTTGTGGGTTATTGGTTTGTTCTTGTTATTATGTGTTTTGTATTCTCATTTTGTCTTTTTTTCTGTTGTGAACTGCCCATGGATCTATGGATGGAGGGTGGTATACAAATTTAATAAATAATAATAAAATCTGGGAGCAGCCACTGAGGAATCCTTCTCCCGCGTCCGCATCAAGCATGCCAGTGAAGAGTAAGGTAAATGTAAAGGGACTCCTGACCATTAGGTCCAGTCGTGACCGACTCAGGGGTTGCGACGCTCATCTCACTTTATTGGCTGAGGGAGCCGGCGTACAGCTTCCGGGTCATGTGGCCAGCATGACTAAGCCGCTTCTGGCGAACCAGAGCAGCACACAGAAATGCCGTTTACCTTCCCGCCGGAGCGGTACCTATTTATCTACTTGCACTTTGATGTGCTTTCGAACTGCTAGGTTGGCAGGAGCAGGGACCGAGCAACGGGAGCTCACCCCATTGCGGGGATTCGAACTGCCGACCTTCTGATTGGCAAGCGCTGGGCTCTGTGGTTTAGACCACAGTGCCAGTATCCTCCCCTAAAGATCTCAGAGCCTGGGCAGGTTTGTACATATGGGAGGATACAGTCTTCCAGGCCCCTTCCTTCTGGAAAATATTCAATTTGTTACAGAATTACCAAATATATATGGAAGGGAAATATTCCATGAAAAAGTAGATCTAGACAAATGTGGCCCATATAGATACAGATATATATATATTTAGAGTTAACACCTCTCACTGGAACACACAGGCAGCCAACTTACTCTACAAATCTCATCATAATGAGTTTGTGGGGACTGCAGTCTTTTGGAATACTTGATGCTCATCTGCTAACCATCAGCAGTGTGGACAACTTAATAGCAACCAGCATGTTGTTTTCATATTAAAATGAGAGAGAAAAACATGACCAGAATATTTACCTGGATAAACTAATTGCAACTGCTTGTTGGATGACTTAAGCTGCAATAAAATCCTGCACTTACATGATATAATTACAGTAGCTTTTATTTTTTCCCAGGGAAAAAAATCATTAAGATGGAAGTTAAAGGAGTAAACAGGCCATTAATTCACAATAGCGTTATCAGATGAGCTACAGATATTTGAAAAAAGAGCAAACATCTGGAAACCCGCACATTTTATGGGTTTTTGGGTGGTTGTTTTGCTTCTTGATAGAGGCAATTTAAACAGTGATGTTCCAGGCCAAACATATACCATGCAAATAATCTGATCACAAATTGAGTCAAAGGGGGGTTTAGAAATAAGTATAAATTGAATCTGTGATCAGGACTGACTCCAGGTTTTTATGAGTTCTTGGTTCTGAGACATCCGATGATCTTGACACCTGGCCCAGAGCCTGGGTAGTAAGAGGACCCTCATTTATGCAACAGGTAATTGTACCATCCCCACTTGTCTGTAGAGAACTTGGAGTAAAAGGAGAGAATGGATTAAGGCTCTCACTCAGTCCAAGGCATAGCTTTATGGATTCTTCAAGCACTGTTGGGTTCCAGGAAGCTGCTTTGCTGTTGTCACCTGGGAGCACTGGCCATGCCTATGATTTCTAGCTACTGGTCAGGAATAAGGATGGATGAAGATGTCCACCCTTAATTGGAAGTTTGTAATGAGAGGTTGGATGGTCAGCTGTCATGGATGCTTTAGTTGAGATCCGTGCATTGCAGGGGGTTGGACTAGATGGCCCGTAGGGTCCCTTCCAACTCTACAATTCTATGATTCCATGGCTATTCCAGTTTCCAACCTTCATCCCTGCTATTTCTGCAACAGTTTGCCATTTTTCCTTTTAAAAGGCTACAATAAATTTTGTATGCATCTTTGTATATTCTTCTCCTAATGTAAGTTTATTTGTAAGCATTTTTTCCCCCAATGTACAAATTTTTGCAAGTAATTCCCCCATACCTGTTATTTTAAATGTTCTTTTCACTAACATTAGCCTTTTTGTGCATGTTTCTTTCAGCTTGGAAATTGCATCACAAAATTCGGGGAAATGCAAATTTTGAAGGAGGGCAGTTTTTGGGAAAGGTGAATTAGGTAGATTCACATCTTGAACTGAGCAGATTTATTCTCCATTCATAAGCAGAAATCACGGGCTCACAAAATACTAGGTTGCCAGTTTGCATGGGCTGCTGAAAATTGGATCCTGGCCCCTAAGCATTTGCAGAGGAGAAAGGCTATGCTACATGCACGTCAGCAATCAGAGAATGAGACTGCAAATCTAGACACAACAACTCACTCAAATCACACAAAAAAATGCAAGTTGTCGACAACAAATCAAAGTGAAACCAACAACCAGGCACATACACCTCACATCATTATAACAGATTGCATATAACGTACGTCGTTAAATTTCCAGAGCTTAACACCCGTAATGCACGGGGAAAAGAAAAATACTGCACTTCACCACGCAAGTCCTTGATTTGTCTTCTAATTATAAAACAAAGGGGAGCATGTTGAGAGTGTCTCCTGATTGCTGACAATCAGAAGATCAGCAGGCTGCTGGTCTCCCTCTAAGAACCTAAGAAGAGCCCAGATGGATCATGTCATTTAGCACATCATCCCCTTCTCACAATGGCCAACCACATGCCATGGGGAAGTCTGCAAGCAGGACATGTGCTCAACCGTTCTCTGCCCACTTGTCATTCACTCCAACTGGTATTCAGAGGCATACTGTGGAGATGGAATATAGCCTCATGCCCTGTGACTTTGTCTAATCATTTTCATGATTTTTGCCTATCCATTTCAATTTGAAATATGTTTTGTATATCCGCATAGGGCTGTCTCCAAAACAAGGAGATTGACTTAATAGCTTGAAATGTCATGCGTCATACTCCCAGCTCTGGTCTGAGTTTAACCATGATTTTTCATCCAAGTACAGGTCTCCTTCCACTCCTTCCACATGCCCCAGCAATAGAAAATGCATACAACCATCTTCTACCAGAACTCTAGGCTTCCATAGCAAAACCATTCTTCACTCAGGACTAGGGCTTAGCTGAAATGGTTTCTTGTTCCTCCTCCTGCACTGCTCCCCCACCATTCTCCATCAATTAATGAGATAAAATGTTACCCTAAGGGCCAATAGTGCGTAGGGTAAGCTTCTGCCTCTTCTCTTCCCAATGGATTGTGCGGATTCAGTTGAGATTTGGTCATTGAGTTGCACAGGGGAAAGCATAGATTCATGTACAGTGGTGGACTTGAGTACTCCGGTGCCATATGTAAGCCCAAAATTTGGTGCCCCCAGCCCCAGCCCTCACACTGGCTTCCCAAAAGTGGAGAAGGAGGCGTACGGGCTCTGAAAGAGTGTCTCCACCTCCATTGTTCTGCCCGGACACTGAGGTCCAGCGGCGAGGGCCTTCTGGCAGTTCCCTCGCTGCGAGAAGCCAAGTTACAGGGAACCAGGTAGAGGGCCTTCTCGGTAGTGGCGCCCGCCCTGTGGAACGCCCTCCCACCAGATGTCAAAGAGAAAAATAACTACCAAACTTTTAGAAGACATCTGAAGGCAGCCCTGTTTAGGGAAGCTATTAATGTTTAATAGGTTATTGTATTTTAGTGTTTTGTTGGAAGCCGCCCAGAGTGGCTGGGGAAACCCAGCCAGATGGGTGGGGTATAAATAACAAATTATTATTATTATTATTATTGGGGAAGGGGGACTCTAGGGGCCTGTCAGAGCCCTGTGCCTTCTTCCCAAAGCTCAGCACCTCTCTTACCGAGCTTTGAGATGGCACCTGCTCAGCTGTGAATGCCCAGGGTGTGCACATTCTTCACACAGCCCTAAATCTGCCTCTGGCATGTGGTAAACAGTTTTTAATCGTTTCCCCTAAATCAATGTGATTGGAGCACTCTGGGAAAATAATCCACTGATTAAAAGCTAGATTGGCCCATCAAAATAAAAGATACACACACACACTCCTTCCCCCTCCCCTCTCAAGCTCTGGGCATTTCTCCAGTCAGCTTGTTGTTGTTGCTTTATTTTTGATTTGGACAAACTTCATTGAAAAATGTAAACAGATAACAAGCATAATCTGTAGTCTTCCAAGACAGATACAGGTATATGTATTGAATATTGAATACAGTTAGCCTCATGATGTGAAAACAGACTTGAAAATAATATTTTACAAGACCACATCTACAACTTGGTTTTGTTTTGGGGTGGGGGAATAGCTAATTGTGTGTTTTATATTTTTTTGGGGGGGCAGCCAGAGCCACTCAAAATCTTAGGCCGTTCCTTTCCTGACTTGAAATGCCTTGTTAACAGTGCAATCTGACTTGGAAACCTTCCCCAAATCACCCCAATTCCTTTCCCAGAGCTGATGCACACCCCTTTTCTATACATATGAAATCTCTCCTCCTGTTCAAAGTCCTGATTGCCATCTTCTTCCCAATGATGCCAATTGGAGAAATGATTAAGGATATTTTGAAAGAGACCCCACTTTCGAAAGAGACAACTCTTGGGTGGAGGGAAGGAACTTTGATGTGGCCTTTTTCCTAGTTAGGTTGCTGGATGATGGCTCTTCCTCAAGGGCTGGTTTTTATTCTGAGCATGTCCACCCCCTCATTCATCAGCTGAAGGGTTCCGACTGATCTATTCCCCTCCTTCCAAAAAAGAAGAAGCTGAGCCTTTTCTTTCCCACTGATTGGACTCTGCAAATTCTCTCTGAGAGCACTTCCTTGATCACATGAACCTTCCTGGCTGTACTCTACCAAATTAGAAGGAATTTGAGGGTGTCATGCGCAGCCGCTTCAAAGCTTTTGAAAAACCAACTTTATAATCTGAAATGAGATTTGCCTGTTCTTTAAATATTAAAAAAGTTCTATCTTTCAAACAAGACTTCAGGATCTTGGCTAGCAGAATACGGCTGATACACTCATGCTTAAACATCATTTGATGCCTTCTCTCTCCCAGGTTACTCCATCATTGGGAGCTGAAGGTGTGGACTGACTCCAGTGAAAAGCACTGTGCTTGAAATGAGGAGGTTAATGGTGATGGCAAAGATACATCATACAAATAAACTGATGATGCTGTTGTTGATTACCTAGCAGTGTTTAGTCTGAAGTCTTAGAGTGTTGATGCCTCATTCACACTTGCAAGCCATCCCTTGAGGCTGCAGTTATTGTTATTATATCTTAAACATTTTAGTTCATTCTCTGCCACAGCATTAAAAAATAAAGCTAAAAAGACCATTTAAAAAACAACAACATTAAAACATCCCACCCAAGAAAAAAGGACATAGATAATTAAATTCTGAAGGCCTGGCACCTAAAGCTATGCAACAATAGGGGCAGGTTAGCCTCCCTGGCGAGAGTGTTCCATGAGCAGACAGCCACTGCTTGAACTTTATTGTGCTGCCACTCTCCAGATCTACCATGGAGGGGGCAGATGAAGAAGGGCCTCAGATGACAATTGCAAGATCTTGGTTGGTTCATATTGGGAGAGGAGGTTCTTGTGAGGTCCTGAGCTACATAAGACTTTATAGGTCAAAACAAACATGTTGAAGTGAGCCTGGAAACAAATTAGCAGCCAGTGCAGTTGGGGCAGGATTACTGTAATGTGCTCAGACCATCTTTCCCCAGTGAGCAACTTGGCCCCAGCTGCAATTTCTGAACTGTCTTCAAAGGCAGCCCCATGTATAACACATTACATTAATCTAACCTAGTGGTTACCAGATCATAGACAACAGAATTCACACTACCCCTGTCAAAGCTGAGCAGCTGAAGCTGTTGGAAGACACTCTGTGCCACCGAGGCCACTTTAGCCTTATTTGACAGCTATCAAATGATTGCCCATAGATGGGAGACCTGAGCTACCACTGGCTTTCTGGTCCTGGACCTTCTAACAACACTTGGAATATATTGTTCTATATCAGGCATGTCCAACTCCCAAGAGACTGCAATCTACTCCCAGTAAATATTAAAAAACTGGCAGTGATCTACCAACAGCTGTTTTGCTTCTTTTAGAGGGAGAGGCCAGAGTTTCTGTGCTTTTTTTAGTTGAAGAGGTTAGAGTTCTTGAGCTTCTTTTAGGGGGAAAGGCCAGAGTGCTGCGCTAAAGCCAACTAACGTATACACAATCATCGGCAACATACGAGAAAATAATGCACAATTTACACAACAGAGGGACAGAGCGAGGGGGCGGGGGGCGGAGACATTCATTCAACAGTTTTTATAATTCAGAGATCAAAAAGTATTCCATGATCAACCGCGATCTCCAGGGAATGTACCTGTTGATCGTGGTCGGCCGGTTGGACATCACTGTTCTATATGATTGTTGACCAAGCCTACCACATGTATGCTATCAGATCACCCTTCCTACTGCATCTGAAGCTCAACTGTGTGGAGCCCCCCCACCATGCATCTCTGGTTGCCCCTCCATGCTGCTCTGATCTCTCCACTTCCCTTTCACTTTCACCAATTAGGAGCCCATTGTGGAAGCAGCTCATTCTTGAATACTGTCCTTGAGTGCCCATTGCACCAAAAGCCCAACCCAGCATGGCTTTGCCGAGGGACTGTGCTGACTTCTAAAGTCTCTTCTGAGCAAAAGCTGAACTACCTGGCAGTACTTCTAATCCAGAGGCAATTGATATTCTGCGGAGCATCTTTAGAAAATAATCCGCAAACAAGGAGCCGCAGGCTGTAAAAGCCTCTCCTTCATCTTTGCTTTAGATCGCGGCTTAAATAAAAACAAAACACAGGCAAAAGGAGAGGCAGCCAGAGATCTTTGCCTAGCTGTTTCATCCCAAAAGGGATGCATTAATCAATTTTTAAAGTGATCCAGCAATTTTAACAGGGTGTGAAAAGGGGGGAGGAGGGTATCCTCCAAGATCCCTTTGTATCAGGCTTTGGCATCAAAGAGCTCAATTAGCAGAACAGGCAGGGAAGAAAAGCTTGCTGTTAGAGAACACTTGGATCCACACTGTGCCCACAATAAAGATCAATACAAAGAGCCATTTTGGCTACTCCCGTGCAAGCAGCCAGCAGAGGTCCTGCACCCCAAAGAGTGTGAACCTTTTCACTCACTTCAACTCACATGAAGTTGGGAAAACATTCAAGACTTTCAGAAGCCTGACTCCAGAGTCAGACACTTCCAGGTGAAAAGTGGATCCTGTGTCACAAGAAATCTCTCCTCCTATTTCTTTTTTTAAACCAAAGTCACATAGGATATTTTGCACAATATCCCCCCATTCAGAGACCCTCAACACCCTATCATAAGAACATTAGAACCAGGTTGCTGAGTCAAGCCAATGGCCCATCTAGTTTAGCATCCTGTTGCATGCCAAGCCCCCGTCACTAAGTCACTCCCTATGTAATGAAGTAACCAGACCAGACAGCAGTATGCAGACTTTTGGGGTTCAAATAGGCCACAACTTTTTTGGATGTGGGATTTGGGCATAGGCATTAGGTGAAGCCATTTATTTAACCCCCACCCATCTGCTGGGAAGGTATCTATGGGTAAACCACACATTGGGGAGGGGGGCTATGACCCAGATCAAATAGGGGTACCCCCAAGGAGTCACTGCTGTAGGAGTGTTATGGCCCTAGCCCCCATCTGGGTGTTGGACAGAAGCAAATCCTCACAGATCTGACACAAAACCATCTCTTTTTAAGGAGAGGTTGGATGGCCATATCTTGCGGATTATTAGGCTGTGTGTTTCCTGCATTGCAGGGGGCTGGATGACCCTTGACGTCCCCTTCAGCCCTATATTTCTACAGTTCTAGGTATGTGGCACAGTCAAGTTCAATCAGTTCCCATGTCACTGGGGTGACGTAAGCCTTTGCCCTCCAGCATGTCCATAGGTTAGGCTGTCTTTCAAACAGTGCCTCCTAGGGTCAAAGCAAATGTTCCCTAGACACTGCACAGCACTGCCCTGCTGCTATCACCCAAATTCATGCCATTCAAAGGAGCAAGAGAGCAGGAAGTTACTGCTACCATGCCTTTGCCTCATCGCTGCTGCGCTGGAAACACCCAAGTATGTTGTCTTTTTTGGAAGCTGTTGAAGCTGGTTCTTTTCATAGTCAATTAACCCCATTTGAAAGTGGATTCTTCTAAAACCTTGGCATCAGGCCCCAACCATCAGGCCTACCTTGGCATGCAGGAGATCCAAGCATTTAGCCCCCCACTCCCTCCCTCCCTCCCTCTCGCTCTGTTTCTGTCTCTCCCTAGCTTGCAGCACTAAAGGTGCTGTCACATATATTGCTCGGAGTTGCTAGCCCTTGGCAATCACAGCTCAATCATTCTTAAATGCCACTGCTATTTATTGTTGTCACATGAGGTCCTGTAAAGCCCAGCTAGTTTCGATTGAGGGAAGGAAAACAAGATGTCTGGCACTACAGTTGGGTTCAGAGATTTCCCAGGATCTTTACAGGAGGCATAATAGAACAGCTCCAAATTCAGGATCCTCAGGCACTGACAATTTGTAACACCCACCATTCTATTTGGGAAGCTGGCAGCAAATGGGCAAGAATCCACATGGGACACCAGCTTTTCCCAGCAGGCAATCTTTTATAGTGCCTAAAAACAATAGCATAAAAAAATGAGGGAGCAGACAGCCATCAACTTTTCACCTCTTCACCAACTCAGAGTCCTAAATAACTAAGAATTCTTACGCCAGGGGAGTAGCTGGGGGCGGGGAGCTGCTGGGGCAATGGCCTCAGGCACATTTTTTTGAGTGTGGGTGTGTGGTGCTTTTGCTGCCCTGCCAGCTCCATGCTGTTTTGAGAGGATGAGATCTGATCTGAATGATTTGCCAGGTGAATCATTCAGATCAGAACCCAGCCTCGCAAAGCGGCACAGGGCTAGCATCGCTCTGGTGGCATTGGCGGTGAAGTCTGGGCTGGGGCAGTGGGCTCCACTGATCCTCTGTGCCCCACCCCTTGCAATGTGCCTGCACACCCCGGGCACTGGCAAACCACTCTACGCCACTATCTTAACTAATAAGAGCACAGGGACCTGGCTTATATCAAGTCATAGAATTGTAGAGTTGGAAGGGGCCACCAGGGTCATCTAGTCCAATCTCCTGCAATGCGGGAATCTTTTGCTCAACCCAGGGCTTGAACCCGTGACCCTGAGATTAAGAGTTTCATGCTGTACCAGCTCAGCTATGATCAGAGTCAGACGAATGGTCCACACTGCTCAGTTCCATCTATGCTGACTGGCAGCAGATCTCCAGGGTTTCAGACAGGAGACATTCCCAGTTCTATCTGGAGTCATCAAGGACGGAACTTGGGACCTCCTACACTGCAAAGCAGTTGCTCTACGCTTCCCTTTCTCCACAGCCATTGGGTAAGATTAGATCACAAGCAGGAGAGCAGGAGCGATATGAGGCTGCAGTGTTTTCCTCTGGCAGAAGCAGGGGCGTAGCGTGGGTTGTCAGCACCCGGGGCAAGGCAAATAATTTGCGCCCCCTAACCCATGGATTTGTGCCCCCTAACCCGTGGATTTGCGCCCCCTAATCCTAACCCCCAGATGTTGTGCCCGGTGTGGCCGCCCCCCCCTGCACCCCCCATGCTACGCCACTGGGCAGAAGTGGTCCCTGTAAAGGTTCTGCTGCAAGCCCTTGTAGCACACACAAGCTGGGTCAGTCCAAATGTAACACCAACTCATGGTTTGGCATTATATGATAGTGAGTGAAGCCCACATGCTCTGTCCTCTCTCCTTCCAGCTCTCTTCACTTAATTAGGCACTTCCTGGTTTGCAGCAAACCATAGTTTGCTGTTACATTCAAAGCAGGAAACAACGGTTTGGGCTTGCACTATGAATTAGGATTGCTGACCAGCTACAACCAGTTTGGAAAATGGTATGCTTGAGCATACTCAGGTGCATCCAGACCACTTAAGAAGAAGCTACAAAACCTCTCTTGTCACCAGCAAACCCATTCCCTTAAGAGGGAGATTGATTCCCTTAAATGGAAGGCTGAGTTGTGAGCTCCTCTGTGCTTTTGGAAGAGCACCCTGAACTTTCTCCAAGCATTCTATCAGATAGCTTGAGAAAAGGAAACAGAAAGCAGGGAGGGAGGGGGCCATACCCATTATAGTAAGAAGATATCCATGCTTCAGCCTGCGGTCACTTCACAAATAATGTGTTAGGAACAGCAGGCCTGACACAAGGTTGTGTGAAGTCAACTGGAAGCCACAGTCAACCACGGGTTCCTGACGAATGCATGCATAAAATACCCATGATTGCAAACACAAATGCTTCACAGTCACACTTTACATATTTAAGTGTGCACTGCAGAAACAGTACAGTGTGAAGCAGCCTCTGATTCACCCTCTCCCCATTTCACCGCTGTTGTGATGATCTACTAATGCCTCAAGGCAAATTCATACCAGAACCTTGCGCGATAAAACACAGAGATTCTCTGTGACAAACTGCAGTTCTAATGTGATTGTTTGGGGAGACCCATCTTACTGAGTCCACTTTAATAGATTGTTCTTTATTATCTCGTTCAACCCTTGCCCTCTCTCCCCCTCCCTCCCTCCTTTAGTGATGAGCTGGTCTGATAAGAACAATCCATGATTTTGTAGCCATGATATGGGCTTCCCAACAGGAGATCACAAGATACCTTCAGTTTATCGCAAGAAAAACTGTTCAGTTTTAACACATTAACTAAAACTCGAAGGGGAATAATATTTCCTGGCACCAAGACATGAGTATAAGGCAAGGACTCTTTATGCTCCAGAAACATAGGCAGTTGCCTTGCACCATCAGACCATCAGCTCATTACTGTCTACACCGATAGTGTCATTCCCAGTCCTACCTGGAGATGCCAGGGATTGAATTTGGGATTTTCTGCATGCAAATCAGATGTTCTAACATGGAGCCCCCATGGAATTTGGTAAGAAATAAAGTTTTACACATACAGATTTGTATCTGAAAACTGAAATGGACACATTCTTGTGTGATGCTTCCAGAAAGATTCTTCTTCTTACTTGCTTGAGTCTGATTAATTTCAAAGGGAGAATCATGCACATGCTGAAATCTCTTGCACTGAAATCAATGAGACTTAAAATGCTCCACTTTGACTGAATTATGCGCGGAGTGTTTTACAATCCTCTGCTCATTCATTCTCACAACCCACCCTGTGAAGTACAACTTTGCTATTCCCATCTGACACCAAGGGGACAGACTGGGATGCAGAAACCTACCCCAAGCCAAGGCAGCAAATCCATGGCTGAGCAAAAAGTTGATCTCCAAACCCTACATATTTTCAGGTCCAACATGCCATTGGCCAGACTGAACAGGCTTTCAGAAGACTTGGAACTATACTGCTGTGCAAAAAAAGCATTCCCATTTCACCAGTGACATGACAAATCTGGGAGGCTTAGGCTGATTTCGCATGGCAGTTTATTCCATTGCTTGGACATTTCCCTAACGGTTAATTTCCACAATATATTTGAGCATTCACATTATGTAAAAGTCACTTACAGAAAACTGATGGAATATAGTGCATGTTTACCACTCATTTCCATGTTATTAGATTTTGTAAAACTCCATTTGCAGTGCCCATAACCCAGAAAATCATGGCAGTAAAGTGACACAATTTGAGTTGGTATACCAGCATACAGTTCTTTCCTGACATTTTCATGGGGGAACAGAAGCACACATGTGTGGAAGGAGGGGGGGGGGAGTAGCCACATTGCCCAATGTTGTTCCTTGTTGTGTCATACCTTGCCCACTGGCATGAATTAAATTTAATGCAACATGCCAGTATGTGGATCAAAAAGCCACCATTCCATGATGCAACAGGTACTGTGGTGCAAAAGAAACCTTACAGAGTGGGACAGAAGCATTTGCATTATAATCAGAAAAAACAAATTCCCCACATCTGAATGAACCTTTTGTGTGTGTGTGTGTGTGTGTGTGTGTGTCAAAGGGAATATGCAGTTTGTGCACTGACCAGATGTTCAAATTTTCTGGCCCATCATTGCCCATTAGTGTGGTACAGCAAATTGTACAGAATCAAGGTAAAGACATTTAGGTACCTGAAGCAAAGGATGAGGTCATGCCATCCCATATACGGAAGCCATGGGACATGGGTAAGCAAACTAAGGCCTGGGGGAGAGATCTGGCCCAATCGCCTTCTAAATCTGGCCCACGGACAATCCAGGAATCAGTGTGTTTTTACATGAGTAGAATGTGTGCTTTTATTTAAAATGCATCTCTGGGTTATTTGTGGGGTATAGGAATTTGTTCATTATTTTTTCTTCAAAATATAGTCCGGCCCC
Source organism: Podarcis filfolensis (assembly GCF_964270895.1). Lineage (NCBI taxonomy): Eukaryota > Metazoa > Chordata > Lepidosauria > Squamata > Lacertidae > Podarcis > Podarcis filfolensis. Next base: position 18,476,560 of record NC_139618.1, on the reverse strand, counting down.
CCACAAGGTCTGAGGGACAGTGGTCTGGCCCCCTGCTGAAAAAGTTTGCTGACCCCTGCCATGGGAACTAAGGACTCAGCTACATTAGTAAAGAAAAAGCGCTTTATATGTGTTATAACACTGTGACACTAGATGGCGCTGTGAAGTCCCAGCTTTCACCAACATGATGTCCCTTTATAAAGATTACAACACATTTCCCTGAAAATATTTTTTTAATGTAACTAGATCCAGCTTAAGGATCTTACTTTGACAGTGGGGATGGGATAGCATCCTGCACCACACCTTAAAGGAGGCAGGGCAGGCTGCATATAAGTAGTAGCAGAAGCAGAAGCAGCAACATTTAATTTCATTATGAATTGCTCCCCATGAGACATCCCAAAACAATTTGCAATATATGGCATCGTGTCTCTGTCTCATCTAATTCCTCATATTTGCTACCTGCCTCCCAGCATTCGCTGTCCCAGGCAGCCACCCCACTCTGCCTAATGGTAGGGCCAGCCCTACACATCCTTCTCATTCAAAGGCATAGATTTTTCACAACTCCAAATCACTGTTTCGCTTTGCTCAGCTGAGCACTGTTTTGGTAATTGAATCACTGGACCTCCCCCCACTTGCCAATTTACATAAAATCACGGGACTAGTTTTCAAATGTTGCACATTTGGAGATGAGGGCTTAATTGTGCATTCCCTCAGACCCCATTCAATGCCAGTACGAAAGTTGGTGCCTTGTTTGTGAAATGACACAGACTGCACAGCTTGCAGAAGTAGTCCCCACTTCTTCTTCCTTTCATTGATCCAAGCGCATTGTTCATGAACCTGTTGCTTGTTCATAAGCCCGTCCCTATTTTAGGTAATAGCTTCTTCATAAATGGCCACTTAAGGCAAACCAAACACCTTTTGGGTTTCGAGTGAAAAGTGCAGCAAAAGAACATCTGCAGTGCCATCGATTTTAGGTGTGCTTGAGTGAAGATGTCAGAGCAGCCAGCTCTGATTTTTTTTTCCTTTTTAAAAAAGGAAACAAGGCTGCGATCTTATACATACTTACCTGAGAGAAAGACCCACGGAAGGTACTGGGACTTAGACACACATAGATATAGTAGAGGCTGGTTCATTAGAGCAAATGAGGCATAGCCCCACCAACCAGCAGGTAGTCAGAGCAGCTCCTATTTGAGGGGGCAGTGGAAGGACGCGAAGAGTCCTTTTTGCATCACCTGTATTTTCCTGAGTCTCTTAGCATTTTCAGAAGCAGAAGCCTCTCCCACCCCCATGCCTCCCTCACCCTAACTAATAAAGTGGTACATGACATTTGAAGGAACAGAGCAGCTAAGAGATGCTTTGTAAAGATGGAGCACAGCGATGTGCAAAAAAACAAAAACAAAACAAAACAAAACAAGGAAAAAATGCCACCTCTCCATCACCTTGAAAATGACACCGTCAGGTGCTTCTTCCTTCGTCCAGCCTCTCAGCGGGCGAATGAGAAGGATTGCACTTCCTGCCAATATTTCGCAGGCAATCTTGCACATCTGCTATGCAAAGCCCTTTGTACACTTTCTCTTTATATGACGCCTGCCGGAGAAAAGATTTTCTCGAAGATGCAACAAAATCCAGCCGTTTCCCATTCTTCTCTCACTCCATGCCTGGTTTAACAGCTGACAAATACTACCAGTTTATATATATATATATATATATAGAGAGAGAGAGAGAGAGAGAGAGAGAGAGAAACAGACCCTCTCCTCACCACCACCCGCTTTTCCTCCAATCTCTGGCATTGCTGACATTTTGCCGTTTCCCCCTGAGATTATACTGCACATAATGAATTTCCCCCCCCATCTCTTCCCTGGTTGCTTCTCTGCTTTGCTTCCCCTCTCTAAGCTCCACTGTCTCTCTGAGTGAACCCAGCGCAAAGATGAATTGTCCTGAGACACTAGATGCATCCTTCTTTACACTTCACCTCCCTCCGCCATGGATGAGAAATAGGCCCTTCTCTCATCCATCATAAGTCAGGATGACAAGGCCTGTCGTTCCCAGCCGCAAGTGTGCTGTATCATTCCTTCCCGGTGCCCTGCATCACTGAACGGCCTTGTTTTCAGGGGAGCATCAGAGACCATTCTAAAGGGCTTGGCTCATGGGGAGGATGCAGGCAAACTCATTTACTGAGACAGGTGTGCCAATATTGTTATTCAGACTCCTTTTTCACTACAAATAGCCACAACCTCCAGCCCATGCCAGCCATCCCCTGACCCATTGAAACTTTGAAAGTTTTGCTCTGCTCCATGAGTTCAGTTATCAGACCCTCCAAGTGTCCCTATTTTACAGGGACAGTCCTGGATTTACAGAAGCCGTCCTGGTTTCCAATTTGATCCTAGAATGTCCTGCTTTTCCTTAAAAAGGTAAAGGGACCCCTGACCATTAGGTCCAGTCATGGCCGACTCTGGGGTTGCTGCACTCATCTCACTTTATTGGCCAACTGAGCTGGTGTACAGCTTCTGGGTCATGTGGCCAGCATGACTAAGCTGCTTCTGGCAAACCAGAGCAGCGCACAGAAACATCGTTTACCTTCCCACTGGAGCGGTACCTATTTATCTACTTGCACTTTGACGTGCTTCAAACTGCTAGGTTGGCAGGAGCTGGGACAGAGCAACGGGAGCTCACCCCGTCGTGGGGATTCGAACCACTGACCTTCTGATCGGCAAGTCCTAGCTTCTGTAGTTTAACCCACAGTGCCACCTGTGTCCCCTGATTTTTCTTAGGGCATCCCTATTTCCATCAGAGAAATGTTGGAGGGTATGGAATAGGACATGCCTATTTTTGTCAGATAAATGTTTGAGGGTATGCAGTTTGACTGCATTGCAGGGGGTTGGACTGGCTGCCCTTTTAGGTCCCTTACAATGCTACAATTCCATGATTCTTTGACTGGTAGGGGTCTCAGACTCCTGGTGTTTATGGACCTTTCTGTTCTGCAGGGGCAGAATAACCATTAAACTAAGTACACCATAGGGAAAGTGTGCAGTCACAACAGCCAACTGAATCAAACCCATGGTCCATCTAGTCCAGCATCCTGTTCTCTCAGGGACCACCCAGAAGCCTGTGGGAATCCCACTAGCAGGGTCTGAGGGCACCAGCTCTCTCCTCTCCTGCATTTTCCAGCCCCTGATTTTCAGAAACCTACTGCCTTTGACAGTGGAGATAGAACATAGCCATCATGGTCAGTACCATCAGTGGTCCTCTCCTCCATGAATTTGTCTAATCCTTTTTTTTAAAAAAAGCCAACCAGGTTAGTTGCCAATTCCATGTTTTAACTGTGTGAAAAAGCACTTTCTTTTGCCTGTGTTGAATCTGCCAATGCCCAGCTTCATTGGATGTGCTTGTGTTAGCTATCATTGCTGTAGTTTATGAAGACCAGTGATCTTTTACAATGTTGATAAAGCATATTCATTGTGTTCCTTGTTCCTATAGTTCTTCACTACTTAAAAGCTGGTGCTTTGAATCAACACATCAAGGGTTGCCAACTCTTGTAGGCCTGTGAGCACATTTGGATTTCTTGAGAGCCATAGGTACAACCCACTCTGGTCAGCTCTCTCTTCCCTCCTCCAGATCAGCCCCCTAAAATATACACAAAGATACAATTTTTGGCACAGAAAGGTCACTTTTCCAAGGGAGCTGGATAAAAGTCAGATCCACTGGAATTAATTTGAGCCTTGAGAAGTACATAGAGCTGAAAGAGGAAATGGGAAAGGGTGCTACTCTTCTAATCTTCTCTTCCAATTCCGGGTAACTTTTCAAGAGAGGAAAAAAATGGTAGCTATCCTCATGACCAAGAGGGCAGTGCAGTGGCTTCCTGGGTGCCATGGTAAAGTTCAAGAATGTCACTATTGCCATGGTTGCCATGTTGGTGATCCCTACAATACCCAGACTTTAATCTCTCTCACCCCGGCAGTCCTTGACTGTATATATCTTTCCATATGAACCTACCCGGACCCTGAGATCATCTTCTGAGGCCCTTTTTCATGTGCCTCCTCCTCGAGAGGTCCGGAGGGTGGCAACATGATAACAGGCCTTCTCTGCAATGGCTCCCCATCTGTGGAATGCTCTCCCCATGGAAGTTCACCTGGCACTTTCATTATACACCTTTAGGTGCTAGGCAAAAATGTTGCTTTTTAACCAGGCCTTGGGTTGATTTGATTGACACCCTATGTCCTTTTAAAATGGGGGGGTTGGTTTTTTGGGGGGCTATTGGGTTGTTGTTTTTATTCTGGTTATATATTTTGTGGTTTTATATTTTGATTTTGTTCTGGGAACTGCCCTGAGACCTCTGGGTATAGGGCGGTATATAAATGCCATAAAAAATACAGTGGTACCTCTGGTTACGAACTTAATTCGTTCCAGAGGTCCGTTCTTAACCTGAAACTGTTCTTAACCTGAGGTACCACTTTAGCTAATGGGGTCTACCACTCCCGCCATGCTGCCAACGAACAATTTCTGGTCTCATCCTGAGGTAAAGTTCTTAACCCGAGGTTAGCAGAGTCTGTAACCCAAAGTGTTTGTAACCTGAGGTGTTTGTAACCCGAGGCACCACTGTAATAATATATACATCTCCTGTTTGGGTATTTCTAGTTTCACTTCTGGTCTCAGTGTCCTCCCACTTGCCTTCTCCATCCCACCATATTATTTAAAGCCCCCATATACCTCTTCAAATCCTGCTCTTTTATGACTCTCCCTTTTCACTTTCTCAGGCTCCTACTTCTCCCTTTAGAACATTCTGTCCAACTCAGTGATCATAACAGCTTAGCCCACAACAGAGACCCTTGCATTTGTTCCTGTCCTCTGTGACATCCAAGCCAGTCACTATCAGAGGCTTCATTGCCATACTGACCACAAAATTCTTTAGTACACCTCTCCTCCAAAAATTAGGATATAAAATCTGTCTCCTCCAAGGAACCAGCCCACCAACATAGCAGAAGTCAAAGTACAGATTGCACAAAAGTTTCAGCTATGGAACTCCCTCTATCACATGTTTTAATAACCACCAAATAGACTCGGAGATGGTGGATTCCCAGTGGCAGCTAGGTGTGTTTCTCTGTTGTTATTTGAAGTTTTGTATACCTTTCCTATTCCCAGCAAACACGCCGCCTTCTACTCAGTTCAGCTTCACTAAGAGAAATGAAAAGGCTTCACAGGAGGCTGGGCTGATTTATGATTGTGGAAAGGAGTCGTAACAAATTCAAGGCCACACTAGGCTGGACATGAAACCATGCAGATCAAAACAGGGGCAAATCAGTTTACACAAAGGAAGACATCCAGGCTTTGGGCAGCTCCAAGAAACAGAAAATGGATATTATGATGACACCCATCAAGGGAAGTCGGAGAAAGCGGCCGACTCCAAGCTTCATGCAACCAATAACTAGAGTTGCCGCTGAAAGTTCATAGCAAATTGGGCTGTGCTTCCTAAGGGAGATGAGTAACTGCAAAGTTCATCAAAATAATCTCAGTAAGATTAGCAACATATCTCAGATGGGTTCTGATATACTGGAGGAAATTGAGAGCAGCACTCAGGACAAGATGGGTTAGGAGTTAACCTTCCACGTCCTTAGTGAGCCCATCAACTAAAAATCAAGCCCACCGCTGTCTCCATAGGTTTCATTCACACCATATGTGCAAAACACATTTAAGGCACATGTTCAGCCCCAAATAATATTGGGAACTGTAGTTTGCTAAGAGTTCTAGCTCTGTGAGGGGTAAACTACAGCTACAGTGGTACCTTTAGATACAAACAGGATCCATTCCGGAGCACTGTTTGCATCTAGAAGCAAATGTAACTAGCGACGGCACATCTGCGCACGCGCACATCGCTTTTCGCTGCTTCTGTGCATGCACGTGACGCCATTTTGAGTGTCTGCGCATGCACAATCAGCAAAACCCGGAAGTAACATGCTCCGTTACTTCTGGGTTGCCACGGAGCGCAACTCGTACGCGCTCAACCCGAAGCGCATTGAACCCGAGGTATGACTGTATTGGGATTCTTTTGGGTATGGCTGTTACCATAGCTCCACCCCAGGTTAGGTTCTTAGTTGGAGTTAGAGAAAATATTAGGGAACTAGCTTATCATTCCTGTTATGAATGTTGTTTGGGAATGAGTGCCAAACATTTTGTAAGCAAAATGCCACCACCCGTCCATAAAAGGGAGGTCTTGGTGAACCTGGGTGAAAACCAAGGTTTGCAGAATCACATATAAAAATAAAATAAAAACTATTATCCCTAGGCACAGGAAATTTGAAATCTGTTGGGGAGGGAAAGAGATAACTGGGGTGGGGCAATATAATGGAGTATTGCTAGAGGTAATAGCTGGTTGGAACTCTTGACGAGAGCAAGTCCTACTGCAATGTTTTAGTGCAGGTCCCACTTGTCTACGCGTATACCCCATAGGATCATCAGAGCCACATTTTCCTGTGAAAGCTCATTACAGGTGCTTCAATTCTGGATAATGAGGGTAGACATTTCAGAACTGTCTAGTAATTGACTAACAACTGATCCTTAGAGGAATATGCCAATGCACTCCCCGATTAGAGGAAATGGCATGAATCAAAGCTGGCCAGACTAAATCATCCATTCAAAACCCATATGATGCAGGCTTCTAAATGCCTATTTTATCTCCTCTCTCTCTCTCTCTCTCTCTCTCTCTCTCTCTCTCTCTCTCTCTCTCTGTGTGTGTGTGTGTGTGTTTTAACAATGAATCCCTCCTCCCATGGAACTCTGGGAACATGGGGTCTTCTAAAAAACTCTCAGCATCTTTAACAGCTTCCAGAATTCTTTAGGGGAAACCATAGCTGTTTAAAAAGGCATTATAGTGCTTTAAATGCATAACTGGGACCTTTTGTTTTCCTGAGCCTTTTTTGAATGATGTCATTGTATTTTATACTGCTTTTCCTCTCAGAATAATCTACCTCATAGGGTTATTTTTTGGGGGGTGAGGGGTTAAATGAGGAGGAAGAGGAGAACTGTGTATGCCACTTGGAGCTCCTCGGAGGGAAAAAAAATCAGATTCAAGTGATGATGATGATGATGAGATGATAAGCAACCCACAAGCAAATCAGGATGAATGTACGATGCATGCTTTTTGTTGTACAACCTCCCTGCAAGCATATCAGAATGAATACTCAGGAAAGACCAGATATAATCTAACTGCTGCATAAGCTTTGTGCAAGCAAATCAGGACAAATCATCAACAAACCAGACATGTGGAGGAGCTCCCATTAACAACTGGGACCTCTCCAATCTGTATAACTCCACCCCTTCATTAGCATAGTCCCACCCTAGGTTTTAGCTATTCACCAATCTAGCGTGAGGCAGAGGTGGAATATCGGGGAGTGACTATTACATAGGGAAGCCTGTGACACTCTGAATGTTGCTGGACTACAACTCCCATCATCCTGGATGACCGGCCGTGCTGGTAGAGCTGGTGGGAGTCCTTTCCCTGAGTCTAGCCCTATAGGCCACTGTAACTCTCAAGGACAACCTAAGTTATAAAGGTGACTAAATGCAACTTGGAAACCTTCAACCAGGAGCTCCTTCCAAACAAGGCAACACAGAGAGCTAAAGTTTCCAGAAGTTCCATTCATGAAGTGCTTAACAGAGGAAAAGATTTAAGCCCCAATCCAGGAGGAGGGAAGGAAAGCCCATTCTGCACGGAATACCCCAGCCATAAGCTGTCCTTTCATTCCCAAGATAAGTGGCTCAGCGAGGGAGATAACATTTAACTATGTTTGCTTCAAAACTCTCGGAATGAGCTTCTGCCTGCCTGCCAAGAGAGATTGATTTCCTAAATAAGTTATAAATCGCTCGAAATTTCCCTTGGCACACGTGGAAAAATAAAGGTACTGAGGTGTGGGGGGAACGCTGGAAAAAGCAGCAATGAGTTATTCCATTAGGACTTGTGTACCAAGGCAGTAGTGGTGTCTTTAGGCAGGCTATTTATCCAGAGTATTTCTTAAATATAATATTTTTTGGGGGAGGGGGTTAAATTTAATACCCAGTTAATGATTTCCCTCACCCCCATTTTGCTGCGTCGCCTTTTGTGACAATTGATTCCTTGACTGATGCGCACATCACACTTGCTCTCTGCTCTCCCACTGGAGATGGCTGAAGAGGCAGAATATGGTTATGAGAACGAAGTGTGATTATGGCTGAGCTCCTGGGATCGGTTCTCACTTTTGACAATTAAATCCCCGCTGCTGGAGAATGAGATTGTGGGGGAGGGGGATGGATGGATTGATGTTAAAGCATTAGGGTTCCCCCCCCCCTTCAAAAAACAGTCTTCGTGGAGGGAAGGAACTCAAACCATGAGCCTCGCTTGCATGGATGTCATTTAATTTAAGCTGGGGAGCGGGGGGGGGTGTTGTTATATTTTGCTGCAATCAAACAGTTTACTTATTAAAGGTGCCTGAGAAAGCACTCTTTCACACAGTGCACAGTTAAACTATGGAACTCTCCCACAGGAGGCAGTGATGGCCACCAACCAAGATGACTTTTAAAAAGGATTAGACAAATTCGTGGGGGAGAAGGCTGTTGATGGCTACTAGCCATGAAGGTTGTGTTCTGCCTCCACAGTCAGGATTGCTTCTGATTACCAGTTGCTGGAAACCAAGGTAGGGACAGTGCCATGGGTAGGCAAACTAAGGCCCGGGGGCTGGATCCAGCCCAATCGCCTTCTAAATCCGGCCCATGGACGGTCCGGGAATCAGCGTGTTTTTACAAGAGTAGAATGTGCCCTTTTATGTAAAATGCATCTCTGGTTTATTTGTGGGGCCTGTCTGGTGTTTTTACATGAATAGAATGTGTGCTTTTATTTAAAACACATCTTTGGGTTATTTGTGGGGCATAGGAATTCATTCAATCCCCCCCCAAAAAAAATATATAGTCCGGCTCTCCACAAGGTCTGAGGGACAGTGAACCGGCCCCCTGCTGAAAAAGTTTGCTGACCCCTGGACACTGCTCTTGTGCTTGAATCCTGCTTGTGGGTTTCCCACAGGCTTCTGGTTAGCCACTGTGGAACAGGATGCTGAACTAGATGGCCCATATTATATTCTTATGAGCTTGCTCTGCCACACCTTCTCATGGCCTCCAGACATTGATGCACATCCAGGGCTAGCCTAGGATATTTTACTACATAAGACAAATCAAAAGACGGCACCTCATCATCAAGAGGAGTAGAACAGACTTCAGCACTGGAAAGTGGACAGTGTCTTCCAGCACACCTGAGAGCAGCAGCCTAGGACAGCAGCCTAGCTTATGAGATGTACACACAGTTCTGTTCTCCAGAGGAGGAAAAAATGACTAGGGCAGGGATGAGGAACCTTGGGCCTGGTTGGGGGGGGCACACACAGTTATCACCCTCTCCATGTGGACTTCAGAACTCTCCACAGACCACATACTCTCGTAAGCCCCACATACACCTCATAGGATCTGCTGTGCATCCTCTTTGAGTATTTTCTCCTGGCTGGAATGTGTCCTTCAACTCTTCTGAGCATGCTCCTTACTTGGTTGGATGCAGAACAGAGAACTTTGTGGGAGAGTGTGTGCACAAGCAGTCCACTGTGCAGAAGCAAAATGTATGTTCCTTGCTCCACCTACTTTTGGCTCTAGCCCCACCCACTACTGGCATGTGACACCCCCCCCCATAAGGTTGCCCAGAAGGGAATGTGGACCATGGACTGAAAATGTTCCCTGTCCCTGGGCAAGAGGTTCAGAAGGAATGGCCAAGGGGGAAGCTGCCACCACTGCCCCAATATCTGATGCTTGGGCAGCTAGCTCATTCTGTCTATTAGTAGGGCCGGCCCTACACACATCAATCTATCCTGCTCTTCATCCACCTTGGATAGGTCCCAGGGTTGCCTCCAAATCAATATGGGCCTTCAGGCAACAGACTCTCAAGGGCCCTTGCTCCATTATTTCCCACTGCCTGCTTCATTCCCATTTTACAATGATCACCTCTCACACCCGCACCATCCAAAGGTGAGACAAATGTACTGTGCCTAACTATTTACAGGTAGGTAGCCATGTGGGTCTGCTGTAGTCAAAACAAAATTAAAAAATTCCTCCCAGGAGCACCTTAGAGACCAACTAAGTTTGTTACTGGTATGAGCTTTCGTGTGCATGCACACTTCTTCAGCTACCTAATTCAGAGAATTGTGCCTAACTAGATGAGCTAAGGCTACCTGTCCACAGGTCCCATAACATCTGGGTGCAGAAAGAAAGAGTCCCAATATTAAAAAACAAGCAACATAGGGAACATGGGGGTCTGGAAGAGGCAGCAGGAGGAGTTGGCATGGAGGCATACATTTGTTTCAGTTCAGATTTCAGAGAAGGAGCATACCTAATTCACACTTTCCAAACAATAAATGAACCAAAGCACAGCTGTCCTTCAAAATCTTCATATCTCTGAATGTTGCCAAGTTTTTTAAAAAAGCATGTACTAGGATAACAGGTGCAAGTAAGGGCATGCTTTGAGGACTTTTGCCTCCATGTCCTGCCCTGATGGCACCTCTGGTTCCAGATCACGGAGGAACCCAGATCTGGGGCATCACCCAGGATGTGGCATGAACTGCCCCAGCATTTGCCCAGACAAGTCCAGAGAGAGAGAAAACAAAGCGGCATGTTTTTCATCCGTGCATTTCCATGCATGCACATGGGAAAGAAAGGGAGGGAAGAGATAGTGAGGCAGAGGGAGCTTACTGTCTTGGGTGCCCAGTTGCCTTCTAGCAATTTGCACAGCTGTCTGGATGTAGGATACACTCCGCCCAATTAGCTAATCAACCTCCACCTCCTTTGTCACTTGCAGTAATTGAGAACCTCATTTCCCTCTCTCAAAGGCCAGTGATGGAGAGATGGCACAGCCCTGAGAGCAAAGTGATAAACAGCTGTAGACTGGGCGAGAGATGGGGAGGAGAGAGAATGGGAGAGAGAGAGACTGATTACCATCAAGCAGGCACATCCAACAGGTAGATCACTAGACGTTTGTGGTATTTCACTGGCTCCGGCCAAAGAAGCTCAACAAGTTTGGCTCCCCTAAAAAAAGCTGAATATTTTTGCCCTGCACCTCAAAAGGGCCTTTCTCCTTCCTAAAAAAAGCTCAAAAACTTTGACCTGAATCCCCTAAAAGTGGGTAGATTACTGCTGGCAGTCTTTAACTCTGTGAGTAGATCACAGTCTCTTGGGAGTTGGCCACCCCTGCTGTAAAGGAAAGGGTTAGAAGTTCCTGCTACTGTGTTAACAAGTCTTGAGGGCAAATTGAACTTTCATCCCACCTCAATCCCCCAACCTGGCGGAAGGAAACTGGGTGAGATCAATGATCAGAATAGACAACTTTGTTTCCCAGAGTGATGCTATGCCCTACAGCTTGGAACCACATAATGGAGACCCAGCATGGGGAGGTATAAACATACCATCCTCTAATCTAACTACAAAAACATTTTGCTTCACCCCACTGGCAACATTTTCTGCTCTGCTGTTCCTACACAAATCCACATGTTATTATTTCAGGGGTGGGTGATGTAGTTTATCATTGAGCAGGGGGCTGCATACTGAATTCTCTTCCCTGGACAAAGATGTCCAAACATTACCAACTGAGGGCATTATGGTCAATCAGGAAACTTATGGATATACAGTAGTGGGCTTCAGTCCAACTCCCAACCTCACAGGGTTATCATAAAGGGAGGGGGTTAACACATTATATTCAATGAGTGTACAATCTGTTTGACTGTGTATAAAATCTGTACACACATATAGTTATTCACAAGCAATGCTCAGTTAATTTAGAGTCTGTGTACACAATAGTTCAGCTACAAATCAATGAATTTACACCCTTTCACACCAACGATGCAGCAAGCTTGTTTTCTCCTGCTCTGGGCGGTAGGACCCGTACCAATGGATTCAAGTTACAAGAAAGTTTGTGCATCAAAGAATTTTCTGCCATTTGGGGCAGTATTCATGCATCTACTACAGTATGCAAATCCACCCACAGTCTTTGGGGATTGTTTTTAGATGTGCGGTGAGGATAAATCAGTTTGGCGCCTGTGAGTGTCACTGTTATCTTAGTTTTCAAAAATTGAGCAGTGATGTCTCTATGAGAAGCTTCCCAAGTCCCACACAGATGACATTTGTTGAGAAAGTCACTGTAGAGGATGCTAGCAGAAACGATCTCTGGCATAGAGACTTTCAAATGACGTGAATGGGATCCGAGTGGGATGCTAAATTTGTTCTTTGTGGAGCGTCGGCAAGCGGCCACCATTGTCAAGTTAGGACCTCAGTCGCGCTCCAAGTGCCAATTTTAGAAAGGCATTTATATTGCCACAATTTGGGCTTCCTGGAAGAAGGCTGGTCCTGGACTATTCCAGACTGCTCGCCTCATCAGAGTTACTGTTTGGGATAATGAGGAAGCAGGAGAATTGATTTGAAGCTTAATGAATAATCAGCTGCCATCAATAATTGTAATCACTAATCTGGTGCAATTAGAGGCAATTATAATAAATGCAATTTCCTCCTGAGCTGCTAACGAACTGCAGAAATATGAATTGACTTAGAGGCTGGATGGTGGTGATTTATGCAACTGGGTGATCAAAGATCCTATTATCATGGTGAACGTGCTTAACAAATGAGGGTTTGCCTTGGTGAGCTTCTTTCTCCGCCAGCCCCTCTGCGTGGCAATTCCCTAATGCAGGCATCCCCAAACTCGGCCCTCCAGCTGTTTTGGGACTACAATTCCCATGATCCCTGACCACTGGTCCTGTTAGCTAGGGATGATGGGAGTTGTAGTCCCAAAACAGCTGGAGGGCCGAGTTTCGGGATGCCTGCCCAAATGTGAGAACCCAGCACCTTGCGCACCTATGGAATCACATCTCCTCCCAGCCCCTTTGAGTTCTGCACCTCCATAAATCTCAGCAGTGCTGATGTATCCCAGGAACGCAGCTCTCTACCCTCATCCAACAGACTTGCCCATTTCCCAGCTCAGCTAACCAATTCCTGTACTCGTAGGTTGAATCTAGACAAGGCCCTTCTTCAAGAATGACCCTCCACATTCCAAGAATGCATGAATGAGGGAGTATGGTGCCACAGAAACCCACTCCATTCATTGTTTGATCCAGCTGCTGCTGGTCTCCCTGTCTAGCCAGGTAAGACCCGGTGCTCCATTTCAAAATGGGACTAAACAAAGCTTTATGTAACCAAATCATTCTGAAGAACCATTGCCTCATTTAACATCCAAGCCAATACAAAATGCCTTCCTGTTTATGCTTTTGCTTTCTCTCTCTCTCTCTCTCTAAAAGTGTTTTCTTCTTTTAAATACCATGGACATTTTAATTCCTTAAGATACATTCCATTTCCCCATATAATTATAGCCATGCATCTTCTGTCTTTTGCTCACTGCCCACCCACATTTCCCTGGCTACAAGCTATTACCATTTTGCTCCCCATGTAGTATTGGGGGTATGTTTTCTGTGCAGAGAGTCAAGGTGTTGTGGCTGCCTAATGATGAGCTAGATGGCAGCAGCCTACAAAATTTATCCTACATTTCAGGCTCAAGGTTGCTGCCAAGGCTAGTCCTATTCAGAGTAGACCCACTGAATTTAATGTGCATGCCTAACTTATTTTCAATAATTTCAATAGGTCTACACTGATTATCCACCAACAGCTGCCTTCTCCTTGAATTTGTTTAATCCTCTTTTAAAGCCATCCAAGTTGGTGGCCATCACTGCCTCCTGTGGAAGTGAGTTCCATAGATTAACAGTGCTGAAGAAGTCCTTCCTTTTATCTGTCCTGAACCTTCCAACATTCAGCTTCATTGGAAGCCCACCAGCTTTAGTGTTACAAGAGAGGGAGAAAAGGGCAGTTCCCTGTGTTCCTAAAGCCATCCAAACAGGTGGCCATTATTACACATTGTGAGGATGAATTCGATCATTTAACTACATGCACAGGAACAATGGCATGTTTGAAAATGGTTGGAAAAACCATAGTGAAGACCTACCCTTGGTTTCATGTCTGCCCCAGTGCTGCTACCATGCACTGCTTTTTCTCTGGGGTTTATTGAGCTGAGAATTTGAAAATGGAACAGCACACACACACACACACACACACACACACCTCTTCAATTACCTGCCAACAAACGATAGCAGCCTTCTAAAGATGCACAAATAGCTTATGGTGCATCCCTTAAAAACTCGCATCCACCCAGCTTAGGCCTTCTAACTGCAAAACGTTTTGCCCACCCCCATGCCCGCCGGCAGAAAACAGGTAATAAATATGGAAATCCAGAAAGCCAGGGAAAGGGGGGCGGGAGAGAGACTCCACTGTCTCTTGCCAACAAAAAGTGCACAGCAGCCTCAAATGGCAATGAGCGGCTTTCCGTCCTCCTCTGCCTTCATGAATTCCTTATGGCCTCCGTGTTACTGCCGGCCCATCAAAGCGACAGGTGTCTTTCTTCCTCCGGCAAAATAGCCTGCTGTTTACGGACTATCAAGCAGCCACGCTCACGGCCTCCGCTCCCCTGCCAGGAACCCAATTGCGGCGCCACCGTTCCCTTTACCAAAGCGGCTGAAAACCCAATGTAAATTCATCGCTAGGAAAATCTACACAGAATATAGATGCAATTGACTGAGCAGAGAGAAAGAGAGAAACAAAGTCTTCGGGGGGAGGGTGGTGATCAAGACCAAGATGCTACTGCAGCTGGATGCCTCAGAACACATTATTTAAAAGGAAGAGCGTTCTTCCTCTTTTGCTTTGGGGTGGGTTTTGTTTTTTTGTTTTTTTGGGTGGGGAGGAGGCATTGCAGAAGCTACTCTGATAATTAGCCTGTGGATTCCAAGCCTTTTTTATTTTCCAAATTGAAAGTCTTTTCAAATCGAAGGATTTGGCTGCAAGCACCACACGCTGGTGCGGAACATGTCTCTCAAAAGGCTTCGCTTAAGTAAGACCTTGGCAGGGCGGTTTTTAAGGGAGATCAGCTTTGACGTGGCAATGGGAGCGGTGGCTCATCCTGATGATCCGTCTCTCTTGACAGCGGCTGGCATTTTGGATTTTGGAGAGAAACAAATGGAATTATTTGACTGGCAAGGAAGGGGAAGTGACTACTTAACAGGGATAGAGTAGTACACTGTTTGCCAGCCTGAGACTAGATTAGGGTTACCAGACATCCTTGTTTCCTGGGGACAGTCCCTGGATTTGCAAATAAGTCCCCGGACAAATTTCATCCCTAGAATGTCCCTGGATTTTGTCTAATGTCCCCAGGAAATGCATCAATGGCAGTCTCTCAGCAGCCTGGAGCAGTTGGCTCTGGCTGGCTTCAGGAGCTGCTTAGAAGTATGATGGTGGTGCAGGGGCTCTAAGATGCAGCTTCTGGGCTGCCTTCACCTTCCCTGACCCCAGCAACTAAGCTGTGAAGGGAGGCTTCATGCTGCCTATCAGAGCTTGTGTGCAAGCAGGAGGGGGCAGGGATCTCTCAGTTAGGCAACGGGAAGCCTCTCTTACCAGCTGAGGGATCCCCGCCCCCTCCTGCTTGCACGCAAGTAGGAATGCAATTGGGGCTGCTCCGATGGGAAGGGAGGCATCATGCTGCCTGAGCCTCGCTGCCGTCACTGCCACTCTTGGCCCTCCTTCTCCGCCTTCCATGCCTGACCCAACGTGCACCGCTTCCCCACCACCACCACCACTACCGAAGAACCAACAACTCAGGGGCTGCCCAGGCTCATGGATAAAGGAGATAGAAGACTCAGAAGAAGGGGAAACATGGCAGTTGAGGTCAAGGTGGCGGCCGCCCCTCTGCCACCACCATCGCTGCAGCTTCAACGTCTCGAACATGTAGTTATTTATTTATGAATTGTACTGTACTGTACTGTATTGTATCCCCGGATTCTGGTAACCTTAGACTAGATTAGCCATTGCAAGGTTTGGAGATTTATTTCTGAAGGAAGAAATCAGACCAAAGGTATCTTTAGCACAGCACTCTGTTATCACAACACTGGCACCAACTTCAGGGGGTCCTGGGTGCCCGGGCTCCCACACATTTTTTTGGTGGGTGCTCGGTCTCTGCACCCTCCCCTGCTGCTACCCAGCCTCCCACCACCACCACCACTGCTGCTGCCCGGCCTTCACCCCCTGCCATCATAGCTGCATTTCTTTAAGTAGGCTGGGGTAAAGTCATGGACTCTGTGGTGTGCAGTGGCCTACAGAGGTCCACAACATGACACATTCACATTAGATATTTGTGGCATTTTGACAGCATGAAAGGGGGGGAGAGAGAGGAGAAACAAAACATTCCTGTCTATGAAGCCTTCCTTCCCTGCTCACTTGGCAGTGGCTCTTGCTCACCATAGGTGAGTGGTTATCCTCCAATCTGAAACGACCCAGTAAAAACAAATACAAAGGAGTACGGTCTACAAAAACGGAAGAATCACAGTCTACAAAAACAAGGAGCAACAGCAATGCTGTAAAAGGAAACGAGCAAGTGAAGTGTGTGCTTTCAAGCCTAGCAGAAGGGTAGGCACCTGTGCAAATACATTTCAAGTCAATAAATTTGCCAAGGTGAGGCGAGAAAGAAAGAAAAAACTTTACCTTCCGTGCAATGTTGAGAGTTGTTCAGAGCCACCTGCCTCTAAACTGCCTATTACTATTAGAAATTACAGCGCAGGGTTTCATGGTACCGGGAAGCGAGAGCCTGTGTCAAAGGATGCACTTAAGAACCATTGTGACGGAGCCATAGATGTTATTGACACGCCATTTGGTTTCTGCTGCTAGATGTACCCTATAGTTAGCGTCAACAGTGAACATTTTCTCTCCCCACCACTGAGCTATAGAATTAAAAAAAATGCAGTGTGGTGTTTGCTTCCAATTCCCCGGAATCTCAGACGCAGCACAAAAGCAGAAGCAATTCCGGTGGCAGCAAGGCTAATCTATTCAGTTTTGCATCTGCTAGAAGTGTCTGTGCCCCTCATTTTTTATTTTATTTTTATAATAAAAGCTACTCAATTGTCCTTCATTTATGGCAGGTGTTCTCTATTTTTATTTTTATTTTTGGAGGCATTTCCCAGGGCTCTGCGTATGGAGGGCAAGTGCCTTAAAATGGAAGAGAAATGACTTGGCAATGAACAGCTGTGGGTCCCCCCTCCATAGGCTCGCACCATTTAAGGGGCTCCAGCATAGTGTTTCGACAACACAACATACAGAATGAGGAATAAAGCTGAGAGCGGAAAGAATTTGCCTTGTTTTTGTGCTGGTGTTTGAAGAACACCTCTGATTCAGGCTGGTTTTCAGCACTGTGGCTGACACACCTGCGCCAATGTAATGCCCTTCTCCTTGTCTCCAATTTCCTCCCTCTTCCTTTGCTTACTTGCCCATCCCTCCATTTTGGCTTCACTTGCCCACACTTCCGAGTAATCCTGTTGGCCGCAGTGGCCCACGTGTGCCTGGTGAAAGACATCACATGGCATGCTGTCTGATGATGTCACAGATGCTCATCAGCAAAGTCATTCAAGCCATTTGGTTTAAATGGCAGCTGGGGCACATGTGGTCAAGGATCCAGAGGACAAAGACAAAGGGGAGATATGACAGTGCTGGGACAAAGCCTGTCCTCAAGTTTTCCCAAAAAAATACTTCCCCTGTAAAAGAGGCTTCCATTTTTCTGCCTCATTCTCAGGGCATGAGAATTTCTTACTGGTTTCAGTGGGTGTGAGGCAGCTCAATCAGATATCTGCCTATTCCAAATTTGCTCATCTTGGCAGATATTGGGTTTGGATTAAGCTGCAAGATAGCATTCTCCTTTGCCCTAGTAATTTTTTATCTTTTCTTCCCCTTAAAAAGGAAGGAAGGAAGCCCCACTAAGGCTGAATACACACTATAAATCTAAAGCACATTCGAAGCATATTCTTTGCCACAAAGAATTCTGTGAAATGTATTTTATCATTCACATAGTTACAATTCCTTGCAACACTTAGCATACTACAGGGCCCAGCAGAGGTGCCATCTTGTACCCAAGATGGGGGGGAGGGGGAGACAGGAACATGTCACATATGTGTGATGTCATGCACCCAGTGCACGTGATGTCCCACAATAAGGTTTGCATTGAAGACCATGGAGAGATGGACTGGGAAGTCCTGAGGGAAGTGATTATGTGTTGCACAATGTATCATGTATGTAATTTGTGGAAAATGGATGTGTGTGTTGTGTCATACCATGCCCACTGTTGTGAATGAAAATTTGCAGGTTGTGCTGGTATATTGATAGAAAAGCTACAGGTCTATGACTCAACAGGTACTGCAGTGTGCAAGAAATGTTAGAAAACAGGACAGGAGCACTAGCATTATAATCAGGAAAACTAATATTCCCCATGTCTAAATGCACCCTCAGTATAATACAACTTTCTTTGTCCCCATGAAATATTCTGCATCCTAGTGCCTGTCAAGACTTTCTGGTATCTGGGTCTACTAGGAAGCCCATGATGTTTGATACAGTGCAGGCATCCCAACAGACATGAAGGCAGAGATATCGTTGGGAATAAAGTTAGAAATTTTGCATTTCCTTAGGTGACCCGCGAGGGACAAACTGAAACGGTTGTCCTCAGTTCTGCAAAGTTTAAGGAATGCTGAGTTGCACTGTCAGAGTCACAGCCCCAAATGTACAGCTAAATATCGGCTGCCAAATTGGTGCTTCCATTTGCTGCCCTGTTTAATGGACTTAACGGGTGTGCATTTAAGTGTCAGCCTCTCAGTAGAGAGGGTTGTTTATGTAGCACTTAGGAACATCTTACAAGGTAATGGGTCGTGCAGAAGGCATTGGGATAATTGGTAAAATGCCTCCAAATAGATTAAATACACATCTGGATGGATGCAACAAGAAGTTTTTTTCCCCTTGGAAAAGTAGACATTTTAGCTCAAATTTTAAACTTTTCTCCTGAAATTCTGTGTGTGGAATTTATTGAGCTGAATAATTTCAGTCTCCATTTTTACTAGGCCACTGCTGGCTGCTAACACATCCCTAAGCTGGGCAGAAGCTTCCTGGGCTTTGGGAAGGAGGTGCCAGATTTTAATTCTTTAATACAGTGGTACCTTGGTTCTCAAACAGCCTAGTTCATGAACTGCTTAGAACCTGAATATTGCAAACCTGGAAGTGAACGTATCAGGTTTTTTAAAAAAATTGGAAGTTGAAAGTGTCCTGAGCTTTCGTTTTTAGTGTTGCTCTTCCATTTTTAGAGAGGGGAGAAAGAGAGAGAGAGAGAGAGAGAGAGAGAGAGAGAGAGAGAGATTGTGCTGATTGGGGCGGTGGGGAGAAACGTTTTAGAGGTAGTTTTTCAATAGCCTGGAACAGATTAATCCATTTTGCATTACTTTCTATAGGAAAGTGTACCTTCGTTTTGGAATGCTTTGGTTTTGGAATGGACCTCCGGAACAGATCAAGTTTGAGAACCAAGGTACCACTGTACTCAAATTTACCAGGAACATTTAGGGACTAGCCTATTCCCCCAGTCCACTGACTGATCTCATGCCACATTTTCTTCCAACTCTCATATTACATAAACTTTTAGGGCTTTTATGAATGGTGGAGAAATTTGCCTCCATTATCATTTAAATGTGAACTTCCCAAACTTGCACTTACCAAAATGAACCAAAACACAGGCATTCTATTAAATTTGCCCTTCTCCAAATATTGCAGCGCACTTCTCTGGCCAAATAATGTCTACAAAAATGCTCATACTCATGTAAATTGTGCATAAAAATGCATATATTGGTGAAAACTGAAAATAACATACAAAAATGTATGACATGAGGAGAAATGGCTTTATCAAAGTGTGTATATTAAGCAAAATTGCATACAAGTGCGTCTATTAGGAGAAAATTGCACTAAAATGCTGATGAATTTAATAAGAATTCCCCTCCACCCTAAATTGCAAACTGATGTGGGAATGTGGAGAACTGAAGATTTGAAAAATGGGAAATTGAGAGAAAATGAAATGGAAAGATCTGCTCATCCTTTGTGGCTTTATTGGGGGTACTGCTTTGTTGCTGTGACGATGCAGTTTTTGCTCTGAGATGTTGAGGCAGCAGAAATGGGTTGTTGCAGCTCTCCTTTCCCCTACAATCAACAAAAGGCAGCTGCCATTGAATTTCCATTGGGGGTGTGACCTTTTAGGCAAATCCAACTTGGGATGAGCCAATCTTTGGGCCACAGTATGCAGAAGTAACACAGGGAGCAAAAATGATGTCCCGACAATCGAATGAGGAACACACAGCCCGTGCTTGGAAACGGCTCTTCCTTAGAAGAGGAGAACTTGGGAACAAAAGTGTTGGAGAAGCAAAGCAGAGAGCTGACAGTGAGGAACTGCCACAGACTGCAGATGAGCCTTGGGGAAGGAGCATCGGGCTGGAACCAATCAGGCAATAAATACCAAGGTGAAGGGGAAAAAAAGATTCCCTGGCTCCTCATCTCCCTGACTGCTTTTGCCCCTTCTTCTGGCTTCTCTGAGTGCTTTGAACACTCACTGTTCCTTAGAGAAAGAGAGACAGGGAGGAAAGAATTGTGTAAGCAATTGAGGGAGTGTGCAAGACAGTGAAGGGGAAATGGACACAGAGAAGGTGTTTTATGCATGCATGCACACACACACGCACGCACACACACACACACACACCTGCCTGCAAATTTACGCAGTCCTCCACTTTTTATTTTTAAGTGAAAAGCTCCCTTGTCCCTTCAAAATGAGTTTGGTGGTTTTGCAGTTTAAGGCTGCACACACACTCTACATTTAAAGCACATTCAAAGCACATTTTCAATCTCTAAGAATTATGGGCCCCAGGTATGCCAACTCCTAGAGGCAGAGGTGTCTCCCCCCCCCCCCAAATCTGCTGGCAGAGGGCTGGGCCCCTTTAATGTTGAGGGGGCAGAGACTGAGCATGGAGTAGTTCAGTGGCTGGCTCCTCCTTAGTGTGAGAAAGGAAGCCATGCTCTGGGCTCAATGCTTGGCTTCCTCCCGATTCCACTGCATATCCTGTTATACTTCCCTGTTATACTATCTCACATGTTTCCTTTATTTAAGACTAACTGCTGCTCATATGGTTACCCCTACTTGCAGGTTAAATTGTGTGCTATAATCTCCTGAGATATTCTCCAAAAGACTTCCACTCTTCTCTTACCTGTGTTTCATCTTCGTTTCTTGTTTTCTCAGTCATCACTGCTAATTCTCTATATTCGGTCAATTTACTCTGCCATATTTCTTTCGTTGGTATTTCTTTGTCTTTCAATTTTTCCGCATAAACTATTCTAGCCACAGCATCTGGGTATATGAAGAGGTTGAGTGCCTTCTTTGGGATATCATCACTTATTATCCCTAGTAGGAAGGCCACAGGTATTTTGTAAAGGTGAAGATCTTTTTCAATTCTATATGAATCATTTCCCAGTGCTCTCTAGCATATTTTCACAGTCACCACATATGCATCAGAGTTCCTTCTACAGTGGTACCTTGGGTTAAGAACTGAATTCGTTCTGGAGGTCTATTCTTAACCTGAAACTGTTCTTAACCTGAGGTCCCACTTTAGCTAATGGGGCCTCCCTCTGCCACCGCGCTGCCGCCATGCGATTTCTGTTCTCATCCTGAAGCAAAGTTCTTAACCCGAGGTACTATTTCTGGGTTAGCAGAGTCTGTAACCTGAAGCGTCTGTAATAATAATAATAATAATAATAATAATAATAATAATAATAATAATTTATTATTTGTACCCCGCCCATCTGGCTGGGTTTCCCCAGCCACTCTGGGCGGCTTCCACAGAGTCCAAAAATACACTAAAATGTCACACATTAAAAACTTCCCTGAACAGGGCTGCCTTAAGATGTCTTCTGAATGTTAGGTAGTTGTTTATCGCTTTGACATCTGATGGGATGGCGTTCCACAGGGCGGGCGCCACTACGAGAAGGCCCTCTGCCTGGTTCCCTGTAGCTTTGCTTCTCGCAATGAGGGAACTGCCAGAAGGCCCTCGGTGATGGACCTCAGCGTCCGGGCAGAACGATCAGGGTGGAGATGCTCCTTCAGGAACGTCTGTAACCTGAAGTGTCTGTAACCCGAGGTACCACTGTACCTCTTGACATTTCCTAAATAACTTGGACCCTTTTAAATAATTTTTTACCAGTTTGCTGGGTGTCAAGTACCACCTGTACATCATCTTTTGTAAGTTTTCCTTGATAAGACAACAGGCTGAGAACAACGAATGTCATTGGACAAGGTTGCTAATCCCCCACCCTCTTCACATATGCCTGCTTCTGTTCCCCCACAATTCCCCCATGAAAGCAGCAGGAATGAATTGTATGCCAGTACACTGCCCCAAATTTCATCACTTTACTTCTGTGATTTTCTGGGTTAATGGGGCTGCAAATGGACTTTTTCTGGAAGCAATGAACACAGAAATCATCACTAAACTTATACTAGATTTCTGGTAGGGGCTTTTACATTGTATGAAGGCTCAGAACTAATACAAAAAAATAAGTTAGGGTAACATTGGGCAAATGGAACATACTGCCATGTGAACACAGCCTGCATGAGACCTTTGGCCCATCTAGTTCTGATCGGCCGTAGCTCTCCAAGGTTTCAGGTAAGGTTCTTTCCTGGATGTTCCAGGGATTGAATTTAGGACCTTCTGCACAGAAAGAAAATCCTCTCTCAATTAGTTACAGCCATTTCCTAAAACAGTCCTATTTATTACCTTCTAACTAGCTGCCCCCTGCAGTGAGTTCTGTCCTAAAATTATCATTATTAAACAGTGAGACTCGAACGAGTCTGCATTTTCATGCAGATTAAAATCATAAGCCTGTGTGCATGTGGAGGGGGGGGGGGAACTCTTTTTAAAAAAGGCAACTAGGTGTACAATTGCACATGGATTTGCAGCCTCATTGAGCTCCATCTCTTAGAAGTACAAAGCCCCCTGGAAAAGACAGATACATGTAGCAATCCAAAACTAACTTAAAGCTTCGTGATGATCTCCACTCGGAAACACTGTGCTGTCTTGATCTAAAAATCTACAGAGCTGGAAAACGACCTGTTCTTGGCAATTTCCCGTGGCGGCTCCTTTGTGAAATTAATGATGGCTCTGGGTCATCTTTTAGGGCCGTGTGCCTGAAACTGGTGCCTTCCAGATGTTTTGGACTACAATTCCCATCAGCTTCAGGCAGCAGAACTGTGCTGGCTGGGGCTGATAAGAGTTGTAGTCCGAAAACAGCTGGAGGGCACTGCAGGGGAGAGGAGGTTTCACAACTCTCACTGCAGTCATTGGAAGGAAAAGAAGGAATACAATTAAAGCACATAATATGTCTATTTGCTGGAGAAAGTTTTGCCAATTTGTCCCCCCCCCCAGATCAGATGGAAAAGTGGGGGCGCTGGATATAATCACAAGAACACAGGGATTGAAATTGCTTTTGCAAGTGGGCTGGCTGGATACGATTAACAAATACATATAACATCAGATTCTAATTGTGTTCCTTTTAGAAAATAACTGAGTTAAAATCAAAGCTGAATTTAATAGAAACAAACACGCCGAAGTCTATCCTAGCAATCTCTTAACACTTAACCAACGTCATCTATCAAACATATCATGTTAAAGGCCGCTTTTCTATCAGCAAGAAAACTGATATTGAAGCTGACCATTATAAATGACACCAGAGTTTTGTGGCTGTAGGTGAGCTGTCACAAGACTTCGCTGTGTGTTGAGGTGGGTGTCTTCCTCCCCACCCCCACCCTCACCCCCATTTACAGGAATCCTGCAGTTATGACATCTGGGTAAGCTGTTAAGTTGACAATTATGCCATATGCAGCCTTTAGCATTATAAGCTAATTTAATAAAATCATTGTTGTGAGGACTAATTAATAAATAGGTGACAACATACACCATGCCTCTGTAATTGTTGTGGAATTGCTTCTCGTGGACCTAAGGTCTAAAAGACATCCAGGAGCTGTCACCCAGGAACATATTTCTCTGTAATTTGGTAGCCTTTATTGATTCTGGTAAGCCTGCAAATTCTGGTAAGCTGGGGGGGGGGTGTCAAATTTTGACCTTGCTCCTATGGGTTCCATTTCAAAGTATCCTTGCAGGCCACTTGTTGTGAAAAGTTGGGCCACCCTGGTCTGAATGATGCCCTGAGCCCCTTCTAGCACTTGGGGTCTTGTGCCCACTGAGGGTTGGAATCAAATGGAGGAGGTTTCTGAACTGGTGAGACAAGTTTCTTTGTAACACTATGACCTGCGCTGGCATGATAATTATTATTATTATTATTATTATTATTATTATTATTATTATTATTAATACCCTGCCCATCTGGCTAGGCCTCCCCAACCACTCTGGGCAGCTTCCAACAAAATATTAAAATACAGTAATGCATCAAACATTAAAAGTTTCCCTAAACATTTAAGAGGGACACGGGTGGCGCTGTGGGTTAAACCACAGAGCCTAGGACTTGCCAATCAGAAGGTCGGCGGTTCGAATCCCTGTGACGGGGTGAGCTCCCATTGCTCGATCCCTGCTCCTGCCAACCTAACAGTTCGAAAGCACGTCAAAGTGCAAGTAGATAAATAGGTACCACTCCGGCGGGAAGGTAAACGGCGTTTCCGTGCGCTGCTCTGGTTTGCCAGAAGCAGCTTAGTCATGCTGGCCACATGACCTGGAAGCTGTACACCGGCTCCCTCGGCCAATAAAGCGAGATGAGCACCACAACCCCAGAGTCGGCCATGACTGGACCTAATGGTCAGGGGTCCGTATACCTTTTAAACATTTAAGTGTCCTCATCAGCATCCTCAAAAATGAGTGAGGTCACATGAGCTACAACGGTGTGATTGTGTCTCCCGGGTTAATAGGTGGGTCTTTCCTCCACCTCCCCTTACCTTGCCGCTAGAACAATAGCCAGAGAGGTGTATGGAAGCTGGGCCTCAGCTACACTAGTCAAAATACAGCGTTATAACTGAGTTATAACACTGTGACACCAGATGGCACTGTAGAGCTGAAATCACAACTCAATGATATTATGAGCTTTGCAGCAGGTTTTTTTTTTGGTTTTTTTTGCAGAGTATTTTCAAAGCGTTTTTTAAATATATATATAGCTGTGTAGATCTAGCCCTGGAAACAGTTTGGAAGGTGGAGAAACAGTGACATGTTTGTTCTGTGCTGGATCCAAAGCTGTGACTAATGGAGAAGCAGAATCTTTTCAGGTGCTGATGCTGCGATTTCATCCTTTTTATGTTCAGGTTGTGTATATGTGTAAATAAAACCATATATACTGAAAACACAACAATCTCTGCTGACCTTCATTCTAAGGGAAGCAAAATCTGCATAAGCGCCTGGGAGCCCTGGAGTCTCTTGGAGCTTGGGGTGGCATATAAGAATGCCATTTGTGAACCATGTATATATGCATATGAGCGTATGGAGAAATACAGAGGTGTTACTTCCAGATGCAAATGGATGTCCCTCTCAACTTGTACACAAATAATTGTACTTGCAGAGTAGCCCTGCTCACTGAGGAGAGGCGAGTCCTTCAATCACAACAAAAACCAAAAGGAATTGGATAGTACAATTGCTGTCACTTGTCTAAGAATCTCCTGAGCTCGATTCTTTGTTCCTTCAGGTCTGAAGGAACTGACACACCATATGAAGAAAACAAGACTAGTTTATTTTACATCAGGACTGAGATGATAAGAACTCGACATGCACTTTCAAGGAACAGGGTCTTCTTAATACGTTCATACTATTAACAGTCTATTAGAAATGTGACAGTAACCTGGGGAGGTTTACATTAGATATTTGTTATTCATCAGAACATAAGAAGAGCTCTGCTGGATCGTTGCTGTTTCCAGCAGTGACCAGCCACAGGCTTTGCGGAATTCAGTGTGTCTAAAATGGATTTATTCATGATTTAGTTAACATGTTTGCAATATGTTAATACCAAAAAGAGGGAGTTTGAAGAGCCCTCGCCCATATGGGCTCCCTAGTGATTGAAACAAACACTACTAATTTGAATATCTAGGAGAGCTAGAAGAGAGAGGAAGGAAGGAAGGAAGGAAGGAAGGAAGGAAGGAAGGAAAGAAAGAAAGAAAGAAAGAAAGAAAGAAAGAAAGAAAAGATCCATTATAAGCTTGTTGATGAAACTGAATGTTGGAAGATTCAAGACGGATACAAATACAGTGGTACCACAGGTTACATACGCTTCAGGTTACAGACACTTCAGGTTACAGACTCCGCTAACCCAGAAATAGTACCTCGGGTTAAGAACTTTGCTTCAGGATGAGAACAGAAATTGTGCGGCGGCGGCGGGAGGTCCCATTAGCTAAAGTGGTGCTTCAGGTTAAGAACAGTTTCAGGTTAAGAACGGACCTCCGTAAAGAATTAAGTACTTAACCCGAGGTACCACTATAAGCACTTCTTCACACAGTGCATAGTTAAACTATGGAACTCACTGATGCAGGAGGCATCATTGGCCACCAACTTGGATGTTTTTAAAAGAGGATTAGACAAATTCATGGAGGATAAAACTATTGATGGCTGCTAGCCATGACATCTATGCTCTGCCTCCACAGTCAGAAGCAGAAAGCTTCTGAATATCAGTTGCTGGAAACCAGAGGAGGGAAGGGCGTTCTTGTGTTCAGATCCTACAGGGCTTCCCAGAGGCACTGTGAGAACAGAATGCTGGACTAGGTGGTTCATTGGCCTGATCCAGCAGGCTCCTACATTCTTAAGCCCTGCTCGCAGAGGAACGCTCAGGAGCACACTGCAACACCTGTCATTGACAGCTGTGGCTGTATCAGCCCCGCATATAACATATGTCAGGCATAGATGGGGATGGAAGGGGAATTTGCTTTTGTTTGCATTGCGATGAGAAGCTGCCTAAGGCACAATGTTTGGTCCAACGTGTGAACCAATACACAGCTATCCATCTAAATCTACACTTTCATAGTGGGGGTTTTTCCTCCCATTCAGTTCCACAATGAAACAATACTTACAAAAATGTATACGTTAAGGAAAATTGTTCATGAAAACACATATATCAGTGAACATAGCATACAGCAGTAGATTATATCAGGGGAAATTGCTTGCAAAAGAATGTGTGCATTAGTCCAAATTGCAAAGAGATGTTTTTAAAAGGCGAAAAAGGAACACACAAATGCTGATGAATTTTCATGAGGATTTTATTTCATTTCTATATATATTCTTAAAAAGAAATCCACGTATTGCTGCGCAAATGCAAAGAGCTGAATATAAGATGCTGTGTGAGTGTGTGAAATGAGAAACCAAACCTAACAACTGAATGTTGGAAGATTCAGGACAGATAAAAGAAAGAACTTCATACAGCATGGTTAAACTGTGGAACTCTCTCCCACAAGACAGTGATGGCCACCAATCTATATGGCTTTAAAAGAGGTTTAGACAATAATGCAGCAGCTAGACTGGTGACTGGGAGTGGCTGCTGAGACTACATAACACTGGTCCTGAAAGAACTACATTGGCTCCCAGTACGTTTCCAAGCACAATTCAAAGTGTTGGTGCTGACCTTTAAAGCCCTAAATGGCCTCGGTCCTGTATACCTGAAGGAGCATCTCCACCCCCATCGTTCAGCCCGGACACTGAGGTCCAGCGCTGAGGGCCTTCTGATGGTTCCCTCGCTGCGAGAAGTGAGATTACAGGGAACCAGACAGAGGGCCTTCTCAGTGGTGGCGCCCTCCCTGTGGAATGCCCTCCCATCAGATGTCAAGGGAATAAACAACTATCCGACTTTTAGAAGACATCTGAAGGCAGCCCTGTTTAGGGAGGTTTTTTTTAATCTTTGATGTTTTATTGTATTTTTAATCTTTTGTTGGAAGCCGCCCAGAGCAGCTGGGCATGTAAATAAATAAATAAATAATTTTCATGGGGGAGAAGGCTATTGATGGTCGATAGCCATAATGGATATGGTCTACCTCCACAGCTGGGGGCAGCAATACTTCTGAATGCCAATTGGGATGGTCAGCCAATTGGTGTTAAAAAAGGATAGAACTTTCTTTATGTATGCTACAACAGCAGCAAGAATACTCATCGCAAAGTATTGGAAGACGCAAGATCTACCCACTCTGGAAGAATGGCAGACGAAGTTGATTGACTTTATGGGATTGGCAGAAATGACTGGCAGAATCCGTGACCAGGGAGAAGAGTCGGCAGAAGAAGAATGGAAGAAATTCAAGGACTACTTACAAAAACACTGCAATATTAATGAATGTTGAGTGATGTTGGATTGAAATTAAGTGGTTTCTAGCTGTAATGGTACAAAAGAATATGAAAAAATGGTTCTTTTTTCTTTGTATATAAGTAAAAGTTTAAGCTACAATAATTTAAGAAGATGGATAGAAAATAAGGGGTTTTTTAACTGTAATGCTAGAGATAAGGATTTGCTGGATAAACAATTTGAACTGGAATACAAGAAGGGGAGGCATGAGGAGGTCAGGGAAATATGTTATTGAAAAATAAGTTATGAACTTTATGTGTTTTTATTATTTTTTTCTTTTTAATTTTTTCTTTGTTTGTATAAAATGGAAAATTCAAATAAATATCTTATAAAAAAAAATACTTCTGAATGCCAGTTGATGGAAACCACAGGAAATAAGTGTTCTCCTGTGTTTATGTCTTGTTTGCAGGTTTTCCATAGAAGGCATCTGGTTGGCCACTGTGAGAACAGGATGCTGGAGAAGGCAGGCCACTGAACTGGTCCAGCAGGGCTCTTTTGTGTACTTAGGTTTTTATGACAGATCTATCTGTCCCAAGGTCTTGGGGGAAATGGTCTTCCAGACACATTGGGAATTCCAAGTGGACCTCAAAAGTGAAAAGGTTTGATTCCCTATTAAATGGAAGTGAAGTTCTTGCAATCATCTGCAGTGCCAGTCCATCTGTCAGGAAGTAGCTCAATGAACAAGGTGGGAAGCCTACCTGGGAATACAAACACACTGCCAGCCTCTCCACCCATGCCGTTCTGCATTGCTCTTTTCTTTTTCTTTTAAGAAACAACAGGCTCTTAATTAAAAAGCTGGAAATCAATTGCCCTCATCTTCCTCATTCCAAGGCTCCTGTGCACACGAGGATTAGAGCCTGCCTCTGTGTTAAGTCAATTAGAGATAAGGCGGGTTATAGAAATGTCAGCTTCCGCTTATCGGCCTGCTTGAAAATGACGCAGATTGAAATGTAAAAAGATTATTTCCTCAGCTCTCTCCCACCCACCCACTCACCCCACCCTACTCTACTTCTAAGAAGGAGGGAGGGGAATTGTTAAGCAAGAAATCTGACAACCCATCGCCGATAGTTTCGGGTAGCCGCCTGTGGAAAAGAGATATTATGAATTCCTCCACACACCTGAAGTGCAGCCTGCAGGGTGGGCAGGAGATGAATACCTGCAAGAGCTCAGTTGCTGTTGCCTCTGATCTCTCACATGGTTTACCAGGAAGGGTGGGCACAGAATCTTCTATTTGCTTGAATCAACCTCACTGCCCTACTCCTGGCAAAGATGTACAGAGATACAAAGCCACTATCAAAAATCTCAGATGTAAAAGCATTCATCAAATGGTCATCAAAGGAACTACAAAAATAAAACAGAATAACCATGCAGGGAAAGGGAGGAGAACCATTTTTCTTCCCAAAGAATACACTCCTTAGGAACTGCATGCCAATAGGTTACATTCTGTCTTTGCACTAAGCTTACCGTTAATTCTTCATCCAAGAGAGATGAAATTTTTATTTGACAGTTCTCTGGGCAGACTGACCTGGACCCCATAGTAATCACCTAGGACCTGGACACAGAGGAATTCACACTCTCCTAGCACTAATCACTTATTGGCCACCATCTAATATAAAATGCAGTTGTTGCTTTGATTTCATATTAAAAGGAGGTTCACAAGCCGACCAGTATTATTCAAAATCACCACTTAAGAATAGAGGAGAAACAAAGCAAAAGTGAAACAATGGGAATGTTTCCTCTTATTGAAATGTAGAGCTTCCTCAAGTCTCAGGATAGAATCACAGAGCTGGAATTGATTGTGGAACCCAGTCCTTGTGTTAAAACAGGATTCCTTCTGCCTATAATTGCCTGATCCCATTTCACCCCATCACAGGCCAGTACAGGGCAGCTTTTAAAACTTCCTGCCTTAATTCAAAGTGATGGGATGCCTGTTGTGTAATGATTCCCCATCTGCTTCTTGCTCAATCACGTACCTTCTGTTGCTAAAAACGGTACTGAATGGCTTCTGTGTGTACCAGAATTGGGAGCTGGTTATGTGTTGTGTGAGTGAAAGTCCAAAAAAACACACAACTAGGTTGAAAGCCACTGTAACGCAAGGAACAGCAAAGGATGACTATAGGAGAAAGAAGTGATTTTCTCTTAGTCCAACCAGCTGTGTAAGTCTGCCTTGGCTTCCTTTGAAAATTTTCAGACATTTAATCTCACACCGACCCTCCAGATTCACTTTAAATCCCCTGTGAGTCAGAGGCTCTTTTCTGGAGAACATATGTAAATACTACCAGTTCCTGGTTGCCCAGTGATGAAGTTCCAAAACATAGATCTTTGCTGAGTTGTAAGAACATACGAAGAACCCTGCTGGAGCCAACCAAAAGGTCAGTTTGGTCTAGCATTCTGTTCTCTCATTGACCATTGCCTGTAGGAAGTCCACAAGCAGGACATGAGTAGAGCAGCTCTCTCCAGTCTTGGGGAAGACAGGAGACTGGCCTGGAGGGTGACCAAGCCCTATCCTCCTGCCATTTGCAAATTCCTCCACCTCTCAGAGTGAATGGAAAGAGGGTAGGAAGCTACAGGAATGGCCCTCATTTGCAGAAGTTTAATTTACTTTGCAATGGCTTTTTAAAGTCTCTTTCATCTGTGTGTTTGTTGAAAGCAGTGTGCGTGTGTGTGTGTTCCTGATAATGTTTGAGATAAAATAAGAAACAAACTAGTCTACAGAACCAGAATATTTTTTGAAAACAAACAAACCCGAAGATGAAAAAGCAAGAGAAAAAAACAAAAAAGAGAGAAAAAGGGGAAATAAAAATACCTGTAGGGCCCTTTACCATATTTATATCATAGATATCTTGTCATTTATCCACACACTCTCCCATCTCCCACCTGGGAGCCTACTTCTTCTCCCGGTCTCTTACCCTGGGAGACCTTGTTGAAAGCAAAGATTGAGGGACCCAGTTCAATCTGAGGGCCACCAACCCTTGTGGGTAAAATTCCAGAGCCAACAATAGGAGGAGCACCAAATGTGGTTCTTGGTTTTGTCTGGTAGGCTACATAGCAGGCTTGCAAAAGAAGAGATTTCTAAACACACACACACACACACACACCTCCATCCAAGCAAGCAAGCAAGCAAGCAAGCGACATTGCCAGATATCAAAGACACATCTCAGTCAATGTGTAAAACCATTGCAGGAGGGTGTGGAGGTGGGCCAGTGTAGGATGCTGCCTGGGGGAAAGGAGGGCTAGCTTGAGCATGTGATGTAGTCTGAGCAGAATTCCCGGGGCTGAATAGGCAGGCTCAAAGAGAGCCAAATCTGAACCCCATGTCAGAGGTTCCCCGCTCCGACTGAAAGCCACATGCCAAATTGAAATGGAAGTTAGGGTTTCCCAACCGGCACTCCCTCTGGGAGCATCATTCATGCAACACTGGTTAATAGCATTAGCAGAATAAAATGCTTACAACGAACACACGTTTTCTGCATGGCTTTAATGGAGTCCATCCGCTGCCACTGTTTCACTTCCAAAAGGCCACAGAGACCACCCATAATTGCCCACTGGAGTACTCCATCCATAGCTGGCTCTCTCACACACGTGGCGAATAGCATAAAGAGTGTTGTGGGAGGACTAGGAGAGTGTTGATTTGGATGCTGTCTTTTCAAAAATGCAGTCAGTGTGGATTACACTCAGTGCCATCACATTTATGGGACTGTTAAGCATCTAGCGGGTTGACTTGCTGATGTGTTAGGAAAATACGGTCTAAGATGCTACGGTGAGAAAGCGTAGGATGTTGCACCACAAAATAATGTGGTTGTTTTGCTCCCCAAGCAAAATAAGAATAATAAAGAATTAATGCTTTTGCAGATGAGCATCCACAGGTTTCAGAGCATCAGATGCAATACAATAAAATAAAATAAATGTGAGCGGGTTCAGACTCTTTCCCTCCTGCACTGGAAATGATGTGTGGGGCTGTCACTGCCTCTCAGACTGACCTACCTCAAAGGGTTGAAGAGAAGATTGAGTGAGGAAGGGGAGAACCATGCATGAAACTTTGAGCTCCTTGGAGGAAAAGGTGGGATACAAATGCAATTAATCATAATCACAATAATAAAAGTTGCTAATAATATGCATGCAATGCTTAACTAGAGTAGCATCATGTTTAATTCTCACTTCACTCTCAACTCTTTCAAAAGAGGACAACCATTTGCCAGATAAGAATCCTCCTTGGTTAAAATAATAATTATATCCATTACATTCTGATGTATTTGGTGCATCTTCAACAGAGAGCTTCCCACAATATGCAAGGTTTTTCTCCACCCTCCCTTGATGTCCCATGCTTTTTAATCATGAGATTTATGAGTCTACACACAGTCAGTACGAAGCAAAATATAGTAAACAGTGTGATGTTAAGATTTGTCCACATAATGAATCTGCATTGTCTTACTTAATTATTATTTTTTCCAGAAGGAAAATAGATATGAGACCAGGAAAATTTCCCCAAGCTATTAAGTCAGGATATGGCTTTCCTATTCAATTGACTTGACATTTATAATCTTGAAGATCTCAATCTTGTTCAGTTTGGTGAAGTACCAATGAAAGCTCACATGTATGAAATATTATCTTATTACTTCAAACACCAGATCTGAGTTTAAGGGGGTGAATGTTTTCTCCCTTTTCACCTTTTTTTCTAAAAAAATAAAATGAGATTATGTCCCACAGGGAGATCCACCCACCCCCCCAACTAGATTTTCCTTGCTGACAAAAACCATCATTTTTCACTTAAATGGCTCAGAAATTCAACTTGTATTAAACAACAATTAAGAGGCAGCTTTTAATGGAGTCATTCACTTAATTTTCAGAACAGCTTTACTTTAAAAAGAAGTAGTATTAATTTATCTGATGGGTGCAGTGAGTGGCAGAGGAAGAAAGCTGTCACGGTTATCGGGGAAAGGGTTTGCGTTCTACAGCGTTTAGTACTTTTTCACACAGTACATAGTTAATCTATGGAACTCTCTCCCACAGGAGGCGGTGATGGCAACCAACCTAAATGGTTTTTAAAAAGGATTAGGCAATGCCTATGCTCTGCTTCCATAGTTGGAGGCGTAATGCTTCTGAAACACATGAGCTGTTGGAAACTACAGGAGGGGAGAGGGATCTTGTGCTCAAATCCTGCATGCTGCTCTCCCTCAGGGATCTGGTTGGCCACTGTGAGAGCAGGATGATGGGCCATTGACTTGATCCAGCAGGCTCTTCTAAGGTTCTTAAATTTACCAGGAGACATTTTTCTGATTACCATACTTTTCCACGTACAGTGGTACCTCAGGTTACAGACACTTCAGGTTACATACGCTTCAGGTTACAGATTTCGCTAACCCA
The DNA here is from genome assembly GCF_964270895.1 of Podarcis filfolensis. Lineage (NCBI taxonomy): Eukaryota > Metazoa > Chordata > Lepidosauria > Squamata > Lacertidae > Podarcis > Podarcis filfolensis. The sequence goes on along the minus strand of NC_139618.1, from coordinate 18,442,939 downwards.
GAAGTAGTACCTCAGGTTAAGAACTTTGCTTCAGGATGAGAACAGAAATTGTGCGGCGGCGGCGGGAGGTCCCATTAGCTAAAGTGGTGCTTCAGGTTAAGAACAGTTTCAGGTTAAGAATGGACCTCCATTAGGTTCTTAACCCAAGGTACCACTGTATAAGACTCATCCCCCCCCCCTTAAAAAGCATGCTAAAAAGTGGTGGTCGTCTCATACATGGGTAGTGCATAGGGTGGGTGTTTGATTGGTTGCTGCCGCGGCTGTCAGCAGCTCTTGTGCATGTTATTGGTTGGTGCGTAAATGTGTGGTGTTGATTGGCTGACACTGCGGCAATTGGGAGGGTGATTGGCAGCTTCTGGTGGTGAGGGGACAGACGGGAGGCGGATTTTGCGACGTGTGAGGGTGAGCAATTTTCATCATTTCCCCTTAAAAAAGCTCAAAACAACCCTTGGTAATCCCTCCTCCCCAAAAAAGCACAACTGTGGGCAATCCTCCCCCCAAAAAAGCTCAACAATTTTTTGCCATCTCCCCCCATTTTCTGAAATTTAAGTCCCCAATACATGGGGGCGTGTTATACACGGAAAAGTACGGTACATTCCTGATATTTTTCTCCCCTCTCACAGAAAAAAGGCAGTTTTGCACATTTTTCTCTGAATGTTCACCACCACTTCCTCCCCCCCCCCCACACACAGAGGCAGCCATTTTACTCACTATGAGTGATATATTTTCAAAGTCCGCATCAATGGATCAGCATATTGTTCATCGCATAAACACCCAAAAGATATGCTTTGGCAAGGACAAACCTAACCAACTCCTATTTAATGCTAGAACAAAGACGATGGAAAGAAATGGAAAGACAGCACTTTTGAGGCTGATACAATGAGTTTCCCTTTCATACACAACACATAATTAACCTTGCCACCACTAGATATCATTGAGACCAAGAGCTTAGCAGAATTCAAAGAAAGGATTAGGCATTTATATAGCTAATGAGAACATTGATAATTACATTACATAGGATAACGGGGGGGAAATGTCAGAAGAGCTATAAACCATCATGCTTCAGTGCCTTGGCCAATGAGTAATTGATGGAAGTCAGGAAGAAAAATCTTTTGTAGGAAGGATGATCTCTAGCAACCCTTGATGGTGTTTTTGAAGCGGCTTGCTGCCAAGACCTTAGATAAAAAGCCAATGGGTCATTGGCCTAATCTTTGGTAGTATTGGTTTTGTTCCTAAGCAAGCAAAATGATGGTGCGTGTGCAGAAAATAACCATCTAATTATTCTTGACAAAATCACTAGCAACTTTCCTCTTCATTGTCTCTTTATAATCCTATATGCTATTAGCAAAGTCTGTTCTTTCACTAAAGAATGTGGATCTTTATTTGGTTATACCATTCCTGTCCAGACACAAGAGGAAGACATCAGACAGGCTTCGGAGACAATCTTCTTAATCATACAATTTCTTATTCACTTCCAGTTGAACTTTGGGAAGAGATTCATACCCGCCGAATGTAAGGAGCAGGTTTAAGCTAAACATGCCACTGCAAAGTTCTCCGCTTTGTTGAATTTTGCCACATATGAAATCAATGGGTAAAAGTGTGAACATGTGCATGTTTTCACTAGACCTTTTGTAAAGAAGACCTCTTAAGGAAGATGCACCACTTCGATGATGAGCAATTATAAATAATAGATAAAGGAGAGCCCTCAGATATGGATGAACAGCTCTCTAGAAAGCAAAGCAAAAAGTACAAGGAATGACTGGTGTGCCTTTAGAATTTCTGAGATCTGGAATAAGGCCAAGAATGTGGCAAAAAAAGAAGAAGGTAGAAATTTCATAGAACTTCCATCAGTGTTACAAAATTTCTCCATGTTTCCCAGTTAATACATTGCCCATTCAGGCCTATGGAATCAGGGTTCTCACTTTCTTGAGCTTCTGGTCATCTGAGCTTTTAGAATTTAATAGGTCTGAAAAAATATTTTTAATAATAATAATAATAATAATAATAATAATAATTTACTTGGTCTGAAGGGTTCAGAGGAATCTAAGGAGGGATTTAATTAATGGAACATGAATTCAATACGGGAAGAAAAGCAACTACAACAAGATTGAGAAATAAGGACTAGTTTGGAGGGGTACCAAACATGTTATCCTTTAGATGTTATTGGACCAGCCAGCATAGTCAATGGTAAGGGCTTATGAGAACTGCAGCCCACAACATCTATAGGGCACGGCATTGTCTATCTCTGGTGTAATGTGTGTGCAGGTGTGTGCATGTATACATGCACAGAAACACACACTACACATGTTTAGGTTGAAACTAGGGAGGAAATGCATATGTTTAGAGTATTTGGTGTCCCCTGCTCTCTCTAAGGCCCCGTTGGCATTAGACATTTAAAGCAGTATCCCACTACTTCAAACAACCATGGCTTCCCCCAAAGAATTCTGGGAACTGCAGTTTGTTCAGGGTGATGAGAGTTGTTACTATTTCCCTCTCAGAGCTGCAATTCCCAGAGTTCCCTGGAAAGAAGGACTGGCTGCTAAACCACTCTCAGAAGTTTAGCTCTGTGATGGGAATTGTGGTCTCTTAACAATCGGTGACTCAGCCACTCTTTGCATTAGGCTGTGCTGAACTGCACACCTTTTTCGACGGATGTTTGGAGGGAAAGAAACCGGAGTAAGCAAATGGATTTGTTGTTGTTGCTGCTGCTGCTGCTATTAATAATTGTTCTGGCTCCCACAGCAGCAAACACGAGAGCAGCGGCTCTTCCTAAGAGAAGACCTTTATTAAAGCAGAGTATGATACAGAGGGCAAGAGCTAACTCAGCCTCAAAGATCCTACAAATATGGTGGAGGAGCAAACCGGGATAGGAGCAAGGCCATAATCCAATGTTCAAGATCAGGGCATAAAGTTCAAAACAAGGTGTGAGTCATTAAGTTCTCATGCCCACCAAGCAAGCTTTATAGCCAAGGTAGGCCACACGTCTGACTTATCACAGTTAGCCTTGCAAGATCACCTAATCTGCAGAAGCACACTCTGTCAGGGTGGGTGTGTCTGTTCCCACTGGAGAAAGCATTGCCTAGGTCTAGGAGACAACAACAGACCCATCTCCTTGCCTGAATCCTGATCAGTGCCACCCATCCACAGCTCTGAGCTCTCTCCAGCCTCTGACAGAACACCTTCCCCAACAGGGCGGGAAGAAGATGCTGGGACTTCTGTTCCAATATGGCCATCTGACGGGGAAGGGCTTTCCTCAGACAGGCTTCCCTCTGCTGTCTCAACCTCCTCTCCCCATTCCCCTCCATCTGCCTCACCATCTTCCTCCAGAGTCTGCTGTCCCAGGTCTGTGCCCAAAGGCGCTGAGAGACAGTAATCGTCATTTGGTGAGTTGCTGTGCTGTGTATTTTAAAGACTGTGCTTGTTAAAGAACAGATTTTATGCATTCATTTTATGCTGTTTTGTTTCGTCGTAAAAAGTCTGTTGCAAAAGCCTGTGGCTTGTGCAAAGGGTGGTAGATAAATAAATACATGTCTAAAGGTATGTTTGTTTTTTATGGTTTTTTTTTTTTACTATTTACTATTTTATTTATTTATTCCATTTGTATCCCACCTTTTCTTCCAAGGAGTTCAAGGTGGCATAAATGGTTCCCCTGCCATACTTATTTAATACCAACAACCCTGTGAGGTAGGATAGGCTGAGAGACAGTGACTGGCCTAAGTTCACCATATGGGCTTCTTGGCCAAGTGGGGATTTGAACCCTGGTCTCCCAGGTCCTAGTCCAACATTCTAACCACTATACCACATTGGCTCTTTATTGAGAAGAGCTCTGAAGTGAATATGTTTGTTTAAATGAGAGGGAGGTAGAACTTCACAGGATGGGAGCTGTGTTTACCTTGTGAGCAGAATGAAATGGCCAAGGAATCTCCCTGCCACAGCCTACCCACCCACCCCGGCTCAGCAGTCATGTTTTATAAAGGTCATGTGTGCATTCATACTGGCACAGAACTCCATGCATACCTGCTTCCAGCTTTCCTGGTATGACATTTCAATCACACAACTTCATATGGTCACTTTGGGTTGGCCACTGTGAGTGAGCACGGGGCTTTCAGAAATCACAGTTGCGCTTATTAAAAACCAACAACCCCCAAATCAAAACCAGGTCCCTCAGCAACCTTCTTGGGTTTATTAGGTATGCACCACACTGTCTTATCCGACAAAAATTCTTGCAAAATTATCCCTCTGCTTGTGAAGGTGGCAAGAAAGAAAATAGGCCTCTTTTGTAGTGGGCAGGATTCAGCAATGCACTAATTTGCACAGATTGGACCTCTGATTCAGAGGTGTGGTGCTCCCACACTCTGTTGATGGCAGTCAGAGCTTGCTTAGCACTACTTACGATGTGAGGAAGGCTCAAAACCCTGTGGTTTACCTCAGTTTTGAAAACTCTCCCACTAACCAGTGTAATCTGCTCCTGCTCTGAAAGGCCTGCTGCAGAGATGACCCATTGACCTGTTTTCCAAGCCCAGACACCAGCATTCTCCACATCAAGAGCACCTGCAACCATATTTATGGAGGTTGCTTTTCCTGCAAGATCAGCCAAGCCTGAAATTCAATCTAAAGTGAACCTACCTACCTTTAGAAAAACACTCAATAAAAGGGACAGAGTGCTGGGAAAAGCTAATGGAGAAACCAATTTCTCCCTGACTCCAGGTGGGACCTACCAGGGCCCAGAAACAAGTGAAGCTGAACAAACAATTAACCATAAATTGTTTAGCTGACTGATTTAACTCCCTCTCCGCTCCCAGAATATCCAGAAACAGGTCATGATTCTGAAAATGATCTGCAAGATGTGTGACTAAAATGCTAAGTGATAACCTTTTTTAAAGGATCTGTCAGCGATGTACACATCACACCGGCAAATAGGAGGCCAGCTAGCCAAGTTGCTTTTTCTGCAGCAATTGATGAAATGGAGTAGCCTAGAACCGCTTCAGTATTAAGGATATACAGAAAGAATCAACATCGCTTCTGCAAAGAGGCTCTTTTGGCCTGATTCAGATATAGTCATGGCAGGCCTAAGGCTCGCAAGGTCCCCCATGCAAGAGGAAGCCATCAGAAGATTTTAAACAAGCCACAGTTGTCAGTCACATTTGAACTCCTGGAACTATGGTTTGTGTAAACTCTAGTTCATGTATAAAGAACCCCTGGCCCTTTTTTCTGGACTTCAGTTCCCATTAGCCCCAGCCAAGATGACCAGTGGTCTGGGATGATGGGAGTTGCAGTCCAGCAACAGCTTCCCCACTCCCATAGGCTCCAACTCCTAGGGTCCCAGGTCCCTTCAACCCCCACAATAAAATATGTTTTCATGTTGCAGTATCCACAAACACGTCAGTAGGGGTGATACAGAGGATACTGTGTATCTTGATGGCCAGAGTCCATTGCCAAAGTCTTCTACTGAAATGTGACAGTTTCAGGAGAAGAGCAAAGTTCACCTTATGGACCAGTAAATGATTAAAAGAGAGGAGTTAATTGTTCTCTAGCTGAGAGTGAATGGCAGATGGACTTACAGGGTGGGGCTGAACTCCTATGCTAGCCAGCTGACTGGGGGTGCTGCTGGTGATTAATGGGAAGGGTGAAGCAGTGGGAAGATAGGTGAGGTGCATGACACCAGCAGAGCAGTGCTCCTGCTGGTGCATTTGCACTGCACCAACCTGCCTGCCACCTCGCTCCTCTTGGTATGCAGCAGTGACCCACCTGCCAGGGAGCTAGCATAGCTGCTCCACCCCACCCAGTGAGCTGAACCTGCTAGTCACCTTCAGTTAAATAACAATTAGCTCCAATGCAGATCCTTGGAGGGCACAGGCCATTCCAGATATTCTCCTCTTCTCCCTAGCTGTGATTTGCTGAAGACTCAATAGTTGCCAGGCACTGATGCTAACTGGGGCTAATATTCGTACTATCATTTAGCATTAACTTCGAGCCAACAGCAAGCTATTCCCTGTCTCGATGCTAATGTGAAAGGTCTTGAACAAGAGACCCGATAGATTATTTCCAAACTCATCATATGATTTAACTCCTCTGTCTTAAAAAAATAAAATAAAATATTGTAAAATAACGGAAAGCGGAAAAGAACCAGGCTTCGATAATTTCTCTGCAAACCTTTTTGGTCATTTCAATACCCTCCTCCAACAAGTGACAAGCCAAATTGGCTACGGAAGGAGGCATAGAGGGAAAACTCGGATCCAGGGCCATAACTCTAAGTTCATTAACTCTGAATTATTATTCGAGCCAGCCTCAATTTTTTCCGAGAGCGGAATTATACATTCTTAAAATAATGTCCCTGACACAGGCAGAAAAGAGGCTTTACGGCGCTCACCTTGAACTCCATCAGAACTCCTACCTCATCTGTTATCCTTCTTTGGATAGGAAGCCCAGCACAGCCACTGCCGTTTCACCTTTAATTATGCTGGGCATTTAAGAGCTAATGTTCATAGAAGAGGAGTATACGAGGCCATAAATGGCTTTTGCAGGTGATTAAATGCCCAAGCAGAGCAGAGGCACTCGATAAGCGCAAAGGCCATTTGTTCACTTATAATCCCAATGCCACGAACTTTTTTCCCTCTCCCGTTACATGACAAGGCGGGAGAATATTCAACGAGGCTCCGCTAGAAAAAGGACGAGGTATTAATTTCCCTCCTTCCCTAGGGTGCTTCCAGACAGTTGTTAGCTTCAGGTGGGATGCAGCCACATACCTGCAAATGCAGATGGTGCAATTACACTTGATTTGGTGCTCTTGCACAATGCACACACCCTGTGACTTTTTTGCAATAAGGAAAATGATATGAAAATGCACTGGGAAGTGTGGGATAACAACATGAATGAATAATATCCATTGTAGTCCCTGGACCAATTTCCCTTCCTGACCACAGACAAATATGCAACTTGCAGCAACTTTTGTCCCAACCCTAATAAAACTGTAGTTGAATTTCTCCTCCCCCTGGATAAATTTAGTGACACGCTCCTTAATGTCTCTGACCACAAATATAGCAGTGAATTTTGCACAAGCTCTATCCAAAAGAGAAATAACACAGAGAGTTATGGTTTAAGTGAGAGTGTTTGCACTTATTTATTTGTTGCAATATTCTGTGCATCTATCAAAATAAGCTCCATTTTGGAGTTGTCTCTTTGGGATGTCCATTCAATTTGAAAGAGGATCTGAACTGGAACCAAGTTATTCCCAGAAGCCCATTGGGCAGCAGAGCCTGGCAGCTGCTCTCAGTGTCCTTGCTGGTGGCAGGGCATCCGGGCAAGCCAGGCATCCTGGGAGATCATACGTTGAGGGCCTTCATTTGCAAAGCAAATACGTGAATCTGAACTAATAGGATTTCATCTTTCCCCTATTTCCATATAGACGATTGCATTATGCATGTTAAAGAGGGCACTGTTCCCTGTTCAAAGGCATAGACCTGGGCTACTGTCCATAATTCCCTCGCTCAAAAGCAGAAGACCATCATCATGCAGGTTTTGAATCACTGCAATACACACAACAGTTTGTGCAATGACTTGCAGTGTTTCACCATAGATCAAACCATACTACTGACAACCTTACTGGCTGTTTGAATGTCTTACCATGTATATGAATACGCAATTCACATGCAGTTCATTATTAGTGGTAAATGCATAAGCCCTTGATTCATGAATTGGTTTAAACAAAAGCAAAGATGAAACAGGATACAACACAGTTCACAGATAACACACCACCACCTGATCAGGAGTCCTTGTGATTATGTTTAGATTAAGTATGAGTAATAGTCATTTTCCCTCTTTATGTTACCAGTGAAACAATATAAAGTATTGGTCTATTGATGAACGTGGGAGGAGTGTTCAAAGTGAAGATAATAATTTACATTTACACTAACATTTAAATCAACCAGATTGAGCCAAATGCTGATTGATTGTTCATTTTCTGGAATACTGGCATATGTTAAGAAATTATACCACACTAGGGTAAAGCCATCTTTCTTGATCTGTCCACATGTCAGCCATAGTTTATTTGTTAATCTCTCAAGGGGAGCTGTTATGTATCAATTGCCTAACACGGTGCCGGAAAAGGTCTTTCCACTGTCTAGTTATGTTGCATCTCACATTTTGTATTAAATGGCTTATTAATTCTTTATTATGTAAATCCAGGTTGTTGTCTTGAAATATATTTAATAAATCTAATTCTGGGTTGTCTTCCAATTGTTGTTTTGTGGTTTTATTCCTTGAAATAGCGGATTCCAGAAAGGCTGGATTCTTGCACATTCCCACCATGTGAAGTGGTATGTACTGAGTGGGACAGCCCCTCCAGCAAGATGGTGAGGTGCCAGGATGAATCACTACCAGCTTCCTGTTTGCATACTCCCAACCTCCATCAGAAAGTTCAGTGTGCTCTTCCTCCGTTGCCTCCTTGCTGCCATTCCAGAGGCAGGTTGATTCCGAGAGTGTTGAGAGGATCTGTTGCTTCCAGTCTGTTGCTGTGAGCCGGGTTGATCCTCTCATGACAATAAGACGGAAGGGGAAGCCTCAGTGATATTTAATTCCAGCTTTTTGCAGTTTAATCATACAAGCACGTAGATTCCTTCCCCCTTTTTAAAAGTGTTTCAGAAGCCAGATCCTGTATTGCCATAACTGGGCTGTTTTTTTTTAATAACTTGTGGATATTAGGTTCCTCACTTTGTTCCACACTTCCTCCTTCTTCCTTTAATGGCCAAATCAGACAATTATATAATGGTGGGACAGAGCTCCCTCCTGCAGTCTGGGCTCAAGCACTCTGTGTCCAATCAAAATTATCAGCAGAGATTATGAAGACTGGAAGCAGTGATCCAAGCCATGAAGCAATGAGTTGCTCAAGATCATTCTCTTCCACTCCCTCTTCAAAAACCAAAGAAGCAAAACAAAAGTAAAATATCTTACTACCATTTCCTGTATCTCCAAGACTGTTGCATATATCTACATACTTTTTAAAATCTTTTTGCCATGGATTTGTCTTAATTCTTTTGTGGCTGTAGCTATTTCTATTAAAGCATCATGCCTTGCGTTAAGTTCTGTCAGTTTCGTTCCCATTGGAAGTATTCGTGGCTTCTTTGATCTGCTGAAAATTCTTCTCTTACTATGTTGTTACCATTTGCTTTCTCCAACAAGGAAGAGGTCTCTTTTGAAGGTGGGGCCATCTTGGCTGCAGTCTGCATTAGTGTCCTTATTGAAGTGAGATCTTTTATTTTCATTTTTTCCCTGAATCCTTCTGCATTCCCCTCTCCTTTCTTCAGTGTGTTTTTTCTTTTCTTTTCCCCTAGACGGCAGGGGCTTTTGCTACAAGTTGTTTTTCTGGGCCTTGGAGCAGAAAATTGTAGGGACATATATGATCAATCCAAAGGATATTGCTATCACAGTTCTTGCTCCCTGACAATGGGCAAACCCTGAAACACTCAAGCTAACTCTTCAGTTGTTGGCTTAAGGGGGGGGGGGGAGAATCCCTCGGCGTTGTGTGAAAAAAGGTAGGCTGCCTGAAGAAGGCTATAAATTTGAGTGATATAATATCTCCTAAAAGCATCAGGAAAGAGAGCAAAGCTTTGTGTGGTAAATAAAAAGAGCGTGGAGGGAAGTAAATTTAAGCAGAGTTGGAGCAGCAAAGAAGTGTCGCCCAAGAGGGCTGCTCAACAAAGTACTCTTTTATTGGGATAATTTCATGGCACAGGCAGCTCGCCTGTTCAGTGGAAGATTGGCTTCAGTATAGGATTGTATATGCCTGATAACACATCTGAGTTTGTTGGTGGAGCGATATAGGATGAGAGATGGAAACAGCATCTCTGAATGCAGAGTAGTGTCACTAGGGTGCGGCAATAAGGGCATCTGATTTCTGATACGGTTACAGTGGTAGAAAATGACCCTACAGCAGGTTATATAATATTATTAAGGTAACATCTGAAAACTATTCCACGTTCTGTGTCTCACTTTTGGGCAATTATACCTAGTTTCAATGTGTGGGTGAAAATCCACCTGCTTGCTCAAAGGGTTGGTGAAGACCACAGGACAGGGGGATGCTTGAAGCATTTGATCAGCCTTGTGGCTGCTTGCTAAGACAGGGAAGCACAATAGGCTGAAATCTGAAATGTGGGGATAATATGACTGATGATATTATAATGACAGAGAATACTGTACACTAAGATTTTTGAGCAATTAGGAGGAAATGCCCAGAATCCCATGTGAGCGGGATTGCTTGTTTCTAATGACAGAGTGCTACACATTTCATACAGACTAACATTGCAAGGGAAGAAAGTTTGCCCTGCCTTTTGTAGCAAATGCAAAATATGGTCACTAGCATTTTCCCCATATGCTGTAACACAGGAATGGCTAAGTGATGGCCCTTCAAGGGTCATCATCTCCCATCTTACCATTGGCCAGGCTAGCAGAGTCTAACAACATCTGGCAGGCCACAGGTTAATGACCTAACCTGTGGTCCTTGGCAGATACAGAAGACTTAACAGGAGTGGATGGACCAGACTCTTTGTCTTCATGATTTGGAGATTCTCTGAAGTAACAGGCGTAACCTCAGTACATCAGGGATGAGCAGACTTTCCTCATTCTGTTCAATTATTATTTCCATGACTTCATTCTGCTTCATACTCAGCCCCACCTGCCTTTGGGGTTAATGTGGGGAACTTCTAAAATTAACTTTGGAATTGCAATGAAGACAACTTGCTGCAATCTTCCACCCCCCTATATGTATTACATGCAAATTGCAGATGCACACTGATGTGCATATGGGTGCTGATTAAATCAGCCTAAAAAGGAATCTTGATGTGATTGCACGATCACATCAGGATTCTGCCTCCTCCTGTGATTTACTCTTCCAGTGCTCAAACTCATGTAACATGGATGTGTGAAGGACATTTCAACTTCTCCTTCTTTCATCCTGCCTGCATCCAAAGTGGTAAAAATGAAGCATAAGTGTGTGATTATTTCTCTGCCCTTTCAGTGCATGCTTGTGAGCAAAAGGCGAACTGCAATGGGAATCAGTAGTGACCATAATTCTAGATTAATTGGTGCATGGTAATATAAGGTTATGTTTTGTGCAGCAAGGGATGCACTTCTGACCTACAAATTCATTGGCTCCTGTCCATTCATAAGTGGCTGAGCAACCCAGACTCTTTCCTCCTTACGAGCGGCTGTGCTGCTGACAATTGTCCCTCGATGACAGGTGATTAAATATACATTGGTCTGTGCCACACAGTGTTAGCACTTGGTGGTTCCTGTCTCTGAAAGTAGAGTCAGCTCTGCCCCCTCCCCACCCAATGCAACCAGGGACCCTTTGGGAAACACCGTAGAGCTGGAACTCCCATCATTCTGAGTCCTGAATCCAACACTCTGTCTGCCCCAAGCACAGAAGGGCTGTACTGGAATAGGGGTGGCTGTAAAGAGCCAAGAAATAGCCTGGGGCTTTGAGAAAGACATCAAGGATCTTTTCCACACTGTAAGCTCTTGCCATTTAGCAGTTCCCCATGGGTATCCCTTGTTAATGCAGTAACTACGGACACTGAAATGAAGTAGGAAAGGGAGCATTTGGTTACAGATTCTGATAGCACCATGATGGGAAGGACTAGCAGCAATCTGACTACTCTACAATTGCCATGTACTGATTAAAAAAATAAATTGTGGGGGCTTGAGACGTGAATGGAGAAGAAGAGGAGGAGGAGGAGGGAAAAGAGTGTCCTTTCCTTAAAAAAAGAAAGAAAAAAAGCTTAGATCTCAGGTCCTACCTTTTATTTTCCAAACAATTCCATGAAGTAAGTTAGGTTGAGGGAGTGTGAGGTCACTGATGAGATTTGTGATTGAGCATGTATTTGAACCTGTTCTCCTTGGCGCTCTATTACCCAGGGAAGGCTAACTTGCAAACTGTGGACCCAATCTGGCTTGCCTGACCTCTTCATAAAGGCCCCCGCGCTCCCCTGAAGCCATGCCCTCCTCTTCCAAGCCACACCCTACCCCAATTTTCATCCTCACCCCCACATGAAATGATTGAGGAGTGGGAGGTCCCCTACAGCAGAACAGAAAGTTTTTCTTCCCTCTCATGGCAGAGATTAGCCGCTGTTCAACATTGGCTCAGTGAAGCAGGTTACAGATGAAGCCTGGAAGAATCTGGCTTATTTACTGGCTTTTCAAACCAGAATACCAATTATTTGGCACACATGCTGTCCATTCTTCTAAAATAATGCATGGTTGGCAACCTTCGATAACTTGTTTTCCAGCCTTTGTCTCATCATGGCATTCTCTATAGGTGAGATGGTGGGCACAATTGGCAACTGTGGCCCATTCTACTGTGTACACTCTTTTGTCTTCATTTTGCTACTATCTCTTGGCAATAAGGGTTGGATTTTTTGGGGGGGAGAGGTACCCTTAAACTTTGCAAAACATATGACGAGCAACAGTAGAATAATGAAGCATGTACAGCAGGCAGTTATGGCTCTATTAGAGTAATTGCAGCTCTCAGGGAGGTGAGTTCATACTTTCTACAACTGATTCTGCTTGCTCCTGATATGCCTATAGCCCCATTTCTCTCCTCCTTTTTGGACCCCCCCCCCCGCCTTAGCAAAGTATTCCCATTTCTGCAACGATGCAATCAAATCTCTGTACAATACTTTTGTTCACTACATCAAAGTTAGTCTTGCGTGAGTTTTGCTCTGAATCTGTGTGTGAGAGTGCATAGCCCTGAGTATAATTTAGTAACCTCGCAGTGTGAGAAGCAGACTTATGTAAAAGGTCCCATGGGGCCAAACCCAGATCTCTCAAGTGTCATTCAAGTGCACCTTGCATAATAGTGAAATCCAGGCAGCATCCCTCCATAGCTGTGGCTGTTTCAGAATATTCCAATTCATCTGGGGTTGCTACTTGAGCTTGGAAATCACTTCTTGGAACTACTGCCTCCGAACATACATAAACAAGCACACACACACAATGCACCACACACTCAGAGTAGTAGCTGAGTTTTGACAAAGGGAATGTCCTCCAAGAGGGCAGAAGTGGACAGAACCATTAAGCATTGCAAGAGAGGAGAAAGAAATCTGAAGCAATGAGGAATTTCGCAACGTGCCGGCAAGAATGTCATTCGCCCCAAAATGGAAAGAAGCAGAAGTCCCAGCAAAGGAAGAATGGATAGAAAAACTTATGGAATGTGCAGAAATGGCAAAACTTACCGGAAGAATAAGAAATCAAGATAACAGTTTTCATAAAAGAATGGAGGTGGTTTATTCAATATTTATGCATAAATTGCAAACCGATAAGCACATTGGCAGGATTATTGTAATAACCTGTAGTTTTGTAAGAGTATACATTTAAAGTAGATGAATAAATGCATAAATTATGTTAATTTGGACATGCAGAAGGTATTAAAAATAAATTTAAGGAACTGCAGAAAGAGGGGGAAGGAAGTCAAGTTTTGAAGTGTTAAAATGATTGTAAAATTAGGGAAATGCATAAACCTGAAAAGCACGAATATTTTTTTAAAAGGAATTTCACAACATGCTGAGGTTCCTTCGCATTAATCCATTAAGGGAGGAGCAATACTGAGTTCCAGGTGCCAGCTCCTTTCAGCCAAGTTGCCCATTAGCTCAGGTGTTTAGATTTTGATTTAATTTGGAGCCTCGGCAAAGACTGTTGTTTATGTTCTCAAAACCAGGCGACTGAGGCCTCAGGGATGGGAGCGACTTTCCAAGAAGGAGGCATTTAGAAGCCTAAACAGCTTTTGACAGGTGGTGAGGGCCAAATGAATGCCAGGTGCAGAAAGCCAATGTGTCTGCTGGAGTGAAAATGCCGAGGAAGCTAGCGCCATATACATACAGTTCTTCTAAAGTGCTTTGCTGGAGGAAGGGTGATATTGCCTCACTTCATTTCGAGCCTGGTGCCGATTCCAGATTCCAAAATTCGAAAAACGCTCAAGCCAGAACTGGCAAGCATTTGCTTAGCTAGACTTCTGCAGTGGACCCTGCAAATAACAAACCACATTGCCTTGGGCCAAGCTTCTGAGTGGGAGAGGAGCTCTCTGGAGGACCACTAGGCTAGGAGTATGTCTATGGTGGTTTATGTTGTTGTTGTTTAGCCGTTTAGTCGTGTCCGACTCTTCGTGACCCCATGGACCAGAGCACGCCAGGCACTCCTGTCTTGGTGGTTGATGTACCAGGCAGCAACTAAGGGTTTCAGTGATGGAGACCTATGCAGTTGTTTTTATTTGGGAAAAACTGCAGCCAGTAATTAGAATGACTGTTTTCTGTTGCCTTTAAAGGGATTATTTTAATGTTGCTACACCAATCTGATGTTTTGCAAGAGGGAGGTGTATAAAAACTTTTCAAAATCAATCACTCAGTCAATATTAGATGGGTAAGTCATTGTTGAGTATATCCAGAGAGGGATAGAGATATTTGAGAAATTCGATCTTTGTCAACTCTGATAGGAATTGACCTCGTTCATCCCTTCCAGAGTAATGTGAAGATTAGGGCTCACTTAACAACTTGCAGTTTCTGCTCATTGAATGCTCTGAATAGGGATGGAAAGACCAGCCTATTTCCAGTGTGTGTCAATTTCCCACATGCTCATTAATAAATTCATTCCGGTCCATGTCAGCTTCACATGTGTTCATTCACAAGTCTATTCCACCCTGTTTATGGACCTATATTTCAATATGTTTTTTATCCCAAAATAACTGTGTGTGTATTTTATCTCAGTGTACACACTCTAAATGTATTTCATCTCACTATAACATTTTTATGCCTTTGAGCCCAAAAATACATGGAAACACTGGGAGAAGAGCAAAATCTAAAACATAAATATGCTCCAATCAATGTATTAGAACTTAGGTTAAGCTCTCTGTGAACTGAATGAAATTCTCCTCCACCCCTAGTTCTGACACAGTCATAAGATAACAAAAAATGAATAGCTAAAATGTAAGTATTTTGAGAGAAAATGGGTTTAAAGATAAAATGCAAAATAATATGGAAATGGAATGGCACAGACTTATGGATGAACAGAGGTAAAAGTGACACACTGGCTATAGATGTGCACTGGATTATTCTGTCGGCAGAGAGATTATTCAATGTCACCACCAAAAGTACTCCCTCTCCAGCAGCCAACCACCTCACCTCAGAAGATGGGACACTCAAATTTGGGCCTCAATGAAATTTCTTAACATGTAGGTAGGTTCACATAAGTCATAAGAGAAGGATGTGCTTTGAGGAGCCCAAGCCTAGGTTGTTCAGGGCAGACAACTGGGTTGGGGGGCACAATACTACAGCCAGAAATTGCTTAGAGTGAATGCATTCCAGCAGTGGGTGGAGCCAGATTTGGGTGGGCAGGTACACACACAATCACAAACCCTTAACAAACACAGGAGCATACACAGAAATAGATACAGATATTTACTTCTTAATAACTCCCCTCAAATTTCACCTTCCATTTTCTCCATAAACTTTCTTTGTCTTTGCACATTTTGAAGGAGACGGAAAGGATCTTCCAACCAACGCCCTTATCTGTTCTGACTGTGCAAAAGGCAAAAGCGCTCAGTAATCCCAACAGAAGAATGAAAATAAAAGACTGGTGCACAGCTGAACAGCAAGTCCTGCCTCGCAGTTGCTCAAACCTTTAACTTCAAATTGCTATTGAATCCCCCCAAAATTGCATCCATGCAATTGCAAAAGGCATGATACATTTGTGAGGAATGCAAAACACAAATCTGCTCAGAAGTTTTCCTCTCTGCTTTGATCTTTTTTGCAGAGTCAGAAGCTGCAATTGCACTTTGCACAACATTATGACCCTTTCCGTTCAACCACCAATGGTTTGGAGGGTACCACCCCCCACCCCAATCCCTTTAAGAAGTTTTTCTGTGGGCAGAATTAGGCCAGCAGCCTGTGTGTGCCTTATCCCAGGTTTAGGACTTTAAAGGTAAAAACTAGATCTTTAAGCACTAGTGAGGTTCAATCAGCTCTATGAACTTAGCTACCTGGTCTCTGCATTCTGAACACTTCCCCCTCCATCCCTTTCTCTGCCAGTCAAACCTGATGGGCCCTTACCCAGCAAAAGTTCCATAAGGATATATAGAGGAGTCAGCCCTCCCACAAGACCTAAGGACACTTTAGACCGGGAGCCTCCAATTCATCCTCTCAAACTGTTTTCTGTACCATATCAATTTTCAGGTGAGCACAATAAAATAAAAAAAAGCCCACAGATGTCCCACTGCTTGCAAAATGGAACTGGGAGCTGTCTATTTGCCAGCATGTGGAAGCAGCTGGAAGGAATTGCTGGGCAGTGATTGCTCCGAACAATAATCCTATCATTCGGGCTTACTGTGATCAGGCTTGGAGAAAAATCAATCCAAAACTGAGATTGGATACAGCAATACAATATTTATGGCTTGAGCAGTTGAGTCAGGTGCTAACCAAGTAAAGTGAGGCTGAAGTTTTTTCCTCTCTTCCCCACTTGTGGAAGGTTTGACTGCTTCTGCCCTCAAGTCACAAGAAGTTTTACTTGTGGATCTTACATTTTACCAATCAGGGGCTAGAGAACAGCATCATAAGGTCTTTGTTAGTGCTGTTTTCAGCTTGCCAGAGGAATGCTGATTTCTTGTCAGTTGCACTGCAACCAAGAGAGCACAAAAACTCAGGACTCTGGGAGCCTAATTTTGGTGTTATTTTTCCATGAAAACAAATCAGTGCATTAAGAATGGGGGCAACTCTTGGGCCCAAGAATTATCCCTCCATGCTCCTCCTGTATTGTGCATAGGACATACCATTCACTTGGAGCTGTACCTGTTTCATTGTACACAGGATCTTCCTGACCCCACAACCCACATATGCACCCCATTTCAAACCCTGGAAATGTCAGGGCTGGGAGCAAGGTTGTAAGTAGCCAGGGAGCTTGTCAAGCAGGTGAGCAGGCCTGAGCTCAGGAAGATAGGGAAGAAGAAGAAGAGTTTGGATTTGATATCCCGCCTTTCACTTTCTTTAAGGAGTCTCAAAGTGGCTAACATTCTCCTTTCCCTTCCTCCCCCACAACAGGTATACATAAGCTATTGGAAGCCCAATGGCGCTTACTACCTTTTGGCTATCTTCACAACTGGCAACAAGTGCAATGATGATATCACAGCAGCACAAAGAGTGAGTCTCTTGGGTTCTGCTGCTGCAGTCACTGGTTTGAGACAGTGACTGGTTTGAGACAGTGACACCTTATTGGACATGAGAGAAAGATTTGAAAGATCTCACAGGGAGATGAAGGATGGAGGAAAATTACTTTCATTCCTCATTCTCTATCCAACCTAATTTGAACCTCCTGGATTAAGACACGGATCAGAACATAATTAATTATCCTTTGGATTTAGTACCTTTTAGTACCTTTCAGAATGTTGCAGTGCAATTCCAAGCTCCATCCCAACTCCAATGTACCAAAATATTTTTAAAGCATATTTTAGGATAGAATATATTTAGATAGGCGATTGATTCTATTTAAATGCCTATTTTGTAATTATTTTTTTAAAAATAAGATTTTGTTTTAGAATCATAGAATTGCAGAGTTGAAAGGGACCCTGAGGGTCATCCAGTCTTTATTTATTTACATGTTTGTTTGTTTATTGGCATATTTTTTAACAAAGGAACAAATCAGATTAATGCCAAAACAGGATGGGATGTATTTAGGAATGAACACATGTGAAATGCGCATGGACCAAAAGCAAAATGACTAGATGATCCTTGACGTCCCCTCCAACTCTACAATTCTATGTTTCTATGGCTTGCTCATGCCTAACAGAATTAAACATCTTAAAATCTGGCATTCCACATGTGCTGTGGCAATGGAAGTGAGATGTGAGTGAGCTTCAGACTGACTCCTCCTAGATTTCAATAGGAAAAGCGCCCTACCCTGTTGTTTGGGTCACATCATCACAGCCCGGCTACAGTGAAGTTGCCACAATTTGCCATTTGGGTGGTGTTTCATAAATGGCGTTTTGTTCCCCTATAAGAATGTAAGAAGAAAATGCTGGATCAAGCCAATGGCCCATCTAGTCCAGCATTCTGCTCTCACATTGGCCAACCAGATGCCTATGAGAAGCCCATAAGCAGGACCTGAATGCAGAAGCATTCTGACAACCTTTGATTCTCAGCAACTGGTATTCAGAGGAATACGTCCTCTCTTAGCAGAGGAAGAACATGGCCATTGTGGCTCGCAGCTGTTGGCAGCCTATGAATTTGTCTAACGCTCTTTTAAAGCCATTGGGGTTGGTGGCCACCACTACCCTGCCACAGGAAATTCTGTAGTTTGCAGATGTGATGTGTGAAGCTTTCTTCTGTCCCAAAACATTCAACAAAATGTGGTCTTACCTGGGAACAATTTGCATTCCTTCGAGCCCACCATTTTTGAAACTCTTCTTGACCCCTCCAGTCTTGCAGATCAGGTGGACTGGAAATTCAAATTAATGCCCTTTCAAAGGTCAGCGCACCTCCGTGTAAGAGGCTCCCTGGGATTTTGCTTGCTCACTGCTTTACAGGTACCTCTCACTTAATGTAAAGCCAGGGAATCTATTTTCCTCTGTCAAGTAGCAGAGAATGTATATCCCCACTTCAGCATCAGAAAGACAGTTTCGCCATATCAGCATCTCTGCTACTAGCTGCACAGCAAAGTAAGTCTCTCCATGCTGAACTCAGGTGCAGAGTGCCCTTCAGTTTGACATTTAGCATTTCATAAGCTTCTGCTTTAGGCAAAGGAACAAAGGACGGGTGATACAAAAGCTGGAAGGAGTGGGCTTCTCTCGTAGCATTTCATCCACAGCACACTGCCTAGCAACCAACTCACCAACGCCTCATGCAAAAGAAGCCATACAAGGAGAAGTAGCCGGTGGGGCAGCCATGCTGACCTGATCTCCCATTGCCAGCATCACTATGAATTAACAGGAAGGAGAGCGAGAGGGGCAACGTGGCGAGGAGGTTGATGTGGTGCAGGTGCACCAGCAGAACCAATCCAGTGCTCCCCATGGTGCATTTGCTGCTACCTTGATCCTCCCACTTTTCCTCCCAGTAATTTGCAGTGATGCTGCCGATAGGAGACCCAGTAAGTACTGCTGCTCCACCCTCCGAACTCCTACTGCATACAAATCTGTCTCTGAGATCAGCACCAGAAGCCCTTCTCTGACTTCCTCTGTTATCAGAGGTTAGATGGACAGAGGGCCTTCTCTGTAGTGGCACCTTAGCTTCGCAAGTCTTTCCCCAGAGAAGGTAGCAACTAATCTGTAAATTTTTGTTTCTTGTGTTTTTCAATATTAAGCTTAGATTGCCCCGTTTCTGCAAATGTATGAAGATGATGGTGATTTATTTTTTAAATAAAAAGAAAAGAGCCACATGGGAATTTGTAGAAATTTCCAGGCAAATCCCTCTGAATATACATAACTTTATATGCAATTTTGTTCAGCATATGGATTATTGAAAGCAATGTTCACTAATTATGCACATGTTGCTATGCATTCTTTATGGTGAAACTCAGAGCAGGGCAAATTTAGAAAGAGAGGAAAGTTTCAGTTTGCATATTGGATCAGGAAATGATGCAAATTTAGTAGATTCACATTAAAATTTAAACTGAACACATTTCTCCCCCATCTCTATCCTATGGAAGATTATCTGGTGCCATCACTACTGTCACTTCAGCTTTGCCCTGAGGCCACCCTACATTTCTAAGCTCACCATTGAAAGAATGATGGCTTTTATGCTGGCATTTTTCTGTGATGCTGCTTTATTCTTCCATTTATTGGTTCATTGTTATTTTAAACTTATGGATCTGTAAGCCACTTGTGTTTAAAATGGAAAGATAACCCAGGGAAAAGGGTCCAAACAAATGGACACAATTCAATGTGAATTGAATAGAACTACACAATGCTACTAAGCCATGATGGCTATGATCTGCTTTGACAATTGGAGGCAGAAATGTTTTTGAAAGCAGTTGCTGGAAATCACAGGAATCACTGAATCACTGAATCATAGAATTGTAGAGTTAGGAGGGTCATCTGGCCCAACCCCCTGCAATGCAGGTATATCAGCTAAAGCATCGGTGAAGAATAGCCATCCACAGAAGCATAGAATTCTATGGAATAGGAGCAGAGAGTCCTGTTTGACTCAGGTCCTGCTTGCAGGTTTCCCATAGGCAACTGGTTGACCAATGAGAGAACAGGGTGTTGGACTAGATGGGCCATTGCCCCAATCCAGCAGGTTCTTCTTATGTTCTTAGGAGAGAGCAATCACTCATTTTTTCAGAAGATTTATACCTCAAATTTCAATTGAATGATTCCCAATATGACTTTCAATGGGATTGGATAATACAACTACACCCATTACACAAAAGTCAGTGGCTCGTAGCTTGGGATAGGGAAGAAATTCAGTTCAATTCACCTTTAAAAGCAAACCTACTTAATTCACTGGCTGAATCAATAGGCAGAGCGAAATCTGATCATCCTTTGAAATTCACACATCTGTGAATTTTGTAATGCAGTTCTACAGTCAAGTAGCATACGTAGAATCAAAGACCTGGGGAGTTGGAAGGGACCATAAGGGTCACCCAGCCCAAGCCCCTGCAATGCAGGGATCTTTCACCCAAAGAGGGGCCCAAATCCCCAACCCTGAAATTAAGCCTCTCATGCTCTACCAACTATTATTTGACTTAACTAAGCTATCCCACGTGCACACACACATACACAAACACCAGGGTGCAATGTATCATCTGTGTAAGCATGATGCAAAATGCATTCCATTAAAGGAAAATCCTTGCAAAAACTTGTATTTTAGGCAAAAAATGAATATAAAAATGTGGCTATCAGGAAAAATTTGTGCAGGAATACTCATTATGTTGAAATGTAGAGAACTGAACTTACGATAGGCAAAATGATAAGCAGAGAGAAATTGAAATTGGCATGTTTGCCCAGTCCTAGTCTTGGTTATGGATGTGGAACATGCTAAAGATGTGGGTTCTAATGATATAAGCTATGCCTTCCAACATGTTGGCTGTTGTGGTGTAGCGAGGGGACTTTTTTACCTGTGTTGTGGCCACTCTTAGTCCCCTGTACTTTCTCCTAAGTGCATTAGAGGTAGAAAGGGGAACAAGGTCCCCAGAGAGACTGAGAAAGGAACCCCCAATGCAGCCATGCTGCTCCCCACAGCCCATGATAAAGCAAGCAACCCAGACAACATCACTAATACCCATCGCCTCAAAGGCAAGTGATTGAAGTCTTCCTTTCTAGGGCATTGATGTGTCTTCCTCATAGCACCAGACACTTAATGTTTCTCCATTTTCCATGTCATCTCTTCACTTTCAGTCCCCCCCTCCCCCGGTTCGATCTCTGGGGAGCGGGCCGGTTGGATTTATAGGGTTGTCCCAGTGACACACCGTCTCAGTAACTGCAGAATGGCAGTTGTAAAAAATCCCATTTGCCAACCTATTAGAATCCTATTAGTACTCCCGGCAGAGGAATAACCTGGGTCCTCTCCGTGGAATTAGAGAGGCTCACGGGTACTGGCGCCGCAGCTTTATGGCCCTCCCCCACACACAACTCAAGAGATCAAACTGCTAGATATAAAGCCTTAGGCAATGAGTGTCCTTGGTCCATAAGCCCCATGACAAAATACTTTTGAAAAGAACAGGTTGGACTGACAGCGCAGCAGCGAAACGACTTGAACACAGCTGTGCTGAGGGAATTAAACAGGCGGCTGGAGAGTTTGTTTGAGGCACATTTCCAGAGGCGATGGAAAATCCAGCTCGGTTTTTGGGTACTCGTTGCTGCTGCTGTTTCCTTTCAGTCAAATGAGGAAGATCTGCACCTTGCAATTTACAGAATCAAAGCCTCGGTATATTTAATCCAATTCTTCACCCTCTGTGTTTGTTGACCCAAGCCAAAAAAAAATAATGTAAAAGAAGAAAAAAGGAGCCGGTCCTATCCAGGGGTTGTTCAAAACTAATTTCCTAGGTACATGGGGAAAGCATTTTCAAACACAAAAGCCTTCGCTTCCACGGATTTGTCCAATCTTCTTTGAAAGCAAATCCAAATTTGTGGTCCTTGTTGCCTCCTGTGGGAGCGATTTCCCTAGTTTAACTACGTGCTGTGTGAGGAAGGGCTTCTCTCCTGGCCCTGAATTTTGCTGCCTGGCACCACTCCCTTAAAGCTGGGCCCCATCCTGCCCATGCATACTCAGTTCCCTCATCTATCAAACAGATGCTTGGTGGGTAGGAGGAGAGAATGCAATTTGACAGGGGAGAGCTATCCCTTCACACTGTCTTGCCCACACTCCTCTCAGCCTGTGCAAGAGCTGTTTGGCAGGCTGGGAGGTGCTTGGTTTAAATGGGCAGGAAGGAACAAGGAGAAGAGAGGGGTAGTCCTGTTTGCGTGTGCGAGAGAGAGAAAATGAGTGTGCATGAATAAATGCATGTGTGGATGCTCCTACTCACCACCACCCCAGTCCCTGCCATCCATTATTTACAACAGAGACAGCTTTATTCCCTATACACCTGTAGATCACTCTATTCTGTGGGAAAGTCTTTCCTGCAAGTTCCAAATATCTCAGAAGCCCTCTCTGCAGTTAGTCAGAGCAGAGCTTTTCGTGTGGCTGCACCTATTCTGTGGAGATAGACACAAATCTGCATTCTCTGGCAACTGCTGAAGTCATTTCTGTTCTGGGAGGCTTTCCCACCTAGCAGTATGTGGGATTGTCTTGGGGTGGTGTTTTAAAGGTGATTAATATGTACATTGCAGTAGTAATAATAGAAATAGTTGTCCTGTGAACTGGTATGGCCCCTGCCTGCCCATCTACTGCCAAATAAGTCTCTCAGGCGCAAAAGGTTGTCCATTCTTATTGTGCACTTACTTGGAAGTATGCTCCATTAAACTCGGTACTTCCTTCTGAGTAGACCCACCAAAGATTACACTGTCAGACAAAGATATTTTAGATCAAGCTCTGGAGTCCCTCACCCCATCTTTCAATGGCCCCACAAAGAAGTCTTTGGACATGGGACTTTTGTCCTTGAAAAATAGATGGAACCTATGACCCTACAGATGTTGTAAGGCTCCCATCATCCCTGACCACTTGTCAAGATGGCTGGGGCTAATGATTAGTTTGGATCCCAGTGACACCTACTGAGCCCCAGGTCCTCTAACCTCTGCTCTGGAACCAAGACCCCAGGAGTTTCTCACAAGTTTTTGTCTTCGGAGTTCACAGAAGGCAAACTAAGAGGACAGTGGAGGAATTGATATATAATGGCGGATAGCTTACTCAGCACTGCTGTAAATAGTTCATGAGCTCACCGAGATTTATTGCCTCCTGTGCTAACGAGTTTGCCTCCTCCGTCTGGGGATTAAAGGCACTGCTGAGTGGACGTGCAGAAATGGCTTTAAATTACCAATCCCAGCTGGACCTCTTTGTGGTGAGGGATGAGTCAGGCCATTTTACTGGGAAAACCCATAGCTATTTATTATTATTATTATTATCTCATGACCAGGAAAGACCATACATATGGTTAGAGCCCAACGAAGGGCAGTGAAAGTCCCAGATCAGTTTTAGTGTTGCTCCCATAAGTCCTTCAGAAACTAGGGTAGAAATGGAGTTTTGGCATTCCATCCCTTTGTCACACTCTGGTGTGACCAAGGAGGACAATCCAGGGCTTAATTTTAAATAGCCATAATAATAAGCATGAACATAGTACAAGGCCCGAATTCCAGATGCCCCAATCACATTCTATGAAACCAAGTAAATGGGCTGTAATTATCAAGACTGTTGACCCAATGGCCAAACCCGTTCTACCCCATAAACTTTGCAAGTTTTTCCCTCATTCCCCAAAGTGTGTTTAGTACACTTCATTACTTTGTTGTTTTTGTTGTTGTTGTTTTTTAAGAAATATTTATTAAAGTTTTACAAAAACAAATATACAAGAACACATAATAAAAGAAAAAAGAGAAATAAAAATACAACATATAAGCACACAGAAAAAATAAGAAAAATTAAAAACAATTCCATTTTTCATAACTTAAAACTCATTTGCTTGTTTCTTTGACCTCCTCACACCTCCCCTTCTTGTATTCCCATTTAAATAATCAAATCAGCAAATCCTTACCCTCTTTCATTTATCTTATCTCTATAACTTAACATTTTATAACTCTGTATTTTCATCCATTATCAATTCATTTTTGCATATTCTTATTAACTTTGTTGCTAATACCACTTATTTCCAATCCAACATCATTTTAATTATGTTTTTACCTATTTATTACTTTGGCCCATACACATGCAATGGTTACCATCCAGTTTTCTGGGGGTGGGCATAATGCTGCTTGGGGGTAGATGCTGAGCTGAGCTGAATTTATTGGATGTTATTTTGCTGGCCAATGGTCATCACCCTGAGCACCCTCAGTTACACTGAAACAGAACACTCAGTTCTTCTAATGTCCAGCAGGCCTCATCGCTTGTGATGTATAATGGACCAATGTCTTCTCAGCGGCCTTTGGAGGTCTTATATTGTGCATCTCTTGGATCTATTTTTGGGTGGTGGTTTAGAATCTCTGTGGAATTAATTTCAAAAGATCTTTTAAAACTTCCTAAATCATTGCAATGCTGCTGTAATTTGAAATGAAGTTGTAAGCCACTTTTTTGAAGAACGGGGTATAAATGCATTATAGGAATTGTATAATAGGGGGAAAGGGGGGGAAATGGAACACTTTGCAGAAATTTCTCAGAATGTCTTCCATCTGGTCACCCCCACAAAATGTCCTTGGGTGACATCTGTGCGGGATAGAGGAGAGGGCTATTGATGGCTACCAGGCATTGCTTTGCCTCCCCAGTTGGAGGCAGCAGTGCTTCTGAATACCAGTTGCTGGAAACCACAGGAGGGGAGAGGGCTCCTGTGCTCGAGTCCTGCTTGTGGGTTTCACACAGGCATCTGCTTGGCTACAGTGAGAACAGCATGCTGGATCAGATGGGCCATTGGCCTGATGCTTTTATTATGTTATTTTGCAAAATGTTGACCAGTTCTTCTTACTCTTACAGTTCTGCTTACTCTTGCCATTTTGAGTGACCAATAAAATGCCAGTGGGCGGAGAATGAAAGGATATGTGCTGATTGTGGGCACCACCCCTGAGAAATCTCTGAGGTACTTATACTCCCCTTGGATAATTTTTTTGGGAAATTACACCCCCTATTTATCTACCCACAAAGGTTGGAGAAATTCAGGAGTCTATTTACACACAGCTCAGCAGGGTGTGGGGGCACTGCTGCATGGATGGGAACTTATCCTTTCTCTGCCTCCTGACAACGAGTGACCCAGTTTTGACTAAGAATTCCTCAAATGAGCACAATGCCCCTCTATGTTCAGAGCACACATTGGAACCTATTGCACAGACCCAGGGTGCCTGCAAAGTGTAAGTCTCTCCCCCTCCCCAAGTAACAATGGTGGGCATCTTACTGGCGGCAATCACCAGAGCAGATGCCTGCCACTGCCACCCTCACTAAAGGTTAGCCCAGCTATAAAAAGTGCAAAACATTCCATACACAATTCACAATCCCCCGAGCCACTGAGCTTTATTATCTGCCTTCACTTTTTCATAGGGTGATATTTCCACCTGTAGGAACCATCAAGTCCAGCAGCCCACAGTAATATATGGAGTAATAGAGTCTGGGCACTGCAAGCTTAATCTTGTTTTCCTGAAGCCCCGGGTGTCCTCAGCAAAGCCAAGTTTGTCATTAGGAATTCCTTTCGCCTGATGGTAAGCTAGTTTTGTTTAGGGCTGTTATTATTATCCTCCCCTCCAAAGGGAACAGAAGCTCTTGAGATTGATTTATGACTTCCTTGATTCTTTTATGCAAACTGGCAAACCTTCAACAGAATAAGTGAATGAAAGGGAGGAGGAGGAGAATAATAATGATTGGCGATGACCAGCAAAACTTTGTCACTGTTCCCTACATTGATCTTCCAAAGCAAAGGTGGCTGGGTGAGGGGTGGGGGCAGGGGCAAAGACAGCTTGATGTGAGGGTGTCCCGGATTTGGGACAAAAAAACATTGGAGCATATGGGAATCCAGGATCTGACCATAGCAGGTCACAGCCCAGAGGTTCCAGTGCAAATGAGGCTTGCTTGGACTTCATTTTTCAAACGCTGTTATTTAGTTGTCAGACAATGCCAGGGAAATAGAGCTTGTGGCCCTATAGCAGGTGCACCCACTGTAGTGCCCTCTGGGTGTTATTGGACTAAAACTCCCATCATCCCTCACTGCTAGCTGTGATGGCTGAGAATGATAGGAGTTGGGAGTTCAACGGCAGTTGAAATGCACCACATTGGCTATTCCTGCACTATAGAGATATGTGGGGTAGAGCAACTCTGCCCCCATCTGTGTCATGCCACCCAAGTGGCAGGTTCAGTTTGGTACCCAAAGCCCAGAGCTGTGCGGCACACTCATCTCTTAGCTTCAGTGCTCACAGCATCAGGATGCAGAAGAGATAAACATCAGAGAGGCTATGTGCTGATGCTTCCACAATGCCTTAATCTGTTCGGAGCTATTTGACATTTTCCAGTTGGAATCTCGGGCTTTATCAAACCTGTGACAGCCTGGTGACTTGCCAGAGAACAATGGCGAGGACTTCCTCTTGCTGCATAGATTGCTCAGACACCTCACCCCTAGCAGAGCTCAGAGCTCAATTGGCCTCTTGGAGATACCTTGTGGTTTTCAATTTCGGAAAAGCCAATGAGAGGCGATCTGAGGGGGCATTTCATTTGATCACACAGCTCTCTCTGTGGCAGGGTAGGTGCACATTATGGATATGGCTTTTCACTTGGGGGCTAGAACATCCCTTAAGTGGGGTGGGGAGGGTGGATAATGGAAGCAAACAAAAGGTTCCCTGTTCATCCATGTCCTCCCACCCAGACACGCACCCGCTGTGGCTGCTTCACAGAGCTGCCTTTCTGACACCCAGGCAGATTTGCTCACAGTGTGTCCGGAGGCAGCACCAGCAGAATACGAATGAGCGGAGGAGGAGGCCCATGAATATGCAAGCACCAGGAAAGCTTCCAGCCTGGCGGAATTAACATTGCTAATGAAATAATCACATGGGCAAGATGTTCAATCGCTGGCCATTTTGTGGCATCCCTGGAAGACCCCGATAATGCAGAACGAGAGGAGAAATATTTCCTCAAAGGTCTGCAAATAATCTTCACACAGGCCCTCTTCTTCCCACATCTTTTTGTTCATGCTCCCCTTTTCAAGTTTTAAATCTCCTTCCTGGGCAACCACTAGCAGTCACTCTCTTGCCTCTGAACATGGGATGGGGGGGGTGGGGAAGTCATCAGTAAATCTAGCTCCTCTTAATGGTACTGCTGAGTCAGAGGGATTGTGACTGCGTTCTGATGCTAAGTCAGCAATGGGGGAGCCAAACCTGCCTCTGTGCAAAGGTCCAACATAACAGCTCTCACACAGAGGAACTATGTCAGGAGCCCCTTTCCAAAAGGACAGTTCTGCTTTCAAGCACCCATGCAAGTAAGTTCTTAAAAGTTACGTGCTGTCAGGCTCCCATCCCAAAACACAACAGCAGCTCTTACTTAAGAGCACGAAAGAGCAAGAGGGGGAAATTGCACTTCTCCGAATTTTGTGATACAGTTCTCCAACCGAATATTATGTATACAAATGTGTTTGTTAGGGACATAAAAATGCACCTGTTTGTGAAAATAGCATGCAAAACTGCATTGTATTGTGAAATTATTGTATTGCCCCCCCCCAAAAAAAAATATGGTAAAGGTGTGACAAAGCAGTATTGGTATATGTGGTTTAAATAATAAGATAATGAATGCAATTTGAAATTCCACTAGACCCTTTGATCTGCTTACTAAGCAATGCTGAGAGTTGAATCTGCAACCACACAGGATCCCGATTCTAGATCTCTTAAACACTGCAAGGCTATTATATGCCAGAGTTTAGAAAAACACCCACAGATCAACTAAACAAGATATCGTTAGAAAGATTTGTGAACAGTTAAGCCTGATTAAATGAGCAGCAATGTTAAAGAATAGAGATAACGATCAAAGGGAATTAGTAAGTGGAGTCTGATGGCAATTTATGTGAAAAGTGAACTACAAATATCAGGTGCTGGTGTAGATTATGTATTTTAACAAAGGGCAAACGTATAGAATGTCCCCAGTTGTGCAAACAATTAAGAGATTATCCATTATGTTTGAGCATATGCCTCTCTAAATATTGGTTTATACTTTGTGTTATTGCTCAGCTTCAGGGGACAAGGATCTCAGGAGTCAGAGTGCATTTGCAAGGTGAGCTTTTGGGCTTACTTCACCTGGCAATGGTAAATAAAGGAAGGGGGTGGGAGATGTTGGCTGATGTCTGCATCTAGTCATAGAACTGTAGCCAACGTTCTCTGTCCACACAAGCAACGGATCTTGCGCTAGTGGACAGGTGGGTTTTAATGTCGTACAATGAAACAGTTGCACTAGTGGAAGCCCATTGTTCAACAATGGTTTGTACCTACCATATTTGGTACAAACCATAGTCTTGAGAGGCAGTATGGTGGAGGTAGCATTCTAATGAGGCTATTTTAGGTGCTATCCAGGCTGCAGGCTGCAGCCAGAACTGACATCCAGCTATAAACTGAGTAAATGTGATTATTATTATTTTGTTCTCCCCCTTCTTAACAAACCACATGTGAAAAAAGAAGATGGACCTGTGCATGCCAACCTGTACCGAGAAACCATCCATGCCTAGGACCTGGTTGCACTGTCTCTCTTTCATTAAAACACACCAGTCATTGCAATTGCAGGACCATTAAGAAGCTACCTTATACTGAGAAAGACTATTTGTTCATTTAGCCCAGTGCTGTCTACACCAGGCAAAGGCAAACTCAGCCCTCCAGATGTTTTGGGTCTACAGCTCCCACCATCCCTGACCACTGGTCCTGTTAGCTAGGGATGATGGGAGTTGTAGTCTCAAAACATCTGGAGGGCTGAGTTTGCCTATGCCTGGTCTACACTGACTAGCAGCACCTATCCAGGATTTCAGGCAGGATCTTCTCTCAGCTCTACCTGGAGATTGGACCTGAGGCCTTCTGCATTAATCACCCAGCCACAGAATTTCAGCCTGTGCACACCAGCAGTCCTGCAAGCAGGGGGTCCCACAGGGGGTGCTGTCATTCCAGATTGTGCCCCCTATTGGGACACATTATGCAAAACCACCAGTTGCTTTGTAAGAGTTAGGAGGTGATCAGAGCCCTGATAATTCGGGAAAGGGGGAAGGAGCCAAGTAATATTTCCCCCCTCTGCTCTCCTTTGTCAAATTTACTGCAGTGGAATAATGTTTTCAGAAGAGATTTGTCATTGTTTGTGGCGTCTTGGAAAGCTCCTAAATATGCTCGATGCAATCGCGGATGTAAATTGCAGAGAAGAAAAAAGCAATTTGCAAGACATTAAAACCCCTGCACAGGTTTCTTCAAAATGATCAATGCATGTAAACTGCAATGTTATCTAGATAGGCAGAGGCTAGAGATGCCTACTGAACGCAGGTCACATACATGCCGGAGTCTTCTCTCTCTCTCTCTCTCTCTCTCTCTCTCTGTTTTACAGGGGATGGCCTTCAATTCCTGCTATTTGCCCAGGGAAATCCTGATCTCAGCTTTGCTGGGATGGGGACCGGGGGCAGATTTTCCTGTTGTCCAACCTTCCGCCCCCTTGCCCCAAGACAGTGAAACCTCCGAGCAGCATGGACACGTTCTGTCCCAGCCGCACCCCAAATAAATGCACGTGAATGTACACAAAGGTATCTTGTGGTAGCCAATTTGCCACTGCGCAGCCACTGCAGCCACCAAGGCTCATTTTGAAACAAAATTGCCCTGAGAGGAATCGTTAACCAGAAGTAACACTCGCACAGATGCTCTTTGCTTTTAAATCAGTGCAAGACAGGCTACTGCAGAATCAATGCATCCAGCAGGTTCCTAGCAACATGAAATAGTGCACGGGTGGGGTGTGTTGGGATGTGCATGGTTCTGACCCACGCAATAAACCAGGTGTGAGCAACCTGCAGGCCTCAGCCTTCTGCAAAGTCAGACCTCTGGCAAGAGCAAACTACACTTCATCTTGGGAAGGAGAAGGAGAGAGAAGGAGTGGCAGAAAGGAAGAGCGGGAAATGTTGGTGGAAGAAGGGGGTTTTGTGGAGGAAGAAGGGGATTGGCTCCACTCACATTTGGTTCTGACCCTACCCAAAATTGCCTTCCTGTGCCAGTGAACCTTGGTGTGAACATATCACATAATTGTAGAGTTAGAAGGGACCCTGAGGATCATCTAGTCCAACCCCCTGCAATGCAGGAATATGCAGCTGTCCCATACGGAGATCAAACCTGCAACCTTGGCGTTATCAGCACCATGCTCTAACCAACTGAGCTGCATATTACTAGTCCACAATTCCATCCTTGTTTCCTTCTGTGAATTGCTGGCAGCCATGGCATTGACTAGCAGGTTCCTGTAGACCTTTTCTTGATCCCACCAACATCAGAGGCACGGGTTGGTGGCATGCCCTCTAACATCCCCCAGGTGAAAAGAGAGACATTTCTCACTTCCCCCAGCTGAGAAAACTCCTTAATCCCGATTTGATTTTTCTGGTAGATTTGCAAAAAGAAAAAAAACACCAGTAAATAAATTTTAGAAAGGGGTGACATTAGAAAGGGGCAAGATTGGATGTGAACACACAAAGCATTTTTTAAAAGAAGAAGAAGAAGAAGAAGAAGAAGGAGGAGGAGGAGGAGGAGGAGGAGGAGGAGGAGGAGGAGGAGGAGGAGGAAAGAAAGAAAGAAAGACTCCTTTCATTCTCATCTGCTCCCCCTTTCTTCCTGCCCAGGGTGGCCCTGCGTCCCCCCCTGCCCATCAGAGCCCAATGTATCACACACAGCAGGGCCTCAGCAGTGGCAGCCTCTTCTCCTCCTCCTCACCGGCCCAGCAGCAGCAGCCATGGAGAGGCCACAGAGAGGCAATGGGATGCTCTGTCAACTTAGCTTCCTTCCTGAGCTTGGCGGTGGCAGCACTGGTAGGGGAAATAAGAGCCTTCTGGGATCAAAACAGGAGCTGGAATAGCTTTTGTACTTCTCGGACACTTGGAGGTATGTGGTGGTGACATGAGATTGAGTCTTTTGATTGGCTGCTCCCAGATTGTGGAATTCCCTCCCAGGAGACGTCAGAGTGGCTCCCTCTTTGCTTTCCTTCTGCTGGCAGGCTAAGACAGGCCTTATTCAGACAGGGCTTTGAAGCTAAAGTGCAAATGATGCTGATCACTGGACTGCTGTCAGGGCAAACTGTATTTTAATTCCTGGTTTAAAATGGTTTTTTTTGATGTATTTTATAGCCAGTGCATCAAGGGGGATGTGGGCCACAGGGTGAGATTCTTAGATTTAGTTTAGGGTTGTTGTTTTTTTAAAAAAGACTTTCCCCATTAATTATCTTTGATTTTGATCAAAAGGTCTCTTTTGTGAACTTACATTCTAAGAAAGGGAGGAGGAAGGATGGAGAGAGAAAGAGGCAAGATTAGAAGGGTTAAACGCATCTCTCCCCCAGCTCCATCGCAGGCAAAATTTCTGTCTCTCAATCAGTAATAGATTGCAATCAGATGAAAAGGTGCTGCTTGCATTAAACAGATCAGATGGAAGCAGGCGGCAGGAGAAGAAAGCAGGGGGAGCAGGATGCTCAATCTGGAAAATTTATGTCCGAGATCACAAAACAAAAATAAAAAGCCACTTCCTTTCACCTTGCAGTTACCTCTCCAAAGAGCACCATGCCCAGTGGCTCCCAAACTCCAGCTATCAGAAGAACTCTTTAAAAAGTTAGAAACAGCGGCATATGCCGCCCATCCATTGAACCTTGTCTATGCTCAGAATGGGCACCGGGAAGAACTGGCAGGTTGCACAACAGCCCAGCCACTCTGTGCCTGAAGAAGCATTCCTCTTCACGGAAAAGAGGCAAGCCCAGAACAGGGACACATGCAGAGGGACAATGGAGCAGCCTCCTCTCAGGGTGGTGAATTCTGCTGCCTCCCTGCAACTAGAACGATTGAATGAAACAATCACATCCGATGCGACAACACAGCAAAACAATCCACTAGTCCTGGTGGCTGATTAGGAGAACAGTGAATCAATCAGAGATGCAGTGGGCAGCCTCAGATGTGATTGCTTCCTTGGACTCCTGTGGCAGGGATAAGGCAAAGAAACGGGGGCAGATGTGCTTACCTATGCTAAAATTCTTGCAGACAGAATAAAGGCAGCACAGCGAGTAAGCATTAATGAGGAGCTTGACACAGGGCCGGATTTGGGTTTGATGAGGCCCTAAGCTACTGAAGGTAATGGGGCCCTCTATATGTCCAGCTGTCCTTTGTCAACAACAAATTGTCACTGTTTTTTGTGTTGAATATATGCTATATGGTAATTTATGGACAGGTATCTAAAGCCATTTGCACATAACAAACTATGTATTTTATCAAAGTAATTGTTGAACTAAAATACAATTAAGGGGAAGTATATTAATAGTGAAATTTTGGGTGGTGGGCAAGAGAGTGGGGCCCTAAGCTATAGCTTGTTTAGCTTATAGTCAATCCGGCACTGCCTTCACACATCCTTTGTGTATGTGTTTTCACATGAGCACCAAGGTGGAACTTTTGTGGGCCCATTATTAGGGAAGCCAGTGTCAAATATGCAAGGATATGATCTGACTACAAAACTGGGAAGAACCATTTAAAGCGGAAATTAATGGCTGACTGTTGAAGTGAAAAATAAATCCATATAAGGTACAAGGAGGGTTCTGCATGTACAGTAAAAAAGAGGGTTGTGTAAGTTGGATTTTATGGACTGTGATTGATTGTGAGATGGTGGGGTGGCAGAAAGTGGTTGGTTAAAAGATGGAGAGTGAAGATGACATACATTTTGCCTAATGGAAATGTCCTCTTGGAACTTTCTCCTGTAACACATTACTGGGTGGGAATTTGGTCTGAGTCATCATACTTGAACCCCCAAGGTGAATTTCTTCCACAGCACCAGACCATTCACCCATCTTCTCTACCAACCAGTCTTGGTCTCCTCGCCCGCCTTAGCAAGTCTCTCAATCACTATTTTTTTTAAAGGATACTAATTTTCTCTTGTGTGTCCCCCCCCCCAATTTAATTCTCCACTTCTTTCAAACACCATCCAATGAAGCATCCAAATTACATCCAAATACCCTTTAAAAATGTTGAATTATGCAATTAAGAGCAGCGTGCTACAATAATAATGAGAAAAGGGAAGGGGGAGAGCCATTTACCCAGAACACACTGTGGACTGAAGCAAGAGCTCTTAGGTATTCTCCAGGAAAAAGAAAAGGAATAAAACTTTACACCTAATTTGAGCTCTCTCTCCTCTTTGCATCAAAGCAGACCCTCAAAACCACTTTGTTGCAACCATTCTGGGGCCTGCAGAGGAAAATGAGCTTCAACATTATCCCCCCCCCCCCCGCAGATCAGTCAAGCTTTCCTCCTCACTCAAAGCTGTTTCACGCTTTAAATGCCATCAACTGTAAACTGTAATTGTGAGATGTTTGCTTTGTGCATTTTTAATATTGGTGCATTTCATGATTTGATGAGTATTTTAGGATTTGCTGTTTCCAGGCTTGTGCGTAACTCAGAGTATCATGCTGCAAAAAAAGGATGGGTATATACAGGCTATTTTTATTTATTTCTAAGAAGAACTGCAAATGGCAACAGGACACAGGAACATGGAAAACTGTCTTCAACTGAGTCAGACCATCAGCACATTGTCTCCACAGGTTGACAGTGGCTCTCTGGGTTTTCTCACAAATATGGAAAATTCACCCTTGGATCATTCACTATCCTTGTGAACTACAGCCCTTCCCAAGGGAGAATTTTCACATATATTACTCTCACTTGATGACTGCAGCATCAGGTGCTAACTTGCAAGGTAGAACAACCCATCCCAAATCAGCCACCACCAACAGAACCTTGGTGTCACCTCATTTCCACTGAACCCTCAACACATTTCCAAGGAATCATATTCACATATTCAGTTCTGAATTGTCACATGTTTAGTCAAATCAAAGTACATAGGAAACATTCGTTCGTGAACTGGTCTATTTTAGACTTACAGTGATCTGACATTTGCCAGTGTCCAACCCTGATCTTTCCACCACTGTGCGCATTTCCATTACAGTGGTACCTCGTGTTAAGTACTTAATTCGTTCTGGAGGTCCGTTCTTAACCTGAAACTGTTCTTAACCTGAAGCACCACTTTAGCTAATGGGGCCTCCAGCTGCCACTGCGCTGCCGGAGCACGATTTCTATTCTCATCCTGAAGCAAAGTTCTTAACCCAAGGTACTATTTCTGGGCTAGTGGAGTCTGTAACCTCAAGTGTATGTAACCTGAAGCGTATATAACCCGAGGTACCACTGTATATAGGGACGCGGGTGGCGCTGTGGGTTAAACCACAGAGCCTAGGACTTGCTGATCAGAAGGTCAGCGGTTCGAATCCCCGCAACGGGGTGAGCTCCCATTGCTCGGTCCCTGCTCCTGCCAACCTAGCAGTTCAAAAGCACGTCAAAGTGCAAGTAGATAAATAGGTACCGCTCTGGCGGGAAGGTAAACAGCATTTCTGTGCGCTGCTCTGGTTCGCCAGAAGCAGCTTAGTCATGCTGGCCACATGACCCGGAAGCTGTACGCCGGCTCCCTTGGCCAATAAAGCGAGATGAGTGCCGCAACCCCAGAGTTGGTCACGACTGGACCTAATGGTCAGGGGTCCCTTTACCTCTACCTTTAAGTCAGGACAGACAGACAAATTCTGAGATTGGTCTCTTCCATGCCATTCATTATTTCTGTCCTATCAGTCTAGCAAAAAAACACACCTTGTACCGAAGTTCAATGGCAAACGGATGAAAAGCAACCATTTCACCCCGACCTTTGCTTTGAGGCTTTGGCTTGCTTTGAACACAGAGCTCAATGTGATGTTGCTCAGTCACACTTTGATGGCTACGTAGGTAGAAGCTGAACAAAAAGCTCCCAGGAGATTCAATGAACTCAAAGCCTCCTGCAGCTTTGGCATCATTTTGTCTTTGCCCCATATGCCACAACCAAGGGCTTGCTGATATAACAACTGTGCTCTCGAGGAAGAGCCATAGCTCAGTGGGAGAGCATCTGCTGTGCATGCAGAAGATCCCATGTTCAATCCCCAGCAACATTTCCAGGTAGGGATGGGCAAAGATCTGTGCCTGAAACCCCGAACCAAAAGCCTGACTCAGTATGAAGTAGCTTCCAAACATGGCATCTGGCACAGAATCCAGTAGCATGGGCAAGATCCCGAGAACTCTTGCTTTCATTTAAAATAGAACAAAAATGGTTTTAGTTCATATCATGACAAAATAAGTGAAATGGCTTAAGCCAGTGATGGCCAAACCTGGCCCTCCAGCTGTTTTGGGACTATAATTCCCATCATCCCTGACCACTGGGGTGATGGGAGTTGTAGTCCCAAAACAGCTGGAGGGCCAAGTTTGGCCATCCCTGGCTTAAGCTGTTTGCAAGCCAATTAACAAGAATATATCCTGCCACAGAGCTGCTATCACACAGATATCAGGCTCAATGGGAAGCATCTGTCCCCTGATCTTCATGACTGCTGCTAAGCTAGGGGTGTAGCCAGGGGCACAGGAAGAGGAGAAGGACCAGAGCTAAGTGGAAGGGTGTGTGTGATGCATGCTTTGAATAAAGGAGTTCCCAGGTGCAGTCCTTCGCACCTCTGATTTTTTTTTAAAAAAGCAGCAATTGAGTAGAATATGGTGGGAAAGACTGACAGTCAAAGTGAACAGGAGCAGACCCTTCAAGTGTCCCTATTTTCCAGGAACAGCCCTGGATTTACAGAAGCTGTCCTGCTTTGTGATTTGATTTTGGAATGTACTGCTTTTCCTTAGGACACCCCTATTTTCATTGGAGAAATGTTGGAGGGAATGCAGTACTGAGCTAGGGCTAGATCAGGGGAAGAAGGAGAAGGTGAGGCAACAGTGACAAAGGTGTTGATGCTGGGAAACCCACCTCCCAGTTACAGCACAGGCTACAAGAAAACCATGAGCTGTATTGAGTGTTGGCTTTGCACTATGGCAGGGATGGGAAATTTAAGGCCCTCCAGATACTGTTGGACTCCTGTTCCCATCATCCAGTGTAGCCAACTGTCAGGAGTGATGGGAGTTGTAGTCCAGCACTGTATAGAGAGCTACGGATGCCACACCATTGCTCTAGCAGAAAATGTCTGTGTCCATGCACAGCACAGCATCCCGTTTTCATTTAACTGTAGTCCTCTGCTCTCAGGAACATATTTTTAGGGCACTCAGTAGCAGTTGGACTCTCTAGTAGGGACCAGCAAATATTGGGTGCCTGACTCAGCAGCAGGGGTGCCACCCTGCATAATTGATCACATTCACACCATTTGAATGGCAATGCCCATCAACCAGGGGTGTGTGTGCTGGCCCCATAAAATATTTTTGGGGGAGCAAAGGGACTTCAACCCCTAGGAGTTGGTTCCTATGCTCAGCAGTGACTGGTACCCATTGGGACTGGTAGGGCAGAAGGCAGGGAGTCCAATAGTAGGTGGCGCCAGAGCCAATGACAGGCCAAGCCACCTAACGCTTGTTTTGCCCTCATCCTACTCTCTGCTGAATTTTGCAGGGACCAGACACTGGAACTACGGAGGAGGAAGTTGACAGGCAGGGCTACCCCCTGAACTGGCTATAAGCAAAAAGACAGGCAGGCAGGAGCTGGTTGAGGGCAGAATGAGCTTTATGGGGCAGAGTCTCAATAGTCCTAATGGGCCATCCCCCACTGCCTTGACTTGCACAGGAGTAAGCTTCTTCTGTCGGTGCAAAGCCACCATTGGATACAACCGTATAACAATGCCCAATGGGCCTGTTAGCTGGGTGTGCATTCAGGGAAAGGATCATGCATTGCTAAGAATAGCAAGAGGCCGTTTTTATTTATTTCTGCTAGTCTGAATAAAGAAGGTGCTAAAACGAGGAAGACAAATAGAATATTGTGTTACAGAGAGAGATTCCATTTGGAAGAAGTGAGGACGGCCGGCTTCACCTATTCTTCCTATGAAATATAAAGCCTCCCTGTTGCTGCCATCTCCTTTATCTGTCCTCCCAACAGGGCAGAGCAAGAAAATAAATGGTTGTCTGCGCAATTTTCTTTCCAAACAAGAGATATTTACTCATGCACACTTTTATGCAAGAAATCAGTGGTGCGGAAGCTGACAGAAGGCCCTTGTGTAATCTGTAAGGAGTTCAGCTAGGTCTGACTAGTTTTGGTTAAACTGTCATGCAATTGGACCCTGTGATTAGGGATGTCTAAGGAATGTGATCTTTGCAAAGTCTGCTATGAACTGACTTGATCCACACCATCCACACATACGTGTGGCTTGAGATGTAGCGGTACATTCGATTATGCCCTTCCTAAGGGAATCCATAAGGGACGTGGGTGGCACTGTGGGTTAAACCACAGAGCCTAGGACTTGCCGATCAGAAGGTTGGCAGTTTGAATCCCCGTGACGGGGTGTGCTCCCATTGCTCGGTCCCTGCTCCTGCCAACCTAGCACTTTGAAAGCACATCAAAGTACAAGTAGATAAATAGGTACTGCTCCACCGGGAAGGTAAACGGCATTTCCGTGCACTGCTCTGGTTCGCCAGAAGCGGCTTAGTCATGCTGGCCACATGACCCGGAAGCTGTATGCTGGTTCCCTCAGCCAATAAAGCGAGATGAGCGCCACAACCCCAGAGTCGGTCAAGACTGGACCTAATGGTCAGGGGTCCCTTTACCTTTAAGGGAATCTATAAGTAGGACTTTAGTCAAACAGCCTTCTCTCTCTCTCCCAAGTTGTGCTCCACAGCAACTGCTACTCAGAGACATGCTATCTCTGATTCATGGCTAGTAGCCACTGATAGCCTTACAATCCTCTGTGAATTTATTTAACCCCTTTGGAAGACAGGCAAGGCAAGATGGTGGCTGTCACTTCATTTCATGGCAGCAAATTCCAAAGATTATTTCCCCCAATTCAGTGAGTTTCTGTATGCAACTTTGTACATCATTTTCATGAAACCATGCATTTTATGCACACTTCCCCCTAATATAATAATGTGATACGAAACAACATGATACAATGCAATAAAATACAATACAATTTGTACACACCTGGGGCTGGCTGATGGCAGACTGAGGTGGATGGGGCATCTCCCTACTTTCTGGTGTTAAGAGCTGTTCAACAGTCGAACAGAGTACCTCATAAGGTGATAGAATCTCCTCCATCAGAGGTTTTTCAACCAATGTTGGATGGCCATCTGTCAGGAATTCTTTACTGTGATTTCTGCATTGCAGGGGGTTAGACTAGATGACCCATGGGGCCCCTTCCCATTCTATGATTCTATAGCCACTCTAATGGGATTAGTCTCCATTGCTTGCAACATTCTCCTGAAACAACAGGAGGAGCAACTCACTTCTAAGAAATGGCTTTGGCCAGATGTTGACAGCCTGAAAAGCCTTCTGGAAGAGGATGCAGTGGGCCAAGCCAGTCAACGCCTAAAGGAGGAAAAACTGTCAGAATTTAAGGAGATAAGAAGAGTCCTGCTGGATTAGGCCAATAGTCCATCTAATCCGCCACCCTCTTCTTCTCACAGGGACCAAGCAGATGCCTGTGGGGAAGCCCGCAAGCAGAACCAGAATGCAACAGTGCTCTCCTCACTTGCAGTTTTCAGCATATAGGCATATAGACTCAGGCAATGGAGGTAGAACATAGCCATTGTGGCTAGTAGCCATTGATATCACAGCTGGATAAAGAGCAGCATTAAGTGCACCATCTTTCTCACGGTGGGAGGTGGCACGGGCAGGATCAATGCGTCCAACAGAGAGGAGAATGCAGGACAGGGGGGAGGGAATAATCAGCACTCTGTTCCTGTTTGCAGTGCCAGTTCTCATCTATGTTTAACACACCACTGCTGTCTCTGCTAGTGACCGGCTTTGTGCAGAAGTAAATTGCTTCTCTCTGCCCGTTGTCGGCTGCCACCTGCATTTCTAATACACCAGTCCTCGGAGCAAAATCAATTCCACCACGATCTCCCCCATTAAACTGCAAGGCTCTAAAGCTGGGAGATTTTCAAGAGGCACTTCTTGTCGTTTTAAAGGGTACACCTACGGACCACTCAACACTTTGCCACTGTAAAAGGGGGGGGGGGAGGAAATGCCGACTGATCAAAAACTCTTGGCACTCTGCTGGACATTCTGCAGTCATTCACGCCGAGGAGGACTATTCAGGTTCATCTTGGTATTTCGACTTTCAGAGGGCAAGTCTGGTCTTACCAATTTTGCCTGCTGTGTGGGAGAGGTCATTTGCCTGCTCTCAATTCCCAATAACACATCCTGTGCAGGTGAAAGGCAGTGGCACCTGCAGGGCACTTTGGATAACTTTACAGAACATCTGTGTTCAAACACAGTAGCACACCTGTTACTGGGGAGCAAAAGTGAAATAGGACTACAGTCAAACCTCGGGTTACAGACACTTCGGGTTGCGCGATTTCGGGTTGTGCACTGTGCCAAACCCGGAAGTACCGGAACGGGTTGCTTCCAGGTTTCAGCACTTGCACATGTGCAGAAGTGCTAAATTGCACTTTGCGCATGTGCAGAAGCGCCGCAACATGACCCGCACATGCGCAGATGTGGCGCTGCAGGTTGCAGATGCTGCGGGTTGCGAACGTGTTTCCCGTATGGATCACGTTCACAACCCGAGCATCCACTGTACTGTTGCCCTCCTACTCTGCTTCTGGGCTCATGCTCTTTAAGTCTCACTGCCCCCACCCATATTTTTGTACTTCTACAAACCTTGAGGGTTCCACGACTTCCACTAACATCTCCATCTTCTGTGTGGAAAGTGATATAAGGATTGGCCACTGGAAAATGGGCTTGTTATTCGGGATGGACTAGTAGTTGACAGTGTGATGAGGCAAAGGCGCTTTCCTGACCTCCCAGCAACTGAGTGGCTGATGTAAGCATGGGTGAAGAGGTGAGGAGGTGGCAGGGAGGGTGGCACAGTGCAAACGCACCACCAAGAGCATCAAACTGCCTCTGCTATCAGGTTGGCAACACATGGCCTGTCTGCTGCCTCCCCTTCCCTCTCTCCTAGGAAGCAGCAATGACTCACCAGCTAGGAGGCAACAGGGACTAGCAGGGCTCTGATGACTGTGTGGTGGAGGAAGCAGGGCAGAGGCTGACCCAGCGATTTATGGAGGTTTGTGGCACCTATGAGGCAGGAGCCAGGGCTGGTGGAAGCAGAAGAGTTGGAGCAGTCAGAAGTTGTGGAAGCAGAGGAAGAGGCTGTTTAGGTGTGGGGCGGGCTGCTTACTGTAATTCCCTGCTGCCCCGTGCCCCACCATTTCCTAAATCCAGGAGTGGCTTGAAGAGGCAAGTGCAGAGGCAACTTCCATGTAGGAAAAGTCATTGGGTGCTTGCCCACATTCCATCAAACAAGGCTACTTAAGCCCAGGAGGGATGTGTGGTCCCCACTGGTGCTTCAACTGTCCAGCCAGGGCACAAGCTTGGAATGTTCATGCCAGCTATGTAGCTGCTAGAAGCACAGGTGCATGTTGTATTCAGTGCACCTTAGGAGCTGCTGTAAGTGTGTGCTGTTACAATAAAGAATTGAAGCACTGGCCATTTGTCCTCCTTCATGGGGTATGTGCAGGGCAGGAGGTCTTGTAAAGATGTCCACCCCACCACGCTGCCCACTACTGAGATGGAACACTCTATTACAGTTGCTTATTTCCCCAGACTTGAGTTTATTTTGCAACATTTCCGCATCTATTTGCTGAGACCGCACCAAAAATGTGTATGCATTTTCACACACATTTCCCCTTGGTTTTTGGTTTGCAGTTGAAATATACTCAGAGTTGCAAAGTGATTTCATGCTCTTTATTCAGCTCACAGTGGTGAGGAGGAATGAATGAATGAAAGTCCCCTCACAGTATCTGCTTTATATACATTATTTACACAATGGGCTGCACATGATTGGCTAATTCCGGAATTCTACTGTAAGCCAATCAGGTTGTGGATTCACTTCTATCTGGAGCATGATTGGGTGGTTCCTGCCAACCAGTCATACTGCTGCATTGTTCTAGGACCAATCATATTGCTGCATTCTGAATCCTATTGTTCTAGGACCAATCAGACTGCTGCAGTTTGGATCCTATTCAACTCAGTACATAACAGCAGTGTTGCCCAATATATGGATTCCTACAAGCAGCCCCCGCCTCCGCCCCAATAGAATGCATTTTTTTGCACACTATTTTCACAAATACACCCAGTTATTATATGCATCTTTGTGTTAGTGTGGCTGAAGAACTCCATTGTGAAAACCTGGAGCAGCATGGATATCAAAGGACAGCTGTGCTTTGGTTCCTGTGTTGGCCAGGAAATGTGAATTAGGGAGGTTCACATTAAAATGCAAACCAGAAAGGCTTTTCTCATTCGTCGCTATTTGCTATTAGTATATAGGATCCTGGCACTTAGCATCTCAAGGATGCAAGCTTGTTAAAAACCCAAAAGGAGGGGAGAGAAACACTAAAATGAACAAAAGCAGCCACCACACACAAACAAAACCGGGTGATTTTGTGTGTGCCATCCCTGCTTTTCATTAGCAAAGAGGACACTTATCAGAACACAGGCAGCAAATTAGGCTTGCATCACCACCTCCTTTTCTTTGCATCCCAGGTTTTAAAGTACATTTAAAAGCCCAGTGAGCCTCCCTCTACCCAGACAGCCCTGGGGAACAGAGAAGGAACGGGAATAGGAATCTGTCTCTCCTGTTTATTCCACAGGCAGAGGGTTGCCTCAGATCAGGAGAGTTAGGGAGCTGTGTCGTCTCCCGTGCAGCCGGCTTCATGTTCACAGAGGAAATTGATATTTGCTGCAAATTATTTTGGATGATTTACTGGAATGAATTAACTTCCCGGAACGTGGGGGGAATTTGAGTGATGGCATCTCCCCCACTCCCCAATCCTGTATTTACATGGCCAGCCTTCTGCATGGGTGGGTGTCATGAACTGAGCATCCAATCATGGGAGACGGTTAAGGAAGAAGCAGAAGAAAAGACCCAATGAACTGTGCCTCAGTGTCCCTTTGTGTACCAGTGATTATAATATTTCTACCAGCCATGGTAAGAAGCTGTTAGCATGATCCTTGGGGGAATTGCATGTCATTATGAGGGTATCTGTGACTTTGCTCCGTCAGCTTCATGAAACAAAACCACAGAGCTGGGTGGAACACTTCTTTCTCAAGTTTTGCAGGAAAAATTGTCTAGGTCAAGTCAAGTGTAGCTTAAGAAAGTAGGGTGGATCGACACCTGCAGCAGAATGATGGGATAAGAGTCCTAAGATGAATAATGAATGGTACCACTTCAGGTTGCCGGGGGCGGACGAGAGGATACGGTCTTTGGATGCTTCTCCACCTTTAGAAGAAAAAAATCAATGCAAATAGAAAACAAATACAGCCGGGAAAACTGTGGTTAGAGCCTCTCTCTTTGCTAGTTTTCTATCTGCGGAGAAGGTGGTGAACTCTCCTTCCAACTCTCCTCAGAAGGCGGTGGGGATGGAAGATGCAGCCAACTTGTTTTCTGCTCTCCCAGAGCAGAAGACCTAAACAGATGGATTCAAATTACAAGAAAGGAGACTCTGACTAAACATTAAACAGAACATTCTGATTGTTAAGAGCCAGAGGCACCAGCTTGTGAAAGTGATGGGGGTGGGGGCAACGTTGAAATGCATTATGTCCTGATGTCCCGACATCACGTGTGTGACGTCAAGATGTCGGGAGGAGCTGAGGGTGGAGCTGATCACACAGCCATGAGGCTCAGTAGCTGGAGGCTTGTCCTCCACCTCCTCTTGACACCAACACCAGCAGGAGGCTGCTTTGACCTTCCTTCCCCTCTACGGCAGGATGAGAAGGAGAAGCCGGCCGCTGAAGGCATGTTGCGCTCTGCTCTACACCAGGACCACCACTTGCCAATGGCCCATCCACTCCGGCATCCTCTTATCACAGTGGCCAACCAGAAGCCTGTGGGAAACACACAAGCAGGAGCTCTCTCACCCCTTGGGGCTTCCAGCAACTGGTAATCAGAAGCATTGCTGCCTCCAGCGATGGAGGCAGAAGAGCACAACCATCATGCCTATTAGTCACTGACAGCCATCCCTTCTATGAATTCCTCTTTGCAATCCTCTTTTAAAGCCATCCAGAGGAAAGAACCCTGGATTTGGGCTCCATCCTTCCTCCCAAAAGCATTTGCCTCATGGCTTAGAGAGGAACCCTCCTAGATCAGGTCAAGAGCTCCATCTCACCTGCCAT
The DNA here is from genome assembly GCF_964270895.1 of Podarcis filfolensis. Lineage (NCBI taxonomy): Eukaryota > Metazoa > Chordata > Lepidosauria > Squamata > Lacertidae > Podarcis > Podarcis filfolensis. Next base: position 18,399,477 of record NC_139618.1, on the reverse strand, counting down.
CTAGATCCCAATAGTGGCCAAAAGCAAACTGGCAGAAGAAAGATGCAGATTGGTCCCATTTCGGGGGATTTCACACCCACCCTGTCTCCTTGTAAAACAAAGGCATTGCATATTCACTCAGGGTGTTTAAGTGTAGGCAAGCAGGAAGTGGTTCCAGGTTCTTAATTGCCCATCGTTCTGCATTTAAAAGCACCTTCAATTATCATTTGATTACCTTGTAAAAGTAGATCTTTGTTGCTCAATTTGCATTTTGCTAACAGAAATAAGGCAGCTTACCCAAAGGAACTCTTTAAGTGGAGCAACTCCTCCCTGCCCATTCCAGGGATGCCTTGGCATTCAATGCTTTCCTCCACTTGCCTTCTAGTGCTGGTGAGGAACTGAGGTTCTAACTCAGCAGCAGAGCACCTGCATTGCAGGTAGGAAGGTCTCAGATTCAATCCTTTGCATCTCCAGGGATGGTCATGCCTGCCTGAAATCCTCTCCCAGTCAGTCCGGACAGTGGACCTAGGTGGACCACTACTCTGACATGATGAAATGTAGCTTTGACTGTTCTTATATGTGCACTTTAATGTATGGCGAGGCTTGGTGCGCCTCTCTGTTCCTACAATATGTTTCCATCTTCTGAAGCCTGTGCAAACCTCTGATCATGAGCAAAGTTGTTGTCTCAGGACCTCAAGGGACAAAAAATGGATAGCCTTGTTGTTCATTTCAGGACTGAGGGGAAGGGGAGGGGCAGGTGTCTCCATGCATTTGGAGAGAGAAAACTGAAGTTCCAGCAGGGGTCTCGTGCCCATGAAGAATGTGAAGGCATTCTTACGACTCCCGGCAAAACATAAGCAGAAGGAAAGCTCCCTTTATATAACAATTACGCACACATATTATATATCAGCGACCTCAGACCAAACCTGAAGCATTAAGGTCTGGCTTAATTGTTCATTGTTCCCCATTAAACAGATCTATAAATCTTTCGATGTGTGTTTTTCCTGGGGGAGGAGCGGGGGGAGGGAGGATGTCAGAGGTAATGTAAGGACAGGTAGAAAAATGGCCAAAGAACTGAGCAGCAGAAATCTTTCGAATGCCACTATGGTTCCAGCAGCTGCAAGGAAGCACACACACAACTTGCAGACCTCCAATTCCTTATACTTGTCCCCAATAGTTGTGCCCAGTCCCTGTCATTACTCAGACAAGACCCAATGAAATGAATAGACATTGCTAACTTTGGTTCATTAATATCTATGGGTCTACTCCAAGTAGAACTTAGTTTATATGACCCAGAGGATTTTATTTTTTAGACTGCCCATACATATGCAAACACTGCAGTTTTCCCAGTGAGTATAGTAAGCCATGGATACTCATTTCCCTCCTACTCAATATCTAGTATTCATTCATTCATTCATTCATTCACAGAACCATAGAATTGGAAGGGACCTTGAGGATCATCTAGTCCAACCCCCTGCAATTCAGGAATATGCAGCTGCCCCATTCAGGGATCGAACCTGCAACCTTGGCATTATCAGCACCACACTCTAACCAACTAAGCTGTCTGGTTCATTCATTCATTTATATCCTACCCTTCTTCCAAGTCACTAAAGGTGGCATATAATGTTCTCCCCCTCCCCATTTTCCCCCTCACAACAACCCTGTGAGGTAGGTTAGCCTGAAAAGGGATTTGAACTCTGGTATCCCAGGTTCTAGCCAAACACTCCAGCTACTAAACTGCAGACAGGCTCCCTGTGACTATTGTTGTTTCATTTAACCAGTCTGGCTAATATTGATAGTTCTACAGTGGTACCTCGGGTTACAAACGTTTCAGGTTACGTATGCTTCAGGTTACATACTCCGCTAACCCAGAAACAGTGCTTCAGGTTAAGAACTTTGCTTCAGGATAAGAACAGAAATTGGGCTCCGGTGGCGCGGCAGCAGCAGGAGGCCCCATTAGCTAAAGTGGTGCTTCAGGTTAAGAACAGTTTCAGGTTAAGTACGGACCTCCCGAACAAATTAAGTACTTAACCCGAGGTACCACTGTATTGCACTGATGGGACACACACTCAGTGCTACATTGAATAAAAAAGATCTGAACTCATGACTCTATCACAGGGCTACAAGCCAAAGCACCACACACAGGTCAAGTCAGGACCGCAGCCTGTCTCATGAGACTGGGACTCGCTCATGATACCGCCACACACACACACACCCCTCAGACAGCTCACTGCATGTTTGGCTCCACAGGTTGCCAAAACAAATCAAGTGTACCCTACGATGTGGCAAATCTCTCCTGGGGCCCTGCAAGTGCGGAGACCCAGTCCCCTGACACGTTGCACATTAGTGTTGCATGACAAGGATCTGACAGGAGGCATAATGCCTTGTGGGGAGATAAGGAGGGGAAGGGGCAATCTCAGCCCCCAGGAACCCTCTCCCACACTGTGCAAAGGCAGGCACAGCAGGCAGAGATGCTTAACAGCCGCTGGCATGAGGCAAGGGGAAGCGTGACTTCTGTCCTTTCCAGATCATTACAGAAACGATGACATTTATCAGGAAGGAACATTGGGCACCAGGCATCCAGTCGTGCAGGCTGTTTGTGCAAAGAGTTGACAGGGGACAGCAGTGGATCAGGGCTAGATCACCTGCTTTGCGGAAGGTCTCATCCCCAGCATCTCCAGGTAGGGCAGCAAGAAAACTCTCTCTCTGCAGAGCTGCTGCCAGTTAGTACACTGAGTTAGGGGGACCCGCGGCCTGACTATGTATAAAGCAGCGTCCTGGGTTCCTAACCAATGTGCCCTGGTGTCCCCTGTTGCATAAGGGAAATGCTACCAAAGCACATTTTGCAAATTTCTTAATGATGATGAACCAAGACCTAAGGGCAGTGGAATATGCGACCCTGTAGGCACTGTTGAGTTCCCAATTTCTCCCACTCCTGGCCATTGGCCATGCTGGCTTGGGGGGGCTGATGGGAGCTGGAGTCCAACTAAACTTGGTAGAATCAGTTCTATGATTCACTGCAGCCCACCAACTGCAATTTAATGTAATTTAAATCTTTGTTGGAAGCCGCCCAGAGTGCCTGGGAAAACCCAGCCTTGGAAAACTCAGCCAAATAATAAATTTATTATTCTTATTCTTATTCCTCTTCTTATTCTTATTCTTCAACTGCATACCTTTCAAGTGTCCCTATTTTCCAGGAACAGCCCTGGATTTACAGAAGATATCCCGGCTTCTGATTTGATCCTGGAATGTCCTGCTCTTCCATAGGAAGTCCTTATTTTCATTGGTGAAATGTTGGAGGGTATGAAGTTATGGGATCCCTGAGCCAAGGAAATAAGTGACTATACAACCTTAAGAAGACATCTGAAGGCAGCCCTGTACAGGGAAGGGTTTTTTTAAAAAAAAATAATTATGTTTTACTATGTTGCAAGCTGGCCAGAGTGGCTGGGGCAACCCAGTCAGATGGGTGGGGAATAAATAGGATGTCCCTATTTTCATCAGAGAAATGTTGGCGGGTATGCAACTGAGGTGGTAATGGCCTAAAAAGACAAAAGATTAGGCCAGAATCATTGCCTTGTATCAACTCAGACTATTTGTCCATCTTGCTCTGCATTTTCTGCACAGATTGGCAGTGATTCTCCAGGATTTCAGGAAGGGAGAAACTCAGAGCTCTACTGGGAGAGCATGGGGACTGAACCTGGGATTGTGTGCATGCAAAGCAGATGAGCCACAGCTCCTGTCCAATTCATGGGAGGAAAGTTTTATTGATGGCCAATAGCAACGAATGTAGCACCATGCATGGAAGGGTACCTAAGTCTCATATGACAGGGATGAATATCCACAGAAGGCCATCACTTCCCATCCAGGACAGACCTTGTTTGAGAGCCCCTCAGAGGCATCTCGCCAGCTGGCTGATTTTGGAAATAGGTTCCTGGAGTATACTACCTGCAGCACATTCATCTGACTGAGTTCAACCATTCTTACATTCTATAGGTTTGCACTGCAGAAAACAAAGCCACTAGTTGGTGCAATGATTGGGTGATGATAGATATGCTGTTGTGCTTTAATTTTACCCTTGAGAGGCTGTATGAATTCACTCAACTCTCATAGAATGTGAAGGAAGCCAAAGATAACCACTTAAACATGCATGCAAAGGAGCTCAGCGAAGACAGTGCAGGTGTGATTTGGACGTGTCTCAGTAGAGCTGTAAATGTACGGGTTGGCTGCAACCCAGGGCTGAAGAGGCCCTGTTTCATAACCTTACTCAACCGCAAAGCTCACTGGCTGACCTGGGGCTAGTCACTGTCTCTCAACCTAACCTACCCCATAGGGTTGTTGCAAAGATGATTTTTTTTTTGGGGGGGGGGATTATTTACAACACTGTGAGCTTCATGGAGGAAAGGCAGAATGCAAAGTAATGTGATTTAATCCGCCATATTGATGGCTATTGTTTTGGCCCCATAAGAAAGGTTCTGTAGATCTTTCTCCCTTCTGAGTGTTTCAGTGGCCTTTTTGATAGGAGCGTAAAGCACTCCATGTGAGCTATTGGGATGCTAGTGGCAGACAGCTACTCTGATTTACACTTGTGCCTGCAGGACAGTCAGGCATGGCCTACTCGATTCTCTTGCGGTTTGGTTTATGTGTAGCCCATACATAACTGTCTAGGTGCTGCAAACACTTCTGAAATAAGCATGAAAATTGGTTTCCAGGCTCCAGCAGTTTCTAAATAATGGATGTTTAAGATAATAAAAAAGTAGTGACACAAAGTGGGTTCGAGGAGGATGGAATGGTGTCTGTATAAACCTTGGAGACAGAGTCTGGGGAAAATCAAATCCACACAGGGCAACAGGGCATCAATAAAATTGGAATTGGACCATTCGGGGGGGGGGGGTAAGAGGACGAAAGGGAAAGGAAGGCATTGTTTGAAGCCTAGCTTCCTCTTTCCCTCTCCATTCTGCAGGAAGCTTCACTTCTCTTTCTAGTTCATCTGATGGCTAGGGATGGGGGAAGAAATCCAATCTTGTCTGCATTTTAGCAAGAAATTACCTAATCCACGCTTGTGAAACAAATGAAATCAAAACACAATTATGCCGCAAAATTCACACGTCTCCGAATCTTGCAATTCAGTTCTCCAGCCAACCAATGTGTACACAGATGCACATGTTAGGAGCAAGCGTACATGAAAAAAAATGCACGTCTTGAAAACAGCATATAAAAACACATCGTATGAGAGGAAGTTGTTTGTAACAATGTGAACTTTAAAGAGACTGCATACCAGAATGTGCAGATTTGCTCTAAAATGGTGATGAATGAAGAACCAAATTTAAGACTAGAAATGTCAGAAGCTGAAATTGACTGATTTTCTCATCCCCCACCTGATGAAGATGCAGTACCTTCCAACAAGGAAAAACTGGACATGAAGCATGGACTGGACTTTGGAGACATCCATGCACAGACCAGTGTGGTGTAGTAGTTAGAGTATTGGACTAGAACCAGTGAGACCAGAGTTCAAACCCCCCATTCAAGCCATGAAGCTTGACCCTTGGGCCAGTCACTGCCTCTCAGCCTAGCCTACTTCACATATATGCTGCTTTCAAGGTGTGCATTTCACAGGGTTGTTGTGAGAATTATAGGGGGGGGGAGAGAGAAACTATGTATACCACACTGAGCTTCTTGCAGAAAGAGGCAGGATATAAACACAGTTTATAACAACAAACAACAACAACAACTGAGATGGAGCAGGAGCTACAAGCCAGCCTCACCAGGTGGTCCTTGCCAGTTGGATGTGAAGCATCTTATTCTGTAAACCCCATTGGTAGACAACTACCAAGAGTAAGAACAAGCAAAATAGCATGTGTGAAGCTAGAATTGGACCCTTTATTGTTGCCATTAACTTCTGCAAGGAATTTGCCAGTGAATTATCAAACCATAATCATGTATATGTCGGCATCAGCTAGAACATGCTGTGCCGGGGTGGGGGGGGGGGAGAGAAAAGATGGAGGACATTAATAATCCCTACCATTGAGGAATGGGAAAGTAAAGTTGATGATTGCACAGTTATGTCTAAATTAACCAATTATGTGATAATATGAGGAGGAAGATAGCGAGAAAAACACATTTCTGAGTGGATGGGAACTGTTGAATGCTGGCAGAACAGAGTGCACATTTCCACAGACGCAACACATTTATCTGGTTTATTACATTTAATTTACTGATATTGTTAGGTTGTTGTTTTTCTCCTGTTCATCTATATAATTATGTTTGTGAAACCGTTATGTATAAGACAAAGTTTGAGAAATCTTTTCTTTTGATCAGGTCATCTTGCAGGCAGGGTGCCTAGTTGTCTCTTGTCACACATGCTGGTGGTACATGAAACACCAAAATGCAAGGAGACATTGAAATATCACCTCACTGGACCAGACTGAAGAGCCATCTCTTCTAGCATTCTGACAAACAAGATGCCTCTGGGAAAAATCAAAAGCCAGGCATGAAGGAGATCAGGCAGCCTCTGTTATTGTTTTTGTCTCAAATATTTAATAAGTCAGAGGTAGGCTGCCATGGCAGATGAACTGTCTGTTCTTAGGGAAGTGGTGCGTGTTTGGTAAAAGCACAGAGCGGCCTGGTTTGAACATCATAGTAAGGCAAACTATGACATACTGAGACCATGCAAATAGCCGGATTCCCAGAGAGGAACCCTGCATCCCCCTGGGGCTGGGAATAGGTGCAACTGCTCAATCCCCATAATATTTTGTGGGGAGGGGCATGCCTGCTGTTGGTGACACTAACCAGCAACCCAACCCACCTGGCCAGTCCTTTGATCTACCATCAGTTTGATTAGACTCATCACCTCCTTCCTTCCTAGAGCAAGAGAGGGAGGCAGAGACCCAGGCCAGCACTGGGGTGGGTGGGTGCATATGGGTTCCCTTTGGGTCCAACCTGTTTCACCTCTGATGCTGGGTGGGGATGTGATTGAAGAAAGCCTTCTATATAGCCTGGATAGCTCAGTTGATTAGAGCATGGTACAGATAACACCAAGGTTGCAGGTTTGATCACTGTATGGGATGCTAGATGTGATTCCCCCCCCTTCAGCTCTCCTACCCCACTAAATGAGTTTTCCTGGGGTAAGCAGCAGGGGGGGAAGGAAAAGGAAAAGCACTCGGACTGAAAGCATGGAGGGAAAGTAATTGTGCCTGAGTCCTATTCTGCCTTCCCAAGTTTGTTGCACCCAAATACTGCTAATGTTTGAAATGTACAGTATTTCCTAATTTCACAACTTGAATTCTAAATAGGACCTTGTTAAAGAAGCGTTAGTCAATTACTCACAAGAGAGTCATAGCCAATGGATTGATCAGTCAATAGGCAAATGTATGCCGATTTAATATCCAAGTAAATACAATAGTTTTGAAGCATTCTAAAATATGACAAAAAGTTACACACTGCAGGAACCATCTTAGAGGAGACAGAAGGGGCAACTGCTCCTGTCTCCTGCAGTTATTTTGAAGGAAAGTATTTTTATTTCTCCTTTCTTTCTTTTTTTAAAGGAAATCTTCTGATCAGCTAATCAAGGACAGGTTTTGATACGATTTGTTGACGTTTCATCTAACTGACTGACAAAACACTGCCGCACCGGTTATTTTGCATGTGACATTTCAAACTCAAAAATATCATTCTAAATGTAAATTTGAATTTTATCGCAAAATTTCAAGTCCAAATTTGAAGGCAGCTCTTGATTGTTTTGACAGGCATTGATTATGAAAAGTTATAATCTGTTTGCTGTCAAATACTCCTCCACACACTAAAACACCATTACATGACGAGTATCACATTCTGATAAATATCAGGTGCATAAAATGTGTAGGAGTGAAAATGTCACAGGGCAGAGAACGGAACTGAGGCCAAATCCACCACCCCCACCCCATCCCACAGGATTTTCCATTTAGCCCTCAACTTGTCCCTGTTCCAGAGACCACCTGTACACAATTAGCATCTTATCCAATTCTCCCACCCTGAGATTTGGGCCAGAGGCTCAATATGTGGGGCATAGGTTAGTGTTTGCTGGTACTTCTTTGAATTGTATGCAGGATACAAATGGCTGGTATCCAGCTAAAGAAACTACTTCTTCAAACAGTGCATAGTTAAGCTATGGAATTCTCTTGCACAGGTGGCAGTGATAGCCACCAACCTAGATGGCTTTCAAAGAGGATTAGACAAATTCATGGAGAAAAGGGTTACTAGCCATTACGACTATGTTCTGGAGGCAGCAATGCTTCTGAATGCCAGTTTTTGGCAACCAAAGGGCAGGGAAGTGCTCTTGTGCTTGAATCCTGCTTGTGGGTTTCCTATTTGGGGCATCTGGTTGGCCACTGTGAGAACAGGATGCTGGACTGGGTGGGTGATTGGCCTGATCCAGCAGACGCCTCTTATGCTCTTAACATGTTGCATCAGCATAAAGATTTTCATGTACACAGTGGAACTTCCCTCCCTTCCCCTCCCCTCCCCCTGCACCCTCCCAAAATCTGCTCTGGAGGGTTGGAGGAATTCCTAGAACATATTTAGGGAGTGCAAGGTGGGAGTGAGTAGTCTCATAGTGAAAGCAGAAATCATTGCACTGATGGAATGCATTTGTTACATACCACCCAATAGCAACAACGAAAAATCTCCCCCACAGCCAAGATGATCAAGCATCTGGAGACCAATCCTTATGAGGAGTGGCTGAGGGAGCTGGGTATGTTTAGGCTAGGAAAGAGAAGACTGAGAGGAGATACAACAGCCATCTTCTGATATCTAAAGCTCTGTCACATTAAGGATGGACCAAGTTTGTTTTTTTGTTGCTGCAGGGGCTAGGGCCTGAAGCAATGGATTCAAGTGTCAGGGACTGGACATTGGAGAAGGAATTATGGAGGGCAGAGGAGAGGAGGGCAGTATAGATTTACAACAGTGGTTTGCAGAAGGTCATGACTCTGAGACAGAAGAAAGGCAAAGCTGGGAGGTAATGGAAGAGGAGGAAGGGGAAGCAGCAGAGCCGGAGCAGCTGGCTGACACGTTATCATTAGACAGCATTCCTGACCCCCCTTCTCCTAGAACCTGGTGTGCAATGAGATTAGCAGAACAGAAAGCTCAGAGGCAGAGAGTACAGATCAGCTGGCGCAGGGATGACGTAGAAGAGGAGAGAGAGAGAGAGTGGGACTTTACTGGGAGCAACACCATTATTTAAGAGAGGCGACATTGCTATGTCTCTGTGAATCTTGAATAAATGACTTGGTAGGAACTCTTCTTTTTTATCTGCTTCTTGGCTGCCACCGTGGGAAGGATCGAATTTATAAGTTATAAGAAAGGAGATTCTGACTAAACATCAGAAAGAACTTTCTGACAGTAAGAGCTGTTTGACAGTGGAATGGACTCCCACAAGAGGATTCTGCAGCATAGTGGACCCTGGCATTGGACCATATAACAATCATAACTAGCAAGTATTAACAGACCATGTCCCTGAGATGTTCCCTGCTCTAAGTCTTACTAGCCCAAAATATCCCTCTCTCACACACACACAAATGTCAAATGCTTGGGGTTGTTTCCAATGCTATTTCTATCCAAGAGTAGATCCATTGAAGTTGGTAGATATTACTAATTTAGGCTTGTTAATTTCATGGGAACGACTCTGGAGCAAAACTTAATTGAATACTCACCTTGGTGAATATTCACCCAGATGATGTGAGTGATGAGAGAAGAGCTGGAGAGATTTCTGGTGCGAAATAAATGCCCACAGCAGATAATTTTTCGAGAGCCAATTTTGTCTCAGCTCTGGAGAGCGGCAATTTCTCCCAGCCCCTTTTGGAGTCCTTTCCCCGTGACAGTCCCACAAAAGGGACCAACAAAAGCTCAAAGCGAAAACACACACTTTTAATTATAAGAAGTGGGCTGCCTCCACATGTCACCCAAATTATATACACGTGTCGTAATTCACTCAGCAGGGCTTTTTGCCAATGTCAGCAAAATGAAAAGAGTTTCAATTACAGCCTTTGAATCGGAGGCCTGCGTATTGTTATTTATAATACAATGCATCCTGACGGCCGGGGAAAGAAAAGGAAGAGAGATGTACAGATGCCGGGGGGGGGGGATACCGTCCATCTTGGCAGTTAATTGAAATGCCTGCGCCTTCCTGAGATTGCTTCTTCTGGCCTCCATGACATTGGCTGGCGGGATATACCTGTTGTGTAGCGGGAGAGGGAGAATGAACACCTGTGGAAGGAATAGACTTGTCAACGGAAGACAGCTTCCATCCCCTGCAGATCAAATAGCCCAGTAGCGGCACAATGCTGCCTTTGAAATGAACCTCGGGCGGACGCCATCCAGACTGAGCTGCAAGGTTCTGATTGTTTCCTGAAGTGCTATCGGGGGCCCCGAGAGTCCCATTGGCTTGAAGTCACTCTTCACCCAAACTCCACGCTACAAACTTCTCCCCGGTGAAGTGTTTGAACCAGGTCCTCCTTTCCACACTGGTAAGAAGGGTGAAACAACCCATTTTTCTCTTATTTCTGCGATTATTTCCACTCTGTTGATGTGTGGGATCACACATGCAGGGCATTTATCTCCCAAAGCAAATGTGTGGTTTTTGCAACGGCAGGACTTTACAAGCAGTGCTGACATTTTAGTATGAATGGACCAGTATGGATGGAGCAGACAGCCCCATTGGCTACTCATTTAGGTGGGAAGGGCATAATGGGGCTAAAATTAGAGCGAGGCTGAGGTGGGGTTTCTCTTTTTAATTACGGCAACCTACACTGTTGCCTGTTATTTAATAGTGTAAGAAAAGCTTGCTGGGCCAAGCCAGTGGCCTATCTAGTCCAACTTACTGTTCCCACAGTAGCCAATCAGATGCCCATGGGAAACCTGCAAGCGGGATTAGAGCACAAAAGCGCTCTCTCCTTATGTGGTTTCTGGCAACTGGTATTCAGAAGCATTGCTACTTGCAATGGTGGAGGCAGAGTGTAGTCACTGCGGCTAGTAGCCATTGAGAGCCCTCTCCTCCATGAATTGGTCTTTGACTCTTTGAAAGCCATCAAACTGGTGACCATCACTGCCTCCCATGGGAGCCAGTTTCACAATTGCATGAAGGTCTTCCTTTTATCTGTCCTGCATCCTCCAACATTCTGTTTCATTGGATGCCCACGAGTTCTAGTGTTATGAGAGAGGTAGAAAAGCTTTTTTCTATCCACTTTCTCCATGGCATACATGATTTTATTAACTTATTTCATGTGACCTCTTGCTTGCATTTTCTCTAAACCGAGAAGTCCCCAACGTTGCAACCTTTCCTCAAAGAGGAGTTGCTTCACTGCCTCGATCAATTTGGTTGCAGTTTTCTGCCTCTTTTCTAACTCTACTCCTTCTTGAGGGGAGGTGATCAGAATTCCAGTATTCCAAATGTGATCACATACATTTGTATAATAGCATTGTATGCCACTATCAGAAATTTTATTTTCCTATCCTAGCAGTGCCTTTTTCACTGCTGCTACACACTGAATCCAGTTCAGACCCTGTGAGCAAATATGTGAAATTAAGAGGAAAAAATTACGCCAATATGCATCACTTTACACTTGTTTACACTGAATTGCCTTTGCCATTTTACTGCCCATTCTTTCAGTTTTGAGAGGTCCTTTTGGAGCTCTCCATAATCTCTTTTTGTTTCAATGATTCTGAATTTAAGCACTGACAAGGGCCCAATGTTTTGCACAGAAAGTGATGACTAGCTTGCTGTTGCTCATGGTGATGCATTGTTCCTCACCACTGGTCCTTGTTTAAGAGGCTGATGGACTTGTTGTTGCTCATTTTCATTTCCTTAGGTACCAACCAGCTTGCTAAAGAGCATCAACTCAGGCTGTTGTTCCAAGGACTATTGCATATTTATTCTCCATTCTGTGGAACTGGATTGCTTGTAAAATGCATTGCCTACAATGCTGTAAGAGGTCCCTCCTCCTTTTTCTCTCAAGCTTCTATTCAGAAACTTGCTGCTCTAGTCAGGAGGATGCTGTTGCACAGTTACAAATCAATAATTTTATTGGGGGGTGGGGGTGGGGTTTTCCATGAAATATCTATAGTCAATATCCCTATCATTCAATAAAATGTAAGTGTCTGAAACGAGGAATTCATTGGCTGGTGGTACAAAGCAATTTAGAAACAAACTACATTATGAAGAACAAGCCCTAATGCAGCACTCAAGTGATGATTAAACCTTGAAAATAAGTTAGATTTGAATTTTCACTAGTGATGGGCAACATCTTCTCAAATGAATCTTGAAATTAGCTCAGGTTTTCTGAGCTCTCTCAGGGAGCTCTTGAGAAGTGGGTAGCTTGGCATGCAAAGCTGGGAGAGTTCCACACTGAACTTCTGCCCAACTCTAGTCCTGGCCACGTTCTATGTCTAGTGATGGGCAACCCACTCCAAGACCAGTTCTTATTGATTTGTCTCTGAATAAACTGGGTTATTCTCTCAATCTAGGAAATAAATTGACCTGGAACAACCTAATGTGACCCAAACTGGTGTGGGTGGGTGTTATGATGTGGAGGACAACCGTCATTAAAACATCAACAAGCCAAATGGGTTTGGGGAATGGGTTGGAAATGGATAGCAAGGAGAGTAAGGAGCCGAATTCAAAGTTGATTAAAATCTAAGTGGCAGAAGCAATAATGGAGTCACAGTTGTCACCAAGCACTTCAGGCAAGCATAACGACCTGTTGAGTTTCATCCTTCAAACCGAAGTCCAGCAATAACTGTAAGTCACCCCAGCCATTCATAAGCTACCTCTGGACATCATGCTGTTCCTCCTTCATATAAATGGCCAAGGTGGTGCTGTTCCCACTGAAACACAGATAGATCTCTCTGAGGGGGGTGCGGGGGGGGGAGGAAGTAATCTAGATGTAGCACTCAAAGGATGCAGTGGGGGCTGCATCATGAAATAGTCTCTGGAGTTCAAAGCCAAATCTATACACTTTCTCTCAATTGCCTCCTCCGCCAACAGAAATAGCCGTGTGTGTATTCATAAGTAGACAGGCATCTTGTATCTATTTGCTAAATAAGCCTATCCATTCATTCACGGGAGTGAATTTGTAGCTATTATGATTCAAATGGCATGACATGCTTTATTTTTCTGCTATCGAGTTAAAAGAAGCAACAACCTGAAAATTGCAAAACCAAAGCAATTTGCTTTGCATAGGGACGTCTGGCAAATAAATTCTCTTTATGTGGATCAATAAATTCCCCCATCCGCTGCCTCCTCCTTCCCCCTGGGACAAAACAAAGCATGGGCACTCTAAAGAATATAGAGAGGGTTCCCTGACCCATTTCTGAGTATGGCATGCATTTTTTAAAAGATGACATGCTGTATTCATTACCTATTGATTTTAATCTCTCCCTCATCAACATTAACTGCTACCAGGAATTTGTACCAAGCCAGATCTTTGGGATGTCAATCAATTCATTAAACGTTTGTTTAGTGTGTCATGAGCATCACTATCTCTCATTAACCCACTATGCCAAAAATCAATCAATCAAATTGGGGGAAAGAGGAAGATATAGCAGAAGGTTAAGCTCCATCATAGGATATGGGAAGTAAGAACCAGAAAAAGACTGTGTATGGTGATCAGAACAAGGCAAGATCCATTCTACCCCACTTGCCATGGCTCAGACTACTGACATTCTTCCACACCTAATTTTTTGTCTATCTCACTGGTTCTACTGAATGCACAAGGTGATTATTTTAGTTGACCTTTTCTGGCATTCAGTCTAGGGCTGGTTGACAGGCATGTACAATTCCCATAGGGGGTTTAACTGACAATCTCTCTGCCTGGGTAGCTTTCAAAATTGTAGCCCTGGGTCTCCTAACAACCCCCAGCACCCTTAACAACTAATAGCTCTCAGAATACTTTGAGGAAAGCCATGTCTGGTTAAAGTGCTACCCTAGAACTTTATATGTGTAGTGTGAATGTTGCCTCAGTGTTGCCTTTGTAGAAATCAGCAGGGAGGAGGATGGGGACAAGTCCAGAGTTAGTTGGCTCTACCTGCCACTGGCCATAGCACTACTTGCTGTTGGTCTCCCTGCCTCCTGCTCTGCAAGTCCCAATGGGCACCAGCCATGGCAGAACCTCAATGCATGCAACTCCATGCACGGTGAACACTCTATAACATTCTAAATATGGCAGGTTGGCTGAAGCAAAGCCTGCTTCTTCAGTGCTGACCATTGTTCACATTAATTACCCCATACTGGGAATCTAAGGTGAAACGCCCATGTAGCAGAAGTTGCTCCCAGTTCCAATCACCCCACAGAGGAAGTTTAAGGTCCAAATAGCTTGCTGCTGCAGAAGATTAGGTTTCAGTAATACAGTTCCAGATACCGATATATACATACAGCTTGTAGACATTGCAGATACAGATATGGATATATATGTGTCAAAAATATCTCTGTTGCTCCAGCAATTCAAGATGTAGCACTGACTACTGAGCTGACATGCCTTCATTACTTATATAGTCAGCATCGGGCCACTACCATAGCAACTGACTTGGATGACCCTGCACCTGTTGCTTATCTCATCCATGAGGTGATTTGTGTCCATGAAAGAAATCAACCTCTTCCTCCAGTCCAGTTCCTTCAACACCCCACATTGAACATTGGGAATGAGATTATAATTAAACATGCCTGTGTGCTGGTTTTGCAACATTAGATGCATAGTTCCTTGTGTTTGCAAAGAGAGAAGTGTGACAGATTGTTCTGTGTTGATCATGTTGCTTTGTTAAGAGATATTAACAACCAACAGGGACAAATAGTTCTACAATGCATCAACATCTCTTATTCTCTTTTTGTCACAGTTTAATCTGGAACACACACAAAAAAGTGAGCATCAAACCTTGCTGAGAATTTCTTTTTTCTATGAAATGACACCTGTGCAAACAGCGCAGAGAGTTGGTTTCTCATTTATGCCAGCCACAGAAAAGCCAGCAAAAATAGTTTCTACACGGCAGCTTCTCCATAGTGAGCATGGAGCACGCAGCTTGAATCAATGCAATGGACACAGACACACAACAAGGGTTTCCAACACGGTGTCCGTGGGCACCAGTGTGCTCATGAGTAACTCCTAGGGTGCTCAGAAAAGGTCTCAGTAAATAGCTCTTCAAAAATCCATAATGCAGCTGAGATTGATTGCTTTTCCTGCTCAATTCCTGTTTGCACTTGCTCAGCCTCTCCAACATTAAACATGTCCTGCTTTAACATGCACACATTTCATTGGATGTCAGGATTGCATGCTGACCCCCACTCCTGTCTTTTCTGAACCAAGGGGAGGTACAAAGAGCTTCTCTCTCAGAGCAAGGGCAGTGATTGTTCATGCAGATACCTTTCCCCCCATTTCTGAGGCAGCAGATCAGGGGAGCGGATGCCCCCATACCAATCTGTAGTCCTTTGTCTCCTTCCACTCTTTTAGATGTGGCAGTCATTTCTCGTGCACCAAAGGCAGCCATTTTCTGCTAGGCCCCATGCAGCCATTTTGTGTTATGCTACAAGCACACTGGCAGCCATTTTGTGGCTGGCACCTCAGACACCTTCTCCAAATACCACATAGTTCTAGTACCCCATCAAGGTTGGAGACTATTGCAATCCTTAAGCCTTTTTGATAACTACATTTTTTCTCTCATTTCTCCAATACAACTCATGACAACATGACCACCTTAAACTCCAGATGGATGATTGTCGCAGGATTTAATGTATTAAAAAAAAGCCATCTAGGATCTCAGTGAGAAGAGCTGTCCTATTTTCCATGTGTATTTTCTTTTATTGTGGGGAAGCAGGCTTACAACCCCTGCTCCCAGCAATTTGTGGCAAGGCAGATATTGAACAACATATTTATCATGTGATAATTGGGTCCAGAGCCTGGCCTGGCAAGCCTCAAGGACAAAAATAGCTGCAGGGGATTTGGTAGGTTAGGCTAAAACTGTGGCTAATTTGCCTCAGGTCAGGATGAACCCATCTCAGCTAAAAACATTGCTGGCTTTCCCTGTCCCTCATGATACCAACCTGGTTCCATTTGGCACCATCAAATGTCTCCATGCAAGTTGGTGCACATCTGGATGGAGACAGAGTCATATGTGCTACTAAACCCCACAAGCAGTGAGTCGGTAGCTGTCCCTGAGATCACAGTACTGCCTTCCTCAAACATCTGGAATTTCTAGAAATTGGCTTACTGTTCACAGCTACCTCTGCCACCTTAGACTGTTTCCAGCCTGCTTTATCAGATCTGTGTTGGGAAATAGCAGCCCAAGAGGGTCTAAGATCTAGCACAGGTGTCGAGAACCACTGACTCTCCAAATGTTGCTGAAGTATAGTCAGGGGTGCCATCTCATGGGGGCCAAGCTATGTTGGCCCCCAACAATTTTTTGAGGGGCTCCCCCCCTCAATGTTCCAAATGATCAGGGGGTGGAAAAGGTTGAGCACAGAGCTGAACTCGGTGTGGCTTCTGTGGCCAGCTCCTCCTCCTCCTTCTGCTGTAGAAGGAGGCCCCAGCTGCTCCTGAAGTTGCAATGTGAATTCGCACATGTGAAGTCACTCTTAACCACCACTGCTCCCACATCTGCAACACAACTTGGTGCTTCTGAATACAACTCCCATCAGCCCGAGCCATTGACCATGCTTGTTGGGTCTGGTAGGAGTTGTAGTTCAGCAACCACTGGAGGGCGAAAAGTTCCCCATCCCTGATCTATCGGGTCTTTATCCAATTCTCTTTTGGAGTGAGCAAGAGATCTAGGCATCACCCCAAAATACAGGGCTGTCACTGATAAACACCAGTGCCCTTTGCTGTTGTCATGGGGAATTTCTTTATGTTTCTTTGATCCTTGCTCCATATTTTTGATAACAAAGGATTTTTAGGAGGGATGTCACATTACATCACTAGCTTCATATCCAAAAGGAGGAGTGGTAGCAGAGAGCAGACCCAGCCCCACGTCTGAGGAAACATCTACCCCAAACTTCCACCTTCCAGATGCACTGCGATCAGCCCCAGCCATCACAGTCAACAGTGAGGGATGTTGGGGACTGTATCCCAACAAGGCTGAAGAAAGCTGATCTAGTTCCAAGCTCAGACTTCACTCTAAGACAGTGTTTCCCAAACTTGGGTCTCCAGCTGTTTTTGGACTACAACTTCCATCATCCTTAGCTAGCAGGAGGAGTGGTCAGGGATGACTGGAACTGTAGTTCAAAAATAGTTGGAGACCCAAGTTAGGGAAACACTGGTGTAGACAATACAAAACTAGATGTATCAATAGAATGACTTGGTATAAGGCAGTTTCATGTGCTCCTGTGTACAAGTCTGGTCAGCTACACTACATGGGATTTGGGGTGGGGCGTGAATTGGGGCCATTTTGTCCTTATCATTTTAAGTCCCAGGGCTGCTTTCCTTTCTGAGCAACCTCCCAGGCTGGTGAAGAATGTGGCCTGGAGACAAGAGGGCATGATCTGGGTCATGTTGTCGCCTGAGTCCCAAGGGCCACACAAACAGCTCTGGGGGGCACATTTGACCTCCATGCCAGAGGCTCCTTGTTTTTAGGCCTATTTATCACCACTCATGGAGCTGAGCATCTTCAGTTTGCAAAATTTCTCTGAAAGGTAGACAGGGAGGAGTAGGAGGAGAAGGGGGGGAATATCCACGGGAGAGTAAACCACATGAATGGCGTTTAAAAACTGAAAGCTGCTACTTTAATTATGGGCTTTCCATTTTATCACCGATAGCATTTTCTCACACATTCATCAGTAGACCTGGTGATAAATCAATTGTGGCTAGCCAGAAGCTGCAGTCTGGCTCCATCCACTTCTCCTCCCTGAGAGCTCTGGAGTGATTAGTATGCAGCTCAGCACTAACAGACTGTGCATTTCGCATCAGCTTTGGACAAAGCTGGTATCAAGCAGATGCCCCCAGCACCGATTCTAGGCTGCTGGGTTTGGCTGCAGGGGAAAGAGGTGTGGGAAGGGGGAAGACAGATGAGGAAATGGAGAGAACCGACTATCTTAATGCTTTTAAGATTTTGCAACACAATCTCAAAGGTAAGGGGAAGGAAAGAAAGGACATTAAAGTGGGCGTTTTAGAGAAATTCTCGTGGGTATCTTTGGCTGCCTCAATAGTAATAATTGCAAGTGGCTGCTGTGGTGCTTGTGTTCTCCTTCCTAGAGGCTTGCAAAATCTCCCTATGAATATTCCTCTGCCACAAACTCATCAGATGCCGTCAGGGAAACCATTCCTTTTCAGACATGTGGGGTGGACGGAATCTGCTATATGGAGATCATAATGAAGGGTTATTATAGCCTGGTTTGCATGGAGCATTAAACCAGGGTTTCCCCAAACTTGGATCTTCAAGCTGGTTTTTTTTTTGGGCTACAACTCCCATCATCCCCAGCTAGCAGAACCAATGGTCAGGGATGGTGGGAACTGTAGTCCAATAAGAGCTGGAGACCCAAGTTTAAGGAAACACTGCATTAAACCATGGCTAAGAGAGGCTGAAATTTATAAACCAGCAATAAACTATGGCTTGCAAGTGGTGTTTGTTCCATGGTTGTGCTGTTGGGCCAGGTTCAGGTGATCAAATTTAAACATAGTTTATTTAACCACAGGTTATAAATCTCAGGTTAGAGTTGCATGGGAATCAGGCTGACAAGGGTTTGATGGGATAACTTTGGAACACCGAGAATCATCAACATCATATATACTGCATTGCATGAGACAGACAGACATGTGCATGCATAGCAGTGACTAGAAAGGAATGACTGCTGGGAGGACTGCAGAACAAAGAAATGCCATGTTGGAATGTAGCCCCACCTGCAATAAAACCTGTCTCTCCTGTATTGGTCTCTACAGCCACAGCAGGCACTGTAAATCTCCTATGGTTTGACTTTATCCCTGAAGGTGCATATTTCCATGGTCTCCAGTGATTGTTTCATTGCCCTCAGATCCATGGAAAACCACAAGGCTGTCTGGGCTCCATGCAATCAGAGAGGGCGCTTCGGAGCCAAACAGTCAATAGCCCTGGTTAACTCCACATTCCAGCGGGCCACCAGGGAATCAGCTAAAAGGCCATCAACATGGGATAAAACACCCCCTACCACTCTCTGGAAACCATTTGGAGCCATTAACTGGTAGGAGCGGAGCATCAGAATCGATCCCACCTCCCTGCAGAGGGGAAGGGTCATGGAGAAGTCTAGTTGTACCACGAAGTGATATCTTATCTTTGAATGCATGTGTTATATTTTTTAAAAAATGCAGAGGGGGGCATAATTGCAGTGCATGTGGGCCCTTTGACCAAAGGTTGTTCCAGAACTAAGCACTATACACTTATGAAATTAATGCACACAAGTTAATCATGTCAACAGTTTCAGTGGGCCTATTCTGCACTGGATGCACTTTGGATACAATCTATAACGTTGCATGGATTGCTCCCTATTCAAGACCCTAGCCACTTCCATTACCATCACCCTTGCCGGTTTTTGAAGCAACAGTTAGTGGTTCATGGCCACTGAATATCATTGGGATGTTCTGGGGGTCCCCTTCAGGGTTTTGACCCCTAACACACACACATTCCCGGTCTGCTAATAGCTTCCTCTGAGTGGTTCCAATTGTGGCTACATATACAAAGCCCTCACAGGCTGAACACCAGAAAGAAAGAGGATGATTAGGTCAGAAGCCTGATATGCTATTCAGGAAGCTTTTGCCTATTCCCTCCCACTTCCTTTCCATATACAATAACTTGTCCTTCACTATCTGTGGTCCAAAAACCACACAACTCAGCAAAAGCAGCTCTATGTGATTCGGCAGATCGTGGAGCTCAGCTCTCTGTTAATAGGAGCCCCTTGATTGCTAATTGAGGAGACACAACCTTTTCATACATTCATGGCTCTTGTTTGCAGGTGAAAGCCTTTGTTCGAGTGTGCAAAGGGAACAAGGCAGCCTGCAAGACAGTTCCGTTGCTAGAAAGCAGAAGCCCATTAAACTCTTCCTGCTGCGGCAGCACTGACCCTTCCATCTGCACCCCCAGGCGCTATTGAGCAACACACTTCTCGCTCGCTCCACAGCCTGTCACCCACTAAACATTACACTGCCTCTTGATCATTCACTTTTAGGTGCAGGCACCCGACAGGAGAGCCAGGGCATGCGAATCATTTACTTCTTAATGTGAATGGCAATCCCAAAAGGGAGAGATGAGCAGAGGCTAGAGAAGAGCGGAAGAAACTGATGTGTGTGGAGGGAGGCAGTAGCCTTAAGCTCTCAGATCTACTTCCACTGTCAGAGGCCCATTGCTGGGAACTGCAGGTGGGGAACATCCTGATGTATTCAGGCTCTGCTTGCAGGCTTCCACAGGTATCTGGTTGCAACTGTGGGAATAGATTGCTGGTCCAGATGATGCAGCAAAGCTCCTCTGCAGCAGCGGAGGAAGCCTCTCAGGCACCTGTGGCAAACCGCCCATAGGGGCGGGATGCAATTGGTGCCCGGGGGGGGGGGGCGATCGGCATGGCGATCAGCACCCAATGGGAGTGATTGGCATGGTGATTGGCACCCAGGGGGGAGGCGCGGCAATCCACCCGGGGGGGATTTTGTCACACACCCCCTCAGGGATGACACCCAGGGCGAACTGCCCCCACCACCTCCCTTCCTATGCCCCCTGCTCCTCTGACATTCTTCTCTCCAACTTCCAAGGTGCACCACTGATAGGGAAGCAGATGTTCCTGTTAGCCTCGTCTTGAAGACCAATCCGCCACCCCGCTTTCCCAAATGCTCTTTATGGCTGCAGCAAAGGTGTGTTTCTCAGTCTGACATTAATTAGGAGGCTTCGGCATCCAGCCTTCTGGCATTCTGGCCAGCTGAGCCCCTGCCACGCTGAGCCTTTTTATCTCTTGCTGAGCCTGGGAGATGGAACTCTCGCCCTCCTCTGCAGATGTTGTGAGAGACTCCGAGAGGCTGCAAGGAGCTGTTGCTATAATGACTCTTCTGCTCCAGAAGGCAGGTGGATTGGACACAGAAACAAGGAGGGAGGACAGAGCTAAACACTCCTTTCTCTTTAATGGGATTCTCTCTCATAGATATATAGATATAAGATATATAGACACACACACATACTGATTGCAACTCTAGCACTTCCTAATGCTCCTCTCAAACTGCAGTACCAGTTGCATTATGGAACTGTGGCTTTTTGACTGAGGCTAACCTACCTCACAGGGGACGCGGGTGGCGCTGTGGGTTAAACCACAGAGCCTAGGACTTGCCGATCAGAAGGTCGGCGGTTCGAATCCCCGTGATGGGGTGAGCTCCCATTGCTCGGTCCCTGCTCCTGCCAACCTAGCAGTTCGAAAGCACATCAAAGTGCAAGTAGATAAATAGGTACCACTCTGGTGGGAAGGTAAACGGCGTTTCCATGAGCTGCTCTGGTTCGCCAGAAGTGGCTTAGTCATGCTGGCCACATGACCCGGAAGCTGTACGCCAGCTCCCTCGGCCAATAAAGCGAGATGAGCGCCGCAACCCCAGAGTCAGTTACGACTGGACCTAATGGTCCCTTTACCTTTACCTTTAACCTACCTCACAGGGTTGTTGTGGGGATTAAACAAGGGGAGGGAGAGAACCATGTACATCTCCTTGAGCCCCTTGAGGGAAAAGGTTGGATATCAATACAATAAACAAACAAACTCTTGTGGAGCATAACTCCACTCCCCATGCCACCCTTTCTTCTCACTGCCCTCTGTCCCTTCCAAGCCTTCTTCCACCGGTATTTATCACAAAGAAGCATTATGTTTTGCAGGCTAATAAGGATCCCATTAAGCAGTATTTGTAACCAAGGTTCAATGGGGTGTGGTCGTGGTAGGAGGCGTCAGAAACTCTTGCAATCAACAGCCCAATTCCCAGGAGTCTAGCAATACATTTTGCCTTAAGGGAGCAGAGACCAACACTGAGGAGACAGGACAGTTAGGAGGTCATCATAAAGGAGGTTTCCAGGGGAAATTTTTGGAGAAGTTGCCGACAGAGATAAGCCTCCATTTCTGCATTTTTAATTAGCCACTATGACCTGTGAAGTAAACAAGACAGCAAATCAATTTGAAATGCAACGTTTCCCACAACTGTGAGAGTCCTCTGGAGGCAACTGCTTCTCATGGCCAGAGAGTTGCCCTGGCGCCAACCCTTTGCCAGGTCAGAAGTTCCATTTCAAAATTAAATTAATAGCTATAAACATCACTTTGTGCAAGCAAATGCTTGACAGCGGGTCACGTAGCAAACGATGCATCCTACAATTAACTGTGCACACACACAAACACACACACAGACACACACACACACGAGTCAGTTTCATGGAAAGGCTTCTGATTGGCTCCACCACAGACCCTATTTTGATATTACACAAGTTTGCATGAGAAATTCACAGTTATCACTGTGATGTGCACAGTGGGATGGTATTTCAAAACTTTTGCAGCAAGTTTTTAACTTTTCTACAGTGTTATTGTATGCTTTTATTGCTCTAAACTGCACATATATAATGATATATATATAGTCAAATGCTTTTATAAATAAATAAATGGCTCACCGGGCAGGATGCAGACGCTATGCTAGGATCCCAGCTGATGGGGTGCTGTTGCTGACGGGGAGTGGGAAGGGACAAGGGAATGGGGATGTCAGTGTTGTGCAAACACACTGGTGGGAAGGCTTTCATTGTGTTTGCACCATGCCAATCTCCCTACTCCCTTGCTCCTCCTTCTCTTCCTCCAGGCAAGCAAGAGCAATCCATCTGCCCAGAAGCCATTGGGGTGCTTCTGCTCTACCTAGTGAGCCACTTCTGGTTACAACTTCTGGCCACCCTACAGTCCTCAAAACTGCTTCAAAGGGGAACCAGCTTGAAACAGTTCTGGAAAGAGGAGATCATTTGAGAGAGGGCAAGGGATTTTCTGCACCAGTTCAGCAAGTTTCCAGAATTCTTTCAAACTGAAGTTCGAAAGCTCAGTAAGTTTCCAGAATTCTTTCAAAACTATTTTTCTGTAGAGAGGGATGCTGGAGCCTATACAAGAATGCAGAACTGTGCCACTTTTGGTTTCTTATTTATACCATCTTCAGTTCTGTTTGCCACATTTCTTATATCCCTTCAGGAAGTGTGGATTTGTGAGGTTTGCATTAAAATGCAAACCAAATCAAATTCATCTCCCATCCCAAAGTCTGTCTGTCAGCAATAAGTGCTAGGAAACATGAACGCGGAATTTTAAAGAGAGAGAATAAATGCTGCATTAGTATTTAACAATTACATAATTCATTTATACTATTTTAATTATACAATCGGAGGCACACAAAGATGCAACCGAATCAATTTTAAAGGGGAGTCATAGAATTGTAAAGGGACACAAAGGGTCATCTAGTCCAACCCCCTGCAATGCAGGAATCACAGCTAAATAATCCTTGACTGATGGCCATTCAAGCTCCACTTAAAAACCTCCAATAAAGGTGAGTCCTTCTGAGGGAGTCTAATCCACATGAAGTCAGGAGTGGGTGCCATCTTGTTCTTTGCCTTGGGCAGCAAAATGTCCTGGGCTAGCACTGGCCTACATGCTTTAGTTCCCCCCTTTTTATGACCTTAAAACTAGAAACATTCTTTTTTTAAGAAAAGGTCAGATTTCCAGGATGCTCAATGCTTCATCCAGTACTCCATCTCAATGGATTCTGCTCAACACCAGTCATGCTCACCAGACCCACCGGAATCAAATGGCATGGCTAACTCTATTCTATTAATCTCAATGGGTCTACTCTGAGTAGAGGTGAGCTGGATACAGCCCACAACTTGCATATTACCAGACTTTCTTACTTCACTCCCAAAGGTGCATTCTTCCATTGTCTCCTGAGACAGACGGATCCCAAACTTCAGTAGTAAGTACTGATGGTTTTACAGTGCATCTGTTAATTGACTGTTTGTTTGTTTTTTTGCTGTTGCTTAGAGATTTCTATATATATTAAGTGGCACAGAAATTGCCTTGGATAATTAAAAAAAAAAACATTTTTTAAAAAAATCGCAAGCACAGCTTGGCTTGCAACCTGTTTTGATGACAGATTAATTCCTTGTCGACTGCAAACTCGCAACAACGCCTCGCAGTACGGAACCATTTCGTGTCAAATGGAACAGGGGGGACCCAAAGTCTGCTGAAGAACGGTTCATTCCAGTTCCCATCCTCTCTTCTTCTCGCACATGTCGGCCTGCCTTGGAATGGCTGAGGTGGTAGGGGGAGACCTCGTCACTGCAGTAAACAGCCAAGATTCTGAAGCTTCCCAGGAAGCAATGTAGGCCATTAAAGCCGGGGCTGCTTCCTTGGAGGACTCAAGTCTCTAACTGCTCTTTAATTATTCAATGGCTATAAAAAACACCTTGAGATCAACCATTAATAGGACAGGGGAAGCTTACGACTTGAAGTAGCTCTTGCTACATCTTTATCTCCTGCCGCTCTATCTCAGGGATGAAAGGATCTCTCGATTAGGCAAAGCATTGGTATTATTAGATTTCCTTAGAGCCCTAACACAGAGATATTAGATTATTACTGCAGATACATTTCTAAGGCACTCATCACTGGAGTATCAGGGTACCAATTACAGAGATTTAGAGATCTTTCGTCTCTTTTTCACTAGAGATGGGGAGGGAGACACACTTTCTCTCTTCCCCTTCTCAACTCAGCCCAAGTCTTTCCAGCTACCCTTTCCACTCATAATTATAATAAATTGTCTATTAACACAGCACCATAGAGTTAATGGACCTCTGCAGGAGTAACATCAGCAAGGAGAGGTTCCTGGCCACAAAGAGCTTGAAAATGAAAGTTTTAACTAGAGGGGATACAAAAGAGGGAGGGAAAGAGACTAGGGTAGCCTAGGAAAACAGAGAAAAGGCAGTTGCACACACATAGGCTTGGTTAATAATTAATAATAATAATAATAATAATAATAATAATAATAATAATTGGCTACAGTTGGGCAAAGGTGATGGGGTTAAGCCAATGCATTCACAGAGCAGGTGAGGGGTGGTTTTTTTTTGGGGGGGGGGGTATCTGAGAAGTGATTGGGTGAGCAGAGTACCAGGCAAAAGGAGGGGGTAAAGAGAACAAGTGCAGAGCATGAAAGCTTTGGGCAGCTGAGAATCTTGGCGTTACAAGGACCAAGGCCATTTGAAGAGAACAAAACACAGGAATCTGGCTATCCACAGTGAGAAAAGATGCTGTATTAGAAGGACCATTCGCCTGATCCATCAGGCTCTTCTCAAGTTCTTAAGAAGTAAGAGGAGAAAGGAAGAAATGCTTGGGAAGAGCCAACACCCCAGAGTTTGTACTGAATATCAAGACAGATGGAAAACAGAAGATCACATGGCATCAGGATAGGGATATGCCAAAGTGCCTATTTTCAGCCCGTGACAAGCTTTCCAAACTTCACTTACGAGCACCTGCTCTGCCACCTGAGGAGAAATGGGAATGTGTTGCTCCGTGTCCCCACCTCCAGTGTGTGCCACAACGTCGTCATCCCCAACCGCCTCTTCACCAAACTCAGCAAGAGGGGGAATGTTCCACAATGCTTTCATGCTTGTCTTTTCTGCCTCAGGGGTGGGTAAGATGAGCAAGAGAGGGGCATTCCACAAGATGGCACTTGTCTTCTCAGCCACAGGGGCAGGGAAGGCAAACGGCAGTGCCATGGGCTGGAATGCTCCCAGCGAGAGGGGGCATTCCGATGGCAGTGGAAATGGTGGGGCAGTCGGAGCGCCCCACTTGAACTTTTGCCGCCTGAGGCAGCTGCTTCATTCCGGCTCATGGGTGGGCCAGCTATGCATATGAGTCTGCTCTGAATCATAACCATCATAAAAATTCTGAATTGCCTTTTATTTATTATTTATTTCACAAAATCTAAATGCATCTTGATTGGAAAACAAAAAAACAAAAAATCAGCTCTCAAAGTAGTTTCACATGTGTGCCAAGGCAAATTACAAATATACCACAGAACAGCATGTCAAATAGTTTTCCAAACTGTACAAAAGCAGCAGCAACAACTGAAGACAGGTTTTAAAACTGTATTGTTTTAACAGAAGATCTAAGTCAGGTAACTCCATGAAAATTTGCAGTTCTATTTGCCTTTCATCTCAATGTCTGAATGCATTTTGTACTAAAATGCACACCCACACCTTTGGGACAGTTTTGGAGCTAGGAACTGCATTACAAAATTTGGGAAAGTGCAAAAAAACCCAAACAGCAACATTCCGATCTGCATACAATTTGGTGAGGTGAGTATTAGGTCAGTTTGCTTGAAAATTCAGACTGAACGACATTCATCTTCTTCCTCCCTGTTTGAGCACAGAGAAAGAATGGTTTAAGTATGCCTGGAGGTGAGAGGACAGATGATCACAAAAGGCCTGAGGTAATAACCAGATATGTTTCAGCTGGTGAACTACTCCTCTGTTTTAAAAGCAACACATCCAGCGCAGCACAGAGAGTTGATGGGAACCAAGAGGAAGGAAGTTTGGATGTGCAAATGAATGTGATAACATGCCTGAAGTGGGACTCCACAAAATGTAGGACTTGTCAGAAGAGAAAGACTTGTTATTTAGGGAACAAATCTTTGACCTAGATTCTTTTTCATAAGTAAAGTTACTGTTATCAAGGGCTGCAAGCCTCCGATCCACTGACCTCCAAAATATTGTGACTGCCATTAATATACCTTCTTGCAAAGGAGACAAAGCTTTCAACCCACCAAGACATTCACACAAGATTCATGTTTCCCAATTGTTGGAATAAGGGTTGCATAGGACAGAACATAACCACTATACAAATATGACTTATGCTAAGTGCTTTTCAAGCTGTATAGGGCAATATAACAATCCTTCCATCCCATGATACTATGCCATGCCTTCCTCTGTGGCAATATCTTGCAGAGGATGCGTTATTGGGCTTCATCCAAACACCCTTCACATACCCTTTATTCCTTTACTTATAGAGACTCTACACACACACACAGTGCTAATCTTGCCCATGAACTGCTACAGAGCAACTCTAATACTACCATCGCTGGCTGAGCCGATGAGAAAAAATAAAAATTTAAGCACATAATCTGTTGGCGCAGATGTATAAGCACAGAGACAACAATTTCCCCAAATATTCCAGGGCGCAATTGTTTCCTGCTCTCCTCTCCAATCTCAAGCACCTCTCAGCTTGACACACTCTGAATCCCAAAAGGCAATGTGCCTTGAATTCCATTTTGTTCCTTTGGTTTATTTATTATCCTTTCTGTTTGAACTTCCACCTCCTTCTGCAGAGGGAGCAAGAGAAGAGATAAAAACAGCAGCAGCCTCAAAAAGGTACAAGGGCAGAGACAAACCTAATAATACGTGACAAAGAAAAGGGCATTTTCTCAAAGATACTTAAATCCAACATGGATTGAGATAAACTTTGAACCTACTGGTTGAACACAGCAGCACAAGGGTGGGATACAGAAGGGCTGAGTTAGCCCTAAAACAACCCATGCAATTGTGCCTGCTTCAAAAGACTGCATAGTGGGAAAGGGTATGGAAACCAAGCCTTATTAATGACTTTCTATAACTGTGTTAACCTCAACCCAACTTGCTTGGACCTAGAGATGGGTATCCAGTCAAAACTTGGTTGTTGAAAGCAATCTGTTCTGGAAGACTGTTCAACATTTGAAATGTTCAGCAATGGAGGCGCGGCTTCTGATTGGTTGCAAGAGCTTCTTGCACTCAAGCAGAAGCCACGTCAGACCTTCGGGTTCTGAAAAACGTTCGAAAACCGGAGCATTTACTTCCAGGTTTTTGGCATTCGGGAGCCAAAACGTATGATAACAGAGGCATTTGGGAACCGAGGTTTGACTGTATCTGCCAATTCTGGTTGCTCTCAGTTTTGTATTATTCTTTTTTCAATCTTAAGTGCAGTTCCTCACATTTGTACATCAGTCTGTATTAAAAGAAATTAAAAAGTCATTGTGAAAACTCTTCATTTGAGTGCAAATTTACCCCATTATACATACTTTTCTATGCAGTTTTGCCTTACATAGATACTTTTTGCAAAACAATTTGCCCTAATATAATGAACTTTTGTGTGTTATTTTCACCAATATATGCACACTTTACCCTACTATATATGCATTTTTGCATACAAGACATGGCTGGAGAGCTGCAGTGCAAAATTCAGATGTCTGACTTTCAAAGGATTGCTGCGTTTCAGTTCATGTATTGTTTCAGAAAGTGCAAATTAGATGGGCTTGCCTTTAAATGCTAACTGAATTTATTTTCTCATCCAACCCTACTTGGACCTGACCTATCTGACTAGACCTGACTTTTCATAACACAGGAAGGCA
Organism: Podarcis filfolensis; assembly: GCF_964270895.1. Classification (NCBI taxonomy): domain Eukaryota; kingdom Metazoa; phylum Chordata; class Lepidosauria; order Squamata; family Lacertidae; genus Podarcis; species Podarcis filfolensis. The sequence continues at coordinate 18,371,119 of NC_139618.1, read as the reverse complement.
ATTCCCATATCATCTCAGTAGGTATATTAATTGAATTCTATGAATTGATGAAATTAGTTGTTACTCCACAGGGAGAAAAGATATTATAAACCAGCAAGGATGGTGACTGTATTGCTAATTGCTCTCTTCCCCCAGCCCTCCGTTTCAGGCAATGCTAGAGTTCCTTGGAAGCTTCCCGGGGATAATGCAATGAGAAAGAGCTTTGCCTGCGGCTATCAACATACCACTATAATGTGCGACCAGGACAAAGTGTCTACATTCACACCATACATTTAAAGCACAGTGATGGCACTTTAAACAGTCATGGCTCCCCCAAAGAATTTTGGGAGCTGTTGTAGGACTACAAGAAGTTTTGTAAGGAGAACTATATGAAATATTGCAGAAAAGATTTATGAGAATGGATTTTGAGTTATGGATTATAAAAAAAGTAATAGTTGGGATAACAAATGTAAGATTAAGAGATGAGGTTTGAAAATCATTAGATATGGCTGATGGAAGTCTCAAGCTTAAATACCAAAAATGTTGTATAAGATGAGATGAGATGTTCTGTTTGGAAAATATATGTAAAAACTAATAAAAATGTATATTAAAAAATACAAAGAATTTTGGGAGCTGTAGTTCATTAAAGGTGCTGTGAGTTGTCAGGAGACGCCTATTTCCCTCCCAGAGCTAAAATTCCCTGAGTTCCCTGGGAAGAGAGAACTGCCAAACCACTCCAGGAGCTATAGCTCTGGGACAGGAATAGAGGGTCTCCTAAGAACTCACAGCACTATTAACAAACCACAGCTCTCAAGATTCTTGGGAGAAGCCACAATGGCTTAAAGGGGTATCATGGTTTTAAAGGTATGGTGTGAATGTGGCCAGTGTTGGGCATAATCTTGAGGGGGGTGAGGAATTCTGAGCTCAGAAGGAGCAAATAGGCCGAGTCACTGTGGCCAGCATCCTATAATAAAGGAATGTCCATCCTAGAAGATCAGACCCTCCAAGTATCCCTATTTTCCAGGGAAAGTCCCAGATTTACAACAGCCATCTGCTGTTTCTGATTTGATCCCAGAATGTCCTGCTTTTCCTTAGGCTGTACCTTTTTTCATCGGAGAAATGTTGGAGGGTATGGAGTTATGGAACCTCTGAGCCAAGGAAATAAGTAAATATGCAACATTTAGAAGACATCTGATGACATTCTTGTACAGTCGTACCTTGGTTCTCGAATGCCTTGTGACTCAAACGTTTTGGCTCCTGAACGCCAAAAACCCAGAAGTGTTCCTGTTTGAGAACTTTTTTTCTGATGCGGCTTCCGATTGAGTGCAGGGCAGGAAGCTCCTGCAAGCAATTGGAAGCAGTACATTGGTGTGTTTTTTTTTTAGTTTTTTTTAAGGATATTTATTGAGATTTTACAAAAACATAAGTTTACAAAATAGAAAAAGTCATATAGAAAGAAAAAGATACAAAAAAGAGAACATAGAAAAATACATTAAAAATAAAAAATAAAAATAAAAATACAAAATACAAAAAACAAATAGATAAAAAAGAATTAAAAACAAATCCGTTTTTTGTAACTTTAAACTCATGAGCTTGTTTCCTTGGCCTCCTCACACCTCCCCTTTTTGTATTCCCATTTAAATAATCAAATCAGCAAATCCTTACCCTCTTTCGTTTATCTTAACTCTATATCTTAACATATTATAATTCTATATTTTCATCCATTATCAATTCATTTTTGCATATTCTTATTAACTTTGTTGCTAATGCCACTTATTTTCAATCCAACATCATTTTAACATTCATTAATTTTACAGTGTTTCTGAAGATAGTCTTTAAATTTCTTCCAGTCTTCTTCCACCAACTCTTCTCCCAGGTCTTGGATTCTGCCAGTCATTTCCGCCAATTCCATATAATCCATCACCTTCATCTGCCACTCTTCCAGGGTGGGTAACTCTTGTGTCTTCCAGTACTTTGCAATGAGTATTCTTGCTGCTGTTGTTGCATACATAAAGAAAGTTCTATCCTTCTTTGGCACCAATTGGCTGACTATGCCCAGGAGAAAGGCCTCTGGTTTCTTCAGGAAGGTATACTTAAATACCTTTTTCATTTCATTATATATCATCTCCCAGAAAGCCTTAGTCTTTGGGCACGTCCACCAAACGTGAAAGAATGTACCTTCATTTTCTTTACATTTCCAACATTTATTATCGGGCAAATGATATATTTTTGCAAGCTTGACTGGTGTCATGTACCACCTGTAAATCATTTTCATAATATTCTCTCTTAAGGCATTACATGCCGTAAATTTCATACCGGTGGTCCACAACTGTTCCCAGTCAGCAAACATAATGTTGTGACCAATATCTTGTGCCCATTTGATCATAGCAGATTTAACTGTTTCATCCTGCGTATTCCATTTTAACAGCAAGTTATACATTCTTGAAAGTATCTTAGTTTTGGGATCTAACAGTTCTGTTTCCAATTTTGATTTTTCCACCTGGAAGCCATTTTTTTTATCCAAGTTATAGGCCTCTCTTATTTGATAATAATGAAGCCAGTCTCGCACTTTATCTTTTAATTTCTCAAAACTCTGCAATTTCAATTTGTCTCCTTCTTGTTCCAATATTTCCCAATATTTCGGCCATTTGGCCTCCATATTGAGTTTTTGCTGAGCCTTCGCTTCCATTGGTGACAACCACCTTGGGGTTTTATTTTCCAGTAAATCTTTGTATCTTATCCAGACATTGAACAATGCTTTCCTGACAATATGGTTTTTAAATGCTTTATGTGCTTTAACCTTGTCATACCACAAATATGCATCCCATCCAAAAACGTTGTTAAAACCTTCTAGGTCCAAAATGTCTGTGTTCTCAAGAAGCAGCCAGTCTTTCAACCAGCAGAATGCTGCTGATTCATAGTAAAGTTTAAAGTCTGGCAGGGCAAATCCACCTCTTTCCTTTGCGTCAGTTAATATTTTAAATTTTATTCTGGGCTTCTTGCCCTGCCAGACAAATCTAGAAATGTCTCTCTGCCACTTCTTGAAACAGTCCATCTTGTCCAAAATTTGCAATGATTGAAACAGAAATAACATTTTTGGCAATACATTCATCTTTATAGCTGCAATTCGACCCAACAGGGAAAGCTTCAAATTTGACCATATTTCCAAATCTTTTTTCACTTCTATCCAACATTTCTCATAGTTATCTTTAAATAAATTTAAATTCTTAGCAGTCATATTAACCCCCAAATATTTTACTTTCTTAACTAATGTTAAACCTGTCTCCTTCTGAAACCTCTCTTTCTCAATTGGTGTAAAAATTTTCTCAAGCACTTTAGTTTTTGACTTGTTCAACTTAAATCCTGCCACATGACCAAATTCTTGAGTCAATTCTAATACTCTTTTCGTACTAGATTCTGGCTCCTGTAACGTCAAGACTAGGTCATCTGCAAAGGCTTTCAATTTATATTGTTTGGCTCCGACCTGAATACCTTTAATCAAACGGTCCCTTCTAATCATATTCAGCAAAACCTCCAGAACTGAAATAAAAAGCAATGGGGAAATTGGGTAGCCTTGTCGTGTCCCTTTCTCTATCTTAAATTCCTCTGTCATCACATTATTAACTATTAACTTTGCCTTTTGTTCTGAGTAAATTGCACTTATACCATTTTCAAACCCTTGGCCCACCCCCATTCCCTGAAGATTTTTCTTCATAAAATTCCAAGAAATATTATCAAAAGCTTTTTCCGCATCTATAAAAATTAAAACTGCTTTGGTATTGATGTTCACTTGCAGCTTCTCCAAAATGTTAATTATATTCCTCGTATTGTCAGACAAATGTCTACCTGGGAGAAAGCCGGCTTGATCTTTATGTATCTCTTCAACTAATACCTTTTTTAATCTATTAGCCAAGATATCAGCAAAAATTTTGTAATCCACATTAAGCAGGGATATGGGGCGGTAGTTCTTAAGTTGTGTCTTTTCAGACTCAGTTTTCGGTATAAGTGTAATGTAAGCTTCCTTCCACGACTCTGGCGCCTTTTCCCCCTCCAAAATTTCATTACAGACCTCCTTTAGTGGCTGAATTAACCAGTCTTTCAAAGATCTATAGTATTTGGAGGTTAGACCATCCGGCCCTGGAGATTTACCCAACTGCATGTTCTGAATGGCACCTTCAACCTCCTGTTCTGTAATTTTGTGATTCAACATTATCTTATTTTCTTGAGAGATTTTTTGTAATCCATTTGTTCTTTAAAATTGGTCTAAATCAGTCTCTTTCTGTGGCCCTTGTGTATATAGTTGTTTAAAATATCTCTGGAAGCACTTTCTAATCTCCAATGGATTCTGTATGTTCTTTCCTTCCACATCCAAATTTGTGATGGTGTTTAATTTTTGTCTTTTGTCCAGAATGGAAAAATCCCCCAGCTGGGTGTACAGCTTCAATGTTCCTCTAGGGGGACACTGTAGCAGTCATTAAAGTTACAATAAAGAATCTTTTCCAACTTTCCTAAGTCCCCTCAAAAAAACAAGCAACAGTTTCAAGTCCAGAGAAGACCTTCAGCAAGTATCTCCTTTGCAGAGTTAACCATTAAAAAGTTACATTGTCTATAAATAGTGCGACTCTCAATGCAACAGTTCTAGTGAACCTGGCAGTCCGTTCCCAGGAGTTAGATAATTGTCTCTATTTTTCCCAGAAGAAAAAAAAGTCACTTTTCCCTCTCCCCCCCCTCCACTAACCTGGGGGGGGGGAGTTCTTTCACTTTGACGTTCGGATTTAGAACTTTAAAAGCACCGCTCTCCAGGTCTTAGCTTAAAAACGTCTTTGCTTTGATCTGTGTACAGAAACGGAAGGCGGACTTCCTGTTTACACCTTCCCGCTTCAGTGCCAAATTAATCCCTTTTTTCTTCCTTTAGTCCCAATTTCTTAAGCCTCACCTACTCACGGGTAGTTGTTTAGCAGCCGAATTGTCACAGGAAAAAGGTCAGCGCTCTCCGGCAACAGCTGTGCGGCTTCACCCCACAGAAGGAGCAATTGACTCTCAGCACCGCGCCAAGCTCCCGTTACGCTCCGGAGCCCCTTGCGGGGTTCCTTCGCAAATTCGGGGGGCGCTAAGGGTGCCCACCGAGTCCCACGTTCGCAGGCTTCTCCTGCCTGTGATTTTCAAAAGGGTCTCCGCTTCGCCGTAGCGGACAGACCCACTTTCCGCGGAGCTTCTCCCTCCAGATTAGAAGGAGACCGCCATTGCCGTTGGCGCCGCCTCCGGAAGTCCAGTACATTGGTTTTTGAACATTTTTGGAAGTTGAATTGATTTCCAGAAAAGATTCCATCCGAGAACCAAGTTACGACTGTATAGGAAACTTTTTAAATATTTAATTGTTGTGGCAACCCAGTCAGAGGAGTGAGGCATCAATAATAAAATTATTAATATCATTATTATGGAGTTGGACGTCCCTATTTTCATTGGAGAAACGTTGGAAGATGCCCCTGCTTATATTCTGCAAGCAAGATGGCACATCTGCAGAGCTCCCTCAACAAATGTGTTGGTTTAAAAGCATTCCCCGCCCTTCCTCCCTCTCTTTCTCTCTCTCTCTCTCTCTCATGACAAGATAGTTTAGAAAGCCCTGCCCTGGCAAAATGAGATCCTCTAGTCCATCATTCCTACATCACCTTCTGGCCTTCAATTCACTTAAACCTAGAACAGTCGTGTTTGAGCAGGGAGTCATCTCTGCCACATTCCTTCGCCTCCCTTTCCAAGCACACAGTCAGACTGCAAGGATATTAACATGGATGGCAGAGCCTGTCAGGCAGCCTGACAACAGCGAGATTTCATTAGCGTCAAAAGGAGGAGCGGAAAGTGGGGAGCGGGGGGGTGGGGAGAAAAACACCTCCTGGAGCCCCCCTGAGGAACTCCCCTCCAGTTCATTCATATTCTACAAGTCTCACACAACCTTCAGTGGATGCCAGGTGCAATAAAGGAAAGTTTGCCACTGAGCCTGATGGCAGAACAGCCCCCGAGGCCCTCCTCACACTGCCTCCAGGCACAGAGTAACTCTGGCTGGCTTTGGCGAACCAGGTCCTCACCTCCTGGCAGGCAAGAAAGCACACTCAGATCCTTTCTTCTTCATCGCCTGGGGCTGGAGGCGGCTGGAAGAAAAAGGGAGAGGAATGAAAGGGAGAAGGACAGGGGCAGGCAGCGAGAACCACATTCCAGTAATACATAGCTGCTAATTGATTTGGAGTTTCGTTTTCTTCCTTCGTCTTCTCTGAGTCGACCCTTTGCGTGTCACGCCTCGGGACGTCCTTCTCCCCTTTCCCGTCAGTGCAACAGAGGAAGGCACCGCCAGCCTCAGAGAAGCCCTTAGCCGATTAAGAGAGTCCCCACTTGGCATTCCGCGTACACAAATGCTCAATCTGCACGCGGCGGCGAAGAGTATTTCTGCTCCCTTCTCTCTTCGCAGCGTCTGTGCCTTCCCCTTGAATAAATCAATACGAACGTAGCCCCAAGCCTCAAACAGAGAAAGAGATTGCTTTCACCTTCAGCCGGAGACCCCAGGGTGAAGGGGCTGGTGGAAATGTGTGGAGGCAGCCTGAATAAACCCAGCCAAAATTAAAAGGAACCTGTGCGGGTTCCTTTTACTTATTTATTACTTATCTGCTGCTTACAGGAACACAAAGCAAATAGAGAGATACTCTGGACTGGCACGTGGGAGACAGGCTGCAACAGTTCTGTTTGCTTCTCCGGAGCTGCAACACTGCCTGCATGCTGCATGGACCAGAGCTCCATGAGATTAATGCATTAGTTAGTGCACCTTCTTTAATAGATCTTTGTCTTCTGTGCCACAGTTTCAAAGCTGCTAAGAATGATTCCAGAACATGAAAAGAAGAAGATTCCTGGGTTATTGTAGCCCTTTAACATTGAGACTATCTTCATCCTACAGATTACTTTTAGTCTCCTTTTCAAAGAATTTCAAATTATTTAAAGCTTAGCAGTCTGACACAAAGTGTAAAGCAATGACAACCACAAAAGGTTATAAACTGCAAGCTAGCCAAAAGAGAGCAATAAGAAGGTTCAGGGCAGCCTGATTACAAACATTTCAAAAACTGCCCATGTTGGGAGTCAAAGGCCTGCAAAAAAAGGGAGTCCTGGTTGTCCACTTAAACATGGGGTAATTCTTGGCCTCGAAGACCCTTCCAAAGATCGTATTCCACTTTTTGTGCCTCCACTGATAAGGCCCCAAATCCCCACAACACTAGCAGGGTGGCTATTCAGCAAGGCGGCCATGGCTGCAGTGGCAAGGCCAAGCTGGGCTCTGGGGTTCAGAGACCCCTAGTGGCAGGCAGGGCAGGACAGGGATCCCTGATTCACACCCCCTCAAAATTGTGCACAGAGGGCTACAGCCCCTCTTGCCCCCTCACACTACACCCCTGCAAGTGCAGGACCTCAAGAGAGAAACGCTCTTGCTCTTACACATATACACACATGCACAAACACCCATCTACCTCTGTTCATACTTCTCTAAATGGTCTCCACTTAGATTTAGAGGAGACCATTAGGATGGTGCAAAACCTGTCCCCTTATCATTATGCATTTTTCCACCTTCCACCTATTTGGAGCATTTATGCTGCTGATGCTGCATTTTTAGGACCACAAAAGCAGGCAAACTTCTTCTTCTTCTTCTTCTTCTTCTTCTTCTTCTTCTTCTTCTTCTTCTTCTTCTTCTTCTTTTGCAGAGTGGATCCAAAGCATCGTATACATATTATGTACAATTGTACATTATATCCACCCCTGCAAATAGCGGCTCAGAGCTCCTGCTTCCTTTCTCAGTGTCAGGAAGATAACTCTCTTTTTTCTCTGGCGCCTGTAATACTGCTAATGTCAGATGTCAGGGAAAACTACATGCCCTAGGCTCCTAGCACTTGTAATATGACATAAATGCATTGCAGACACCAAGGAAGCAGAGAGAATCCTCCAAGGCTTCCCATACCTTTCAATGACGAAAGCTGTTCCAGTACCAGCTGCCAGCAGCCAAGAAGTTTAGGAGGCTCATAGACTGGGCCGATATGTACGAGTCTTTAAAAAAGGGAGTGACCTTCTACACTTCTACTTATAATTGCTGGCACCCACTCAGAATGAAACCCTTCATTCAGGCCCTTCATTAGCCAGAGTACCAGCATAACACGTGCACTATTGACTTGACTCTGCACTGCCCACGAACCTAGCGAGTCAAATACTTGGTCCACCTAGCTCAGTATTAGCAGGGGCAGAGGAAGGGGGATGCAGTAGGTGCAGGCCACCCCAGGTGTCACCACTGAGGGGGGTGACAAAATGCAGGGCGGCACTCACCGCGGGGCCTGCAGGCCACCTGAGCCACGCATCTCTCCTGGGAGATGGTCTGCCCACTGCCTCCCCCCCCCAGCTGTAGGGTGGCTGAGTGGGAGGAGGTAGGCAGACTCTGGAGGCCCCGCGGTGTGCCCCACCTTCGGCTCACCCCACCCCTGGGCATGCCGCCCCAGGTGCCTGAGCACCTTCCTCCGCCGCTGAGTATTAGGACTTTTTTTTAAGCCAGAACTCACCAGAATTGAGTTACTCTTAGGTGGGCACCATTGCCATCATAAGAGAACAAGGGAAGTGTTTATGGTGAGTTCCAGCACCTCCTTTTTTCTGGAAAAATAGCACCGCTAAGTATTGCCCATACCAAGAGGCAGCAATTCCCGCCTGACATGGAGACGTTGAAGATTGAAACTGGGCCCTTCTGCATGCAGAGCTGAGGCCCCACCACTGAACTATAGTGTGCTCCTCATTGTCCATTGTGCAGATGATCGATCCAATTTGACCATGGATTCAGCGACAACATCCACAAGCCGGCTGCCTTATTGGGACACTTATCCCCAGCTGGAATGTGTGCTATTTGCAAGAAATTATGGATACTCACTGCTTCTCATCCAACACGTGGTGCAAAGTCTGATACAGACATCTGCCAAGAAACACCTTGTCTTCTCCAGGCAAAGCATTAAAATCTAAAAATAGAGCAGCTCCCCTCCTCCCATCCCTACCTTCTCCCACCCAATTATAAAGTTTGACACTATCTGTTAGCGTTCTTTTCTGTTGGCATAAACCCAGGCACAAACACAGAGAAATTAATAATAATAGTTGTGTCGAAAAGAAAAGGGATAAAAAAAAGAGGATGCAATCAGGACGCAGAACAGAAAGCAACACAAACAAATGGTATTTATCCTCCCATACGATCCTCTCTCTTTCCTCCCCCGTTCCCAAGGGACAGCGATGATAATGCTGGTGAAACAGATGAATCAGGGCTAATGTGAGGATTAGGAATGGATTCCAAAGCCCCAGCCCAGCCTGGAAGAGAAAGCGGACTCTTAATTGAAATCAGAGCTGGGATTTTGAAGCCTCTACAGAGTTGGGTTAAGTCCACCGGGGCCATGCAGACAGAGAGAATATGAATGGCGTCTCTTTTCAGGAGGGCCCAAGAAGGGGATGGGGAAAGCTTTTTTAAAACATCCATTTGCACAGAAGCACACTTGACTGGGGGACAGACAATAGCTGGGGAAGGAACCGTAATACTTATCTTTGCTCAAAATGTGCATCGGCAGGGGTGTGGAACTGGATCTAGAGAAGGCAAGCTCCTTGTCTCCCCCACCAGCCATGGGCAAAGGATAACAGGTGGGTGGGACCATGCACCTGTCAATCACCTGATGCCATGGTGAACGCTGGGGCTCGCAACCTTCTCTTTTTGAAGTCAGGTTTGAGGCAGATGGGCATGGTTCAGCCAAAACAGCTTCACAATCCCATGGGGAGGCCTGTTGGGCTCCCCACCTTGATGTACACAGTCATTTCTTTTAACCTGCTCTTGTTTCTGATCAAAAAATTTTTCTGAAACACCATAAAACCTGACAGAACTTGAATAAATCAATGGGATGTCGAAGTGACTGGGTACACCATGGAGGACAACGGTTCTGCCACCACAACCTGTGTGACCAAAACAATAGGGCATTCTGCAAGCCACATATGGCTGTCCATTGGAAGCTCCTGGTTTTGCCGCCTACCTGAGCCTGCAAGAGAGAAAGAGAAAGGGTGGGGCAGTAGCTGCATTTAACTCCTTGACAACCAATAGGAGATGCCATGGCAAATCTCTGCCCATGTTTTGCAGCTAATTATACCCTAACCCAGGAGTTTGTGGCCTTCCACATGTACTTGGATTGCCATTCCCACAATGCCTGACCACTGGCCATGCTAGCTGGGGCTGATGGCAGCTGGAGTCCCAAAACTTCTGGAGGCTCTCATTTTTACCAATGAGCTAAACTTTATGCACAGCTGAGCGCTCTAAGCTTTCTACCTCTGAATGTTAAGCCCCACTGTGTCCAAAATGGGGCTTCTTCCAAGGTAAATTCATATAGGACTTTGGCCTTAACGGATTAATCCACTTATTAAAGCTTTGAGCTCTACTTTTTACTGCTATAATGATTTGCTGCACTATCCTTCTCCCACTCTCTCTTAATCCTGTTATTTTATTATGGTATTTGACAGATCTACATTTGAATAAACAAATGGAAATCATATTAAATTTCTCCTGTGCCACAATATTTTATATCACACAGTACTGGTAGAATCCAGAGTTATTTTCAATTAAATTCTGTCATTACAGGACGAGAGAACAGAGAAGTTGAAGATGATAAGAAGGGAGAATTTCCTCATTGGAGTTATGACAAGACTCAGAAAAATTTGCATGATTTTAAAAGATGAAATATGATGATTGGTCAACAAATTTAATAAAGCATTTGCCATTATTTGATTGGGTCTGGTCTTGTACAGGCTGCATTTGTCTTTATGGATTGCTTCTGCCTGCTCTTTTATGAGAATTATTCTATTATCTCCACTCTTGTTTATTTTCCTGCAATTATACTGAAGGAAATCAATTAATATATTTTTTTTAGTTCATCAAAACTGCCAACCATCCTTCCAAAGGTTTTTACTCCCACTTTTTTTTTTAAGGAAATGCAACTTTACAGTAAAACAACTTGTATTCCAACTTGTATGTCCACACTGTTTAGAAATATTGTTGTCATTATTTTCTTGGTTGTACTTGAAAATCATTTAAAAACAACAACAGTGGAGTGAAATAGCATGGGGGAAAGATAATAAAAAATGGGGCAGTGACTGTTTCTTACCCACCCAATATCCAACATGGTGTAAGGAAGAATTGGGGGCAGAGGTGATCAGAGTGACCATATTCTGCTTCTTCCATGCAAGCTGGATTTCTTCTCATATAAAACTACTTCTTGCACATATAAAACAAAGGGAAGGCGCATTGTAGTGACTAATACTGTGATCCAGGAGGGAGTCTCAGGTTGAAATCTCACCCCAGCTCTCTAAGTGACCTTATATACTTCAGGTTCTCCAGTGGGGACCAATAAGAAAGAGGAATCCAAATAAGCTTTAATATAGGAATAGGAAACATATGCTCCTCCATAAGAACATAAAAAGAGCCATGTTAGATCAGGTCAATGAACCATCTAGTGTAGCATCCTGTTCTCACAATAGCCCACCAGATACCTATGGAAAACTCACAAGGAGACCTGTGCACAACAGTAATCTCCCCTCCAGTGGGTTCCAGCAACTGGTATTCAGAAGCATTATTGTCTCCAGTGCTGGAGACAGAGCATATCATGGCTACCAACCATTGATGGTCTCCTCCTCCTTGCGTTTGTCCAGTCCTCTTTTAAAGCTAGGAATCTGTCCAATCCTCTCTTAAAGTTTGATTTAGGTTAGTCAGGTTGGGTATATGGTTATTAACTACTGGAGGAAGAGCAAGTTATACTGGGAGAGAGTGGAATTTGCAAGATGCCATCTACAAGAATTAACCAGGGCATCGTAGCTTAACGATGGAGGGTTAAAACTACATGACTGGCTACCGATGAAAGAGGAGTGGCAGATGAAATTAATGGACTATGCAGTACTGGATAAGATGACAGGGAGAATTTGAAACCAGCAGGACCAGAAATTCTTGAAAGATTGGAGTAAATATGTGAACTATTTGAAAAACAATTGTAATCAATTGACAACGGTTGTAGGATTACAAGAAGTTCTGTAAGGAGAACTATATGAAATATTGCAGGGGAAATTTATGAGAATGGATTTTAAGTTATGGACTCTTAAAAGTAATAGTGAAAATAATGAAATGTAAGGCTAAGTGATGAAGGCTGAAAATCATTAGACGTGGTTGATGGAAGTCCTAGGCTTATAGCCAAAATGTTGTATAAGATGAGAGGAGATGTTATGTTTTGTATGGAAAATATATATAAAAACTAATAAACATATATTACAAAACAAAACTACATGACTGGCACTTGAGCCAGCTCTTATGGATTCAGTTGCATTACATTGTGCGGGGTGTTTGCAGCTGATACTATGAAACCCACTGGTTAAGTTCAGAAGAATGCCTTTTGGAAGGAATTGCAGGTGGGGAGAATGCTGTTCACATCCTACCTGTTGGCCACTGTGAGAACAGAGTGCTGGATTGGATGCACCTTGGTCCTGATCCAGCAGGGGTCTTCCTATAGTCTCATGTTGTTAAAATAAGCAAGTTAAATAATGTTTGGTAGCACCGGTCGAGCGTAGTTCAAGACATTTTGCTGCCTAAGGCAAAAGATAAGTTGGTGCCCTTCCTGTTTCATGTAGAGAAACTGTCCAGATTGACAGTTGAATCATATTTCAACACTAGTGACTGGACATCATCCCCAACCATATCCAAGAGCATCAAGCAGGTTTAAGGGACATAAGGCAGGCTGTCCAGCATGCACAGGTTTGTGTGTGCTGCACAGCCACCCCCTGCACTTTAGCATTTTCTGTTGATGGTACCTGTCTCATTTTGCCTAACTGGAGAGCCGGCCCCAGGTTTTAAAGGATGACAAACTGCTATTCTGTGCAGATTCACTCTGAAATGTAACAAAGGCACATTTGAGGTTAAAATGAAACCAGAAGGCACAAGAATATAGAAATAACCTTTTGAGACTTTAGCAGATTAAGCAGCACAGATTTATTTCAGCCTTAATTGTCACCAAAAGCATAGTAATTAGTTGTCACCTTAGCAATGGTTGCCTTAGAAATAGCCAATAAACAGGTAGATCTTGTTTGAAGCCACAGAGTTAAGTTACACTTTTACATGAAAAAGGAGGGACCCTGATCATTGCTTCGCTCTCCTCCAGAGAAGAACAGAAAATAAAGAGACATATCCCAGTCTCCAGGCTATCAAGTTATGGCCTTTACTTTAGTAGGCAATTGTACAACTGCATACATTTTCCTACACCAAGTTCTAACTGACCTATTTCTTTTTCATTTAAGAATAATTTAAAATGATATACAAAACTATGCAAAAACCGTATCCTCAGAATGAATAAGGATAATCCATATAACAAGCTATTTCATATTATTTTCTACAGTAGATTCTTAGCCATGGGAGAAAGCTTTCCCCCACAGCATGCGCATTGACAAGGCAGCTATGGCAATAGATCACCTTTCCTAAAGGGTTTGGAAGAATATGATGCTAACGTCCAATGCCAAGATGAAGGTCTTCCAGGCTTGCATGCTGAGCATGCTGCTTTATGGAAGTGAGTCGTGGACAACCTACCACTGCCAGGAGTGATGATGCCTCAGTGTCTTCCACATGCACTGCATCAGGAAGATTTGGGACATCACATGGCAGGACAGAGTGTCACACCAAGATGTACTCTCCAAAGCCAACATTAAATCCCATATTTGTGACTGCACACATTAGGGGAAGGGCAGGAGCACAGTAGTACAGCATCTGCTTTGCATGAAGAAGGACCCCAGTTCAATCCCTGGTGTCTCCAGGTAGGGCTGGGAATGATCCCTGCCTGACACCTTGGAGTGTCAGTGCATACGGTTCTGAGCTTGACAGACCAGTCATCTGACTCAGTGTAGGGCAGCTTCCTATGTTGCCATATTATATCAGCCCCATCATATCCTGGTGGTCCTGCCCCAAATGCTCATGCTAGCTCTAAACCCAAAAGAGATTTTACAGGAGGTTTAAACACAGGAGGCTTGTATGGCTCACCAGAAAGGAAGCCAGGCAGGAAACTTTACTGATTCAGAACAGATAAAATAAAATTCTTTTTCACACAGAACATGGCTAAACTATGGAACTCCCACAGAAGGCAGTGATGGCCACCAACTTAGATGGCTGCAAAAGTAGATTAGATAAATTTATGGTGTGGAGGACTATTGATGGCTTCTGGCCATGATGGCTCTGCTCTGCTTCCACAGTTGGAGTCAGTAATGCTTCTGAGTACCAGTTGCTGGAAACTACATGAAGGGAGCGTGCTCTTGTGGTTGTGGGCTCCCACAGGCACCTGGTTGACAGCTGGTGGTGAGATCTGGTTGCTGGACTAGATGGGCCATTGGCCTGATCCAGCAGACTCTTTCTATGTTCTTATGCAGAAAATGTGGTGCCCTTCAGATATTGTGGACATCATCTCTAGCTATTTACCTTGCTGGCTGGGGCTCACAGAAATTGCACTCCACATCTTCTGGAGGGTGCCATGTGGCTGGCTCTCTCTCTCTCTCTCTCTCTCTCTCTCTGTCTGTCTCTTCTCATAAAGAAAGGAGCAACAAGAAATTCCTGATGCCAATCAGCTACAATTAAGTCCAGTGCCACCTAGTGACAGAACTAGATAATGGCATGATCCACATGCCCACACACAAATTCAACAGCATTTCCCAGTCATTCTCTCTTACACTCACACAACCCCATATTCCATTTATGCTACTCAGCCAACCAAATGATCACCATTGATGGCGTTGTCCCCACACTTCTCTTCTCCCCTTCCTACCAATACCCATTCCAACCAACGCCCCCATCTGTCCCTAACAAGCATACTAACAGGTGCTTGAACTGTTCCAAATGTTCAGAATTTTTTCCCATTGGTATTCTATTGCATCTCAGCAGTTGAACCAGCATGGGTGTGCATACGTGCATCTGTGGGAGTCTTTTTAATAAACCAAAACCAGAACTCTCTCTGGGGAAAAACCCATGGTTGAGTTTGAACCCAGCAGCCTATGTGCTTTCCTTCACATTTTTATTTTTGTCTTCTGCATCAGATTAGGGGACCAATTCCTAAAGCGATTATTTCCTGCAACTTTACATGCTGCGTGCTTTAATTTGGTACCTCATTTGTGTCTCTATGAAGAGAAGCACGTTCAACCTGATGGGTTCGAAGCTGGCATTGGCTTCAAAAATCAAAACTGCAAATATAAAAATAAAACCTCCTGCTACTACTACAGACCATGTAACGTAGTCTTGTGGTGAGAGGGGAAGGATGTACTAGGCTGCTGCAAATCCCTGCAAAGTTCTGCTCCAGACTTCCATCGCCCACTTTTATCTGCTTGGCTCCTCTTACTTCTGCAACCCATGAGGCTGCTGTCACTGTCACTCAGCCTCAGGCAGCAAGCCCTTCAGGCTACAACAATGGCTGATGGCAGTGTGGAACCAACCAAATGCCATTTAACAGAGCAACAACCATTTCCATGAACTGCAACACTGGTGGCTCCAGTTTTAGGCCACTTCCACACCAGCTAGCCATTGAACACAGAGCTGGCACAGCCAGTAGGAAGGGTGAGACCACTGCCTCAGGTAGCAGAAGCCCCCACAGGTGGCATGCCTAGGGGTCCCATGCCTGCCTGCCACCTCCACAATTGGCAGAGAAGTGCCACTGTCACCAACACCAATTGTAGGCAAGATTGCGTCCATTGGGGGGGGGGCAAGATCTTGCCTGAATATGGCGCTGATGGAGGTGCTGCTTCTCCACCAGTGGCGGAGGTGGCAAGGTGCATAGTGGCTGCAGAACAGGCAATGACGGTAGGAGTCAATAGGTGATGGTGGGAGCAGCAGCAGGGCAAGGCAGCACTTCCTGATGCACTGTTGCTGATTGAGCCCACATCCTCCAACATTTCTCCTATGAAAATAGAGATGTTGCCTCTAATATTTCTCTGACAAAAATAGGGACATCCTATTCCATACACTCTTGAGAGACTCTTGAGAGTCCCATGGACTGCAAGGAGATCAAACCTATCCATTCTTAAGGAAATCAGCCCTGAGTGCTCACTGGAAGGACAGATCCTGAAGCTGAGGCTCCAATACTTTGGCCACCTCGTGAGAAGAGAAGACTCCCTGGAAAAGACCCTGATGTTGGGAAAGATGGAGGGCACAAGGAGAAGGGGACGACAAAGGATGAGATGGTTAGACAGTGTTCTTGAAGCTACCAGCATGAGTTTGACCAAACTGCAGGAGGCAGTGGAAGACAGGAGTGCCTGGCGTGCTCTGGTCCATGGGGTCATGAAGAGTCAGACACGACTAAACAACAACAAAATTCCATACACTCAACATATCTCCAATGAAAATAGGGACATCCTAAGGAAAACCGGGACATTCCAGGAACAAATCAGAATCTGGGACAGCTTCTATAAATCCAGGACTGTCCCTGGAAAATAAGGACACTTGGAGGGTCGGTGAGCACACATCCTGATTTGTTTGAACAAATTCTGTGGGGATGCTTAGACAATGCTACTGGTTACAAAGGCTGTGCGTGTATGCTGCCTTGTGAAGCCTTTGCCTCAAAAAGCTTCATATAAGTCCAGTCAATCAATCAATGCTCTTTCAGGATGACAGCAGCCATTCTCTTCTGAGAAGTTCCTCAAGCCAACAGCTATCCACAAACCAGTCCAAAAACCTTGGTCAATGCTGACCCACAGGAGGAAGTTAAATGATACTCTTTTCCTACCCCCTGCTTCATGTGATGGTGTGGATGTCTTCTTCAGCAGAGGGGAAGGATTGACACCCCCCCGTGCAGCATAACATTTTATTGACTGTTTTGGAATTTCCTCGGCACCACAAGCTGTTCCTCTGTCACTCCAGCCCTTATTGAATTTAGGGAGACGGGTGGGATGGGGGAGAGGAGAGAAAGGAACCAGTCCTCGCTCTCTCCATATGTTGCTTTGGTTAAGAAGCAAAGCTCACTAAATGTTATGGAATATGTAGGGAGAGGGCCAGGGGGGTTGGGGGTGGATGGGGAGGGAGAAAAGAAGATAAATCCATCAACTAACAAGATAAGTGCCTTGTTCCTCCATCTGTTACTGCTGGGTTCTTATCTGGGATTGGAGCGTGGCAGGAGCGGTACATCTTGTGTCAGGCATTATATCCCAAACTCATATGAATGCATTTTCATGCTTGCAGCAATCTCTGATCCGGGCACCGGCTTTCACAACACTTGTCCTCAGGCACTCCCCACCTCTTTGCATTGCAAAGCGAATTGGGAAATTGAAGGCGCAGGAAAGGCAGTTGGGGTATGCAAGCTCCCAGAGAGTAGCTGCAGAGCTGCATTTGTGCTAAGTAAATATTCCTGTACCCTGCAAATATATACACATCCACAGATATCCTTTATTTTAAAAAATGGGCACATAATATGGATCACACTCTGCGATTGATGTGGCCCATGCCTTATCTAGAATTGTTATCTGCATACAGTGGAAGAAACTCAGCTCAAGTGTCATAACTTATTTGTTGTTGTTGGGGCGGGGGGTCCAGCCACTTTCAGGGGAAATAAGAGAGCTTATATAATAATGCAAGGTGGCAAAGGTTGCCCCTTTTCTCTCTCTCTCTCTCTCTCTCTCTCTCTCTCTCTCTCTCTCTCTCACACACACACACACACACCTTTTTTGCAGGGAAGGAGGGGTACAGCACAGCAACTAACTGGGTTCTCAACTGTTAAAAAGTAATAATAATGTTGAGCTTTTGTCAAAGATTTGATAGGAAGATTTGATGATGATGGGGGTGGATCTTGCTTGACTTCAGAGAAGGCATTGCACTACAAATCTACTATAAAATATAAATAGATAGATACATAGATGTGCATATTTGTGTACACACACACACACACACACACACACACACACACACTTACTTATATCTGGACCACCTTAGAAAATATACAGAGAAAGCAGCTGGGAAGCACATAGATACCCAGCAGGTGACACTAGTTCTAAAGAAGCTGCACCAGATTCCACTACCACCACCACCACCACCCCAGCAAAAAAAGCAATAGGGTGCCTATATAGCTGCGCTGGGTGTAGTTTCTCATCAGCCAGTTTCAAAACTCCTTCCCTCTCCTCTCTCCAGACTCAAGCCTATTTCCTGCACCTTCCCTGTTTCCGAGCACATGAAGGCTCCCCAAGTAAGGAAACTGAGTGCAACTCCAACCTGGTTGGCAATCCAGAGAGGTTGGAAGAGCCAATTGCTAATTTAATGAGCCACTGATGGGGATCTAGTCTGCAAAAAACAAAAAAAAGGTGTGCAGGTCCTCATGATTTCAGAGTGCCTGCTTGTTCAAAGCTAGGCTCCTACTGATTCATTCTCGGGAACAATACACTTTCCCCATCTGCAGATAAGGACAAAATGGCACCAATTCAAGCTCCACCCTAAATCCCATGTACTGTAGCTGACTTGTACACAGGAGCACAAGAAATTGCCTTATACAAAATCATTCTATTGATACATCTAGTTTTGTATGGTCTACATCAGTGTTTCCCAAACTTGAGTCTCCAGCCGCTTTTGGACTACAACTCCTATCATCCTTAACAACTGGTCCTGCTAGCTAGGGATGATGGGAGTTGTAGTCCACAAACAGCTGGAGACCCAAGTTTGGGGAACACTGGCTTACACTGACTGGCAGTAGCCCTCTAGAGTTTCAGGCAGAGAGTGTCCTCCAGCCCTACCTGGAGTAACCACTGAAGATAGAAAGTAGATGGAAAGCAGATGCTCTACCACTCAGGTACAGCTTCAAGGGAGGTAGCAATGGGACAGCATGCTGCACTGCACCTGGGGGGAGCAGACTAACTTAGGTGGTGCAAGGAAGGCAGTGTGGCACACACAGGCAGTAAGCTCACTGTGCCTAATGAAAGGGCTGGCCTCTTCCCAGACACCATCGATGGGCCCTCCGATGGAAAATCCAAGCTAACTGAAGCTTCTCTTGCAATGCAGACTTACACTGAATCTCTATAGGCCTACAGACAGAACTAACTGAAACCTACTTGCCCCAAGTAACCACCTTAGAGGCTGCTATCTGCCAATCATAAAAGCAGCAGACACTTCCTTAGAGAAACGCAAAGGCAAAGGAGACCTCATTTTGTATCGCCAGGCATCCCGCTGTGCCTACATTTTGGTATGAAAAATAAAAAAGGGCTCTTGCCATATCCTTGCTCCCTTTCCGCCCCACCACACAAGAGGTTAAAGTGGTAAAGAACAACCTGGAGGCAGATAACAGAATGACAAGCACTCGATAAAAGGGAAACAGAAGCTGTGTAGGAAACTGGCAGAGAAGGTGTTGGGGATTTCTAGGGCAGCCACAGGAAGCGACAATGACCCCCTATGAACTCAATTTGCTCCACATCTCTAAACCTACCCCAAAATAAAATGAAATAATAGTACTGTGGGACTCCTCCTCTGGCTTGCAAAGGCTTTGCTGAAGACTCTCTGACAAAGGTTGCCCACAGTTTCTGTCAAAAGTGTCAGATTGAGAATCCTTTGACATATTATAAAGAAATAGGCTGCAGAATGATGGCTGGATAGCTTTCAAATTAGGGGGGTATTTTTTTTATTGCATTGATTGCTATTCCCTTCTTCCCCTCCAAGGAGCTCAAGGTGCCCCCCTCCTCAATTAATCCCCACAACAACCCCTGTGAGGTAGGTTAGGCTGAGAGGCAGTGACAGGCCCAAGGTCAACCAGTGAGCTTCACAGCTGGGTGAGAATTTCCTAAATCCTCCACACACACAAAGTTCCATGCAAGTTTCCTACAAGACTACTTTATCACAAGAGAGAGAGAGAGAAGAGAGAGCATTTATTCATTGCATTTAGAGAAGATGACCTGGGTGGGGCTTCTGGGAGTTTCATACTGGAGGTGAGTGGGGCCAGACGCAAGAGTGAAAAGAGCAACAGACATGACCCATACCTCTGCATTCCAGCCATACAGAAATCAGGGGCTCCTACATCTCTCCATCCCTGATCTAGGAAAGCAAAAATCATTCACGTGCTTCAAGAACATCCCAACCAGGCATGAGACACCTTTGAGCTGGACAAGGAGAAGTTTGGAGGGTCACATTTGGTCCACTGGCTGAAGTTTCTACATGTCCCCATTTAGATCCTGCCTTGAAAGCTGTGCTGGTAGGATTCTCAGGAACATCCCCATCCAGGCATAGATCAATTATCTTCAGCTGCACTCCCTAAAGCCCTGTGCAACGCTCACAGAATCACAGACATCCTTATTATATGTTTTTTCTTAGGAAAACTAGAATGGGGAGAGCCAAGCAAGGCAGAGTCAAAATCCTTGCAGCGAGGGCCTCTGTCTCCCACAAAGGCAAGGCAGCTGCCTGCACATCTTACTGAGTGCTGGCCCAAACCCCATGCCTGCTTGCCTGGCTGCCTTCCCTTTAATGAGTAGAAATCCTTCCTACTACGCATTAGCGCCCGATGTAATGATGCAATGAGTTTGCCATTTATCATCATAATGCCAGTCAAACGAACCCCCTAATCACATAAACACAAGGAGGAAAAACGATTAGAGTTTATTTGCAGAGCAGCTTTGAACTCACTTCTGCTGCTCCGGCTGCGTAAGTAAAGGAGACGAGTTCTCAGCCTGGTCTCTGGGTTTGCTCCATGGATGGCCAGGACTTCCCGAGGGGTGGGGGGAGGAACCCACCTACAGGCTTCTGCATATTACTGAGCTGCTGACGCTCACTGTAGGGTGGGTAGGTTTTTTATTTCACCTTTCGAGTGTAGAGCATCTATGTAGAGATAGACTCAAGGGCCAATTGCCCACGACTTGCCCAAATGTCTGGCTTGCTGTCCTGGTCCAGGATGTTTGGAGAGTACAAACCTCATTTCCCACAGAATATACAGGAACGCTGTCTCATCATAAGTCAGGTTTCAAAATGCCACAGGGTCTCAAGCAGCAAGATGGGCTGCTAGAAAGAAGAGGGATCTGACAATGTGGGGAGAAACCAATAGGTAGGAGAACCCCTATTCTTCTTTGTGAATACCAGGAAGTGGCACAGAGCATGCAGGTGCAGTGGCGTAGCGTGGGAGAGGGGCAGAAGGGCAGTGGCTCTGGGTGCAAAATTCTGAGAGGGGCACAACCAGACAGCCCCACGACACACTCCCTCATTGAGGCTGTTTGGCTGAGCTCCTGCCACCTTCTGGAGCTGAGGTGAGGCAAGCTGCACCTGGGCTGGGCATTCAGGGCTGGAGCAGCACCTATTTCTTCTCATGGCTGGTGAAGGAACATCTACGCACCCTGCTCCTGGGCTGGTGGAGCTGGAAAGCCAAGAAATCGCACAGCCACTGGCCGGGGCAGAGCCAACAGCCATGGACCTCCCAAGCTCCCAGCATGCGTCTCCAGCCCAGCTGCCCAGTCCACCAGTGGGACGCAACTCTTGCCCTACCCTGGGAGCTGGCAACCCATGCTACGCCACAATGCAGGTATCATAAGAACCTAAGAAGAACCTGCTGCATCAAGCCAATGTTCCATCCAGTTCACCTTCCTGTTCTGATGGTGGCCAATCAGAGATCATTGATGGAAACGAGCATGTAGGGTTCAAGCACAAGAGCAATATCCCCTCCTGTGCTATTCAAAAGCATCGCTGCCTCCAACTGTCAAGGCAGAGCACAGACAACCTGGCTAGTACTCATCAATAGCCCTCTCCCTCATGACTTGGTCCAATCCTCTTCTAAAGCCATCCAGGTTGGTGGCCACCACTGCCTTCTGTGGGAGAGAGTTCCATTGTATAGCTATACACTGTGTAAAGAAGTACTTTATTTTATCAACCCTGAATCTTCCAGCACTGCAATGATTACAATTGCTGACTAGGTAGGTACCCTTGCAAGTGGTCAGTCTCTTCAAAATGGTTTGCCATGAGTTGGAAAAATATAGTGTAAATGATAAGAGAAGGTGATAGATGTTACTGCTGCGACTCTTGAAGAAGCGGTCAATTGGTCACACCCAGCCTTCCCTACAAACAGATCTCAAGTGGTGCGGTGCAGAGGAGGAGGCAATCATTTGAGCAAGCATGGCATATGGGGAAAAAGTAGAGACCGGGCTATTTATGGTGTGGGCATTGCTAGGTGCTCTTGGGGAGAGGGGAAGCCCAGTAGGAATTGCTTTTGGAGAGGAACCTCCTGATTGGCCTTTGGAGGCAGCAACACTTCTGAATACCAGTTGGTGGAAACCACAGAAGGGAGAGTACTCTTGTGCTCAAATCCTGCTTGCTGGTTTTCCACGGGCTTTTATAGTTGGCTGCTCATGAGAGCCACACGGGACCCTCCCCCCACCGCCGCCGCCTTTATATTTACCTCTCTCTCTTTTGCTCATGTCATCACCTGCTACCCTTCAGCAATCCCAGGGCTGCCTTGTCATGTTCCACAAAAGCTGAAGGCACCCCAATGCCCTATGCAACTCATTCTAATTGCAATCTGTAGCTTTCCTCCCCTTGCAATCCTGGATCTGTCTCGCAAGTCAGTTGAAGTGTGTTTATTGCACAATAATTTCCTCATTAAGTCTAAATTAAATGCATATTTCAGAACCTCAGAGCAAGAGCAAATTGTTACGTCTAGTGCTCAGATGTGAGGGGGTGAACAAACGGATAGATCTTCGGAAAGGACATTGACTTTGAGCCAAATTACCACCCCGCTGATAGGACCGCGCAAATCCCAGTGGCCTCATAAAGTCACATCAGATGCTGAGGAATGTGAGAGAGGCTACAGAGGGAAGGAGAACACGTCCAGCTTGATGCATGAGCTCACCCATTAAACTTAAGAAGCCCATATAATCTTCCAAGCAACACATGCATGCTTGGAAGAAAGCCGGGTCACCCTGGATTTTTTCCAATCCATCTGCATGTTGGGCACCAGGATGGGTCTCCTTTTTGCCGCATTAATAGGTGCTTACAGGAGATAATTTTGGGTAGGGCACCTCTTCACAGAGGAAAGAGAAAACCTGTGGCTGTCCAAAGACTCCATGAAAAAGACAGGACCCCTCCCTGCTTTACATCTGGTTATCAAAGTTAAGGGACAATTGTCTATTTTAGGGTGAGGAGAGCTGTCTGTATTAGGAGTTTTGGGGGGAGCCCCGATTTTTATTTTCTGCCTACATCACACTGTTTTGGTGTTCACAGTGGGAAGAGACATTTTGCGATTTTGGCTCAACTGGCATTGGGTTCAGGCAGGTGAGAGAATTTAAACACCTAAGGTATTACTGGGTTACAAGTTCTCTTGGGTCACCTTCCACTGACTTGGCAATGTCTTTTAGACTAGGCATGTCCACTGTGGTGAATGTTGACCAGCAGGACCACAGTGGACATCTCAGGTTCACATCCTCAAGGTACACATAAGCAAGCATAACTGCTTCCTACAGACTCCACAGTGAGCACAAACTTACAGCAGAACTGGACAGAGACTGGGCAAATTCCAGGACACCCACACAGCTCACAGGACAAGCTAGTGCCATCCACGAACCTCCTATGTGTTAAAGTGCAGATCCCAGAATATCTAGCTATGGTGCAGGTGCTCAGGTTTTTTCAAGAGGCATCAATGCAAGAAAGCATCCCTTGAAGAGAAGACATTTGGAAACTGCTGCCAGAGTAGCAGCATAAGAGATCACCCCCATCTCATTGGCACCCTGCGCAAACATCTTTGAAGGCAGATGTGCAGGAGCATCGGGACTGGGGTGAGGGAAGCTCAGTGAAGCCCAGCAAGGTGCCCCAAGTTGTCTTTAAGGAGCGAGAGAGAGACTGAGAAGGAGCGTGTAATAGGCTGACGAAAGGGATGGCAACACAGGGAGAGGGAAAGATTAATGAGGATTTCACAAATATGATAATTTCCGGACACCACGGCTTTATATTTAACTGTGTCTTGGTCTGCTGCGGAGTGGAGGAGATGCAATGCCAGCTAAGCTGCTTGTGCGAGCCAACGAGAGTCTCTATATTTGCAAAGCTGCCCACTTTGAGAGAGTTTCACGCTCCTTTGCTGCACTCATCCGATGCTCCATTGCATTTTGATGCGGTGCTTTATACGGCTGTGCAAAATGACAGGGATAACATTTTTCCTACACTTTAGTTGAGTTTAATAACTAGAAGGTGTTTTTTTTAATCAAATGGCTTCCAGCAACCATGACATGAGCATCAACAGCTAGTGGTTTCTAAAGACCGGATGCCCCCGACGTACTTGGAAGTTGATAGGAAACTGTCTAGCAGGTGGAATCTTAACCGGGAGAAGTCCGCAGATTTGTGATGGGGTGGTCTCCCTCCCTCACATTTTGCCCTGCGGTGTCTTCAAACCTGCTCTGATGAAGCAGCTTCATTCCATTAGACTGAAGAATGGCAGTAACCCTCAGGAGAGCTGAAAATTACCATGGTCCCCCGCACACTGTCACTGAATATGATTGAAAGAGGGATGGAGAGTGGGGGGGGGGGACACAACCCGACCTGTCATTTCCTTAAATGCTTCTGCAACTTCCAAGGAAAGGGCAGCGGCATTGGTAAGGAGCGTCACTGTGTCTGGGGGTAGGCTGTTTCTCTGGCAGAGACCAAATAACAAAGAGGAACTCAAAGCAGGTAAAGGTAAAAGACCCCGGGCCGGTTAAGTCCAGTCAAAGGTGACTATGGGGTTGTGGCGCTCATCTCGATTCAGGCCAAGGGTGCCGGCATTTGTCTACAGACAGCTTTCCGGGTCATGTGGCCAGCATGAATAAACTGCTTCTGGCGCAACAGAACACTGTGACAGAAACCAAAACGCACAGAAACGCCGTTTACCTTCCCACCGCAGCAGTACCTATTTATCTACTTGCACTGGTATGCTTTTGAACTGCTAGGCTGACAGAAGCTGGGATGGAGCAATGGGAGCTCACCCTGTTGCGGGGATTCAAACCGCCAACCTTCCAGTCGACAAGCCCAAGAGGCTCAGTGGTTTAGGGGAGGGGAACCTGCGGGACTCTAGGTCATGAGAAGAGCCTACTGATTCCAGCTGATGGCCCACCCAGTCCAGAACCCTGTTCTCACAGGGGCCAAGCAGATGCCTGTGGGAAACCAGCAAGTGGGACTCAAGCACAAGCCTCCCTCCTGTGATTTCCAGCAAGTGGTAATGAAAAGCTCCTACCATGGAGGCCAAACATAACCAACAGGTCTAGCAGTCACAGATAGTTTTCTCCTCCGTGGATTTCTCCAATCATCTTTTAGAGCCATCCAAGTTGGTAGCTATCACTGCAGATGCTGCTGGACCAGCTCCTACAATCCTTGGCCTTTGGTCACACTGGCTGGGATTGATGGCAGCTGGAATCCAACAACCTCCAAAGAGACTCCCTTTTTCCATGAGTGCACAGTTGCCAAGCAACAGCCACTCAAGACCCTGGGAGGGTGTGGCCAGCTTCTTTTCAACCTCAGCGGCATCTCCTCCTTGCCTTACCCCCGCCCCACACACAGTGGTGGTGACAGTATGCAGGTGTATCCCTTGCTAGAGGCATTCAAGAAGTCTCTTTTCATTTTCACTCCAGGTCTGCATCCTCATCTCCTTCCCCCTGTGATTCTGCGGAAGGCTACGTTAAGGATTCCAAACAAGTTACTCCCGAGGTACAGAAACGCATGAGTAATTACGGAGCTGCCACTCTCACACCTTGTTTTATAGACCCGAGAGCAAACTCTTTCCAAAGCATGTCCCCATCCCCCCAAAGGGGGGGGGGAATCACTCAGCCCCTCTTGTTAGCCCCGCTAGAGGCTGGCTGGAGGTTTTCTGTTATTCCTTTTGTCCAGCTCCAGAGCCATTGCGTTTGCACCCCATTAAGCTTTTGTATGCCATAGAAGAATTGCTTTATTGACATTTAAAGGTCTCCATCAATCTGGTCCCACAAATCTTCATTATTTTCTGCCTCAAGATAAGCTTGCCAGGTCAGTCTGAGAGACAGAAGGAGCCGCCAAGCCCATCACCCGGAACCTGACCTTCCAACGTAAATCGCTCGCTGGAGTATTTTTTTATTTTTTTAAAGCAAAAGGATGCTTGTTATGAGTTTGGCTTATTAATGATTTAAGAAGGCAGCGAGCACAGCGTTTGAAATCAGCAGAGTGGGCTGCTGTCACATCTACAGATAGTCATTTGCAGGTCAGAGAACATAAGAAGAGGCTGCTGGATCAAGCCCATCTAGTCCTGCGGGAAACCTGCAAGCAAGACCTGAGCATAGCTGTCAACGTTTCCCTTTTTTAAAAAGGGAAATTCCCGTATTCTGAATAGGATTTCTCGCAAGAAAAGGGAAAAGTTGACAGCTATGGACCTGAGCACAAGAGCATATTCCCCTCTGTGGCTTCCAGCAACTGGTATCCTGTCACTTCCAGAAACTTATATGCAGAAGCATTACTGCCTCTGATGCTGGAGGCAGAGTATAGCTATCATGATTAGCAGCCATACCTAGCCCTCTCGTCCATGAATTTGTCTAATTCTCTTTTAAATCAAACCAAATTGGGGGCCATCACTGCCTCCTGCAGGAGCAAATTCCATAGTTTAACGATGCATGGCATTAAGAAGTCCTCTGTTTTCTCTGTCCTGAATCTTCCAACATTCAGCTTCACTGGATGTCCAGGAGCTCTATGGTTATGGAGATGTGCTTTCCTCCACCCCCTTTTTCCATACTATGCATAATTTCATACACTTCTACCAGGTTGCCTCTTACTTGCTTTTTCTCTAAACTTAAGACACCCAAACGCTGCAACCTTTCTTCATAGGGGAGTTGCTCCAAGCCCTTAACCAATTTTCTGAACCTCTACCAACTCTGCAAGATCCTTTTTGAGGTGAGGCGACCAGAACCCCACACAAATGCATTACATTCCTTAAGAACAATCTTACACCAAAGTTAGGCTGTTGGTCCACCCAGTCTAGTAATTCTCAAAGCAACTGTGATGCAGAGGTCTTTTCCACCACCTGCTACCTGAGCCTTTCAGCTGGAGATGCTAGGGGTTGAGTCAGAGAACATAGGCAGGAAAGGCATTTGCTGTATAACTGAGCCATCAACCCTATTTCTGAAAATTAGATGCAACTAGTATCTGAAATCTGGAAGAAGAAAAAATCAAGCTCACTGAGATTAACATAACACACACACAGAGAGAGCACTACCTCATAAATTCAAGACTATTCAGAGAGCTGCATTTTGAGGGGACAATCTACAAACACCGGCCAAAACAGCCCTAATCAGTGTGCAAGATTTCAAAAGCAAAACAAGGACCATTTTATCCCCCCTGGGGATAAGCATAAACAGCAGATCCTGGTAGAAAGCTATAGGGAGCCATAAGCCTCTAAGACTGGAATGCAGCCATAAATCACTGAAATAAAATGTTAAAATGGGTTTAAAATGCAATACATAAGATTAGTTGGCAATCCAACACAGAACAGTGTTCCCCTGGGCACAGTGATGTACCGAGTGGGAAGAAGTATGCAGGAAAGGCCCTTCAAAGTGGTAATTCCACCGTTACCAGGTAATTCCTGCTTTCAACTCCACTTCTGAACTTGCAGTCAGATCCTGGGTATATTTACTTGGAAGCAAGTCTTACTCCCAAGAGTTACTCCCAAGGAAGGGTACATTGGACTGCATCCTTCAAGCATCTTCTGGAATTCGGCTTTCACATTAATAGGAACACATTAAGAACAGTGGCGCTGTGGGTTAAACCACAGAGCCTAGGACTTGCCGATCAAAAGGTTGCCGGTTTGAATCTCCATGACGGGGTGAGCTCCCGTTGCTTGGTCCCTGCTCCTGCCAACCTAGCAGTTCAAAAGCACATCAAAGTGCAAGTAGATAAATAGGTACCGCTCCAGTGGGAAGGTAATTGGCGTTTCCGTGTGCTGCTCTGGTTCGCCAGAAGCGGCTTAGTCATGCTGGCCACATGACCCGGAAGCTGTATGCCGGCTCTCTCAGCCAATAAAGCGAGTTGAGCGCTGCAACCCCAGAGTTGGTCACGACTGGACCTAATGGTCAGGGGTCCCTTTACCCTTTTAAGAACATTTACAGTTAAATGTCATGCTT
This sequence comes from Podarcis filfolensis, assembly GCF_964270895.1. Classification (NCBI taxonomy): domain Eukaryota; kingdom Metazoa; phylum Chordata; class Lepidosauria; order Squamata; family Lacertidae; genus Podarcis; species Podarcis filfolensis. Next base: position 18,343,000 of record NC_139618.1, on the reverse strand, counting down.
GCTTTGCCAGAAGTAAATTCTCAGGCATGTATGTTAAATGACCCAGGCTTAAGATCTCCAGGGTTGGGCCCAATTTGATGGGTTTTAGCCCCTGATCAGACCAAACAAGAAGATAAAAAGTGTTCAGATGAGAACTGTATTCTCGCAATTAAAACTCTTCCCTACTTATGCTTATGGAATACTCTGTACCAATATACACAGTCACAACCAGAGAGGCAATTTCATACAGAAATCCAGGAGGATCAAAACACAAAGTTAAACTATGGAACTCACTCCTACAGGAGGCAGTGTTGACCACCACCTTGGATGGCTTTAAAAAGGATTACAGTGGTACCTTGGCTCCCAAATGCCTTGGTACTAAAACAACTTGGAACCCAAACACTGCAAACCCAGAAGTAAGTGTTCCTGTTTGCGAACTTTCTTCGGAAGCCGAACATGCTCCGTTTTGAGTGTTATGCTTCCAGTTTGAGTGCCAGACTTCCGTTTTGAGTATTATGCTGAGGTCTGTCTGTTTTTGTTCTTTATTTTGTGTTTTTGTGGCTCTTTTTGTTTTGTTTTTGTGACTGTGTGGAACCCAGTTCAGCTACTGATTGATTGATTGATTGATTGATTGATTGATTGTGTGACTGCAGTACATTCATTATTGCTTTCATTTTATGGATCAGTGGTCTCGTTAGATAGTAAAATTCATGTTAAATTGCTGTTTTAGGGGCTGTTTTTAAAAGTCCGGAATGGATTAATCTGTTTTGCATTACTTTCTACAGGAGAGCGTGCCTTGGTTTTGGAACGCCTTGGTTTTGGAACAGACTTCCAGAATGGATTAAGTTTGAGAACCAAGGCACCACTGTAGATAAGTTCATGGAGGGGGGTGTTGTTTTTTTTAGAATGAGGAGGAGCCCCAAGGATCATTTATTTCAACCGCAGAAACAAAGGAATAACAGCTAAAGATTCCCTTCTAGATGACCATCCAACCTCTGTTTGAAAATCTCCAATGAAGGAGAGTTCACCCACCTTCTAAGGTGGTCCATTCCAATGTCAAACACCTCCGACTGCCAGAAAGTTTCACCTAATGTTTAGCTGAACTCTCCTTTCTTGTCATTTGTATCAATTGGTTTGAGTTCTCCCCTCTGGAGCAGCAGAAACCAAACTTGCTCTATCTTCCATAGAGAGAAGCAGCTTCCATTTCACTGAATTGTCAAGGGGAAATGGGGGAAGGGGGAGCCAGCAGCAAAATAAACTTAAAGTGATTAGACTGGAGGGAAGGAGATGAATAATGAGGTGGTTGTGCAATGGAGGGAAGCACTGTTCCTTCTTTCAAAGGATTCCTTTGCCTCTTACTCAGCACTTCTCAAAAAGACAGAACCAAAAAGGAAAAAAAAAGAAAGAATGCAAGTAAGTAGGACATCTTTGGTAGAACGGGAATTTTTTTAAATTCCACCTTCTCTCAACTCTGCTATATTAGCTTCCTGGCCTTCTGCAGTCTTCAGATTCACCTGTATGGTGGATGATAGCCAATGTGGTGCAGTGGTCAGAGTAATGATTGGGACCTGGGAGACCAGGGTTCAAATCTCCACTTGGCCATGAAGCTCAGTTCACTGCCTCTCAGCCTAACCTATCTCACAGCGTTGTGTGGTGGGGATTAAATGAGGAGGCGGGAACCATGTATCTGTCATATTCATTGAACAGCTTTCAGCAAATGCTGGATCCACACCTCTTTACCAGGTTTTTGACACCTGAAATGTGTCTATAAGGACCCACCCTGTTTTGTGATTGTAAGTTGTTTTTAACATTGTGTCTTAATTGTTGTGACCTGCCCCTGGGACCATAGGGTAACAACAAAACATATGTTGTGATTTGCCCAGAGCAACTTAAACTGCATCAGGAATACTGGACAGAGTGCAACGAAGGTCAACCTTGATTGCAGTATCAGAAAGGCATGAAGAAGGTGGCAGGAATGAACTTTAAAGCTTCAGGGTACAAGATTGGGTCCCTTAAAACATTTCTATAAATTTAAACCCTAAGCTACCCAACTCTCTATAACACTCTTACATTAAAGGTCCTCTGTAAACAAACAAAAAGTGGGTTCTTCACCCTCTTTACATCCCACCTTTATCAAAATAGTGGAAGAAGTCACTTCCTTAAAGGTAAAGGGTAAAGGGACCCGTGACCATTAGGTCCAGTCGTGGCTGACTCTGGGGTTGCGGCGCTCATCTCACTTTATTGGCTGAGGGAGCCGGCGTACAGCTTCCGGGTCATGTAGCCAGCATGACTAAGCCACTTCTGGGGAACCAGAGCAGCGCACGGAAACGCCGTTTACCTTCCCGCCGGAGTGGTACCTATTTATTTACTTGCACTTTGATGTGCTTTCGAACGGCTAGGTTGGCAGGAGCAGGGACCGAGCAACGGGAGCTCACCCCGTCGTGGGGATTCGAACCGCCGACCTTCTGATCGGCAAGTCCTAGGCTCTGTGATTTAACCCACAGCGCCACCTCTGTAAACAAACAAAAAGTGGGCTCTTCACCCTCTTTACATCCCACCTTTATCAAAACAGTGGAAGAAGTCACTTCCTTAGAGAGCTATAAATATTACTCTCTGGCTGTTTTGCACTTTTTCATAGGAAAAAGAGATCAACCAAGATTAGGACTCTGAACAGGGTGTAAGACATGGATGATGCTTCTCGGGCTAAGACAACTTAGCTACGTCTTACACTCTCTTGTCAAGGAGTGTTTGGTCTGAACTCTGCATGGCTTCTTCAGAGTTTCATGCCACTGTCCAGCTTGAGTTTGCAGACATGCCTTCAAAATCTAATCCACAGAAGAATTTGGAGGATTGTGAAGCTAGTATTTATCCTAGGCCCAGTCAAGTCAGAGGCTTCCTGGTGCCCTGCTGATTGAGGGGTCCAGGGCTGCACAACACTCATCCCTTTTGAGCCTGAAGCGAGCTCTGAGGCTCTGCTACATATGTGTACACACAGAGAGTAGTCCAGTAGGCTAGCTTTCCTTAAGTCCCTCAGAAAACCACATGCTGGGAGAGAGACTGATTTTTCCTCAGCATCCCCATGGCAACGCCAATGCAAGCTCTTGCCCTTGGCCCAGAGGCCGTCTAATCTAACCACTAGACAAGACATCCCCACTCTGTAAAATCGGCTCAGACTATTCATAAATCCTACGTGCCCAGCTTTGAAATGCACCGTCCCTGCAGCTCCTTGCTACGGAGAGGGCTCTCTTTCCTCAATTCGATCAGGGAGACTGAAAGCAGAAGTGTATAATCCTCTTGCAAATTAAAGTCCTTCATTCAAGCTATTTGACGTGGCTTATTTTCTTTAACTCTCTATTCAATCCCATCCCCACCCCCACCCCTGCAAAAACAATATATCAGCTGCAATAAAGGCGAAAAGGGAAAAGGGAAAAACAGGACAGAGAAGAGTGTGCACCTGGGTGGTTGGCATCTCCTCTTACCAGACCAGACTCATCTCCTTGACCTCTTCTAGTGCACCCAATCTAGGTTTGATCCCATTTTTTATTTGCACTTTGATCAAGGTGTGGAAGAAGATATTAAAAGGAAAAGGGCTTGGGTGATCTGGGTTTACTCAGGTCTTTGAAGATGTTGAGGAATGCTGGCCGGCCAGCCTCTGTCAAAATGACTAGGTTGGGGGGGATTAGACTAGACATGATTGCTATGCTCTGTCTCCACAGTTGGAAGCAATAATGCTTCTGAATATCAGTTGCTGGAAGCCACAGGAGGCAAGAATGCTCTTGTGCTTGGGTCCCGCTTGCAGATTTCCCATTGGGGCATCTGGCTGGCCACAGTGAGAACAGGATGCTGGACTAAATGGCCATTGGCCTGATCTAGCAGACTCTTCTTACGTTCTAATGAAAACAACCTACCGTTTTCACATTCATTGCTCAGCCCACCTTTGCCTCCAGCCTTGCCCAATGCTTTGCTGTGGCTCCCAGGAGGTTGCCCAGAGTGGAATGCGGTCTTTGGATTGAAAAAGTTTCCCCAGCCATCCCACAGTATTGGGGAGAGACTGAAATATATAGAGTATCTGAAAAGAGGCTCCAGAGCATAAAGGAAGTGCAGCAATCCCCTCATGAGATACTTACTAATCAGTAGGCCTTACACAAAATTGTATGAAGCCACTGGTCAGCTGCCTGGACAAACCTGATCATCACTACAAACCTTAGGCTGGATTCCATGGTAGCATCTTTCCACATCAGCACCAACTCTCCCTGAAACCACAGGGAGGGAATCGTCCATGCCATACAGTCAACCAAAGCTCCTCTTTCCACATTCTACCAAAGTGCCGTGGGACTTGGTCACATCGAAGAAGCTCAGACATCATCACTTCAATAACAGATGGCATTCCACTGGAGGACTCTGAAAGCAGCTTCCGCCTGACTCACAATCAGCACTAGAGGATACTTGAAACGGCATGCATGTTAACGCTTCTCAACAGGATCAGGTTGATGAAGTCTTTGCTCCACCAGTCCAGGCAGCATAACCAAACACCAGTGTATCAACAGCAGATATTGTCTACAGAGGATTGATGATGCTTTATATGCTGTCTCCAGCAGATTCATGTGGTTAGCAGCTCTATATGTTAGGGCCATGCATGGCTGTTTATCAGTCTCAACCAGGCATGTGCACTAGTAAGGGAATGGTCCCAGAGATCAATGGCTGGAGAGGTAGGTTTCAGCTGGAGCCAGGATGGTGGCTTGCACACCACCAAAAAGAAAAAAAGCTGAAACAAAACCATGAAACAGATTTGCTTAAGCCTTGCACACGCTAATTGGCATAGAGATGCATATTGCAAAATAGTTGCTGTAGCTTCAACAGAAATATGTCACATTCTACACCATTCTGGGGAAGCCTCAGAGCAGACTACCTGTGCAGGCCTGCTCAGTCTGCTGTTCTGATGCTACTACTAGGTGAGCAACTCAAGGCTGCTCCTCCTCCTGTTCTCCCCTCCTAACGTTGCTCTGTTTTGACTGCACTTTGGTTGGCCCTCCAAAGGCAGGACTGAGCAGCAGGACACATGGCCACCCAAACTGGAGCTTTGAGAAGCCAGCAGGTTCTGCTGAGAAAGAGAAAGCAGGCCACGTCCCTACTAGTATTTAATATTGATCCAGCCAAACCTGGAGGCTTCATTCTGCCTGTGTGTTGCCGGAGCTGTTACACTGCATGACTAGGGACAGATGACTCTGTTGATTTCCATTGCTCATTTCTCCAACCTTAAGAAGGTAAGAACAAAGAAAAGCCTGCTGCATCAGGCCAATGACCAACCTTGGTCAGCAATCTGAGCTCACTGTGGCTGTGTGAGGCTATATCTGTCCTTACACACAGTTCCCCCTATTTCCATCAGTTATTTTCTTTTAAAAACTTTGGAGAACCTCCCCACCCCACCCCCAATGTATTGCAGGGCAGGGCGGTAGTCATCCTAGTGTATATTCCTCCCAAGCATCTTTCCCCCTTGGCCTGGGAGGGCCAACTACAAAACTGCTGCTTAAGAGGCCAGAGGCCATCTTTGCTATGAGTCCTGCAGGACCCGCTGCTCATAAACTTTTGGGGTGAGGTGTTGTTTAGGGGAGGTTTTTTGCTTCATTTTTCCTGTTCTTGGTATTATTTTTTTGTATCTTCATGGTCAGACCTTATGATTTATGTGAGATTGGTTTAATTTTATTGCATATTCACTGAGATCAGTGGCGGGCTTCATGCTGTGGCACTGGGGGGGTGGAGAGCAGGCGGGGGCGGGGGCATGGCGTGCCACCTGTGGGGGTGTGGTGTCCAGCGCGGGCACCCCACCGGGATCGTGATGCCAGGGGCAGTGTGCTCCCCCCGCACTTCTCTTCCTCCACCGGTGACTGAGATGTCTTCATTACTTGCCTATGACTATTTTTCTTACAGTTTTCTAATTCTGTATACCTTTTCATCCTGTAAGCAGCCTTAAGTGTGGTGTAAACCTGGAAAGGCAGCATACAAAGAAGGAATGGTTATGATGATAATAATGTATGCATTTTCGCAAGCAATTTCCCCATCCAAAATGGAGCTTTATATATGTTATTTTCACCAATATACACATTTTCTCTGCCAGCTTTTTTGGTTGAAGAATTGCACCACAAAATTCAAAGGAGTGCAGCTTTCGAAGGATGACTCTCCTTCAGTTTGGTACAGGAAATGCAGAATTAGGTAGGGGTGCATTAAAATGCAGCTGGGTAAATCGCATTCCCACACATGACACCCCCCTTTTGAGCTCCAAATTCCCCCTTCACCTCCCCCCACCCACCCGTGTGCACAATAAGAAGGTAAACTCACTAGGCAGAGTCATTATCAAGAAAAACAAACGACTAAAGGCACAACTGCACATACAACAATTTGGATGGAAACAGTGTCCCTACCTCACCAAGGAAAAGCTAGCAGTGGCTCATGAATATGATAGAGGTCATGCCTCAGATGGAGTCTGCCTCTCAGTAGTACTCCTTGACCTATTTTATCTCCACTTTCCAGGGACTCCCACTGTCCTATTTCTCTGTCTCACTTCAAGTTGCTACTTTCCTCACTCCTTCTCAAAACTGCATGCTCTCACCCTGCTTCCACTCTTCTGTGTCGCCCCCCCCCCCCGCACAAACACACACCACCAGCCACTTCCTCTTCATCACCCACCTGCCTTCTCTCCTCCTCCTTGAGCCACTTAACATCCCTTGACCCTCTTTCACCATCAAGCAGATTTGCAGCTGCCAGGACCATATAACACCGATCTTAAAGGACCCACGCTGGCTTGCAGTACATTTCCGAGCACAATTCAAAGCTGGTGTTGACCTTTGAAGCCCTAAATGGCCTCGGCCCTGTATACCTGAAGGAGCGTTTTCACCTCCCATCATCCAGCCTGGACACTGAGATCCAGCTCTGAGGGCCTTCTGGCGGTTACCTCACTGTGAGATGTGAAGCTACAGGAAACCTGGCTCAGGGCCCACTTGGCAGTGGCACCCACCCTGTGGAATGCACTCTCATCAGATGTCAAACAGATAAACAGGTATTTGACTTTTAGAAGGCATCTAAAGGCAGCCCTATTCAGGGAAGTTTTTAATGGTTGATGCATTACTGTGTTTTTAATATTTTGTTGGGAGCTGTCCAGTCAGATGGGTGTCATATAAACAAGTTGTCATATAACAACAAGTTGTTGTTGTTGGAGGGCTCCCTGGCAAAGGATTGTATGATGGGTTCCCCAATGCCTTTGCCCATCAGTATCAGTTGAGGCAGGTGTACCTGAGGCTGAAGGCTGCAACAGTGTCCCAATCTGCAGCAGGTGGCTGCAAGCTTCTGCCACCAAGTTGGCTTCACTTAAAAAGGACAATTGAAAATGGTGGGAGACAGACAGCCACCCACTGCCAAACAAAATCTGAGTTGGAATGCGCTCCATCTGGAGAACCCATGGGTCCTTGGCAGCATCCCATAAATGCTTTGTATAGTGTGGGAAAGATGGGGAGTATGTTATCTAGGAATGGTGGTGGAAAGGAATTTACTCAGTTCTCATTCCAATGCTAATTTGCACTTCCGGAATTAAGGAGTGAATCAAAAGACTGGTCACAATTTTGTTATGCAGTCCTACAGTGAAAAACTACAGATCAAGAATGCACACGTTAGTGAAGATAACACGTAAAGTTACATTGCACTCTGGGAAAATTGCTTGCAAGATTCACAGAACTGTAGAGATGGAAGGGACCACATGCGTCATCTAGTCCAACCCCTGCAATGCAGAAATCTTTTGCCCAATGTAGAGCTCGTACCCAGGACCCTGAGATTAAGAGTCTTATGCTCCACAGAATGAGCTACCCCAGCTATCCCTGGAATGAGCACCTTCAGAAAAAACTGGCATACAAAAATGCCATCATTTGGAGAAACAGGCCCCCAAATGGATACAGATCTGCAGACTTGTAAAATATACAATTTTGCAAACGGATGTAGAAATGCAGAAAACTGAAAAAAGAGAAACTGAAAGTCACTGCACTCAAATAATGCCCAGAACAAGGGCCACTGTACATGCTGAATGGAGGGGGGGTGGATTTCTTGCATACAAAAGGCCCCAGGTTCAATTGCTGTACCATCTCCAGGTAGGTTTGGGAGAGATTCCCTGCTTGAAACCCTGGAGTGTTGCTGCTACCAGTCAGTGTAGACGGTACTGAGTTAGGTTGATCAATGGTTCGACTTGGTGGAAGGGAGCTTCCTCTCTTCCTAAGAGGCTCCCATTTCTTTGCTCCTCTGCCTCGGCTAGAGACAAGCTTGCTCCTTCCTCGGGTAGAACAGGCTCATTTTATATTCACCATAAGGAAGAGCAAGAGAGAAGGAGGGAGAGCTTTGTAAACAGTATTATTTTTAATAAAATCCCAGTTTGGCAGCCCAGCTGTTTGAGTGTCTGTCTTAATTTAATCAGAATATCTGTTCTCTCCTAGCAGCGACCAGGCATGAAAAGCATTAGGAAGAAATCAAGACAGTGGCAGAGGGAGGAGAAATGAAGTTATTTTTATCAAGTACTTTTTTGAGGGAGCAGAATCAGAATGACAAAGAGGACCCAATGAACCCATTTAACTTTCTCTGGCCACCTTATCCCTTATCCCTAATTGGACAATGGATGTTGCAGCTCATCCTTTTTTTGTTCATCCCCCCCCCTTCCTGCACATCCTCAGTTCTTTTATACAATTCTTTATTGCCTTTGAAGCTCTCACCTCAGGAGGAAGGAGCCTCCCTGCAAAACTCAGCCAGCCAGTCTTGTAACCTGAACACAATGCTCAAGAATTAGTCCATGCTACACAGCAATTGTTTTAATTTGCCTGGTCCATTTTTAATAAGGTATGTTGTTAAGCGAGGATTTGCATACCATGCAGAGGAAAAGACCCACATGCATACCTTATCCGAAATTGTGCAGTTTTATACACAAGTTGAATAATTATGGCACCGGACTTCTGGACTGGGCAATGGGATTTGGGATGGAGAGACAAGGGAAGGAATCGTGCCTGGCATTCAGCAGGCAAGCTGAGATGAGGGAGTCATCACATTTATAAACCACCGTTTCACCGATTAGGGCAGTGATGGGGCACCTTAGCTTTGTTTGTGGGGATAATTCAGTCCACTCTATCTGATTTTGAGACTCTGCTTAAGCCACAGCCATCGCACTGAACCTTCTCAGAGTAGTTTAACAGTCCTGCAATCACGAAACTGTAGAGTAGGAAAGGAACCACAAGGGCCATCTTTTTCAACTTCCTGCAATGCAGGAATCCATCCAGCTTCTGTTTAAAAATATTCAGTGAAGAAGCGTCTACCACCATCCAAGGTAAGCCGTTCCACTGACGAACAACACCTACCGACAACAAGTTCTTCCTAATGTTTAGTTGGAATTTCCTTTCTTGTACTGTGCTGCCTTGGTTCTTCAACTTAATCCATTCTGGGAGTCTGTCTCCCAAAACCATTTGAAAACCAAGGTGTGGCTTCTGATTGGCTGCAGGAGCTTCCTGCACTCAAGCGAAAGCTGCATCGGACGTTTGGCTTTTGAAAAACTTTCGCATACAGGAACAGTTACTTCCGGGTTTGCAACATTCGGAAGCCAATTTGTTCAGCAACTAAGCCATTCAAGAACCAAGGTACCACTGTAATTTGACAGTGGTATCCTCTGGAACAGCAGAAAACAAGCTTGCTCCATCATCCATGCGGCAGTCCTTTAGATATTTGAAGATGGCGCTCATATTTCCTCTCATTCTCCTTTTTTCCAGGCTAAACACACCCATTGCTGAAGGCAATCCCAAATGACATCTCTTACAGTGCAAAATTCAGAACCTCCCCGCCCTGCTCATCACTTCTACTCCACCCAGTTCATAGAGCCTACAGCGGGGTGGGGAAATGTTTATCAAAAATAAATACAGTATTAATAAACCGCCAATTAGCATGGAAAGGCAAACAAATCAACCACTATTTGTTCATGTTTACTAAAGGTTAGGGAAATCTCAGCAAGAATCACTTACTGCATTTCAATATTTTCAAACTATGCATTAGGTAGCAGTCATAAATGCCACCAGTAAAGCAAATATGCAGCTCAGCAGTGTGAAGGAATTAATTAGTATTTAATTGCTTTAAAAATTGCTGGAAGTTCTTTTGCTATCATTAATCACTTTTAATGACTGCTGTAATTACAAGTCATCTTTTCTCTTTGGGTGGTCGCTGCTGGGACTTGAACCACTGTCCCCTCCACATCTGCAAAGAAGGGATCTACTCAGTGAGTAAGGGGAAAGCAGCTTGTTTTGAGTTCTTCTAGTTAGAGCACTGTGAATTACGTTGCCAGCAGAGTTTTTGGACTTTTGATGGGAGGATACAGAAGGGAAAGGTGTGGATCTAAGCTATTTAGAAGGCTACAATGTTATTCAAACTGTGAGCTAAGCCACAACCACACATAGACTTTCACAAACCTTTGTCATAGCTGAAAATGAAGGCATTTTACATTTTTTAAATCATTGTTTTTGCTCTATTTTTTTTATTTGAGGGTAAGTGAAAGCAATTGCCTCATCATGTATCCAAATCTAATGAGCAGGCTAGCATCACAACATCCCCCTAACTCCATGTAGCATCACAACATCACTTTCAAGTTCTTCCACCAATATCCCTGCTTGGATGGCTTCAGTAATGCGCCCTAAGCCAGGAAGGCTTGTCATCACTCACCATTTACCTTCAAGGACATCATGGTGCCAGCTCTGATTGGCTGTACAGTGCCATGACTCTGTTCATGTCACTACATGCTCCCTAATTGGTTGGGATCAGAAAAGAGAAACCATATTCAGGGGGAAATGGTAGCAAAGGAGCAGCAGGTAAGGGGATCAATTGTACAAAGTAATTTTGGAGAACCTCCCTCACCCCCAAACCACTATTTTCATATCAAAGATCACAGTGCTTCCAATTAAATGAAGAAGCTAATGCCTTGTACAGACTTTCAGTGCTGCTATGAGGTGCATCTAATGAGCACTTAATCTTCACCATCAGAACAGAAATTCTCGGAATTTGGTTTGGTTTGACTGGCACAAGTCTAAAGTAATGTTGCATCAAAAACCTGACCACCAATTATGGAATATTTCTCTTCTCTTTTTTTAAAGAAGGCAGGCATTTCATTGGGGGTTGTAGTGTTGGAGAATTTCTGTGACATTCTCAGGAGGCCATTTGGTGCTTCCTTTAATGGATTTCTATGGTGCTCAATGGACACACATGTGCTCCTTTTTTACATTTCCTCCCAAGGTTCCTGGAAAACTTCACTGAGAAGGTAAGGATAACTCCAGGTTTGACCAAGAAGCTACAATGGCTGAAAAGCACCCACAGTGTGGCACAGGAATTTTAGAAAGGGCCCCTCCCTAGGCCATATTGGGTTGGATCCAAAGTAGAAACAAGATGCATGTTTCATCCATTTCTCTTGTGCACATGTACCCACTTAACCTGGAGGGGGGGGATTCCCCAATCCTCTGCAGCAGATTTGGGGAAGGTGTGGGGCATACATGGGGAGGGAGCTCCCATTGTGCAAGCAGAATCCCTTGTGCTGACAGACTACAATAGGTGAATATAACAATAGCCCCTTTGTTACTGAGGTTGAGTGCCATACATCTGCATATACAAGACCTTCACTGAAATTCTCTCCTTCCTCTTTCCAAAGTTTTTTTTTTTTAGGGGTGGGGCAAAGGTCTCTGTCTCTCCCCTCCCCTCAATAGGCAGCTGGAAGGCAAAGTGCAGCCCAAGTTGTTGGCAAAGTTTAAAGAGACAATAGTGTGACATTGTACCACTCCACCATGAATAATACAAAGAAAACAGAAATGGCCAACTGGAAGGCCCAAAGGCCAGATCAAACCCTGTCCCTCAAATCTATTTCATCCTTCTCCAGGCAGGCCACTATATATACACAGGTGTGAGTCTAAAGTATATGTCATATAATAATAATAATAATTTATTATTTATACCCCGCCCATCTGGCTGGGCCTCCCCAGCCACTCTGGGCGGCTTCCATAGAAACCAAAAATACAGTAAAATATCACACGTTAAAAACTTCCCTGAACAGGGCTGCCTTAAGATGTCTTCTGAATGTCAGGTAGTTGTTTATCGCTTTGACATCTGCTGGAAGGGCGTTCCACAGGGCGGGCGCCACTACCGAGAAGGCCCTCTGCCTGGTTCCCTGTAGCTTTGCTTCTCGCAATGAGGGAACCGCCAGAAGGCCCTCGGCGCTGGACCTCAGCGTCCGGGCAGAATGATGGGGGTGGAGACGCTCCTTCAGGTATACTGGACCGAGGCCATTTAGGGCTTTAAAGGTCAGCACCAACACTTTGAATTGTGCTCGGAAATGTACTGGGAGCCAATGTAGGTCTTTCAAGACCGGTGTTATATGGTCTCGGCGGCCGCCCCCAGTCACCAGTCTAGCTGCCGCATTCTGGATTAGTTGTAGTTTCCAAGTCACCTTCAAAGGTAGCCCCATGTAGAGTGCATTGCAGTAGTCCAAGCGGGAGATAACCAGAGCATGCACCACTCTGGCGAGACAGTCCGCAGGCAGATAGGGTCTCAGCCTACGTACCAGACGGAGCTGGTAAACAGCTGCCCTGGACACAGATTTGACCTGTGCCTCCATGGACAGTTGTGAGTCCAAAATGACTCCCAGGCTGCACACCTGGTCCTTCAGGGGCACAGTTACCCCATTCAGGACCAGGGAATCCTCCACACCTGCCCGCCTCTTGTCCCCCCAAAACAGTACTTCTGTCTTGTCAGGATTCAACCTCAATCTGTTAGCCACCATCGATCCTCCAACCGCCTCCAGACACTCACACAGGACCATCACCGCCCTCACTGGTTCTGATTTAAAAGAGAGGTAGAGCTGGGTATCATCCGCATACTGATGAACACCCAGCCCAAACCTCCTGATGATCTCTCCCAGCGGCTGCATGTAAATGTTAAAAAGCATGGGGGAGAGGACAGAACCCTGAGGCACCCCACAAGTGAGAGCCCAGGGGTCTGAACACTCATCCCCCCCCCCACTTTCTGAACACGGCCCAGGAGGAAGGAGCGGAACCACTGTATGACAGTGCCCCCAGCTCCCAGCCCCTCAAGACGGTCCAGAAGGATGTTATGGTCGATGGTATCAAACGCCGCTGAGAGATCCAGCAGAACTAGGAAACAGCTCTCACCTTTGTCCCTAGCCCGCCGGAGATCATCAACCAGTGCGACCAAGGCAGTTTCAGTCCCATGATGAGGCCTGAATCCCGACTGGAAGGGATCCAAATGATCTGCTTCTTCTAGACGTGCCTGGAGTTGTTCGGCAACCGCTCGCTCAATCACCTTGCCCAAGAATGGAAGATTTGAGACTGGGCGATAGTTGGCCATCGTGGCCGCATCTAAAGATGGTTTTTTAAGAAGCGGTTTAATAACCGCCTCTTTCAGTGGGTCTGGGAAGGCTCCTCACGGAGGGAAGCATTCACCACCCCACGAAGCCCATTGCCCAGTCCTTCCTGGCTAGCTTTTATAAGCCAGGATGGGCAAGGATCCAGGAAACAGGTGGTTGGTTTCACTCGTCCAAGCAGCCTGTCCACATCCTCGGAGGTAACAGATTGGAATTGATCCCATTCAACATGACTAGACAGAATTCTAGCACTCTCCCGCCCCGGCCCTGCTCCTACGGTGGAGTCTACTTCTTCCCAAATCTGAGCGATTTTATCTGCAAAAAACTTTGCAAAATCATTGCAGAACATGTGGCCTGTACTGGGCCCCGATGTTGCAGGTGGTTCCGCTAAATTGTGAACCACCTGAAAAAGTCTCCTGCTGCTGTTTTCTGCAGATGCAATAGAGGCGGTGAAGAAATTCTTCTTCGCCGTCGCTATCGCCACTTGGTAGGCTCGACGTTGAGCTCTAACCTGTGTCCGGTCAGATTCGGAATGAGTTATCCGCCACCGGCGCTCTAGCCGTCTCAACGATTGTTTCATTGCCCTCAGATCCGTGGAAAACCACGGGGCTGTCCGGGCTCCATGCAATCGGAGAGGGCGCTTCGGAGCCAAACAGTCAATAGCCCTGGTTAACTCCACATTCCAGCGGGCCACCAGGGAATCAGCTGAAAGGCCATCAACATGGGATAAAGCGTCCCCTACCACTCTCTGGAAACCATTTGGATCCATTAAGTGGCGGGGGCGGATCATCCGAATTGGTCCCACCTCCCTGCAGAGGGGATGGGTCGCAGAGAAGTCCAGTTGCACCAGGAAGTGATCTGACCATGGCACTTCTTTCGTTTCGCTTTTACTTAGTGTCAGATCACCAACATCCATAGAGGTAAACACCAGGTCCAAGGCATGTCCGCGGCTATGGGTTGGACCAGACTTATTCAGGGACAGCCCCATGGAGGCCATGCTTTCCACGAAGTCCCGAGCGGCCCCTTGTAAGGTCGTGTCAGCATGGATGTTAAAATCCCCTAGGACGACTAAGCTAGGTGTCTCCAGGAGAACATCCGCCACGACCTGAAGCAGCTCGGGCAGGGAATCCTTGGTGCAGCGGGGAGGTCGGTACACCAAAAGGAATCCTGTACTGCCCCTATTGCCCAACTTCCAGAACATGCACTCGGAAAACTGGGTCTTCCCAATAGGACGCCCGGTGCAAACTAATGACTTCCTAAAAATCACTGCAACCCCCCTCCCCGCCCACATGACCTGGGTTGCTGTGCGTAAGAGAAACCTGGTGGACAAGCAGCGGCAAGGACAGGCCCATCTGCTTCATCCAACAAAGTCTCTGTTACACATGCCAGGTCAAGTCCTCCATCCATGATCAAGTCATGGATGGCAGTGGTCTTATGAATCATTGACCTGGCATTGCACAGCAGCACCTTGAGGTCATGTGGGTATCCCTTGCTGATTCTAGTATCCATCCGGTCAGGACCAGACCCGGAGGCAGGAATAGTCCTCAGACAACGACTAAACCTGCCCCCTCTGTAATGACATGGTCTAGTCTTAGCGTAACTCCTCCTCCTACCCATGATCACTGAGATTGGTTGTCCCAGTGCATCCCCCCCTGTGGAACATGCCCCAGCCATTTTGTGGGCTGGGGCCCACTCCCCGGCAGCCTGACCCCTCCCCCTAAGAACAAAATAACACCTTAAACAAACAAACAAAACCAATAAAACAATACAAACAAAAAAATGTAAAAATTACAAAAACATCATGTTCTAGTAGTGGATCTGTGTCCATCTCTTGCACTGTGCTAGTCTGACCTCCTGGTTTCCAGAACTGTCAAGCCCAACAAAATAATCCAATTTAGTTCTTGAAGCTTTGCCATTTCCTTTGGCTCACCGAAATCAAAAATCCCATAGAAGCAGGTGTTTCTATGAAAACCCACAAACCATCACTTCCCTCTTTAAGAGTGCCCTTATCCAAGGTAAGAAGGCCAGGCTGGATGAAAGCCAGAGCTGGCACATCAAAGGAGTTGTTGGGCAAGGAGAAGAAGAGAGAGGGGGGGCAGGAGGGAAATGATAACAGCCAGCCAATCTCACACCCAACTGGCAAAGAAATGAAGAGAACTTGTTTTTTTAGACGTAAGAGAGAGATATCTGGCTAATGAGTATACAATGCATTTCTCAATAGCCTCTGCCTTTTCCAGACGATGGAACCAAAAGAGGAACCATTTTGTTTCTAAACAGGGGAGGGAATGCTTCTTTTTTTAGCTTGTTAGCACCGTGGAGGTCAAGAAGCTCTTGAAAAGCTTTTGGAACTCCATAAACAGCATCCCTTACCCAACAGATGCTGTCAAGTGGCGCATCTCAACTCCAGATCTCCGGCACACGATCAACCATTATGCAACAAGAGGTTTGCATCCTGCCTTTTGTGTTCGTGACAGAGGCTTTGGGGTGTGCGCTCTCTCTCGTGCTCTCTCTCTCTCTCTCTCTCTCTCTCTCTCTCTCTCTCTCTCTCTGCTTTAGGACCAGGTACCAGAGAAAGCCAGAAGCCAGACCAAATTTCCCCTAGTTTCATCTTTTTGGTGCTGGGCTCCACCACTGAACTGGCCCCCTGGACCAGGGCCAATGTGCTACAGTGGTTAGAGTGTTGGGATAAGTCCTAGAAAACCAGGGTTCAAATTGCTATAGGGCAATGTTAAGCTCACATGTTAAACTCACCTTGGGTGAGTCACTGCTGTTCAGCCTCACCCACCTCACAGGGTGATTGTGGGGATTAAATGAGGAGGACTGAACCACAAATACCACCTTGAGCTCCTTGGAAAAAAAGGTGGGATATAAATAGGCCTATTCTGTGGTCTACCTCCTGACAGAGATACCAACATTTTTCTTTTCTTTTAAGAACTGGCCAGCCTTTGTATCTGGTTATGACACCACTAATATGGTGTAGTAGTCTGAGCATCAGACTAAGACCTGGGAGTAAAGGTAAAGGTAAAGGGACCCCTGATCATTAGGTCCAGTCATGGCCGACTCTGGGGTTGCTGCACTCATCTTGCTTCACTGGGCGAGGGAGCCGGCATTTGTCCACAGACAGCTTCCGGGTCATGTGGCCAGCATGACTAAGCCGCTTCTGGCAAACCAGAGCAGCGCATAGAAATGCCGTTTACCTTCCCGCCGGAGCGGTACCTATTTATCTACTTGCACTTTGACGTGCTTTCGAACTGCTAGGTTGACAGGAGCAGGGACCGAGCAATGGGAGCTCACCCCATCACGGGGATTCGAACCACCAACCTTCTGATCAGCAAGCCCTAGTCTCTGTGGTTTAGACCACAGCACCACCCACATCCTTAGGACCTGGGAGACCAGGGTTCTAATCCCCACTTACGCATGAATTGCACTAGGTGACTTTGGAGGCCAGTCACTGCCTCTCAGCCTAACCTACCTCACAGGGTTATGGGAATTCAGCAGGAGGAGAACCGTGTGCACCACCTCAAGTGCCTTGGAGGAAAAGGTGGGATATAAATGCAGAACAAACAAAAAAAATTGTAAAATGAAGGTCCATGGTTGGTTGAGCTGGCAGCAGAAAATGAAGATTGTGAGTGTGGAAGGAGGAATTTGGGGGAGGGGGATTCTAAGAGGAAAATGAAAATGTATGGACAAGTCATAGGGAGGTGCTATTTTCCTTACAGAGCCCCAGCCATCATGTTCCACTGCTCCCATTCCCCCCCGCTGCTGCTCAGGCCCCCTGCAGCTACTTGCCCGTCCTGTCTTCCCTGTAACAGCCAGGCAGCTCCACCAATGGCATCAAGATACCCTTCAGTCCTGGGCTCCTTTGGGAGGAAGAACAGGGTAAGCTAAGAGAAGATGATAAGGTAAGATACAACAATACCAGTATGACAAATGGGCAGCTCAGCTAACTGCAGTTCTTCACTTTGCACATATCAGCTATTTCATTACTCCCTATCCAACTGGAATGGTTAGAGACACCCTTCATAACAAGTGTTTGCAATGGGATTGTTTATTGGTTGTTTTTCGCTTGTTAAGAGGTGAACAATGAGCCAAGAAGGGCAAAAAGGCGAGGGGAGCTGGCTTTTCAATCAAAGCTTTAGTTCTGCTGTATAATAGGACATGTCTCTTTATAAGCACCGACAGACAGCCTGACGATGCATTCTGTTGGCATCTTCCAGAATGGACTACAGTTCCCAACATCCTTGACCATTTGCCATGCTGACTGGAGCTAATGAGAGTTTGATGCCAACAGCATTTTGAGGGCACTGTGTTGGCTATCCTGGTTGAACAGCTCAAGAATCCCAGATTTCATTTTTACGCATGTTAAAAAGAGAGCCAGAATGAATCAAGTTTTTCATCTCGATGGCTACGGGGGGGGGGGGGGGAGGAGAACAAATTTTGTTGGCAAAAGTGTGAAAGGGATAGAAGCAAAACAACCCAATAAACAGAAGCCCACATGTTTATTCTCCAGCTCCCATAATTTCAAAGATATATTTTTTTTGCAAGCTTTTATGTTTTGCACATTTCAGAATAAAAATATTGTAGAATAAGCACAACATGTCCACCAACTGGAGCTTGGCACCTGCCATGTTCCTGTAAAATATGCAAATGGCGCTACTTACAGGCAAATAAATAATGCAAATTGTATGCAGCTCTCTTGCATCAGGACACATTCCCAATGTGGCCTTCAGTGTTGACTTGAGGTCGGAATTCTAGCCTAGGCAATATACTTTATGTGCAGACAAGCGTAGGATTGCACAGTAAGTGACCTTGCATAGGAAGCACATGGTTAAACTATGGAACTCCCTCCCACAGGAGGCAGTGATAGCCCCCAACTTAGATGGCTTTGAAAGAGGATCAGACAAATTCATAGATGAGGGTAAGGCTATCAAGGACTACTAGCCATGACAGCTATGATCTGCCTCCACTATGGGAGACAGTAATGATCCTGTATACCAGTTGCTGGAAATCACAGGAAGGGAGAGGGCTCTTGTGCTTGGGTCCTGCTTGTGAGTTTCCCAGTAGCATCTGTCCAGCCACTGTGAGAACAAGATGCTAGACTAGATGGGTCATTGGCCTGATCCAGCAAGTTCCTCTTAAGTTCTATGACACAAAGTAATCAACATCCCCTCCCAAATTTCTTCGACAACATATTTACATCTAGGTCCAGGATTGATGTCTCACTGATGAGCACCTCTTGTTGTCAAGATCCAAGGCCAATAGCTTCTCGAGGAGGACCCCAAGTTGAGCTTCAGGCCTACCTGCCATTCTCCTCATGTTGAGCTTCTAATTAGCAGGTGATATTTCTGCCTTCCTTCTGGTGTGGAATTGAGTCCTCCCATTTCTCGTTTATTCTATTCTCCGAACTAATTGCAAAGTGCCTGCACCCTGGGTGTCTGGTGCTGTTGGAGAAGATTAGTATTTTTAGACATGGGGTGGGGGGGGGGAGGAAGAGGAAAGAGATAACACAATCTCTTTCCCCCCCCCCCCGCAAGCAGATGAAAGGAGAGCCCAAAGAGATGTGTATTTGACTCTCAAACGTGTTCCTTCAAGTCTCCCTCTGCAGCACTTAAAGGCATTTCCAAAGCAAGACTTTATGAATGCTAAATGAACACCGGGCCTTGTTCCTTCACCACGAGGAAGGGAGGGGGGGAACTCTTATCTTTTATATACAATATTTCCTTTATGGCTGACACTGTGCATCACACATTGCTCCTATCAGCCTTGCTTCAGACACAAATACTGACCTTCACAAAGTCACAGTGAAAGCTCTGCCGCATCAGAGCTAGGAAGCATCTCTTACCAAGGGAGGATGTGGACACAAGCTCAGATGGGCGAGGAATCAGAATGTGGCTTTAATACAGGGAACTTTAAATCTTTTTATTGTAGTCTAGCAGAATGATAGACCTTGCAAATTAGGCTGGCCTGCCTAATACAGAAAGAGAAGCCAGGTGGAACTCAGCCTAGGCCCTCACCCCAAAGTTGAAACTATTTCTGCAATAAGAACATAAGAAGAGCTTGCTGGATCAGGCCAATGGCCAACTTACTCCAACCACCTGTTCTCACAGTGGCCAACCTGTGGTTCCCAGCAAGTGGTCTCCATTGCTGTCTCCAGCTGTGAAGGCAGAGCATAGCCATCATGGCTAGTAGCCGTTCATAGCCCTCCCCTCCATGAATTTGCCTAATCCTCTTTTAAAGTCACCTCAGTTGGTGGCCATCTCTGCCTCCTGTGGGAGCAAGATCCATAGTTCAACTATCTGCTGCATAAAGAAGTACTTCCTTTTATGTGTTCTGAACCTTCCAACATTCAACTTCATTGGATGTTCTAGTATTAACCCCTATGGAAGAAGCACGCAACAAAAGATATAATTTTTTTGATAAATGCTTTGGGTCACTCTTCAGGAAGCAATCCTTTGCACTTCAGCCATGGGACCTCCACCCATGGGAACCTCAGGCCCCCATGGACACCACTGGATCCTTGTTAAGGCTGATGGGAGCTAAAATTTCATGGGTTCTCCATATCTGAACCTACTGAGATTCTGTATTCTAACGCATACTGGTCGCCACTGCATAATAGTCATGCACCTCTTTTACGGATCCTGAAATCGGTCCAAGAGCATTCCCCACATAATGGTTGCAAGGGTAATTCTGAGGTGAGCTAAGGGTTGGCACAGGGGGCTCCTGACGGCTCCAGAGGTGGGAGTCCAGGCCCTCATTGATTTGCCAGCCCCAAGTGGAGATATGGTAGCTGGAGGAGGCAAGACGAGGCAAGGCAAGGCAAGGCACGTGCTCTGACCTCGGCTTGAACCCAGCCAAGAAGCCCTGCTCATGCACACCCACCCGAGCAGAGGGAGCTGGAGATGGTGAGGCGAGGCGAAGTGGCTAATACTGCTGCTGCCGCTGTTGCCGCTCACCTTGCGCTCGCACTCCAGGACCCAGCCAAGAAGGGGAAGCAGTGGGCGAGCAGCCACCTCCGCCACCCATCTGCAACCCCTTCCTCTGCCTCATAATTCACCACACAATAGTTGTGCGCCCCTTTTTGGAAAGGAAAAATTGGCACACAAAAATGTGACCATTATGTGGTGAAATACGGTGTATTCAAGGTGCTGGTGTTGGGGTATAATGTCCTATAACCCTTGGGGCCAAGATACCTAAAAGATTGTCCCACCCAGCTGATCAGTGCATTCTGCAGGAGAGAGTATCGTCTGGATGCCATCGTATCAGAAGGTCTATTCCATACGATGTGGGAATCAAGCCTTTAGTGTGGCAAAGCCTACCCTTTGGAAACTCCCAAACAGCCACCTTCACTATTGTCTTTTCAGCACCCGCTGAAGAGAGGTGCCAGATTGCAACGGTGATTTGGATGTATGTATGTGTGTGACAACAGTCTGCGTGTGATGTCAGGACACTGGAAGGAGCCGGGGGTGGAGCTGAATGCAGTGGCAGCACAGCTTCAATTGGCAGTGGTGCCTCCTTTTAACTCCACCACTGGTGAGATGCTGCTTCAACCATCCTTCCCCTCTGTGGCAGGAGGAGGAGCAGGAGAACTGGCCAGTGAAGCTCCACACTTTGCCTCCATGATTTTTGAACATTGGAGGGGCACGGCCCCCACCCCCAAAATATTTAGGGGGCCCAAAAGGGTTTGACTCCCAAGAGCTGGTGCCCCTGCTGCTAAAGACATTTCTCTTTCAACAAATCTTCTAAATGGAGAACCTTATCCCAAGGTGTGTTACTTATGTGCTATGGTTGTGTGTTTTAACACACTGAGTTTTAAATCACTTTGGGATGCCTCATGGGAAGCAATTCATAAATTAAAGGAAGAACAATAGTAATCATATTAACTTTTAGACAGGCAGGTACTACTTCCATCATTCCACACAACAGGAGGTTGAGCGGATGGGGAGATTCATACAGAGAATTGCATGGCAAATACAAGGCCACCCCAGATAAAACATAAGGGTGCTGCAAGGCCTAATTAGTAAGAGTATGCAACAGTACTTAAGAGCCTGCTAGCGCATAATTGCTAAATATCACCATGATTACCTCGGAAAGTACAAGGTGTTTGTAACAGTGAGGAGAATGAGTGACATGGCCCTCCTGCCTTCCGGGCAATTAGCATGACCTGTAAACACTTGCTGATGAACTAATGCACTGTTGCAACTAAAGCCTGCACTGGCAGAATTCATGGTAGCATCCTGATTTTCTGAATGGAAAGACTTGCTGCTTTCTCTTCTTTGCATTTAACGTGGAAGCTTCATGCCATTGGGACTAATAAACTTATCTAAGATCTCTGCTCCATGGGTCTGTCAAATCTCGCTTTAAAGTCATTTAAGCCAGCAGCCACCATCTAATGGCAGTGAATCCCAAAGTTCCCTAAACTGTAGTCTCTCATATATGCCAGAGAGAGAGAGAGAGAGAGAAACTCCATCAATTCCTGCTGCAAAAGCCAGGAAGACATAAAGGATGCCTTGGTCCCACCCCTGCAATTCCATCTAATCACACAACTGTCCTGGGAGAAGCACAATATAGACAGAAAGACTTCATAAAGTAGCCCATCATAAACCAATGCTGTTCTGTTCAACAAATAGAGACAGGAAATGGAGGCACGCAGTGTATCAAAACTGGGGAGCTACAGATGTTGTTGGACTCCCCAGCTCCCATCAATCCCCAAAAGCATGGTGAATGGTCAGAGATCATGGGAACTGTAGTCCAAGAATATCTGGGGAGCCAATGGTTTCCTTCTATTGTCTTCCTGACAATCAGATCTTGATTCAGCTCCATCAAGGTAACCAGTAAATTCACAGCCTAAAAGTTCAAATGTTCTGTACAACCATGGCTGGGAATTGAAGGGAGCTAACCCTGATGTTGGAAAAGATGGAGGGCACAAGGAGAAGGGAACGGCAGAGGGCGAGATGGTTGGATAGTGTTCTCGAAGCTACCAGCATGAGTTTTACCAAACTGCGGGAGGCAGTGGAAGACAGAAGTGCCTGGCGTGCTCTGGTCCATGGGGTCACGAAGAGTCAGACATGACTAAACGACTAAACAACAACTCTCAATTGGATGTATGGGGTGTTAGGGGATGCGCAGTAACTCTGGTAGGGAAGATGTCGTGCTTCTTCTGGGGTTGTTTGTCCACCTTTGGTCTGCACCCTGCGCTCAGCTCCCACCAGGGGCTGCTGGAAGCCATAAGTATGTGACAGTGGCCACACCCCAGGAGCAGCTTTGTTGTGAGAGCAGGATGCTAGACTAGATGGGCCCCCTTTGGCCTGATCCAGCTGCCTCTTATGTCCTTACCAGCCAGCACGGCAGCAAGCAATGTGGAGGGAAACACCTGTGAGCAACTCTTGGGTTTTGTCTGCTCTAAAATAGGAGCATATCCCAGATATTTAAAATGTCATTATTTATGATGATGATTGTTGTTGTTATTTCTTGTGTCAGCACCAAGGGAGCTTTCCCCAGCCCACTCTCTGCTGGCCGGAAGAAGTATAAAATCCAAGGGCTCCACACAAACAAAACATTACCCAACTTGAAAAATCTACTCCAGCAGCAAAATGACCAGCGGGCCACCAAAGTAATTAATTGGAGATCATCAGTTTGGGATTGGCCTCTAAATCCTCATTAAGTTGGGTGTTGAGGCATTGCACATTAATCCCAAACATTTCGCCTTCAGCCCAAACAAACAACTGTCGTTTTCATTCTGCAAGGAGGTGTGGGTGTTTGTGGAGTGGGAGGGGGGAAGACAAAGGATTCACACTTCTTTTTTCTTTTTCTTTTTAAGTGAGTGAGTAAAATCATCTGCCCACAAATCTTATTAGGCCAGTTTTAAAGCCTTGACAATTTAACAACACATCAGTGGGCGATAAGTCATTTATTAAAAGTCACAGTTCATTAAAGCAAACATGCCACATGCAATTTATTTACCCAAGCTGAGAGGAAGAGTTGAGATTCTGAGAATCAGAAGGGAACCTTAAAATGCAGGCAGCAGTTGGGAGTCCCCAAGCCCTTCCTCCCTTATTTAGAAAGGGAGGCTCAGCACCAGGACTGGGGAATCTTTGGTTCTCCAGATGTTGCTGTTGGACTGTAGCTTTCATCATCCTTGACCATTGGCCATGTTGGCAAGCAATGATAGGGGTTGGTGTCCAGTAGCATCTGGACGTGCCATGGCCCCCACCCCAATCTGCATGCAGCCTTGCGTGCATACAATTGATGTGAAAGCACATCTGTCTTGCAAGATTAATCTAAGGACCCATGAAGAAGACCCTATCCTTGTCACTAAGAACTTGGCTAGCTGCCAGTTTGCTTCCAAGCAACTTCCCAAGTACCTTCAGAGTACCTGCACCTTCTGAGGAGGAGCAGAGTTAGAATTTACACCCACAACATGCATTTAAAACACTTTATACCACTTTAACTATCATGGCGTCCCCCACAGAAGCATGGGAACTGTAGTTCATCAATGCTGCTGGGAATTGCAGCTCCATGAAGGGTCTCCTAACCACTGTCAGTATCCTTTAAAAAACTACTGTTCCCTAGATTATTTGGGGGTAGCCATGGCTGTTTGAAGTGGTATACCAATGCTTTAAATCAGGCATGCTTTAAATCAGGAATGCTTTAAATTCCTGCTTGGCAGGGGGTTGGACTCGATGGCCCTTGTGGTCTCTTCCAACTCTATGATTCTATGATTCTAGGCATAGGCAAACTTGGCCCTCCAGATGCTTTGAGACTACAATTCCCATCATCCATGACCACTGGTCCTGTTAGCTAGGGATGATGGGAGCTGTAGTGCCAAAACATCTGGAGGGGCGAGTTTGCCTATGCCTGCTTTAAATAGCTGGTGTGGCAGAGACTCAATTCCTTCTCAGATAATAGCACCTCATCTTTGAAGAGACACCCTGGTACCCATTACGTCTGTGTTTAGCTAACAGCTGAATACCTCTTATCTCTAGCATAGAAAGAAATCTGATTTAAATGTTACTGCTTACCGCATCCCATTGTTTGTATTTTATTTATTTTTTTAAAATCATTTTAAATATATGATCTAATTCTTTTTCTCTCTCTTGTTTTAGAGATGTTGTTAGCCACCTCATGAGACTCTCTGGCTGAGAAGAAAGATAAAAAGAAAACGAAACGAAATGAAACAAACCGAATGGATGCAGCTTCTGATGCAATGTTCCGTGAATCTATATGACCAATATTTTAATATATTTTATAAGAAATTTCAGGGTCATGCTAGGCAAGAAGGCTCCCTCCAACACTGAAGGCAGTACATCTCTGCACATCAACTGCTGGTGGGCTATGGAGAATTGCTATTGCACTTGGCTTCTGCTTGCAGGCTTCACATTGGGGCATTGGCCTGGTCCAGCAGGACTCTAATTTCATTTATATACCACCTTTTTCTCCAAGGAGCTGAAGGTGTGCATGTGGTTCTCGCCTACCCATTTTATCCGCACAACAACCCTATGAGATAGTAAGAGACAATGATTGACCCAAGGTCACCCAATGAGCTTCATGGGTGAGTCGGGATTAGAACCCTGCTCTCCCAGGTTATAGCCCAACACTCTAACCATTACACCACACTGACTCTCTTCTTGTGTTCTTACGATCCAATACTGTTCTGAAATGAGTCTCAATAAGGACAGTTCTACCCCATTTTCACTCCTGTTGGGGAAGAAAATCACTAAAATGTTTTCCTAATTCAGACCGTACAAGTGGGGGTGGTCAAACTGGAGATGAAAGGATTTCATCTAAACTCTCTCCTTTTACAGGGCTTCAGTACCATTCTTCAGCTCCACGTCAGGTTCTCAAAGTGAAGTAAAACTAAACAGGATCTGCACCTACAATTTTGGAGAGATACAGAACAGGTACAATGAACTCTGGACACAGGAAGAGCCCCAGCCCTATTTCCCACCTCTTAAAAATACAATGGCTAACTTAGCACATTCTTAATGTCACAATGTGAGGTTTTTCGCCAGAAAGGCCTACAGCGAAGGGGTCAACCACAGCTTCCCTTGGGGGGGTGGGGTGGATCTTCCTGATGCTCTTTAGATTCAGAATAGCTTCACATCTCACCTGGTGGGGCAAGAATCCTAATTAGAAAAGGATTCATCATTATCAAGTTGGTCTGGCAAGATCTGGGCAGTGCTATTTATTGTCTCAGATTAAAAAGGGAATCTGGATCCTAAATACACGGATGTGTCCTTGGAAACCTGGCTCCCATTCCTCAATTTTGGAAGCGTTAAGAAAAACCTGTATGGTATAACATCCCACCTGAAATCTATTCTTGATCCGCCCTAGAGAGTTTCTGAAAGATTTCAAAATTGGATGCTCCTGATTCAAGAGAACGGTTAAGGTTATCGCAGACACCCTGGGGTGGTGGTGGTCTTGAGGCATGATGTGTCCATGCTAAGCAAGCACATGAGGAAGGGGAGAGGGAGTCAAGCATCACCAGAGGGCCATCTTTGGAATAGGGGGTGCCTTCTATACCACAGAGGCTCCCCACATGTTTCTGAACCTTGATTTCCCAAGGTTTGAAAAACACACAAGATGTCTCATTGGTACCAGCAGGAGTGGACCTTGGTAATATGCTGCCCTGTGCAAGGCCAATTGACACCCTCCCCTCAGGCCTCTGCTCTGGCTGGCTTTGGGAAGTAGCTGTGAGGCTCTGACAGGGTCCTAGAGACCTCCCATCTCCTTCCCAAAGTCTGGTAAGTGGCTGCCCAGCAATGGGAAGGAGGCAGGAGGGCTCTAGCACCCTGTCAGAGCCCTCACGCCTCCTTCCGCAAGCTGGGCAAGTGCTTACCAGGCTTTGAGGAGGTGCCCTCCTCGGCTGTATGCTCACTGCAACTGGACCACTCACCTTGTCCTGAATCTGCCTCTGGTACCAGAAACCAACTGCTTCAGATCACCACCTTCCAACTTGTGGGGGGCAATTGGAACAGCAAAGGCAGCTATCATGATAATCTGCCCCATGTGGTTATTTAACACAGGGTTGAGTACCTGGAGGGAGTCTGTGCACTACTGCAGGTGGTGGCCATCTGCCTATTTTATAATGGGCTGTGTGACTTTTTTTAGCTGAAGAAGGTCCATATTCCCATCTACTGTGCGCAGCCTTCTGAGGGCCACATGACAATGATGAGCAAGACCAGAGGCAAAAGCTGTGCCTGTGAATACTTTCTTTATCCTGAGCAAACTGTTTTGTATGATTGGCTTTCGGACTGATGAAGCGTGTAGCGAAACCTGTAATATGTCCAGAGAACAGGACTCCTTTTGCCCACTTGCGCTATTCTCACCAGGGTGGTGGCTTTGATTTGCCTTCCCGTGATTGATCCATGCACAGCTTAGAAAAACAGCTTTGAAAAACTTTTTCATATTCTTCAGTGTGCTACCCTTGCCGTTGCGGCAGCACAGGGTTGCCATTCTGTGATTGGATTTACGCTACTTGTTGAACGGTTCATTTATCCAGTCTGTATAACATTTATTGCACATGTAACTTGTTAAGATAGAGTTGTACATTTATCCACTCCATGGTTACAGTATCTCCAGGCTTTGTCTTGCACATGGCACCTTAGTATGTTTGTTGTTTGAATGGTTACATCTCTATTCTAGCTATTATTCTAGTAAATTTGGTTTTATACTTATAAGCCAGTTTGTGGTGGTGTTGTTTTGTTGTATTATTATTACTGTCACCACATTTGATACTTTGTGTATATACAGAGGCAAAAGCAGGCAGAGCAATGGACAGCATCCATGTCTCTGCCCCCTGCTCAACACACCCTTCCCAATTCCTTGGTCACCTGTATTTACATCAAGAACCATAATTAAGGCATCCTTTAGTAAGCACCTTTCTGTGTCAAGGACCAATGCAAACAGCATCTTAAGAGAGTCTCAAGCCGAGCTAGCCTCCATTTCCCTCACATTGAGCTTCTTCTATTAGCCGGAGACATTTCTTCTTTCCTCCCCATACAAAACCGAGTCCTCCTATTTCTCATTTATTGTGAAATACTTGCAGAAGTCTCTGCGCCCAGGGTGTCTGCCGCTGTTGGAGAAGATGAGTATTTCTAGAAGCAGGGGGTGGGAAGGAGAGGAGGAAGTACAGTAGGCTAGTTTCTGCACACAGGCATGCACACATCCCTCTCTGTGTCCTCCACGCTGGCCAACAGGAGGCATCATCAGAGGGCAAAGACTCTTTCCAGCCAGGAAGAACTCTTGAGGTGAGAAGCAAAGCCAGTGAGGAGGAGGAGGAGGAGGAGGAGGAGGAGGAGGAGGAGGAGAAGAAGAAGAAGAAGAAGAAGAAGAGTAGTAGTAGTAGTAGTAGTAGTAGTAGTAGTTTGGATTTGATATCCCGCTTTATCACTACCCTAGGGAGTCTCAAAGCGGCTAACATTCTCCTTTCCCGCCCCACAACAAACACTCTGTGAGGTGAGTGGGGCTGAGAGACTTCAGAGAAGTGTGACTAGCCCAAGGTCACCCAGCAGCTGCATGTGGAGGAGCGGGGAAGCGAACCCAGTTCCCCAGATTACGAATCTACTGCTCTTAACCACTACACCACACTGGCAATGGGAGTGTGGCCAGGGAGAGAGTATGGAGGCCTAATCTAATCTCTGATCTAACATGGATACAACATGTTGGAAGAGGGAAGAAGCACACAGGCTCCTATTCTGAACCAGCTGCATCCTTTTGTCCCAATCTTGGATCTTGGCGTTCAGGAAATTCTCCTTCTTTTGCAGAGGGTGCAACAGAGGGTGCACCATGCTCTACACAAACATTTACGTCATGCTCCATTAAGTTGGCTTCCCACCCCAAATATCTGAATGGCTGACTGAATTTGGAAAATGGGCCCCATTTTTATGCAGTATAGATCAAAATTCTAAAAGGTATCAAAGACTCATAGGCAACATGCCATTGAAAAACTAAGGGCTTAAAAAAGTAAATATTATTGATACTGTCTACAGTATAATCACTTTTTACAAAACAGAACCACCATTCAATATTATCATCCATCTCATTAAATAACTCCTGACCAACTAAATGTGTTCTTCCCATAAATATTCTTTCTCATAATGTTCAACACAACTGCCAGACAACTTCAAAAAATGTGCTATTAGATTACATCCTCCATTGTCTTTTATTTCAAAAAACAACTATTAACCATGATTTATTGATTCACTGATGGACTGAAGGCAGTTCATTAGATTTCCATTGCTACAGTATTAAGGGCAGCAAAAAAATCTTTTTTAATTTACTTTTTTCCATGTGGTTTCCTCATTCTTTCCTCCAAACTCAAATAGACCTCAGTATTACAATGGGTAGTATTACTGACTTTCAAATTAATCTCAAACTCGCTGACTAGAATTTACTCATAGGACACTTTTCTGCCACCTTTCCTAAAATAAGGTGGCCACTTTGCAAAATTGTTTCTAAATAATTCCCACTTTTATTTTGCAATGACCAGAACAATGTTAGTTCTCCGAGGCATCATGGGAGAATGCAAAATAATTGCCAGTGCTGCCATCACAGTCACAACTGCGTTCCTGCAGCTTGGGATGGAGGAATCTTGTCAGTTTCACATGGATTGGTAGGCGAACTGCATTGAAAAATTCAGAGGAAAGCAAATTTCATAAGATCGCCATGTTTCGGTTCGTTATTGGTTTGAGAAGTACATTGGTACCTCGGGTTACATATGCTTCAGGTTACAGACGCTTCAGGTTACAGACTCCGCTAACCCAAAAATAGTACCTCAGATTAAGAACTTTGCTTCAGGATGAGAACAGAAATTGTGTGACGGCAGCAGGAGGCCCCATTAGCTAAAGTGGTGCTTCAGGTTAAGAACAGTTTCAGGTTAAGAATGGACCTCCAGAATGAATTAAGTACTTAACCCGAGGTACCACTGTACATATATTCGGCACTTCCTCGTTAAAAGGAAAACAAAATTGATTTTCTCGCCATCTATACTGTCATGTAATGGTTAGAGCGTTGGACTAGGACAGGCATCCCCAAACTCGGCCCTCCAGATGTTTTGAGACTACAACGCCCATCATCCCTAGCTAACAGGACCAGTGGTCAGGGATGGTGGGAATTGTAGTCCCAAAACAGCTGGAGGGCCGAGTTTGGGGATGCCTGGACTAGAACCTGGGAGACCAGAGTTTGAACCCCCAGTCAGCCGTGAAATTCACTGGATCACCTTGGCCCAGTCACTGCCGCTCAGCTTAACCTACATCATGGGGTTACTGCTGTGAAAATTAAATGAGGACAGGGAAACCATGTAAACCAACTTGAGCTCCATGGAGAAAAGGGTGGGGTATAAATGCAAAAATATATAAATAAATATGTCCCCCTTACAGAAAAAGAAGGACGTGTCCTATGGCCACCGCTAAAGTGGAGCCCCCACCACCACCACAAAAAAAAAGATAATTTCTTCTCTCCTTGTAAAAATCTGGTTAATTGTCCACCTGATTTCTCAACACATAAACAGGGTGGAGAATTTCAAGAAACCATCTGCACACACATCTAGGCTGCATTTATACACACACCGTTAGGACAAGGGAAAAGGCATGACAACAGCATCAGTACACTCAGCGGCCAGTGTTGTTGTTTAGTCGTTTAGTCATGTCCGACTCTTCGTGACCCCATGGACCAGAGCACGCCAGGCATTCCTGTCTTCCACCCAGGAATTCCTGTCTTCCACGACAGCGGCCAGTAGATGGCAGTAAAGGCACCAGACTCCTCCCACTTCCTGTCTGTACACACCATTGTTCTATTTCAGCTGGAAGATATCCTGGAGATTTTATGACATGCCGTCACACTCAAGGGTCTTGTAACATCACTTACGCTTTTACTGCCCAGAATATCTGTATTGTCCCTTTTTTACAGTCAGAGCTTAAGGAGACAAATTAACATTTTAAAAGCATGTAAATGTTCTGAATGGCAATTAATGGGGAGGACATAATCTGCCAGTGTCATTAAATGGATTGGAAGGTCTCTAAGCATTCACGATAAAATGACCATACTTGTTTGACTACAGCACATGATAAATCCAAGCCACAAGTACGTTCCCCCAGTGAGAGAGAAATTAGATTCAGTTCACATTTGAATGAAAAGCTACCTAATTCACAATTTCCAAAATTATATGAGAACTGAAGCACAGCCGTCTTGTGAAAGTCACTGTTCCCTGATTTCTGCAATTCTCCAGCCAGTGTCATATGTACAAAAAAGCATATGTAAAAATATGCATACAAGTGAAAGCAACATATAAAAATGCAGAAAGTGCATACAAAAAATAAAAATATATGCACATTAAGATAAATTTACAGATGAATTTAAACATTAATCTCCCTCCTCAACACAGAAATGTGGAGAACTGAAGACTGGAAAAATGAGTAAGTGAGGAAAAACTGACAGCTTTTCAGATGCAGATCTCAGGAAACAGAATCTGTACTCAGACACATTCTAAGAGGCTCCTTGTGTAGAGCAGCCATTCATAGGGGACAAGATGATTGGTTGTCAGATTTCCACCCACTGGCTGACCAGCTCAGACCCTCCATTGAATCCACAGTCCTCTTGCCTTAGGAACAAAGGCTCCAGTCGGTCAAGTGTGTGACCTGGTCCT